>NC_060121.1:37994333-38619333 GCF_021461395.2 Schistocerca americana
GGTCTGTATGCCCGCACGGTATCACTCTAGTGGTCGCCGTCGTAGCCGAGGTCTTGCTGCCCCAGTAACCTCCGAATTGTCTAAGAATTGTTTCCCGTAAACTGCGTCCCTCATACTACCCGGAAGGTGAGTGATCCGGGCTGTGGGGTGGATGAGGAAGAACAGGCCAGTGAAGTTCCGTGAGCAGCTTTTGGGCGCGCTGACTTGTATACGGCTTTGCGATGTCACGGAAAAGCAGAAGCTCGTTTGCATTTTTGTGGCGACGGACACGCTGAAATCGATTCTCCAATATTCTGAGGGTAGCACAACGCACTTCAGAGTTTATCGTTGCACCGGGAGGGAGGACATCAAACAGAATAACCCTCTCAGAGTCCCAGAAGACCGTCGTCATCACTTTACCGGCGGAGGGTGGGACTTTGAACTTTTTCTTCGGAGGAGACTTGGTGTGGCTCCACTCCATAGATTGCCCCTTTTTTCCCGTTAGAATTGATGAACCCACGTTTCATCGCTTGTGACGACGTTCGACAAAAAACTGCCACGATCAGCCTCGTAACGCGCAAGCAACTCCGCGCAGGTTGTCCCTCGTTGCTGTTTATGGTCTCGCGCTAAGCGACGTGCAACCCAGCGGGCACACCGATGAGCACGCCAACCAGTGAAGAGTACGTCAGCAGTGCCAACACAACGTCCAGCTGTGCAGCATGGTGTTTGATCGTGATCCGTATATCACTTGAGGCGAGAGTGCGCGCACGTTCCAGCATTGCAGGAGTGACAGGTGTGTGGGGCTGGCCGGCACGTCACACATCGGACAGGTTTGTGTGATGATGACAGACGCCCCACCCAACGATTCACCGAGCTTTTGTTCACTGTCGGATCTCCGTAGCCGTTGTGCGTGCGCTTATGAACATCTGCGAGGCTCCGGTTTTTCTCCAAAAGAAATTCGGCGACTGTTGTCTGCCTGGAACGCTCCTCTGTTACAGAAGCCATTTTGAAGGTTACGTGGCGCCCCTCCACTTATCCGAGCTTCATAAATTTACTGTAGGAGCTGAAGCGGGAATTCTCCACGATGTTCCACAAAATATTGCGCAGTTCTCGACCGAAACTGGCCGAAAAAAAAATTTGTTGCATTTCTTATTGAACGCATCTCTTAGTTCGTCAGTGTCTTATAATCGGACACTGCGGAGCTATGCCGGCTGTTTACGGGTATTACCTTGCATTTGCACACTGAGCTGCCACTTAGTGCAACGAGCGGAAGAACGGAAGAACGGCTGCAGTGAGCGCACGTCCTCTGCTGCAGGCAACGGAGCCGCCAGCGTGCAGTGTCCGCCTCGCAGTCCCTTTATCGGTAATACCACGTCTTCTGACAATGTGGAATGCACTGCTCTCGTTCAAATACTGAAGGTAGCGGGGATGAAATACAGGAAGCGAAAGGCTGTTTACAATTTCTACAGAAACTAGTTATAAGAATAAGCGACATGCAAGAGAAGCCACGGTTGGCTAGGGGGAGACCAAGGATACTGAGCAAGTTGTCGAGGAATCGAAGAAAAGATTAGGAAAAGGAATTGAAGTTCAGAGAGAAGAAATAATAGTATTGCGCTTGGCCGATGACGCAGTAATTATGCCACAGACACAAGGAGTTTCAAGTGCAGTTGAACGGAATTGATAGTGTCTTGAAAAGAGACAACAACATAAACATCAATAAAAGTGAAACAAAGGAAATGGTGATAGTTACGGCCTCCTAATACAGCCAGGAAGGTGAGCCGGGAAGAGCTGGGCCAGTGGGGTTGTTACACACATCCCTCACTGACAGGACACAAATTTATTTCACACAGTTTCAATCGCACAGCAGCCAACTCAGATTTTTAATTAATTAAAAGCAATGAGAAACTCATTTAAAATTCAGTGCCAGTTAAAATAATTTATAGAAAAATTTAAAATTAACTTTAACCAAAAAAATACTTTCTATTCTTTAAGACAAAGACACGTTCTACATAAGGGCGTAATAAACGCAGACGTAAATCTAAACAACAGTACCCGAACAGACCAGAACGGTCTTAATCATAAAATGGCGAGAATAAAACACGATTTTAAATTTATTGATTGAAAAAAAGCCTAAAACCATATTTAAAACAATGAAAAACAATTTAACACCGAGACGTAGGCAAGATAAATTTGAACCCAGAAAAACACATCAACTGAAGATTTAACGCCTTCTTTTTCAATAACACAAGAATAATAATGATATAATCCCAACGTACATAAAAATTTGCTTAAGATGAAGGCCGCAAGCTAACGGATACAAATTCAGAATTATTCCTATTATAAACATAACTTGAAGAGGAACATTAAGTAGTGCGGCTGCGGTTGGAGGTAACAGCGCGAGACGTGCCGAGTGTATGAGTTCTAAATGTCATAAACAGCCGACGATGTGTGAATAAGTGGGGCCTGATCCTAGGTAGCACGTACCAGCAAAATGGTTCAAATGGCTCTGACCACTGTGGGACTTAACATCTCAGGTCATCAGTCCCCTACAACTTAGAACTACTTAAACCTAAGTAACGTAAAGACATCACACACATCCATGCCCGGGGCGGGAGTCGAACCTCCGGCCGTAGCAGCCGCATGGTTCCGGACTGAAGCGCCTAGAACAGTTTGACCACAACAATACAAGAGATTATTAACGACAGCTTTCTGGAGCACAAAGAATGTTAATTGTACAAAATTCCAAAGCACAGCAGTGCATCAAATAAATACAGTACCCTTAGGGTAGAATTAAGTAATCTGCACTCTTATCAAAAACCATGACAACGGAACTGTTATTTAACAAGTTAACCAAAGGATTTAAGAAACCAGAAACAAATATTTTTTAAAAAATAATTTCAGCAAGAATATCAAAAATTTTCCTTTCTACCAAACCATTAAAGCAGACGCAAGGACACTTGCATGACATTCAAAACTCATCAGTACACACATTAGTCCATAGCAGATCTGAGAAAACAGATCCGTCCTGGAACAGACCAAAATTTAAATGAACCACTGAAATAGTACAGACGCTCTATATAATTTCTTAGCCAACATAGACCTCTGGCATTAGCTTCAAAGAAACCAGAACACAAAAGCAAATTATAACTAGGCTAATAAAACAGCAAAACAAACACACTTTGTGACACGAACAGTTAATGATCCGTGGTAACTGATAATTATAAACATTTCATTGTGCCTCCAACTGGAAATTACATAACAAATCATTTACTTTAAAAATCTGAACAATTAAGTGAAGGCGGACAAGAACAGGTGATGCATACACTACTGCACACCCCCAACATTCAGAACATGCTTTCTCTTGGAACACGGTGCTTAACACAGGCTAAAGGTTCACAAGTACCACGAATGCATAAGGTTAATATATAAAACACTTTAGAATAAGATATAAGCCAATGAATCAGTTTAAAATGGCTACCAGATCTTGCAATCACATTGCCCTTCGAATACCATGGAGACTTGGACATCCATACCCAAGAAAAAGAAGTAAGACAGACCAAAATGACAGTGAACACTGCCCTGACAGCTCGGCGCCCTTGTGATAGATCACATCGCAAGCCACGTCGGTAATCGATAACTTACACGAGATAACGTCACCCCATTACTTGTCGCCTGCCAACGTTTAACATCACGGCGGAGGGAGCCCACGAAAGCTCGTTACAGCTTCGTTTCCAGCTCACACCCCCTGCCCCCTCACCCCATCCCGCCAAACCGGCCAGCACGCTCGGAGCCGCCACTCCAGGGAGGTGCGGTCCAACGGCAAGTATTAATCAAAGATCTTGAGAGGAGTGTCGCCGATACATTGCTAGAAAGCCGCCACGGCTCAGGAGTGTTGTCCAAGTGAATGAGGTAATGATGAGGGAATTAGTTTAGAATACGACACACTAAATTTAGTAAATGAGCTGCAAAGTAGCTGATGGTGGTCGAAGTAGGCCTACCGGAGAAATAACATGCGATGCGATAATAGCAAGAATCGCGTTTCTGGGGAACATAAATTTTATTAAAGTCGAATGTAAATTTAGATGTCAAGAAGTCTTTACTGAAAGTACTGGTCTCGAGGTACCTTCCATGTCAGCGAATTATGGATGACACGCGCTTCAGACAAGAAAAATATAGAATATTCTGAAACGTGGTGCTGTGAAAGAATACTGAAGAACAACTAGCGAGAATGTACTGAATCGAATTGGGGTGAAAAAGGGAATTTATGGCACAACTTGAGTGAAAGGAAGTTTGGTTTTTTGGTCTAGATCAGAGAACTGTCAGTTTGGAAGAAATTGAGGGGGTAAAAACTGTAGAGGGGGAACAAGGCTCGAATACAGTGGTCCGGCTCAACAGTATGTAGGTTGCGGCAGTTACGCAAACACGGAGAGGCTTGCACAGGATAGGCTGGAATGGGGAGCTGCATCAAACCAGTATTCGGGGTGAAGACCGCAGCTACATCAGATTTCATGTAACGCTTGCCCAGAGGACATTTGAAACGGGATTTATTTCCGCTGAAAATAATCCGTCCACTACTCTGTATTGTTGCTCGTCAGTCAGTCAAACAGTCATTGAGCCAGGCAAAAATTTGAGTCACGTATGTAGCCTATTTTCTAAAGTACCTGATAGAGTTAGTACTGTCCGGCGTGTTCACACTGAACTGCCCCCTCAGACGCTACGCGTTCGAATTGCTGAGGACGGGCTTGGCGATCCCGGGTTTCTCAGCTGCGGCCTGGTAAGCGCCGCCAGTCCTCTGTCACCGTAAGCTCTGTACCTGCTTCAGCGACCACCGTTCGGCGCGACGATGGAACGTTTTGTGTCGCAGGGAACTGGAATCTCGGCTGACCGCCCGGATCGCGAGGATGGTAAAAGCCTCTATAAAAAGAACCCTCCGCCCTAAGGTGTTCTGCGCCCTGATGTGGTGCCTGGCTGCTGCAGCAGAACAGCCGTAAGCGGGCGACCTCTGGGACACCTGCCGCACCTCAGCTGTACCAGGCTTACCCAGGCAAACAGGGCTCTGCCTGGGTGGACATCTGTTCCCTGGTTGCTCGTGGGACCACCATTCTTCAACAACTGCTCCCAGTGGATCGGATGGGCCGCTGGTGCGCAGTTACCCGTCCCAACAAGAGAAGCCGTGAGGGTACCTCTGCTGAGCATACTCCTTAGAAATGCAGAATCAGTTATAGTATCAGGGAGCAGGTGCGTCAAAATGTTTTTGTGATAGTTAAAAGGGCCGAGGGAACCTTTATAAGGTGTCCCCATTCTACATCCAGAAAGGTTTAGATGCTATTACGAGTAATTTGAAGGCAGGTAAACGGCTTCATAATGGTACATTGTTGATTGTTGAAATGGCCTCTTCAGGGCATGTACAAAGACTTCTGAAAGTAACTGCATTGGGTGAATATCTCATTACGTTGAACTGCAAGAAACCTTGATTTCCAGCTGTGGGGTGGTAACATGTGAAGACCTCGTGCATCAGAACATCACTGTCTTACAAAGGAGATGGGTGTTAAGGAAGTTCAAAATGTGAAGAAGAGAGCGAATGGGCAGCTTGAACAACACCTTCATTCATTCTAACTTTGAAAACGCAAGATCCGCCCAGCCACATTAAGGCACGTTACTTACGCTTACCGGTTCACCTTTTCTTTCCAAATTCCGTTTGATGCTTCAAGTATTAATAATTTGGTCATAAAATGATCGTGCTGCCTGCGGGAACTGTGGTCAAGAAGCTCATGAACCATGTTCATCTCCATTGATGTGTGTTAATTCCTCTAACTCACATCCAGATTGGAGTAGGGAATACACCACCCATAGGGACGAAAAGAAAGTTCAAGAACTGAAAGTTACACGTCGCGTGTCATATACCGAATGAAAGAAGCTCTTTAAATCAATGCAGCCGCCATCATTCCCTGCGTCATTTGCATCATCTGCAAAACGACCCATACTTATTTTTAATATTGGTGCGACGACACAAACGGAAATGGCGACTGGCGCTACCAAGAAGTGCTCCTGTTGCTGAACATGCCAACAGCCCGGCTCTGGTAACACTGCGCTTGCCAGAAACTCAGCTACACAAAGTTCTCAGACTGACACCGTGAAGCCATTGCCCCCAACAGCGACTGTCCCACCGGCGCCGACTGTTACACTCACTCAGGAACCTTCCCGTATTTCAGCTCAACAAGGGCAAGCCGCCACAAAGGCCAAGTAAGAGTCCAGTGGAACAGTCCCTAAAGCGCCGGCAGGGAAGCCGCCTCCTGCTGCTGCTGCTGCTGCTACAGACGATTTGGCAGTGGATGTGGTTTCAATCGGCAACCCACCTAGTTCTACTAGCCCACCATCAGTGACTTCGCGTTCCCCACCAAGGTGCAAAAAGGAAAGGAAGACAAAAGTTTCTCAATAGATAATGGACATCCCGCAGTGGAATTTAAATGGCTTCAGAGCTCAGGTGGATGAACTGAAGTTCCTCACACAGACCAGATCTCTCTCTCTCTCTCTGTGTGTGTGTGTGTGTGTGTGTGTGTGTGTGTGTGTGTGTGTGTGTGTGTGTGTGTGTGAGTGAGTCCTTAGAAAACACAATTCAGGGAATCTAATAACCTGTATTTAGGGGTTATCGTCTATACCGTAAAGATGATCTTCATGGCGACAGAGCTCAGGGAGGAATGGCAGTGTTGGTCCATGACACACCTTTCTCCTCCCCTGTAGCCGTAATCACCACACTACAGGCAGTTGCCGTCACCTTTCAGGCAGCCTTCTGTTCCCTCTTGCATCCGCCACAGCGCCACTGGACGGCGATGCACTTTCCGAGCTGATCGACCAGCTTCCGCCACCGATTGTGCTCTTTAGGGATTTTAATGCCCGTAATGTTCTGTGGGGTCGTCTCTCCAACTGCCCGAGGAGACGAGTGGTTGAAAGTGTATTACGATCTGACACCATGTGTGTCACGAATACGGACTCCACGACACATTTTTTCACAGCAACAGGGACATTCTCCGCCAGTGATTTGACAGTTTGCCCACTTGCTCTCGCAGACTCTGTCGAATGGGAGACGGCAGACGACCTCGTCTCGTCTCCAGTGACCACTTTGTTATTACTGGCCGCCTTTTACAACGAATGGAGCGTGGGGGAAGAGCACGCAAGTGGCTGTTATCCGAGGCGAACTGGGCGCTTCACAGCCAGCTGGCTGTGCTTCACTACGACCGGGTGCATCACATCACCGATGTAGTTCACGCTGACGCTGATGCATGTACACCTAAGTTGTCAAGCCGTCGCAGAAGACAACCTGTTCCTTGGTGGAATGATCAGTGTCGTTGCTCTATACGGGACAGGCGAACAGTGCGGTGCAAGTTCCGGCATAGTCCAATAGCAGAGAACGTTCGAGCTTTGTGGTTAGCGAGAGCCGAAGCTCGATAGACAGTGAAGGAGAGCAAGAAGCAATCACGGCACGAATTTCTGAAGTCCATAAATAGGTCAGCTTCTGCCACTGCAGTATGGGAATCCGTAAGGAAGATATCTGGGAAAAGGATGTCTTGTCCATTAACTGCTGTAGAGGGTAATGGAGTCCTGAAAGTAAATCTATCGTCCATGAGTCCAATACCAGGTTTCCACGCCTGTCGCGAAGTTCAGAGAGGAGACGTCTCGCTTCACCTCCACCCGTTCTCCATGTGGGAATTGGACACAGCATTAGCTGCAGCTCGCGAGACCACTCCCGGGCGAGACTTTACACATTACGCTATGCTACGGCACCTGAACGCTGCGTCTAAAGACACCTTGCTTGCTCTCTTTCATAAGATATGGAGAGATGGGAAATATCCTGTCCCTTGGTGGCAGTCCGTAATGGTCCCCATTCTTAAACCAGGGAGGGACCGCACGCACACAGGCATCTGTCGGGTGTCGCTCTTGCCAGCAGCGTAGGAACGGCGCCAGAGCCGATGATCAGCTCCCGCCTAGTCAGGAGTCTCGCATCTCGAAATCTCCTCGGTCGTTCCCAGTGTGGATTCAGAAGATGTCGTTCCATTTTTTATAACCTCAACCTACTGGAGGCGACTATACAGGAGGCATTCCTACGGAAACAGCATTTAATATGCATCTTTTTTGACGCTGAAAAGGCATACGACACTACGTCGAGACACAATATACAGGGTGATTCAAAAAGAATACCACAACTTTAAAAATGTGTATTTAATGAAAGAAACATAATATAACCTTCTGTTATACATCATTACAAAGAGTATTTAAAAAGGTATTTTTTCACTTAAAAACAAGTTCAGAGATGTTCAATATGGCCCCCTCCAGACACACGAGCAATATCAACCCGATACTCCAACTCGTTCCACACTCTCTGTAGCATATCAGGCGTAACAGTTTGGATAGCTGCTGTTATTTCTCGTTTCAAATCATCAATGGTGGCTGGGAGAGGTGGCCGAAACACCATATCCTTAACATACCCCCATAAGAAAAAATCGCAGGGGGTAAGATCAGTGCTTCTTGGAGGCCAGTGATGAAGTTCTCTGTCACGGGCTGCCTGGCGGCCGATCCATCGCCTCTGGTAGTTGACGTTCAGGTAGTTACGGACAGATAAGTGCCAATGTGGTGGCGCTCCATCCTGCTGAAATATGAATTGTTGTGCTTCTTGTTCGAGCTGAGGGAACAGCCAATTCTCTAACATCTCCAGATACTGTAGTCCAGTTACAGTAGCACCTTCGAAGAAAAAGGGACCAAAAATTTTATTGGCTGAAATGGCGAACAAATGTACAACTAAATGAAACTTTATAGCTCCCTTAATTCGCCGGCAGATAGTGCTTAGATCTGCCTTTTGTCGTTGCAGACTTTTTAATTCCTAAAGTTGTGGTATTCTTTTTGAATCACCCTGTATTTTATTAGCTATATGAATGGGGCCATCTCCCGTTTATCCTGCGACCGTATCTTGCTGAACGGTATTTTCGGTGCAGAGTGAGGAATACTCTTTCCGATGGGTTTCCTCAAGTTCATGATATCCCACTGTCTTGCGTTTTAAGCGCGACTTTGTTCACAATTGCGATCAATGGCATATCGTCTAGAGAGTGGAGCCCTTTGCAGTGCTCGTTATTTGTCGATGATTTTTCTATTTTCTGTTCCGCTTCTAGTACCATATCTTCCTCTCGACACTTGAGCGACTGGAAGAATGGTCTACTCGCACAGGTTTCAATTTGCCCCCAGAGGAAACAGTATGTATTGATTTTAATCGTGATTTTCCTCTTTTTACACTTCCGGAACTAAGGCCATAGGATACTTTTTTACATTTTAAGGAGACGGCGTGGTTTTTGGATCTCTCATTTGGCAGCAAACTTATTTGGCTGACACATCTCAAGGAACTCAAAACACGAGCCGTTGAAGCGCTGGATATCGTGAACTTGAATGGCAAGAACGGGGGTGCAGACAGACACTGCTTGCAGCAGTTCTGTAAAGGTTCCGTGCGATCGCGTCTTGATTATGGTTATACGGTCTGTGGCTCGGCACGATCAGCATATTTAAAGATGCTGGACTCCGTACACCACGAGGGTATCAAATTAGCCTCACAAGCCTATAGAAGGAGCCCTACACCGTGCTCCTGGGCGGCGCTTCCTTGTGGTTAAACAGGCGCTCAAACTCCGGTCGTTTCCAAGTTCTTTGTCTTTTCCTGCAGCTAGTAATATCTGCGAGTCCTTAGAACGACTGTATCGCACTCGTCCACGAGGGACGAAACCGTGCGGTGTAAGGGCAAAGCAGCTTTTATTGGACCTGGGAGAGTCTCCGCCAAACATACAGAGGGAGGGTTGGTGCGAAGCTCCGCCGTGGTTGTTACTGAAACCTAGGAAGATTTTAGTTTCGACAGAGTGCAACAAATTGTTCACTCCACACTACTTTTTTCAGGTTCAAGTTGTTACAATTTTAAATGAGCACCAGGATTCTAACAGAAGGTTCCCAAGAGGCGAGTACTGTCGGTTGTTCTGTCGTTTTTCCTGCCTTGTGCGTTACTATGCGATTTTTAAAGCTGTAGATCAGATAAAACATGAACGTGGATACAAATTCCTCATATACTGTGATTTGCTTAGTGCGTTTCAGACAATCCAGTCTATGTACCCAGCAGATAAAACTGTCCAGGACATCTACGACGCTATCCGGTACTTGCACAGACAAAGAAAGGACACGTGGCTATGCGTGCGAACGAGTTGGCCGATACCACGGCCAAGGGGGCGTGCACCCTTCCGAACGTAACTGACTGCTCTATTCCTCTGCCCTGCACTGTCATTGCAGCGGAGGTCTGCCGTGCGTCTCTGGGAGAAACAGTGGCTGGGCGTGACGCCACGGCGCACCTCCTTCCGGCCAGTTCGCATTGATCAAGTGTGTTTAAGGCGACTTGGGACAGGACACACAACAGCCCCCTGGGCCGTGGCTTCCACCTCAGACGTGAAGAACCGCCTGTTTCTGATGCACGTGCTGTGCTGATTAAGGATCGCTACATTTTAACCGACTGTTTTTTATGTAATAACGAGAGTGTTCAGGGCAGATCTGCCCTCAATTTTAGGTGACAATGAGCTGAATGTGTCACGTGTTTTACGATTTTGTGCTTTGTCTTCACTTTTACCTAAGCTGTTAGGTGGACGCTTGTAGTATGTTACAGAACTACTGGCTCATCCCGTTACTATTTCTATAATCCGCCGATCTTCTATTCCGGAATTGCATGTTAGGCGCTCTTCATATCAGATATTGTTTGTAATGGTCTGCCTTGACTCGCTTGCTCCGTTGTACCGTTCAGAGGAAAATGGCTCAAATGGCTCTGAGCACTACGGGACTTACCTTCTGAGGCCATCAGTCCCCCAGAACTTAGAACTACTTAAATCTAACCAACCTAAGGACATCACACACATCCATGCCGAGGCAGGATTCGAACCTGCGACCGTAGCGGTCGCACAGTTCCAGACTGTAGCACCTAGAACCGCTCGGCCACGTTCAGAGGAGTCGCGTGGGTTCATATAAAAGAGTACAAGGGAACATATCTGATCGTATGTTGTATTTTAGGCTATCCTCATTTTTTGTGCTGTATCCCCAATCACCACACACAGTCAGCCTACCGGCGCCGACCATCGCGATGTTGAGCGCCCTCCAGATGCAGCAGCAGCAGCAACAACAACAACAGCAACAACAACAACAACTGACCCTATTTTTTACCTTTTATGTTAATGATCTGAAAGATAACGATGGAGTTTCCGTGAGGCAATTCGCGGAGGATGCTACAGTATATAGGGCTAGGCTATAGTTAAATGAGGGAAGACGTGCAAATGGTCGACGATTCGTGCTGGGACTGGGTTACACGCTGAACGTAAATACATGTATCGTGGTGTGCATAAACAGGCGAAAAGATTCACTATTGTACGAGCACAGTATTAGCGACATGTCATAGGAAGCTGTAATCACCGTAAAAGATGTAGAAGTAACCACACGCAGTGACCTCAGGAGGAATGACTACATAAAGTAAATTGTAGGAGAAGTAGATGCTAGACTGAGATTCATTTGGAGAATTTGAAGGAAATATAATTCGTCCACGAAAGATGTGACTTGCAAAACACTCGTCCGACCATTTCTTGAGTACTGTTCACATGTCTGGGTCCCGATTAGTAGAGGAGGGAGAAATGGTCCATCTAGGAGCTGCGCGTGGTTCATTCGGTGGGAGGGCGTTGCTGATCTGTTCATCAGACTCCGGTGGCAGACGCTACAAGAGAAGCATCCTGCAGCACGAGAGATTATGTTCCACTAAGAATTGGGCAACACATTATACTTCGTTCGCTAAATGTGTTCCACACGGGTGGCATTTCCTGAACGCATGTTGCACCTATGAGAGAAAGGCTTCCGCAGCGTACGAGTACCCTAACAAGCGTGAGCAGATAACAGTGGACGCTTGCTTTATTTCTTACGATTGTCGCACGGTATCATTCAGACTACCATGCCGAGTTTCGTATTTTGTCAGTAGTCGCACATCACTGCCTGATGTATCGACGGTATATATGCGCAGATCACGGAAAACTGCGTAGGTCGTGCTTGGGTTGCTCAGTTGGTAGAGCACTTGCCCGCGAAAGGCAAAGGTCCCGAGTTCGAGTTTCGGTCCGGCACACAGTTTTAATCTGCCAGGAAGTTTCATATCAGCGCACATTCCGCTGCAGAGTGAAAATCTCATTCTGCTTTTTATAGTTGGCAGATGCAAATTTCACCAAAGGGAATAGTTTTAAAGTGCCCGCTAAGATCTTTTGACGCTGCTCACAGTGTCCTGAGAACCTGGGACCAATGTCGGTGGTTTACGACACAGCCGTTATGATGGATTTTCAAGTGTATGATAAGTTTTACCACTTGTTTCGCATCGATTCTGCTAGAACTTGAGATGGCAACATCAATGATCCACCCTTTCTTTTCGTCCACAGTTTTGATATCTAATGTACGTATTGTATTCCAGCAGTCGGTCTCTCTGAGGTCACAAGTCACGCACTAATTTGGTATGTTCGTTTACGACAGCTTTTCTGGCTTACGTTCACACAACATCTTCGCCAAAGCCATATGCTAATTTTGGCATATGTTCCAGTGGATCTCTTGTACCGTAACACTGTGCCTCCGTACAATTAATCAACTGCAACATCTGAAGCTGTGGTCGAGTGTTCTGGTGATTTGGGCTCAGATGGCGTTAGCTCTGATGGCTCGGTTCTGTGCAGAAAAAAATCAGTGCTTTAGTTACCCTTTTTAGTATTCATTAGTTCATCCGAGACCAGATCCTTTCCGTATCTGCTTTACCTTCGATCCTCTCCGAAACACGCCTTTGCCGCGACGTGTGTCAGTCGGGCGCTGAAGCGCGGATTTCAGGTATCGAACCTTAGTTTTCTGTACGTTGAGAAGCTTCCTGTTGGTGTTTACAGTCAGAAACAGCTCTTGCTCACTTTCACACAGTCTGTCAGTCAGCCCCGCTTGCGTTCAGTCGCCTGCCACACACCCTGTCGACGCTGCTGCGTGGTCATTTGACACGCTTTTTCTTATTTTCCTGTCCAGATCATTCCTCTCCCGTCTACAGTTCACGATACCTGCTGTGTAACTGACGAAGGATATAGTCCAGGAGCTAATTTCCATCGCGATATGCCAGAGTTCAGTTTTTTTAATTTTTTCCTTTGGGGTGGAATATTTGCTGAGTATTCTTTTTACATGCCCATAATTGGTGCTGCCCCACTGAAAACCTGGGTATGTGTAGGCGGGTGGCACTTAATCGTTTTTGAAATGCGTTGAGGAGTTGGTGTTGAGAGGTAGGATACTTCGCCATAATTTTATTAATAAATTTAATTAAAAACGAATCACTTTATGGGCACATCAAAAAGTCCGAAAATTCGCAAAAACTACGACCAGAATTTATAGGTGACTTGCTGTTTTGGAAGCAAGACCACTGGTGGTAGAATTTACAAAACCTCTAAACTAACCTCCAAGAAAAAATTTAAGTAAAGAATCTTAAAATTTTCTGGAACTTCGGCGTTAAATCCAAGCCTTAACACGAATGTTTAGTATGGTCAACACTGTCACTTTTAACAATAAAATCCAAATTTTAAGTTTTAGGAGCCTACAGAAACGGTTAACAGGCAGTTAACACCCGATATCCAATGACAAGTAAAACAGATCGCGTGTAATAAGAAAAACAAGCAAATCCAAGTAAATAGGCTGACGACAAGCTTACGTAAAATACTGTCAGTTGGTCGTGCAGACAACGGGCCCGTGCAGGGCCGAAACAACTTCTTTGTTGGTCTAACCTTTCACTGTTTAACTGTTAACCCCGCCTGCCTTTGTCAGCACAAGACCTGACTTAGGTGACCTGAGTGTTCTTCACATGTCTTGCTACAAACAGCAACATTACTCAAATAATTGTACACGCACTTAAAATTTAAGTTACGCAAAACACAATCTAAGAAAACAAAAGGGAGACAGTTATATACAAACCCAGTCCGTACAGAACGCATTGAAGGGCTTTCACTCTTCTGCTGGAGGTATTTAATGAGAGTCCTGATTCAGATCTAGCACCAAAACATTCTGAGTACCCGAAAACCGTGTCAGCAATCGTGTAAAGCAGGAAGTTGAACTGACTCTAAAACCACTTTGGGATTCAGTTGTCGGTGGTCAACCACCAGACGACACTCCTGACTACCGGCCTGAGCCACTAAAAATACAGGAGGCGCAGACGGCCGGGACTACACTGGTAGCAAACTGCCGATCACTTATCTTGTCAAGTTCTTTCCTTTTAGGAGGGATAATCGATAAGGCGGCTGCCACACCAGAATCCTGTCAGTCAGCTTAACAGCGTACTCAATGTTATGCGTGGCATACAGTTATCGGTTAACACTTCTGGATACTGATGTAGTCCGGCTCCAAATGCAAGAGCTCAGACGGACCGCCCTTTTCTGTAACGGAACATATCCCCTGGTGACATTTAAGACCAGGCAAAGGATAAGTCTTCCTTGAGACAAAATTTGAATATAATTTCTTTGTCAACATAATTCAATAAACAGCCAGCGCGCTTAAAAGAAATCACACCCTGTACCACAGTAAACTCAATGAGCCACGACCACTGCCTAACATTTAGTAGAGTCCAGTACACCCTGCCACTAGAATGACGCCCCTGTTGTCACTCTGGCACTTAACTTGAGGTTTTTGAAGTTTAGAAAATTTGAAAATGCGAGAAAACTTACGATACCAGGATTCGCTAGTTAGTGAGAGAGCACAGATGGGTGTCACACTCGAAAGGCAACTTAACTTGAGTGGATGCTCCGACTTTTCGAGTCCTTTAATTAACCCACACAAACCTCCACAATAATCTGCGAGCTTCTGGCGCCATCTCTGCTTTCCCTTCTCTCGGGCCGTGTCCCCTCTTCTTGTAACGAAAAGATGCGCCTCCTTCCGCTGGTCAACATTCTGACAGATTCTGGCTACCTACAGTCCTTTCAACCACTAGGCTACGGTTACTGCTAGTAACACCACGCCTCTGACCGCTAGAACGGAACTTCACAGTATTAGCCATTAATCCATCTAGATCCGGAAAGCTTTGTGGCCTCTTAATAAAGAGCGCCCGCGACCGGTCCTCTGGAAGTATTCTCAATGATACTGTCCAGAGTTTCCATTTCATATTCATCAACACACGACGCTGTGACTGCCGTTCAAATATCCTCAATGTATAGCGCCAAACTCTTCCCATATCCTCGGACACAACAGACATAACGATTTGCAAGTTCGTAACAAAACCTACAGAGCAAATTACTTTGTAATAGTCTTTGCCCGCTAGCCCTCAGTGACATTGCTTCCCCAATAACGTCTGCAATTACTCTAGAAGTTTGCCCCGAGCCAAAGGGTACACGAATATAACCTGAAAAATCTCGGTACTTGTAAGTAGCAAGACAGTTGCCTGATTCTCTAAGCGGACTGTTAACCACAGAAAATCAACAACCTGCTCATCCGCCTCCATAGCCAGATTAGAGATTCCCTGAAGTGCACTCAGAAGAGGAGTAGCAGTTCACTAAATAAATGGTAAGTACGCGACCTGTTCTCCTCCTCTGAACCGACCAGGTGGGAATCATCACTTTCTCCAGGATTCAAACCTCTGCGCTACCCACAGCCGTTTACCAATTCGAGAGACTCCGTTCAAGCTGAAGCTTAATTACTTTATCCCTTAACATTTCACTCACCGGTTTCTGTTTAAGATCGGAATTAATGATGCTAAGGTCTCTCACGCGGTTAACCGGATAATTTAGCTGCACTGAACGCGAAATACGTTTGCGCGTGTGGGATAATTACCTGCAATAGTTGGTGGTTGGCTTTCGCGCTACAAGGGAGGCCGCCGCAAACAGAGCGAGCGCCCCTGACCACCCCCACCCTATAGCACGCGCCTTAGCGCGCTGCGCACCTGCCGTGGGAAGTCCGCGACTCTGCCTTCCTTCCTCCTTCTCCTTGCAGGTAGCCAGCTCAGACTTAAGTTGCTCCTGACTGAAATAACCAACCACCGGTCTTCGATCGGCGATCCATCTTCTATGAACCAGACACCTATAAAGAAAGTCTAACACAGTCTTAAAAAAAAAAATAATAATAATCTGTTCCTGCCGCAAAACGGTATCAGAACCCTGCCACTCGATTACAGCCACGCTCTGCAAGCATTGAAATGCAGCGGGAACATGATGTTGACTAGTAGGATTGTATTAATAAATTTAATTAGAAATGAACCACTCTATTTACACGTCAAAGAAATCCAAGAAAATCTTAACAGCTTCCACCAGAATTTTCTGGTTACTTTCTGTTTTGGAAGAAAGAAAAAATTTAAGAAAAGAATGAAATTTTCTGAAATATTCACATTCAATAGAAACCCTAACACAAATGTTTAATGAGATCGGAAATGTGCCATTCCACATTCAAGCTTTAGGAACCTACAGAAATGACCAACAGGCTGTTAACACCCGACACCCACTGACAGGTAAAACAAGTCGCGTGTAATTAGAAAAAACAGGGAATTCTAAGTAAACACGCCGATGACAAGTTTACATAAAATACAATGATTTGGTCGTGCAGACAACGTGCCTGAGTAGGGCCGAAGTAACTACTTCCTTTTGTTTATGAACAACACTCAACTTGGTTGGCCAGCTGAATTTTTAGGCTCTCACTTCTGTACCGTCAACAGAGAGACCGACCACTTAAAGATTAGCCATTTCCTTTACTCAACACCCTTTTGGCGGAACGCTATTCTCCTACATACAAATCACTACACACCGCCTATTTAATAGTCGCCACACAAACCACTGATAGAGCAGCCGTCCCCATTTCGCCCGTACATCGACCTAATCGTCGCTGCGCTTCATTCTGGCAACGGAAAGTCGCTCTGACTCTACCGCCGCCAGCGTTGCTGCCAGCTAGAGGGGGCTGTCGGTATTGAATCGCGCCACGATGTACGGACATACCACATTCTCCCCATCCGGTATCCACACGTATTCGCTTTCTACGATTTTTTCCTGCTTTGATTGCAGTATGGCACACTTTTCAAAGACCAAATTTCACGCCGACGTCGTTACTGAAAATTTGGACTCTAATTGTCTGAGGCAGGACTTCAGTTTCATATTTTCCTTTGACTTTCGGGTAATCCATGCACACTACGTGTGAGGTCACTTAAATTGTTCCAACCACATCTTCCAAGTTGAGTTCCGCAACCACTCTTCTGGTTGCACCCAACTGGACGAAAATTATTTCATTACCAATTCGTCATTCAAAATACTTGTTGTTCTTCCCGTCGACACACTGTTGCCTTTGCTGCTGTAGCATATCGTAACATACCGTTCGATGATCGTTGATACTTTTTTTTCCGGAGCGCCACAGCTGCACCCATTCTTAGAAAAATCTCGAAACTGGCCAGGAATCTAACCTGGGATCCTTCGCTTAGGAAATCCGCAGCGCTGGTCGCGCAGCTCCTGTCTTCAAAGAGGTGTACTGAAAAAAAAAAGTTTCCTCACTTGCAAGCTACCCAGAAAATTATTTATTGATCAATCTTCTGTCACTCTCTTGCACTTGGATTCTTAGTTCTCATTTACTCCACCCTCGCCTTCCACTCTGTTTGCAACGTTCCCCGCCCCCCAAACATGGATTCTTTCCAGTGACCACAGTGTCCACAATTTTCACCATCCCTTACTCACGATGAACACCTCCGTGAATCTTACACTACCGACAAACTCGACTCCAACGACCCAATCACTTCTCCTCTAATTTCTCAACCTGGAACACAACTGAATCAAAAAAATGGTTCAAATAGCTCTGATCACTATGGGACTTAACATCTGAGGTCATCAGTCCTCTAGAACTTAGAACTACTTAAACCTAACTAACCCAAGGACATTATACACATCCATACCCGAGGCAGGATTCGAACCTGCGACCGTAGCGGTCGCGCGGTTCCAGACTGAAGCACTTACAGCCTCTCGGCCACACCGGCCGGCACAACTGTACCTATACCGAAATATCCCACCAACGCCAACTGCACACCCACACACAATCCATTCTCTCAGCGAATCTTCAACCTACTCCCATCCCAGATTTTCGAATTCACCCCAACATTTATCCTTCCTCAAATCCAACTACTTCGTTCCTATAGTACACCACATAAGGCCTCTCGTTTCCATCCTTCTCTCTCCATCTATCTCTTTGCTCATCATAATGGGGTTGCACAGAGTGACATTTCCACAGAGTGACACTTGCACGGAGCCAGGCTAACGGGCTTTTCGTAGGTACAGGCACACTAAGAAGATTATCAGTTCAACACAGCTGGTCATGCGAGGTCGCTCGCACACTCACCACAACAGTGAGCAACCAGTGTCGTTTTTTAAAAGAACACACCGCCATTTGACTATTTTATTGTTTACTTCAGTACAACCCAGGTTCTGACCTTTTGTACCATTTCCAAGTATTTGCTAAAAGCAAAACTTTCATACAGTAAGGCCACATAAAATTTCAAAAGATGTAAAATGTCTATAATCAATGAATGTAAGTTCGTGTATAACTACGAAATATGTATTTATATTTTATATATTTTATATATTTTTCAAGAAACTTACCATGTTGTCATGGCCATAAATTAAGAAAAATGTTGGCTCCCCACAAAGAGCCAGGTGTAAAATCACCATCTTGTAAGTGCAACACCTCAGTAAATAATTGTGGGAGCACGACATATGTAGTAAAAACGGACTTACGTACGTAAAGAAAAAATGAGAATGTCCGGTCCGTAAAACGTATCGATAGTGAAAGCAAAGAGTATGCGTAATAAGACAACAGAATACTAAAGTGACAAAGTGTAATACATATATCACAACTAATACACTACAGGACATTTATATTGCTACACCAAGAAGAAATGCAGACGATAAACGGCTATTCATTGGACAAATATATTATACTAGAACTGACATGTGATTACATTTTCACGCAATTTGGGTGCATAGATTCTGAGAAATCAGTACCCATAACAACCACCCTTGGCCGTAATAACGGCCTTGATACGCCTGGGCATTGAGTCAAACAGAGCTTGGATGGCGTGTACAGGTACAGCTGCCCACGCAGCTTCAACACGATACCACAGTTCATCAAGAGTAGTGCCTGGCGTATTGTGACGAGTCAGTTGCTCAGGCACCATTGACCAGACGTTTTCAATTGGTGAGAGATCTGGAGAATGTGCTGGCCTGGGCAGCAGTCGAACATTTTCTGTATCCAGAAAGGCCCGTACAGGACCTGCAAAATGCGGTCCTGCATTATCCTGCCGAAATGTAGGGTTTCGCAGGGATCGAATGAACGGTAGAGCCACGGGTTATAACACATCTGAAATGTAGCGTCCACTGTTCAATGTGCCGTCAATGCCAACAAGAGGTGACCGAGACGTGTATCCAATGGCACCCCATACCATCACGCCGGGTGAACGCCAGTATGGCGATGACGAATACACGCATCCAATGTGCGTTCACCGCGATGTCGCCAAACACGGATGAGACCATCATGATGTTGTAGACAGAACCTGGATTCATCCGAAAAAAATGACGTTTTGCATTCGTACACCCAGGTTCGTCGTTGAGTACACCATCGCAGGCGCTCCTGTCTGTGATGCAGCGTGAAGGGTAACCGCAGCCGTGATCTCCGAGCTGATAGTCCATGCTGCAGCAAACGTCGTCGAACTGTTGGTGCAGATGGTTGTTGTCTTGCAAACGTCCCCATCTGTTGACTCAGGGATCTAGACGTGGCAGATAAGATGCCCGTCATCTCGACTACTAGTGATACGAGGCCGTTGGAATCCAGCACGGCGTTCCGTATTACACTCCTGAATCCACCGATTCCATATGCTGCAAAAGTCATTGGACCTCGACAACGCGAGCAGAAATGTCGCGATACGATAAACGGAAATCGCGATAGGCTACAATCCGACCTTTATCAAAGTCGGAAACGTGATGGTACGCATTTCTCCTCCTTACACGAGGCATCACTACAACGTTTCACCATCCAACGCCGGTCAACTGCTGTTTGCGTATGAGAAATCAGTTGGAAACTTTCCTCATGTCAGCACGTTGTAGGTGTCGCCACCGGCGCCAGCCTTGTGTGAATGCTCCGAAAAGCTAATCATTTGCATATCACAGCATCTTCTTCCTGTCGGTTAAATTTCGCGTCTGTAGCAAGTCACCTTCGTGATGTAGCAATTTTAATGGCCAGTGTTTAATGTTTTTATCTAGTTGCTGATAAGACGCGATGTACATGTCTACTGATATTTTACAGCTTAGTTAAATTAGAATTATTTTATTTAAGTGTTTTTTACCTATTAAGGAGCAATTACTTCAGACAATGTAATTTTTAATGCATTTTTACATTTCTGCAGGCATATCATAGCTGTTATATACATTTTAACCCTGTACTATGTTACATATACATGCTTGGAATGCTGCAGTGTTTTGGTGCTGTTAAGAGGCCCTTAATCATCTGATCTCCCCCCCCCATCGACCACAGTTTGCTCCACGCCTTTCCTACTCCTCCACCTCTCCACAGATTGTAACCTCCTATTCAGCCCCCTAGTCTAATTCCTAACTGTAATACGATAAATAGTTTAGACAAGAAGAGAATAGAAGCTTTCGAAATGTGGTGCTACAGAAGAATGCTGAAGATTAGATGCGTAGATGACATAGCTAATGAGGAGGTATTGAACAGAATTGGGGAGAAGAGGAGTTTGTGGCACAACTTGACTAGAAGAAGGGATCGGTTGGTAGGACATGTTTTGAGGCATCAAGGGATCACAAATTTAGCATTGGAGGGCACCGTGGAGGGTAAAAATCGTAGAGGGAGACCAAGAGATGACTACACTAAGCAGATTCAGAAGGATGTAGGTTGCGGTAGGTACTGGGAGATGAAGAAGCTTGCACAGGATAGAGTAGCATGGAGAGCTGCATCAAACCAGTCTCAGGACTGAAGACCACAACAACAACAACAATACTACATTTACCCCTCCAACTCACTATTATACTTATGTCGAGATTATACAAGTGAAATCCATTTTTACAATTTTATGAGCATTTTATGATTGTTACACATTTTCCTACTTATCGTATGTTTCATAAATATTGCACGTGGACCTCAGTGTCATGTTTTCTATCCACCTCGGACCCTCCCCCCCCCCCCTCATGCCCCCAAACCCACATGCCTTCTGCTCTCTCTACCATTCCCTCATCCCCTGCCTCCCCCCCCCCCCCCCCCCACCTGCCAGCATTACTATACAAACCTAATCTCATGGATTTCTAGCCTCGCCCACCCAGGCAATACTGCCGCATTCCTCATTGCTTTGTTTATATATCACAATCTCTTGTCACCCCGCCCCCCCCCCCCCCCCCCCACACACACAAACACACACACTTACTCACATCCCGCTCCGCGTGTTTTACCCCTATTTTTTACTTTCGTATTTTGTATTTTCAGTGGCACGTACTTTATTCTCACATGTCATTCATCGCCATTGAATTTTAGTTCGTCTTGTACCTTTTAGACTTTAGTACGTCGTCCTGCTTGATGTAGGTTTACTTACAGTTGTTGACAATGTGAATGTGGTGTATACATATTTATTGCAAAGATGATGGTGCATAGTGCCACCCGAAAGATAATTATATAGAGACCGAAGGTATTTGATGTTAGTAGTCACATTGAAAGGTGGCTACACTGTACCACTGCGCCAGAGATTGCGCCAAAGAGTACTATTAAGCCGCCTCCACAGTGCTTGTTTAGAGATCGTAGCAGTCAGTGCTTGTTGAGAGTTCGTGAAAGTCAGTGCTTGTTAGGAGATCGGAGAGGACAGTGTGTGTTGGGAGTTCGTAGCAGGCACTGCTTGTCGTGAAATCGGAAGGATATGTTGTAGTAAAAAGTGTTGTTCCTTGTTTTATGCAGTTATTTGATGGGAGAGATAGCAGATGTTATTGTGTGCATTTCGTCAATATATATGAAGGTAAAACTTACAATGTCTTTTTATTATTCGTGTATCTGAAATAATGTGTCACTACAGGTTCAGTCAACAAAGCATCTGGCTTGTGTTCTAGGATTAGAGTGTAATTGTGATTTTCTTGCGTAATTATAGTTTTTCTAAATTTCTTTTGTCACGTCAGCATAGTTGGTATGGGGGCTTAATTAAATATATAATTGATTGAAAATATTTTTAGTTTTAGTAGCTGTATGTCCGATTACGTAGTGTCTCGTAATCGGTTGGCCCTGACTAGTATATTTACGCTATCTGACTGCAACAAACAATGTAAGAAAATTTTCGTAAATACAGTTAATTAATTAAGTCCCCCAGCAACTATAAAACCTACAACACCAATAAGCACAAGAGTAACTGTTCTGTATGTGGGAGTGTGACTCAACGTCCACATCTGGCACGGTTCTTTTCCAACAAGACAAGAATTTTTTAAATACCAACTATGCTGACGTGACAAAAGAAATTTAGAAAAACTATAATTACGCAAGAAAATCACAATTACACTCTAATCCTAGAACACAAGCCAGATGCTTTGTTGACTGAACCTGTAGTGACACATTATTTCAGATACACGAATAATAAAAAGACATTGTAAGTTTTACCTTCATATATATTGACGAAATGCACACAATAACATCTGCTATCTCTCCCATCAAATAACTGCATAAAACAAGGAACAACACTTTTTACTACAACATATCCTTCCGATTTCACGACAAGCAGTGCCTGCTACGAACTCCCAACACACACTGTCCTCTCCGATCTCCTAACAAGCACTGACTTTCACGAACTCTCAACAAGCACTGACTGCTACGATCTCTAAACAAGCACTGTGGAGGCGGCTTAATAGTACTCTTTGGCGCAATCTCTGGCGCAGTGGTACAGTGTAGCCACCTTTCATATGCCCCTCCTCCACAGGCCAGAATTTGATGGTATTTTTGCCAGCATTGGTGGTGAAAATACCACCAAATTCGTCCACAAAAATACAGACAAAAATAAAAGATAATATTAATACCTAAATATCACATAATTAGTTAAAAATTTTGGCTTTGCACTGACCTTTCACTAACCTAATGTATGAAATACAGTAAGCAATACAACTTCTTTTCATACATGTGACTTTACATAATAGTTTACAATATACAAAAAATCAGTTTATGCAAATGTTCACATAAAATGCCTTCAATGATTAGTTTATACAAAAAAAGAACACCAACAGGTAACATCTTTTCAGTAGAAGCAGTCCATCAGTTGCACCCAGTAACGTTGAGAGCAGGTGCAGACGCCAACAAGTGACCATCATTTCAGTACAAGCAGTCCATCAGTTGCACCCAGCAAAGTTTAGCAGGTACACCCAGCAACAAGTCACATTAATTCAGTAGAAGCAGTTCATCAGTGGCACCCAGCAATGTTGAGTAGGTGCAGACAGCAACAAGTGACTTCATTTCAGTAGAAACAGTTCATCAGTTGCACCCAGCAATGTTGAGCAGGTGCAGACACCAACAAGTGACATCATTTCAGTAGAAGCAGTCCATCAGTTGCACCCAGCAATGTTGAGTGCAGGTGCAGACACCAACAAGTGACATCATTTCAGTAGGAGCAGTCCATCAGTTGCACCCAGCAATGTTGAGCAGGTGCACCCAGCAACAAGTGACATTATTTCAGTAAAAACAGTTCATCAGTTGCACCCAGCAATGTTGAGTTGGTGCAGACAGCAACCAGTGACTTAATTCAGTAAAAACAGTTCATCAGTTGCACCCAGCAATGTTGAGTGCAGGTGCAGACATCAACAAGTGACACCATTTCAGTAGGAGTAGTCCATCAGTTGCGCCCAGCAATGTTGAGCAGGTGCAGACACCAACAAGTGACACCATTTCAGTAGGAGTAGTCCATCAGTTGCACCCAGCAATGTTGAGAGCAGGTGCAGACACCAAAAAGTCACATTGTTTCAGTAGAAGCAGTCCATCAGTTTCACCCAGTAATGTTGAGTTGGTGCAGACAGCAACAAGTGACATTATTTCAGTAGAAGCAGTCCATCAGAGGCACCCAGCAATGTTGAGTAGGTGCAGACAGCAACAAGTGACTTCATTTCAGTAAAAACAGTTCATCAGTTGCACCCAGCAATGTTGAGAGCAGGTGCAGACACCAACAAGTGACTTCATTTCAGTAGAAGCAGTCCATCAGTTGCACCCAGCAATGTTGAGTAGGTGCAGACAGCAACAAGTGACATTATTTCAGTAAAAACAGTTCATCAGTTGCACCCAGCAATGTTGAGAGCAGGTGCAGACACCAACAAGTGACTTCATTTCAGTAGAAGCAGTCCATCAGAGGCACCCAGCAATGTTGAGTAGGTGCAGACAGCAACAAGTGACTTCATTTCAGTAAAAACAGTTCATCAGTTGCACCCAGCAATGTTGAGTAGGTGCAGACACCAACAAGTGATATCATTTCAGTAGGAGTAGTCCATCAGTTGCACCCAGCAATGTTGAGCAGGTGCAGACAGCAACAAGTGACTTCATTTCAGTATAAGCAGTTCCATCTGTGGCACCCAGTAAAGTTGCAGAGGTGCAGACACCAACAAGTGACACCATTTCAGTAGGAGTAGTCCATCAGTTGCACCCAGCAATGTTGAGCAGGTGCAGACAGCAACAGGGGACATCTTTTCAGTAGAAGCAGTTCCATCAAATTCATTAGCACTGATCACTCTGTTCATCAGCAGAAATTAAACACGACCAAATGTCACACATCATGTTGAAAAGTGCAGGTAACAGTTCAGAATATTTATCTTCACTAATCAGACAGTTCAGGCATGAACAATAGTTTGAATGCACATACAGATGCTTTTACAGTAACATACAAATCACAACAAACACACAAATGATATCAGATAATTTTCCTATTAACTATTACAATACACAAATACCAGTAAACCTATAATATTCATGGGTGTCAGTGCAAGCCACTACAAACAAATAAAATAATATTTAGGAGATAGGTGGGTAGGATTAGGAAAGGAAAACACACAAAACACACTCACGCATCTCTCATCCACATTAAATACTACTGTGTAATTGAATAGTGTTAATTGTGTAACTGAAATTCTGTCTAAATCTGATGTTCATCATGTGTATCAAGTAGTACTGGCAGCAATGTATAACAGTCAATAATAGTTAAGTCAACGTCATAGTCATCATGTCAAGACCAATGTTTGCCAAGCCAGATCAAAATGTACTGTTGTTGAACAACTGTCAGTGAGCCAAGATATGCAATTACTTCCTCTCTCCAAAAAAAGTATATACTGCTTAGTTATTTAACAAGTGTGTGTATAGACTATCTTCCTTCTATTTTAGTGTTCTAGTCTGCTCTCTTCATCCTCCTTGTTCCATAAGACCAACAAAAAAAATATGCTCCTCACTTACTTTACCTCTTATACACCAAAGCTCCAATAATCAACAGCATCACATAATCTCAATACGTCACTAATACTTCTTCAATACGTCGATACATATAACTCTTATCATCAATATCATTTATCTTACCTCTTGTCCACAAAAACTCCAATAATCAACAACTTAATATACTCTCAATACCTCAATAATACGTCGCTACATATAAACCTCAGCACCAATATCATTTCACTTCCATAACAACTCTTTCCTCTAGTCAGTCTCCTTGAACAAGTACAGATAAAATCCTAATGCAAACCTCATCATCTCATACAATCCGAAGACACATTGTCAACACACAACCTCTGTGTAATCCATCTGACCCAAATTTTCTACTCATTATAAATTATAAGATACATTTTGGTTCCTTGTCCATCATTAAATACAAGAAATGCATACCTGACCTCTAACAGACTTAGTTCGAATAACTCTCAGTAATTAAGTACGATTACGGAGTGTGAATGATCATAATATTTCACAGTGTGTACACCACTTCAAGAATCATAGCAGAAGCAAACATGTGGAGTATTTTTTGTGTCAAGTGTCACTTCCTATTTCAATTGCTTACGAAAAATGCAGTCTAATAATTGTTAATGGTCTAAACCTAGTTTCGGTCTGTCATGTCGTTAGCCTCCTTCCTATTTGCATAAATTTATACAGCTTCCATAAAACCTCAGCTCATGTGACTTCAATGACTTTCTTGTACTAATGTCGTTCGTCGAATTATAGCAGTGAATTTTCTTATCTTAAAAATATAAGGCACTGAGCGTACGCAAAACAAGCAATAGCGAGTAAATAGACCAGTAAAGAACAGAATGTCAACAAGTGGATGCAGCACAATTCCTACAACGAGGCTCTGCCAAGCGAACAATCTATAATTAATCCAATAGTGTGACCTAAACTCTATGTTTATACACAGTATTTCAGCATTTCTATACACCAAATGAGAGAGCAGTTATGGCAACTAAACAGAAATGTATAAATATGTAATCCATACGCATAGCAGTAAACATATATCTTACGTAATAAACAAGTCATTAGCATCATATCAGCCTGAGCAAATAAATGTTCATATGTCATCTTAGCAAGTAAACATGGATGCGCAAGCAGATAAATCACATAGTATAACTTACATACCTAAACACATCAGCACAATAAATCAGGTTACAATTATAATTTAAATAAATAAGCACAGCAGGCACATAATTAAAAATATGACATCAGTGAAAAGCAGTGCAGTCAAGCGAAGCATAATATAACTAAACTCATCAGCACAATAAATCAGGTTACCATTACAATTTAAATAAATAAGCACAGCAGGCACATAATTAAAAAAATGACATCAGTGAAAAAGCATAGCAGCCAAGCGATGCATAATATACACAAGTTACAACCCAGTTCATTAATAATCATTGTTAAATTCAGTTAACGTACGCAAGCGCGTCGCTTCACACGTAAATTCATAGAACATGAAATTAGCACAAAGTATGAATCACGTAATCGCGAGCAGCAAATTACGTCTAAAGTACGTACCTAAGTGGAAATAGGTTACCTGTAAAATGAACTCAATTAACAGTTACCTTTTTTAGTTAATTAGTTTCTTCTTCGAAATTACATTCTTCCTGAAAATTTCTCGATAGCAGGTCGTCTTAACGTCGGACACGCACAGAATTTACCTGAAGGTCTTAAATATTTTATAGAACCGTATCCTGAAAAATACTGAATGTTAATAACAGAATTCAACAAGTCACTATAGCTTTATACTGAATTTAGTCGGAGAAATTAGACTGTGTGTTTGTTTACTGCTGTCAGTGCATTCGCACTGAACGCTCGATCAGCTGTAGGCGCGTGACGTAGGAAGCAATTGTTCGCGGTCAACCGCTGCCTTGTGCGGCGCGCAGACTTGACTGTTGCTTTGAGTATATGCCGCCGCCAAAACACAGCGCGGTATCCTTGTACTCTCCGCATGTTTACATGTAGCTGTTAGTTTCTCACAAGTATGTCATTCCACAAAAATTTTAACGTTAGATATATGGTGTATTCCTTTAGAGCGTCGAGATTTAAGAGTTTCTACTTCAACAGTGTTATCATGTATAATTTTGCGAATTCTGTATGGACCGTTATAAAGCAGAAAAAATTTGCGACATAAGCCTTTTCCTTTATGAGACAAACGGTGGGACTTAATTAATACCTTCTGACCAACTGACAAATTTTTTAAACGACCAGGACGTTTCGCCGATTTCTTTCTTCTAGCAGCCGCGGATGCAATATTTCGTAGAGCCATGTTCACAACTTCAGAATGCCGTAGTTTCCGTGAAGGTGGAAAAGGAACTATTTCAGAAATGCGATTTGTCGGTGCTTTATTTTTTAATATCAATAGAGGCGGTAAAGAAGTTGAATCATTAGGGAGTTCATTCAGAATGTTTTGAAAAATATGAAGATACTGATCCCAAGTTCTGTGATTCTGATGACAATAAAGACGGCACAATTTATTGATTTCCTTCATCCATCTCTCTGAAGCGTTAGATTGAGGGTGAAAAAGTGAAATGAAGATTGGTTTAATTTTACGACGCTGAAGAGTACGAAGCCAAATTTTAGAACGAAACTGTGATCCATTATCTGATATAACCTTATCAACGTGACCGACTTCTTTAAGAAAATGTTTGATAAAAGCGTTAGATACTGAACGAGCTGTTGCTTTGCGTAAAGGTGTAAAACACACATATTTTGATGTCAGTTCCACTGCTACGAAAATGTACGCAAAACCATTAGAAGAACGAACCACTGGACCAAACAAATCGACTGCAGCCATCTCCTTTAATTTCGCTGGAATGACGGGAAACAACGGTGCTCTGTGAGAAATCGTTGGAGGCTTAGCCATTTGACATAATTTGCATTTGGCAAGAACAGATCGAATACGTTTTTCCATATTACTGAAGTAACAATTTTCTCGTAATTTATGAAAGCATTTTCGGGGACCAAAGTGTGCATAACTGAGATGCGTATACCAAATCAATTTATTGACCCACTCATCAGGAATACAAACTAACCAAACGGAGTTGTCGACCGATCTTCGTTTAAAAAGAATGTCATTGCGAACTAAATAATGCTGTCTAATCGCCACGCTTTCCTTTCTCCTCCACTTCTCCTTAATGTCCTTCCAGATTGGATCCTTATTTTGCTCCTTAGCGATGTCCTGGAGCGAAGACGAAATAAAGTTCTCAAACGCAACACCTTGAATATACATCAAACAATAATTGTTTTCTTTGCAGTCCTCTTCAGCACTTTGTTTCAAACCCATAGGTGCACGTGATAAAGCATCAGCAACAATATTTGAAGAACCCTGTATGTAAACAATACTAAAGTCAAATTCCTGTAGGTACAACGCCCATCGTGACAATCTGCCGTGAGTTAATTTTGTTGACATAAGAAATTCCAGAGCTCGATGATCGGTGTAAACCTTAGTATGTCTGCCAAACAAAAATGTGCGAAATTTTGTGAAAGCCCATACAACAGCCAAAGCTTCAAGTTCCGTAATCGAATAATTCTTTTCTGATTTAGAGAGAACACGACTTCCAAATGCAATAGTCTTCTGTACTACAACGCCGTTTTCTTCTATCTCTTGAAATAAATGTGCACCTAGGCCTTTGTATGATGAGTCCGTTGCCAAACAAAATTCTTTAGATAAATCCGGATGTGAAAGAAGTGGAGCAGCAACTAAAGCATCACGAAGCCGTTCAAATTCTGACTGAGCTTCCTCATCCCAACACCAATTAGATTTCTTTCCGGATAGTTCACATAAACGAGGTGTGGCCAAATCGTCCAATTTAACAAAGCGTCTAAGAAAATTACAGACACCAAGGAAACTACGAACATCACGTTTTGTAGTAGGAACAGCATAATTACGAATAGCGTCTAATTTCTCTGGATCAGGAAGAATACCTTCTGTAGAAATAATGTGACCGAGAAATTTCACCTGTGAACGACCAAATTCAGATTTTTCCAAGTTCACTGTCATGCCAACTTTTGCAAAGATACGTAATAATGAGTCCAAAATTTTGTTGTGCTCACTCCAAGAACGTTTAGCAATAAGAATGTCGTCAACATAAGAAGTAATGTTGTCACGAAGATAAACAGGTAAAATTTCATTTAAGCTACGAATGAATGCTGCTGAAGATACTGTAAGTCCAAACGGTAATTTCCGAAATTGGTAACAGTTACCAAAGGCTAAAAAAGCAGTGTATTTTCTACAATCAGGGTGGAGTTCTATTTGCCAAAAACTTGCGCGCATATCAATCGTGGATAAAACTTTGATTCCATGGAAATGTTGAAGAAGTTCATCTAAATTTTGTGGGCGGTCAGTTTCAGGAATGATGATGTTATTTATCTGCCTGGAATCCAGAACCAGACGAATTGATCCATCCTTTTTAAGAACAACGTGTAATGGGCTAGTATAAGGACTGACTGCAGGCTCAATAATGCCCTGATCTAACATGTACTGAAGTTCATTCTTAACCTTGTCTCTGTAAGCCAAAGGAATAGCGTACGTTTTCCCGCGAAATGGTGTGTGTTCTTTCACTTTAAATAAATATTGTAAGCCTTGTATAGTTCCTGTGTGATGACTAAACACTGTAGCATGTGAAGTCAAAATGTGGTGCAGCTCTTCTCTTGCAACGTCATCTGGCACTTCAGCTTTCTTAACCTTTTCATTAATTAATTCTTCGCTATTAATTATGTCATCCATCGCGTCTCTGTATCTATTGTCATTATCATGAATAAACACATTGTCGTCATAATGCTCAACGAAAACATCAGAAGTAAGAAACCTTAAACATTTTGTATCTGACTCAGATCTTGTTAAACACTCGAAAAAGTTTAAACACTTCGGCATTCCAGCAACAGTCAAATTTACACTTCCTTCTTTAAAGTTCAAAATTGCCTTATGTGCGTTAAGAAACTCCATACCTAAAATAATTTGTGTACTGAGTAATGGAACAATAATAAAATTAGCAGAAAATTCGTATCCTTGACAAATGAAATTTAAGTTGGTCTGTTGTTTGACTTCCACACTTTTTCCAGAAATAGCACCTCGAATTGTAGTTTTAGAAATAGGTAACACAGGACAGGCAATAGTTCTTTCACATATACGAAAAACTGATTCACTAATGACATTCAGTGGGCTCCCAGAATCTAATACTGCAGTGAACTTATTCTTACCCACACATATTTCAATAACAGGGTGTAAAAATGCGTCTACATTATTTTCCTTTTCGCCTAATAAAATATCTCTCATGTCTTCCAGGCGTACGTAGTGTAAAGTCGTAGTGTCATTACTTTCTGAACCGTCTATATTGCTGCCCGAAGCCGAAGCTGCGAGTCATTGTCGATTGTTTGCGTCACGTCTTTGAGTATTCGCGTCATTTCGCGGATCAATTTCTACGATTTGCACTTGTCTCTCTGAAGTTCTGTCACGTGGAGGATGCCAATTAGGTCCTTCCTGTCTGTTAGATGCAAATTCTTGGCTGTGTCTGTTATTAAAATTTCTGTTTTCCTGTCTGTCTGCATAACTACTCCTTGTGTAATTTCGACTGTCACTTCTGAAATTATTGTTGTATCTACTACCCTGATTGTTTCTGTAGTAAGAATTTCTATTACTGTTTGAATAATTTCTGTCTTGATAATACCGATTACTGTTTCCGTATGATTGATTATTCCGATACGAATTACCGTTGTTATAGTTGTCTGTGTAATTTCTGTTAGAACGTCTGTTATTGTCATAGGGCTGGTATCTATTGTCGTGTCTGTTACGTCTGTCATTCTCAAAATTACCGCTATAACGTCCGTTCCAACCACTATCACTTTTCTCTGAAAATCTATTGTAATTACTGTTACTGAAAAAGTTACAAGAGGTCCCGTCATCGTTGTCATACTCAAGTTCTTGCAACAAAGTCTTAAAAGTCTCGATGTCGTCCTTACATCTTCCAGCTAAAGCAATTTGTCTTATGGATTGTGGCAACTTAGTTAAACAAATGCGAATTAATTCAGTCGGGCTATAAGGGTTGGACAGGAACTGATTCTTTCGAATCATGTCTTCAAAGTACTCTGCCGGCGTGCGGAACTCAGACTGTTTAAAATTACGCTGCATAATCAGACTATGTTTGACTCTGTCTTGTGTGTTTTCGGACCAATATGCCGATAGAAATGCATGATAAAAATCATTTAAATTATTGCAATCTCTAATGAGTGCGCGCATCCGCGTCGCCGGTTCGTTTTCTAAATATCCACACATGAATTCTAGTTTGTGACTTAGTGGCCAATTTGGTGGAAGTGCGTACATAAATTGATCTAGCCATGCACATGGATGTATGTCATTCTTAGAATTGCGGAAGATCTTAAATTTCCGGACAGTCAAAAAGTGTTTATAATCAAAGTTTTCGCCTCGTGGCGACAAAGACCTACCACGTCTGTCCCAGTCCGAATGTCGATTATTGTAAAGTTCGCGCGCCTGGCGCTCTCTTGTTGCCTCTCGTAAATGAAATAAATTACTTTCTTCATACCCCTCTGCTATCTGTGATTCTAAGTTCCTTCTACTGTCCTTTCCTACTATTTCGCCTTCAATTTGTTTGACTTGCTTCCGTAATGCCTCAAATTCCTTTTTCACGCGTTCATTAAATTTTCCCTGATTCTCAACATGCTTATTTATGTTCTGATACTCTTCGGTTTCTGCAAATGGTAATGGGGCTGTATCATCCGAATCTCTGTCCCCATGTAAACTAAGATTTGTCAATTTATCTGAAATTTCCTCAACTCTTTCCGATAAGTCACCTATTTTTTCTTTCTGTTTGTTTACATCTTCCGTAAGTGTCGCGACTCGGGTTTCAGTATTGACACATTTGGTAGTTAACTGTTCATATTGTCGTGTTAGATTATTTATTCTGTCATTTGGTACGGATTCCTCGATTCTTTCAAATATTTCTTCCTTATCCTTTGCACGTTGTAAATTTAACTCTGAAAAATTCTGTACTATCACGCGATCTCTTTCTTCCTGTTCTCTATCCTGTTCCCTTTGTCTGATTTCCACTGCAATTAATCTATTATTGTGAGAATTCAGAATCGGTTGTACTTCTTCCCTGATTTCTTTCTTTAATTCATCTTTCATATTTTTGAAACATGTCCCTATTCGTGAATCTATCCGTGTTTCCAAAGTTCCCATCTCTGTTTTAAATTCAGATCGAAACTGCTCCATTATTCCCCTATCTGTTTTTATTTCAGATCCCAAAGTTTCCATTCGTGTTTCCATTGTCCCTATTCTTGATCCCACTGAGTCTAACTTTGTTCCCATTGTTCCCATTTGTGATCCCAGATTTAATATTGCACTCATCAACTGCTCCATATTAAATTGTTCAGAATTCTTTTCGCCCCTAACATCTCCCGCAAAACTAACTTCCTTCGTCACAGCTGTAAGGCTATCTGTGTTCGATACTATTTCAGAATCTTCTGTCGTTAATCTCAGATTCTGTGAATTTTCCGATTGAGAAAAATTTTGAAATGGTTCCGGACTATTTTCCCGACTTATTACATTGTTTTCCACTTCATTATCCATCATACTGTTTTCCTCTGTTGGCGAGTTCGCCATGTCAACAATTTCGTCATTCTCACTATTCATCATTTTTCCCTTTTTCATCGATCGCGTAATCATTTGCAAAACATACAAAAGATTCGTCACTGTACGAAAATTACACACGGTGACTCTTTATCTCAACAATACCATTCAAATGCAATGACTCCCTCAAACACGATCAATCGAACAATTGAAATAATTGCACAAAATTGTCAAACGCGTATACAAGGCAATAAAAAAAATTAAATTTTGAAAAATACCATTAGAAGAATGCTAATTACCAAATCTACACACTCAATACAGACTACAATCACTAAACTACAAATTGCTACAACAATACTACAGTCTACAATTTTCACAATCAGAAGAATCCAAGGGACGATCCGAAGCAGCGGTCGCCACGTGCATGGGGGCTTAATTAAATATATAATTGATTGAAAATATTTTTAGTTTTAGTAGCTGTATGTCCGATTACGTAGTGTCTCGTAATCGGTTGGCCCTGACTAGTATATTTACGCTATCTGACTGCAACAAACAATGTAAGAAAATTTTCGTAAATACAGTTAATTAATTAAGTCCCCCAGCAACTATAAAACCTACAACACCAATAAGCACAAGAGTAACTGTTCTGTATGTGGGAGTGTGACTCAACGTCCACATCTGGCACGGTTCTTTTCCAACAAGACAAGAATTTTTTAAATACCAACTATGCTGACGTGACAAAAGAAATTTAGAAAAACTATAATTACGCAAGAAAATCACAATTACACTCTAATCCTAGAACACAAGCCAGATGCTTTGTTGACTGAACCTGTAGTGACACATTATTTCAGATACACGAATAATAAAAAGACATTGTAAGTTTTACCTTCATATATATTGACGAAATGCACACAATAACATCTGCTATCTCTCCCATCAAATAACTGCATAAAACAAGGAACAACACTTTTTACTACAACATATCCTTCCGATTTCACGACAAGCAGTGCCTGCTACGAACTCCCAACACACACTGTCCTCTCCGATCTCCTAACAAGCACTGACTTTCACGAACTCTCAACAAGCACTGACTGCTACGATCTCTAAACAAGCACTGTGGAGGCGGCTTAATAGTACTCTTTGGCGCAATCTCTGGCGCAGTGGTACAGTGTAGCCACCTTTCAACATGTATGGTCTTAAGCTGATATCTGCAAGTGACCTATGAGTGAATGTCGTTCTCTTCATTTCATAAGAATGCAGCATGTACATGTAAGTCTAAACATCGACATAATCGCAACTGCATACTCGTAAAGTTGTGAAAATTTACGTTAAGGGAACAGAAGTCTACGAGACTGATTTTACTATGAAACAAATCACGCGAAGGTCACACTGCAGGTGTATAAGTTCTGGTGGTAGCCGAGTTTCCACACTGTCAACATAACCTGAAAATCAGTGAAACTGCGCAACCCTTAGCAAGTTGAAAGGAGTATGATAATTTGATGTAACTGTATTTCTTTTGTTGATTGCTTGTCCTGAAAACAAAAATGTATTTTTATACTGTTAATGAAGATGATGGGAAATTTATTGAGACGGTTGTTTCTCGGTCTCATATGGTGAATACTTTCTCCAATCATATGGCTTAAAAGCTTTCTTTTTTTATCACATCGGCATCTCGCTGTTCTGAACTTTTAATACGATTTGAATGACAGTCTTGAAAACCAACTTTTGGTAACCAAACCATAGTCTTCACTTGCCAGATTTTGTAGGTACATTTACAAGACATGGGTCAACGGTTCTGTGCATTCATTTTGTGAGAAATATAAATAATTTCTTTTCAGAGTTCAGTTTCATCACATACCAGATTTGTTCGGAAACTTCATGTCGACATCCTTGTCTGTTTTCAGTGTTTATTTCAAATTTTCCTCGTAACTAGTGCGCTATTTCTGCACATCGTCATTCCTCAAAAATAGTTGCTGAAAATCTGAGTGACAAGACCGGTCGTTGCGGTGGGCGGAGACATATGGGTACAAATGTTGACGTAGCAATAAGTTTTCTTTCATTATCGGTACATAAATGTGATGATAAAGAAATTACACTATCAATAATGTTAATGCATTAATTCACTACACATCAAGACAACTTCCAGCAATAATTTCATTCGGATTGGTTAATATTTATGATAAAAATGTTGGCACAGAGCTTAAAAAAACAAATTTATGATAAAATATATTTTAACAACTGATCTCAAAATGAACGTTACCACGAGACTTACACCCAAGCTGAGGTCATCGGTCCCGCGGCTTGCACGCTACTTAATCTAACTTAAACTAACTTACGGACCATAACGTTTTCCTTCCTACTTACATGAGGCAAACTTCCAAATTTTCCCATCACTGTACCTGCTGGAGAAGAATATGAATAGATTTTTATTCAGAAAGAAAAAAGCTACTTTGGTCTTGAAATTACAAGAATCAGTGCTACCAACAGAAACTGCAACGTTTAACTTCACCACGCAATTTTGACACTCAACTGCTAGGTCGCTGGCGTTTACAGAAATTAACAAACAGGGGAGTCGACATGAAGTTTCCGGACAAATCCGGTATGTGACGAAACTGAACTCTGAAAGTTACTCACACTACGCCCTGGTGAGGGGACAGGGAACTTTGTGAGCCCTGATCGTTCTTGAACATTTTCATGTTGTGCAGTATGTCTGCTCTGATCGTGTGAAATTTTATTAGGATGCAGTTATGATTTATACGCTGCCCTACCTAGTGTGTTTCTGTGTGCCGGCTTCCCCGTGATGCCGCAACGTAGTGTGGGATTGCACGAGGACTCGTCCCGCCAAAACTAATTTGACTCGCTACCTACCTTGTGCGCGTATTAGTTACAAAGGGTAGCCACTCGTCTGTGTGTGTATTGAACGCGTGCGAATACAACGCATCAAGACAGAGCTTACCCCGTGTAGCAACGTGTCTTCCTCCTCATGTACCCATCCCGTTCGCGTCTCAGTTGTTTTCCATCAAGAAGCGGGCTGTCTCCTTTACTCATGCATATTATTTCTTACGTCAACACCCCTTTCTGTCATCACACACCTACTGATTGTACAGGGATGAGTGAGGTATCGCTAGAAGGTTTTTTTATTTTATTTTATTTATTTATTTATTTTAACAAGCTCCTGACATTACATACCGGTCTTGCGTTAAAACTTATAGTTCGCGGAAAATTTTAACTTAAAAGAGACTTTTAATTATCATAGGCAAAAGGAAACCATCGATGCCCGGCTCCATACCAATATTTTACGAAGTTATTAGTCCTGAATGAGAGGCTCCCTATTCTTATTGCAAGTACCATTTAATTGTCTTAAAGCACTTGTTATCTGGACAACCAGGACCACTGTGGTTATTCATTACCTCTGCCCATCGCAGAAGCTCACTTTCCGAAACGACAAACATATTTATCATTGTCACCTTGTATTGTGATTTACCTGTTCCTGCTACGGTGTAACGTGCTTACTGCAATTGCAAATGTTTGACGAGTTAAAGTTGTTCTAGGTAATGTCGCCTTGCTGACGGCCCCTGATTTCTGCCCGTCGTAAAAGCCGGGACAAACATTCCGAATGCAAAACACATTTTTGGACGCATGGAAATGTATATACAAGGGTATACCATAAATTCGTGGTTATTATATCACATCATTCGGTTCATTTTTATAGATGTTTTCTGTTATTTCACATAACTACCCTTATTGCACGATTTACATCTATTACAAACACAGTCATTATTTAAAATTATGAAAGAGCGAAAGTTTTGCTCGCGGGCCCTGTGATAAATAGGATATTTGACCAAGTAATTTCAGCCCACTGTTGACGCTCGTAATTTTTCTCATCTTGCCGCAGCTGATAATTCAGCCATATCCAGATTTACCCCAACAAAGTAATCACGTTTGACTTGATAAGTAACTATATTACAATAATATGTGAATAGTGGTCATATCAGACAGAAGTATAGTCGTTCACGATACGTTATTGTCTTTATTTGTTTCCCTATCGCGTCACCCGTTGTCTTAGTTATTTTGATTAATGTTCAGCGTACTTTAGCTATTCGAGGCAATCCTTTTGTTTTCTAACAAGCATCGAGTCACAGAGAATAGTGTGATCGTTTGCAGTCGTCCTTTTACTTCTGGCACTGGCAAGAATAATTTGTCCTGCCATACTCGCATGCCCCCGTATAACATCAAGGTAGATGCCCCTCTCAGTCAGTTACACTGTTTCGACTCGATGGCGGAAGAGCGGGCCGAGGTGTCGGTCGGTAGGTCAGACACTTCCGCCCCCCCCCCCTCCCTTGCTCCTGCCTTCCTTCCCCTGAGGCTGGGTAGGACGGGCCGCCCGCTGCCCGCTTTTACTGCAGTCGCGGCAGGCGGCAGGCGGCCTCACGGATCAAAGTCTGAGTGAGGCCTGGCCGCGACTCCTGTGGGCGTGATGGAAGGCGAGGCGGCGGCCGTATCGATTCGCGGGGGTGGAGCGGGCGCCGCCTGCCAAAGTGGCCGGGCTTCGCCCCAGCTCAGCTCAGCTCAGCTCGGCGCGGCTCGCTGCCTGCCCGCCTCCCGTGCTCTCATGCCCTCACCACCGACTGAGTCGTTGTCCTCGCTGCAGGGACGGGGCGTGCTGGCAGCGCGCCTACACTTCCTGGCGCCGTATCTCTGGTAACTGAAGATGTCACCTCTGTGGGCACTCCGTAAGGAAACACAGTCTACACGAATGTTCATTATTTTGATTACTTGTTACGATCTGAGAGAGCAGATTATATTCAGATTCGATACTGAAAAAAGATACCTTTCATAACACAGAAAAATTTGGGCTTGTGCATTTGAACTACATACGGCAGGTGGTGCTACGAAAAGTAAAACACTATCAGGTTTTGACATCTTCGGCTGCAAAGTCCCCTTTACTCAAAACGGTCGAAAGACCGCTCCTCTGTCTGTTGGACAAAACTCCCTACTATTCTGGAAACGAGAAACTATTCCAGAAGTCGGAAAAATCATTTGATGGTCAACGGCATCGGATGTGTGAAGTAAGGGAAAACCACCAGTTAAACATTCCTAGATATTCCAAACAACAGCAGAAGATTATACTAACGCCTTCTGCAAAATTTTCCGGAGATAAACAGCCCCCCCTCATCGAATCGTGGGACTTCAAAAGAAACAGACAAGGATCCCAATTTTAAAGTAGCCACTCGGAATGTCTAATCAACGAACTAGAAAACCTAAAATATAAAACAGCGACACGAAATCGATGTCCTTGGCAAATCAGATACGGCCACAGTCAGGGGACTTCCGTTCTACAGTCAGCAGAATAATTCACACCGGCACTGATCGAGATGTACTGGGATCGGAAGGACTTGGAGTGAATCTAAGAAACAAGCACTCACTCACGTATGAAGGATATGTGTAATATGGCTCTGGGGAAATACCAGTCCAAGGTGGAACTAAATAAGTGGGCACCGTGCTGTGGTACAAGAGTACATGCCAATATACAAAGCACAAGTCGCTTGACGAAGTATATCAAAAAGTAAGTAATGTCGTAAGACAATGAAGCGAGATGTAAACCTGAGTGTCATGCGGCACTGTAAATCGAGTCTGCGTGAAGAACCAGAAGAAAGTTTTGTGGCTAACTATGGACTTGAAAGAGAACCTGAAAGAGGAGTCACATTAATTGAGTTCTTGTCGGTGCCAAATCACCTCATGCGAACACATTTTTCCAGCATCACAATTGGAGAAGATGTACTTGGAAGGCAGCAGGAGATGTAATGTCGCAACAGGTCAACTCCATTTTAATGAAATGCAGCTGACAGTGAACACAACCTGATCCCGATGGAAAAGTTCGTTCATATTCAAGTGCTTATAGAGAAAGACGGTAAAACAAGAACTGAAAACTGAAAACCTGAAAACTGAGGGTCTAGCAATGCACAGTGCGCAGGAAACAGAAACACGGCTAAAACCTCTAACAAGGTGGAATAAGATAAGAGTTGGAACAAATTAAATCTCATGTATACAAAGCAGCGGAAAAAAGGGTTGGCAAAACGAAACCTAGAAGCCAAAGGAAATGGTTTACAGTAAATCGCAAAGGAGGATTTTCTCGAGGAAATGTGCAGACAAATGAAAGAAAGTGTGCCTGACGGAATAGCTTACATACTGTACATCACAAAAAAATTTCAATAAACTCAACACAAAAATTTCATCTACAATAGAAGACAAATGCGAAAACACGCTCTTTGATGAAAACGTGGTGAAGAGAAGGAAGGAATGCGTGGAGAAAACGCATTGTTTTATCCTTTACATCGGTGGAAGAAGAGGAAGGTGACAAAGGACACGACATTCTGCAAGATTAATTTGATAAAGCTCTTGAAGACCTAAGGGAGACAAAATCAACGGGTACTGATGATATTCCAACAGAGATAATCGAGTATCCTGGCGACAGCAAGCAAATGATACTGCTCAAACTGACTAGGTACATCTGTAACACAGAAGAGATACCAATCATTCTTCCAGAAATGCATCATGGGCCTCATAGTGGAGCTGGCAGCTACAAAATGTGAACAGTTCCGAACCTGTAGCGTAAAGTCAGATGCACAAAAAATTCTCACAAAGATAAGGTGAGGGATATGCTGAGTGAACATCATGTTCGATTCAGGAGAGGATTACGAACAAGAGAGGCGATTATGACACTGGGGCTTCTTATCGAAAAGCAATTGCAGAAAAATGAACCGACGTTTATTCCTTTTGTAGACATGGAAAAGGTGTTTGATAATGTCATCTGGCAAGAGATGTTAAGTGTGTCTAAAACACAGTGACATGGGGGAGATAACTTCAATAACAAGGAAGTGTCTTTTATTAGGAATTATCGTAAGGAAAAAGAAGCAAAAATCAGAAAAAACGTGTGGCAAGTATGTACTTCCTATCCTCTTATAACGAATGCTTACATCCAGTAAGCTATAACGCCAAACACGTGGCACAGTTCAGATGGAAATCAAAAATAATGGACAGAAGATCGACAGCGGCCGTCGGGTGATACTGCCATAGCCATGGAGACGAAAGGTGATCTAGACAACATCCTGAGTACAATGTACAAGATTTTCTGGAAGCAGTATGAGGAAGAATGTGAAACTCTAAAGGAGTTAGAGGTGATGGAGGAATTTACATATTTGGAAAGCAGGATGACAAGGAATGATAGAACCCGGAAATAATTTGTGACCAGAATACAGAAGGCCAAAACTGAATTTACTTTGAGGAACCACATCAGTCTGTTACTACGGAAACGGATAATGAAGGCGTCAAAAAAATGGCTCTGAGCACTATGGGATTTAACATCTGTGATCATCAGTCCCCTAGAACTTAGAACTACGTAAACCTAACTAACCTAAGGATATCACACACATCCATGTCCGAGGCAGGATTCGAACCTGCGACCGTAGCGGTCACGCGGTTCCAGACTGAAGCGCCTAGAACCGCACGGCCACAACGGCCGGCATAATGAAGGCATCCTTTGGAGCGTGGACCTCTCTACTGGTATGAGACTTGGACAGTAGGGAAACAAGAGAAGAGACTGCAGAAACCCTGGAAATTTGGTGATACAAGTGAATGATGAAGATGAGCTGCAAATGAAGAGGTGCTTGAGTAGAGTACAGGAAACATCCAAACAAGAAGTCACAAACTCGTGTGGTAGGTTCTAGAAATAATGGCACCATTGGAACAACAGCAGAAGGAGCTATTACGGGAAGCGATCGTCCGTGACAACCAATGATGTAATACGCACAGCAGGTTACGAGTGATGAAGGGGGTGCGCCGTGTGCGGTAATGGAGAGATAGAGGCGGGCATAAAAGTTGAATGGCGTGCTGCTCCAAAACTCCCTCAGGGTTGAAGAAAGATATCAGAAGGAATTCTCGAAACATTAAACAACATGAAATTAAGAGAATGCATTACGAAGAGGAAAAGCAGACCAGTAGCAACCTCCTATCAACCGCCCCCCCCCCCCCCTACTGCGCTGTTGATTGTCAGGCGTTACCCGCCTTTCCACGCAGTCTTACATATTTTGATTGCTACTAAGACGGACTGATTTAGAGGGTGTATAACGCGAAGGGTGAGCTCTTTCACTCTTCCAAGTGTTTCCTCTCTTACCAATACCAACTTCTCGCATATTATATGTGCACACAGTCTTGTACGCAATCGTCTGACAAATGAATACTGAAGATTGAGTGTAAGAATATTCACATGTATAGTATAGTAATGTAACATTTTAATCCGTAAGTAAGTGACCCGCTGTGTGCAGCTACAGTATGGAATACGAGATGGCAATACGTAGCCGCTGCACAAACTCGCTACCGATTATGCAATTTAAATACATACTCTGCAGTACTGAATTACGAGGAGTAATTATCCCTCGTGAAGAGTATCAGTACCTGCTCCAGTAAGTAATTACAATTCTTAACGTCAGCAACCTTGTGATGCTTACTCGTTAACGACGCGACAGTAACCCTCTGACTCTACTCCTAAGTAAATCCAACTATCACTCGATGACAAATACTTATTAGGAACCGGTCATCAAGAGGCGTTGATACAAGAGACGAAACTAGGATGTCATAAATTTCCTCGTTACTTAGTTGTCTCCTTTTACGTGAATTAAGTGTTCTCGCTGTGTTGCGTATAGCGATTCTTCTACGAAAACAGCGAAGCACTGCGTATTCGCAATGTGAGAGGTATAATATCAGTACTCATTTAAAATTAGTAATTACAATAATTACATTTCTATTTACGTTTCCTTCTCTTTAATTCTTCACTTTATATCATCATAATTTTCTTTTAATAGAAAAACTTTTAGCGTATCCAAAATTGATTGTGAATCACAACTACATGTGCTACATTTTCGTTGACGGTAAAGAGATGTTTGTTGTACCTTTGAATTATTCTGCACTGCTGTTATTCTCGATGGAAAGTTCCTGTGAAACACATTACCCAATGAACTTTGAAAAAACGATTAAGCTTTTTCTTTCTATAAATGTAGCCCTTTTCTTTTGACGTACTTTTCCTTATTACAGACAGCAAGGCGTACCATTATTTGAACCTAGACAGAATAGGCAGTGAATCAGTATCTGTGGTAAAACTAGAATAGTTGATGAACATTTGAGTGTTTCTCACGTATGTTGGAGTACACGTACGCGCGCGCGCGCCCACACACACACACACACACACACACACACACACACACACACACACACAGTATCATTGCTGCTCATTTGTGAAAGAAAGAACTAATTTTTTGTGATTCTGCTGAGGCAGATCCGTTGAGTTGGTTAGTGTAGCGCGCTCTGTGCCACGTGATGTTTGGTTTGTAGGGCGCTCCACTGTGCGCTCATCGCCGCCCGTGCAGAGTTCCAATTTTTTCAGAGTCCAGTCTAACCACTGTCACGAATGATGATGACCACACAGACAGCAAGTCCCCGGGAATCGAACCCGGACCGCGTGATCCAGACCCAACGCTAGCCACTTTTTTTATCTCATTTTGTTCGTTATTTTATTGTTCATTCTCTTTGTTCAAGGCGGACGTCCCATGAGCCTTGTTCAAGTTGATCATTGATCCATTAACTCAGTTTATTTATTACAGAGGGGAACGAACTCTGTGACCGAACACGCTAAGCTACCGTGCCGTCGCCCCTACAACACGAGCTGCGGACGCGATGTGACGTGAAAAATATTCATTGCAAGTTCGTTGTTTACAGTTTGAATTTTTCGCTTTTATTCTCTAGTACTACTTACGTGTTGATGTCGTATATTAAATGTACGTACTATTAGCCCCAGCATTAGGAGGATGTGGAGAACGTCAGGGGTAAGAAGGAAGCAGTGAGGTGGTGTGGCTGATACAGGAGGTCAGCGATCACTGTTAGCTGGTACATCGTGTGGGTGGGAGAACGTACTAGGATACTAGACAAGGCGAGTAATAATTGGAATGTGAAAGATCGACGCACCACACGTACTGAAACTTTGAGTGTTGCGAATATAGAGCGTAATGTGAAAACCATTAACACGACCGACAACGAAACTGCGAAATAAAATATCAGCTGTAGTGAAGGAAACGGATAGAAACACAAATGGCGAACTGCGCTGTAGCCCTTCTCTATCTCTGATACTGGTCCAGGCTAATACTGACGACCTATACTCAGTCAAGTTTCCTATGGAAGTTGCTGAGAAAGCTTCTCCAGGACGTCCACTTCGAGTGACTGCGTGCTGCGATACTCTTGCGTACCGCAAACTGATTAACCGATACGGGTTTTCCTTTTGTTAACGCACAATACACCACACCTATTCGAGTTTGACGAGCGCTGATGACCTCACGTCTGACCGCAATCCGTAACATATTTGCCGACGACTTGTGCTAGGGCGATAAATGTTGTTTCCCACACGATTACTGACCATTTGTCAACTAAGTGGGCCTAAATCGGAGGAACACGTCTTCCACTGTGGGAGAAGATTCACCCTGGTGTCCTCGAGGCACGGTGCGGCGTTCCGACGCGCAAATGCCCGCCAGTGATGCGTAACGCACGTGCGGGTCGTCGCGGCTGTCGACGTGCAGCCTAAGCCCCTGCGTGCGCCCAGTAGCCGCCACCCGCCACCCACCACTCCAGGGCAGCAGGGCGGGGCGGGGGCGGGGGCGGGGGCGGTGAACGGGCGAGGAGGCGCGCGGCCGGCGCGCCCAGAAAGGGTCGAGGACGGCTCCCCTACACCCCTGCTCGGAAGGTAGCAGAACTGAGGGACGCTACCTAGAGGCTTCCTCGCTCGCATTTTCGACCCGTAGTAGACTACTGGCCATTAAAGTTGCTACACCAAGAAGAAATGCAGATGATAAACGGGTACTCATTGGACAAATATATTATACTAGAACTGACATGTGATTACATTTTCACGCAATTTGAGTGCATACATCCTGAGAAATCAGTACCCAGAACAACCACCTCTGGCCGTAATAACGGCCTTGAAGAGCCTGGGCATTGAGTCAAACAGAGCTTGGATGGCGTGTACAGGAACAGCTGCCTATGCAGCTTCAACACGATACCACGGTTCATCAAGGGTAGTGACTGGCGTATAGTCATGAGTCAGTTGCTCGGCCACCATTGACCAGGCGTTTTAAATTGGTGACAGATCTGGAGATTGTCCTGGCCGGGGCAGCAGTCGAACATTTTCTGTACCCAGAAAGGCAGATCCTGCAACATGCGTTCGTGCATTATCCTGCTGAAATGTAGGGTTTCGCAGGGATCGAATGAAGGGTAGAGCCACGGATCGTAACACATCTCAAAAATAACTTTCACTGTTCGAAGTGCCGTCAGTGCGAACAAGAGGTGACTGAGACGTGTAACCAATGGCACCCCATACCATCACGCCGGGTGATACGCCAGTATGGTGATGACGAATACACGCATCCAATGTGCGTTCACCGCGATGTCCCCAAACACGGATGCGACCATCGTGATGCTGTAAACAGAACCTCGATTCATCCGAAAAAATGTCGTTTTGCCATTCGTGCACCCAGGTTCGTCGTTGAGCACACCATCGCAGGCGATCCTGTCTGTGATGCAGCGTCAAGGGTAATCGCAACCACGGTCTCCGAGCTGATAGTCCGTGCTGCTGCAAACGTCGTCCAACTGTTCGTGCAGATGGTCGTTGTCTTGCAAACGTCCCCAACTGTTGTCTCAGGGATAGAGATGTGCGTTACAGCCATGCGGATAAGATTCCTCTCATTTCGACTGCTAATGATACGAGGCCGTTGAGATCCAGCACGGCGTTCTGTATTACCCTCCTGAACCAACCGATTCCATATTCTCCTAACAATCATTAGATCTCGAGCAACGCGAGCAGCAGTGTCGCGATACTACAAACCGCAATCGCGATAGGCTACAATCTGACCTTTATCAAAGTCGGAAACGTGATGGTACGCATTTCTCCTCCTTTCACGAGGCATCACAACAACGTTTCACCAGCCAACGCCGGTCAACTGCTGTTTGTGTCTGAGAAATTGGTTCGAAACTTTCCTCATGTGAGCACGTCATAGGTGTCGCCACCGGCGCCAGCCTTGTGTGAATGCTATGAAAAGCTAAGCATTTGCATATCACAGCATCTTCTTGCTGTCGGTTAAATTTCGCGTCTGTAGCACGTCATCTTCGTGGTGCAGCAATTTTAATGGCCAGTAGGGTACGTACAACGCTCCGAACTGAGAGTGCCAGTGTTAAGAGTGCACAAGAAATCGATACACTTGCAAACTGTGCAGCGTATATCAGATGCTGTTTCAGATCCTAGTGATTTCATTAAAACTGTATAAACGAAACTTCCTAAGATTATACAAAAATCAGGTGACATCATGAGATCCATCGCACAAATTTCACGACTAAGATTTTTTCTGAAACTGTCGCCATCTTTATTTTGGAGCTTCGATATCTCTTAACTTTGTGTGTTTCGATAGCGTTATGCCTTCTCTTTAAAAAAAAAAAAAAAAAAAAAAAAAAAAGTTGGTAGAGCACTTGCCCGCGAAAGGCAAAGGTCCCGAGTTCGAGTCTCGGTCGGGCACACAGTTTTAATCTGCCAGGAAGTTTCATATCAGCGCACACTCCGCTGCAGAGTGAAAATCTCATTCTCGATGTATTATACCAATCGATCCCCTCTTTTAATCAAGTTGTTGAATAAATTTATTTTCTCTTAATTTTGAGTCGATACCTCGTGCTCTATCCCGTAAGCATCAAAATTCTTTTGTAGCATCATAATTCAGGAGGTGGTTCAAAATGGTTCAAATGGCTCTGAATATGGGACTTAACTTCTGAGGTCATCAGTCCCCTATAACTAAGAACTACTTAAACCTAACTAACCTAAGGACATTACACACATCCATGCCCGAGGCAGGATTCGAACCTGCGACCGTACCGGTCGCGCGGTTCTAGACTGAAGCGCCTAGAACCGCACGGCCTCCCCGGCCGGCTCAGGAGGTGGTATTCTGTAGTTAATTTCACTGTATATTATCCATGTTTACTTCTGTGCAGGGCTACAGTCCTCACAAATACTTTCAGAAGAGTCTTCCAGACACATAAAGTGAGTTAGATGTGGAAACACCTCTTTTTTTCAGGAAAAGTTTTCTTTTCGCTGCTAGTCTGCAATTCATTAGTGGTGAAACAAAGAGGACATCACCTTGCATTGCCAGTTACCTACATCAGCGGCAATTATACATTCAGGGGCAAACCTATTGTTCTCTTTTGATGGACAGGTCCTCAACCTAGTCTTCTGCTAAGAGGAGCGGCGCGGGATTAGCCGAGCGGTCTTAGGCGCTGCAGTCATGGATTGTGCGGCTGATCCCGGCGGAGGTTCGAGTCCTCCCTCGGGCATGGGTGTGTTTTTGTCCTTAGGATAATTTAGGTTAAGTAGTGTGTAAGCTTAGGGACTGATGACCTTAGTAGTTAAGTCCCATAAGATTTCACATACATTTCAACATAGCTAAGAGGAATATGACACCCTGAGGATAATCCGTCATATTGATTAACACAAACTTAATCTGTTGTTTGGTTAAGTGGTTTTCTATGTCACCTCCAGCCCCTCCCCATCCTCTCGGAAACCTGGAACCACTTCTAATATCAAATTAATTGGCTAATTACTGAAATTTATGGAAAAAATTTGGCGGGATACAGCTTAATGGTGCCACTTGCGGTATTCAGGGGAGCTTCAGGTTATTCGAACCCCCCCCCCCCCCTTTCTAGTGCATCAGTTTGATATGGCTAATTAATTAATTAATTAATTAATTAAATCGATATCCCACAGTTTTCCTTGCCTCCCACTTCCCATTCTTGAAATATTAATTGATCGATTGCAGTGCATGGAATGTTGCTTAAACAGTTTAGACACTGTGTGGAATATTGTTTATTTAAAAAATTAACGAGGTGCAAGTTGGTGTATGAAATATACACACATCAAAAAAACTTCTGCGTCACCTCGGTTCCGAAAGTCCCGGAACCTGTACAGAAACTTGGAATAGAGATCAACATAAAAATCATTTCCGCCATTTTTATTGCTCATGAAAACCACGTATTGCAAGTTTTACCAACATACAGCAAGACCTTCAGTGGTGATCCGGATTGCTGTGCATATCGGTATCTCTAGTACCCAGTAGCACGTCCTATGGCATTGATGCATGCCTGTATTCATCGTTGCATACTATCTACAAGTTCATCAAGGCACTTTTGGGCCAGATTGTCCCACTCCTCGACGGCGATTCGGCGTAGATTGCTCAGAGTGGTTGGTGAGTTACGTCGTCCATAAACAGCCCTTTTCAATTTATCCCAAATGGTTCAAATGACTCTAAGGACTATGGGGCTTAACAACTGAGGTCATCAGTCCCCTAGACGTAGAACTACTTAAACCTAACCAACCTAAGGGCGTCACACATATCCATGTCCGAGGCAGGATTCTAACCTGCGACCGTAGCAGCAGAGCAGTTCCAGACTGAAGCGCCTAGAACAACTCGGCCACAGCGGCTGGTTAATATATCGCAGGCATGTTCGATGGGGTTCATGTCTGGAGTACATGCTGGCCACTCTAGTCGAGCGATATCGTTATCGTGAAGGAAGTCGTTCACAAGATGTGCACGATGGGGGCGCGAATGGTCGCCCGTGGAGATATGGTTGCACTATCGGTCGGAGGATTCACGTATCGTACAGCCGTTTGCGACGCCTTCCATGACCATCAGCGGCGTATGTCAGCGTCACATAATTCCACCCGAAAACAGCAGGAAACCTCCACCTTCCTGCACTCGCTGGACAGTGTGTCTAAGGCGTTCAACCTGACCGGGTTCCAAGCACGTCTCAAAGATTGTCTGGTTGAAGGCATATGCGACACTCATCGGTGAAAACAACGTGATGCATACGTGAGCGGTCCATTCGGCATGTTGTTGGGCCCATCTGTACCGCGTTGCATGGTGTCGCGGTTGCGAAGATGGGCCTTACCGTGGACGTCTGGAGTGAAGTTGCGCATCATACAGCCTATTGCGCGTAGTTTGAGTCGCAACACGACGTCCTGTGGCTGCACGAAAAGCATTATTGAACACGGTGACGTTGCTGTCAGTGTTCCTCCGAGCCATAATCCGTACGTAGCGGTCATCCACTGCAGTGGTATCCCTTGGGCGGCCTGAGCGAGGCAGGTCATCGACAGTTCCTGTCTCTGTGTGTCCTCCATGTCCTAACAACATCGCTTTAGTTCACTCCGAGACGCCTTGACATTTCTCTTGTTGAGAGCACTTAATGGCGCAAAGTACCAATGCGGACGCGATCGAACAGCGGTACTGACCGTCTAAGCATGGTTGAACTACAGAAAACACGAACAGTTTACCTCCTTCCTGGTGGAATAACTGGCTGTCGAACCTACTAATAGGCGATGCATCGTTGTTTACATCTTTGGGCAACTTTAGTGACATCTCTGAACAGTCAAAGGGACTGTGTCTGTGGTACAATATTCAGAGTCGACGTCTCTCTTTAGGAGTTCTGGGAACAGGGGTGATGAAAAATTTTTTCGATGTGAATAGTTTACTTAGAGAAGTTGTCAGGAAATAGACTGCGTTTTGTGGAATATTTAAACAACTGCGGCGCTTTTTCAATTCTGATCGCGTTTGGAAACGCGTAATTACACAGTTACAGATCGCTTAAACGTATCTGCAAAACGTCATCGCGTCTCGCCACCCACTCAGGCTGCTCCGGCGACCTTCGTTTGGCGGGCCGCGACACGCCGGCGAGGGCCAAACAAGTAGCTGCGCGCTCGGGCATGCGCGAATCCTAAGCAACCTGTCGGATGTCTGCGCACGCGAGACGCAAACATCTGACACGGAATTGATTATGTTACAAAACTAGTGTCAGGCTGACTCGAAATACACATAAAAAAGGAAAAAAAAGATCGTTGCGTACGGAGAAAGAGGAAGGGGGGGGGGGGGAAATAGAGAGAGACAGAGACAGAGAGAGAGAGAGAGCTGTAGTCTACTTTGCAGATGACATAGGAACTAGTATGAGATATTTCATTCCGCAATGGACTCTAAATTAGCCCAAGCATCCTAGTGCACTTTCTTTGTGGTACACCTCACAAACTGCTTCAGCAGTAATTAAATCTCGTCCAGAATGTCATATCTTGAAGATGTCACAAACGTTGCTTCAGAAGCCGTGCCACAGGAAATATTAACCAAGTCGTGAATATAGGCCGTTAAGCAATTTCCTTCACACGTTTTGAAACTACTTGGAAAAAAAAAAGATCGGCACTGCACAGTAGTTTTCGTGCATAAACAACAGTGTTACGTTTTTGACGAGGAGTGTCAATAAATATTCCAAACCTATCATTATTCAATGTCACAAATGGAAGCAGTGATGTATGAAATGATAGTTGGAATTTCTGATTTTGACATCAATTTATGCCCTCACGATAACAGAGTTCCGACCACTACAGGTATGCTAAGTGTAATCTTTTTTTAAGTAGTATAGAACTGCTAAGTTGATGGGTCCTCTCACCTACACAACGACGAAGAAGGAAGGAGGAAAGGGTCTACCGCGTCATAAGATAGTCACACCGACAGATTCCGCCGCGTCGTATTGAGAAACACAATCCAGTCACGGCTAGATGTCTGAGATCATTGAGAGAACTGTTACGTGCAGTCCAGACGCCGCGCACTGGTGCCGCAGTACAGTGCCAATGCTCAGAGACCGGGTGAAACTACCGCCGCCACAGAGAGGCCCGCCAGTTGTGGAGGTCGCCTCCCCAGCAGGACCTGAGTGGTAGGCATTCTGGTGCCATCAATACTCACAGCGCAGTCACTCATCGTATTGAATCTTCACACATTTACACCGAGTATGCATGCAATGCAAGCGCTCCAAAAGGCGACCCAAAGTAAACTGTGTGTTAGTTCACTATCCTCCCATCCAGGAGGAGCCGCGAGCCAAATCGTTATAAGCCGCGGGAGACCGGAAGCTTTCTCAGACACTCTGAACTGGTAAACAAAGGATGGGCAAGCCCTAGACTGGAACAGAGGTATACGCTGAGATACTGTTTCTGGCCACAACCTGCTTGGTTGCTGCTATGCTTTTTGCGGCCTTCTCCAGACTCACAAGTATAGTGCGAATAGGCACATACTTATCATGGGAACTACAATGGGATAGTACGATTGCTGCCGCACTCTGACACCGTGCGATGTACTGGAAGTGTCTATTGTTGACGGCTGCGGTTCTGGAACGAATCTCGATTGAAATTTCGATACCTGTAGCGCACGTAATTTTCCAAGTATTATCTCTCTCGTACTCTTACGGCTATGGACATGTTGAATCTGTACTTTTCTGCACATGCCGCATCACAAGCCACAGTATCTTTACAGTGAAACATGTACACATTTCAGACCAGCCGTGCGGTTATCGTTTATAAGTGAACAGAACCCGAAAAAGTTATGGTATCCCACCACAATGGCTACGTTTCTCGATTCTCCTCAGTTGTAGGAAATTATTTGACGTTCAAGACTTCCAGTCAGCGCTTCGGGAGGGTGTTGCATACTGCCAGGACTCTCTGAAATACACTACTGGCCATTAAAATTGCTACACCAATAAGAAATGCAGATGATAAACGGGTATTCAAAAAATAGTTCAAATGGCTCTCAGCACTATGGGACTTAACTGGTGTGGTCATCAGTCCCCTAGAACTTAGAACTACTTAAACCTAACTAACCCAAGGACATCACACACATCCATGCCCGAGGCAGGATTCGAACATGCGACCGTAGCGATCACGCGGTTCAAGACTGTAGCGACTACAACCGCACGGCCACTCCGGCCGGCCAAACGGGTATTCATTGGATAAATATCTTATACTAGAACTGACATGTGATTACTTTTTCACGCAATTTAGGTGCAGAGATCCTGAGAAATCAGTACCCAGAACAACCACCCTTGGCCGTAACAACGGCCTTGATACGCCTGGGCATTGAGTCAAACAGGGCTTGAATGGCGTGTACAGGTACAGCTGCCCATGCAGCTTCAACACGATACCGTAGTCCATGAAAAGTAGTGACTGGGGTATTGTGACGAGCCAGTTGCTCGGCCACCATTGATCAGACGTTTTAAATTGGTGAGAGATCTGGAGAATGTGCTGGCCAGGGCAGCAGTCGAACATTTTCTGTATCCTGAAAGTCCCGTACAGGACCTGCAACATGCGGTCGTGCATTATGCTGCTGAAATGTAGGGTGTCGCAGGGGTCGAATGAAGAGTAGAGCCTCGGGTCGTAATACATCTGAAATGAAACGTCCACTCTTCAACATGCCGTCAATGCGAACAAGAGGTGACCGAGAAGTGTAACCAATGGCACCCCATACCATCACGCCGGGTGGTTTGCCAGCATGGCGATGACGAATTCGAATGTGCGTTCGCCGAAATGTCGCCAAACACGGATGCTACCATCATCATGCTGTAAACATAACCTCGATTCATCCGAAAAAATGACGTGTTGCCATTCGTGCACCCAGGTTCGTCGTTAAGTACACAATCGCAGGCGCTCCTGTTTGTGATGCAGCGTCAAGGGTAACCGCAGGCACGGTCTCAGAGCTGATAGTCCATGTTGCTGCAAACGTCGTCGAACTGTTCGTGCAGATGGTTGTTGTCTTGCAAATGTCTCCATCTGTTGACTCAGGGACGAAGACGTGACTGCACGATCCGTTACAGCCATGCGGATAAGATGTCTGTCATCTCGACTGCTAGTGATACGAGGCCGTTGGGATCCAGCACGGTGTTCCGTATTAACCCCCTGGACCCACCGATTCCATATTCTGCTAACGGTCATTGGATCTCGACCTACGCGAGCAGCAGTGTCGCGATACGATAAACCGCAATCGCGAAAGGCTACAATCCGAGCTTTATCAAAGTCGGAAATGTGATGGTACGCATTTCTCCTCCTTACACGAGGCATCGCAACAACGTTTCGCCAGGCAACGCCGGTCAACTTCTGTTTGTGTATGAGAAATCGGTTGGAAACTTTCCTCATGTCAGCACGTTGTAGGTGTCGCCACCGGCGCCAACCTTGTGTGTATGCACTGAAAAGCTAATCATTTGCATATCACAGCATCTTATTCCTGTCGGTTAAATTTCGTGCCTGCAGCACGTCAACATCGTGGTGTAGCAATTTTAATGGCCAGTAGTGTACGTGTTGTGAAGCACAGGCGTCCGGCACTATGCGATAATCAGCAACGTTGCCGTGGACATAAAGGCTGGGAAACATCACCGATACGAGTTGGTGTACTGTAATCAACATCGCAGTCGATAATGCAACAAGGAGAACGTGAGGACCTGCTTAGCGTAGCCGATGAGGGCATGTTCTGCGTATCCATTTTGTTAGAGCCGTATTGCCTGTCCTGTCTGCACACTATAGCAGAACCAGTTGAACCCCGGCATTGCTGTACTGTGCAGCTGCATAAGAAGTGATTCTGTCGGCTCTTGTATTCGGATACACTCCTAAGTGAATTGATATCAGGGTTCACCAAGTCAAATGTATCCTCCCCTTATGGCTAGAATACATAATTTTGTTTTTGCTTGAGAAGTTGTTTGGTTACTACCAGCGAACGTCTGGTGATATGTCGGAACAGCAGCAACTGTACCTTTATGTTCAAGGAGCAGCATAACATTTCTGACTATGATTTGTAGGTGTATAAAAAAGATTGTGATAAGTCCATCCTCACACCAACTGTCTATCATCTTCGCACAGCCCAGTGGCATAAAAGCCTCCCGCCATCACACATTTGTGGACGAATAAAAGACATAATAACAATTTTAAAAATCCCTAGCGTCTTTTTTTTTTGTTTTATCGATATCTCCACTTCCACGAAACCTTTTGTTATTTTTGATACTTATAAATCCAGTAAAAACGCAGTGGTGTCATATACAGGGTGCTCCGTTGATAGTGACCGGGTCAAATATCTCACGAAATAAGCATCAAAAGAAAAAACTACAAAGAACGAAACTCGTCTGCTTGAAGGGGGAAACCAGATGGCGCTATGGTTGGCCCGCTAGATGTCGCTGCCATAGGTGGCGTGGCGTGGACCACCCCGTATAGCGTATATTGAGACTGCTGCATCGTGGTCCGTGTCAGTGCATTCCATAGAACTACCTACCATCACGAATTTCCACTGACCAATAAATCATTGCGAGTGCCATATATACTAGAGTACGTCCATTTGGAGTTAATTTTTGAAAGCTAAGTAGATGGGTGGATAAACCGCAAAACTCGAAGCACTTATTAATTTCGTGTTGCTAAGCACAGTAATTGTTTAATACTTTGGACTAGTAAGAAGTTGGATCTGTAGTTTCATCTCGCAAAATATAGTTTGTTACGAACAAACAAAACAGCCTGTTAGAGCATCATGCAAACATTTTGTTTGTTAGATGCGCGAGAAACGTCTCCATAGTGATACAGTCCTGTTTGGATCCTATAACATGTACGTGCGGGAGCTTAATTTTCAAAAAGGTTTGTCATGTTATGTAGAAACCTCGTATAGCCTTGAATGTAAAGAGTGCTTGTCTCCAAGCATACTATAGACTTCTGTGTATCCCTACCAGCGTACCAGCTGTATGTAATTGAATAATCACTAAGAATCCATTGTCATGCAGTTATTTAACTTCAGATGTATCCAGGATGTCTGTGAATAAGGTAATGCCGTAATTCTATTAGTGAATACGAGGAGCGGTAGTTAGTGCATTGTGAAAAGTGTCCTCATGCCTAATAAAAGGGGATAGTGACTGGACAACTGTGCTTATTCAAGAACGCAACTGTGCTCACACGTTAGAAAAAGTATTCTATAACTCTTACTTCTTCAATATGTTATGACAGTTGCTCTTGAGGGCTAGATATTCGCTGGGGAAAAGAGAATGTTACTGATTACAACTTGTCTGATCGGGTGAAATCAAGAAATGCGTGTAATGTGCTCTCGGACATCTGTATGAAACTGATTAAGAGTGGTCACCCCGTGAACGCTTCTGATTGCCCCATGTTCCCTACTCAACTTGTACCATCACTGTGTGATATATATCGCAGAGATTTTATTTACTACCTGACATTAAATGGTATGAACTCATTTCAGAGGCTGACCCCTGCTTTAACCAGTATGATTCGCATGTGCTATGCCAGATTGATGGACCACCGTCAGTTAAGTGTTATTGTGGTGGGAGTATAGTTGGAAACGTCAATAATAGTAATGATCAATAATAATAATGTCTATTCCGTAGCCAAGTAAGATGCTTCTAATGACCTATTTCTTTACTTCATGGTTTGTATGATGATGAGCATAGGCAGTTCATATTTAAAGATATGGCATACACGGGAGATGCTTGATTAATAGAAATAGTCTCAGAAAACATTGCATCACCGAGGTCGTTCAAGGCTGTGAAGTGCCCTAAAGCACTGAAGAATGCTACGTTGTTAACATATTTCTACCACGGAATCCGCTGGGATGATCCTGCTATATCCTATAAAGGTATGGTTACGTCTCTTGATTACTCGTCCATCATCTACGTGTAAATCTCACGGATGCGTCCAGTCTTCAAGTTTGCTGCTATTCAAGACCTGGAACTCTGCAGGTGTCCTGCTCTCCATCAACTGAAGAAGAAAATGTGCGAAATAAATGTGCTGCTGTGTCTCCTTATGAAAATGTAAAATTACCTTGAGAAATAAATGAATTTTTACCTAATAATATGTGTTCGAGAATATGTGGTCATACATATGTCGTCGTACTCCGGAATTTCTCGAAAACATCCGCAAGCAAGCTCACTCTGTGACCACGTAAAACCGTGGGTACACCCCTGAACTGTAGATATTGAATTCCCGCCTCACATTCACGGCATACGTTATGGAATGGCCTGTAAAGCTGCTGGAAAATGCAGCTATGTTGGGAAACCTGGTTTCGTTGAGTTTTTCATACTATCCACATACCTCTATGGGAAAACCCCCTTCCTAACCGTAAGCTGAAACATTTCCTCGTCGGGAAATGCAGCTCTAGTGATATGAATATCCTCTCGAGAAAGAGTTTCAATGAGTTTTTGGAGTGCTGCCCGTCCAAAACGTAGCGTGTCAAGGAAGTGGAGCGTAATTCTTGGCTTCATTCGTTTTGAGAATGAAATGCACAGGGTGATTCAAAAAGAATACCACAACTTTAAAAATGTGTATTTAATGAAAGAAACATAATGTAACCTTCTGTTATACATCATTACAAAGAGTATTTAAAAAGGTTTTTTTTCACTCAAAAACAAGTTCAGAGATGTTCAATATGGCCCCCTCCAGACACACGAGCAATATCAACCCGATACTCCAACTCGTTCCACACTCTCTGTAGCATATCAGGCGTAACAGTTTGGATAGCTGCTGTTATTTCTCGTTTCAAATCATCAATGGTGGCTGGGAGAGGTGGCCGAAACACCATATCCTTAACATACCCCCATAAGAAAAAATCGCAGGGCTTCTTGGAGGCCAGTGATGAATGCTCTGTCACGGGTTGCCTGGCGGCCGATCCATCGCCTCGGGTAGTTGACGTTCAGGTAGTTACGGTCAGATAAGTGCCAATGTGGTGGCGCTCCATCCTGCTGAAATATGAATTGTTGTGCTTCTTGTTCGAGCTGAGGGAACAGCCAATTCTCTAACATCTCCAGATACTGTAGTCCAGTTACAGTAGCACCTTCGAAGAAAAAGGGACCAAAAACTTTATTGGCTGAAATGGCGAACAAATGTACAACTAAATGAAACTTTATAGCTCCCTTAATTCGCCGACAGATAGTGCTTAGCTCTGCCTTTTGTCGTTGCAGAGTTTTAAATTCCTAAAGTTGTGGTATTCTTTTTGAATCACCCTGTATTTCTCAACGCCATCAGGTACGACACCGGCCACATCGTTGTTCATGGCGGAATCATCCATGTGCTCAACAAGAAAGTGAGCGCCATACCCGCTTGAATTATGGAAGAAAACGGGTGTGTGCCTTGGTAGCTGGTACCTCTCACTGCTGCACCACAGGACTTCCCCGTGAGGTGACAGTGGCCCCTACGAGGAGTTTCCGCTTTTCTGTGTAACGGCAGCTCGCAAATATGACAGTCAGCCGTGTTACTGTACAAACCTTCACTCTCCTTCGATTTTGTCATGGGGGAACGTTATCGCTGTGAAGCTTCTCAATCTCCCATAAAAGTTATTAGAGCTCAGTGGCCATCGAAACCGCAGGATTACCTCGACATAAGATAAGAAGCGTTTAAGACTCGAAAAATAGGAGGATAGAACTACGTACAATGCCGCATATGGTACGTGTTTATCTGTAAAAGTGGTGTGTTAGGTCGTGGGGTCATCTTGACAGCTGGTCACTGGAGCGAGAAGGATTCAAAAGTCGACGTACACTACAGACGGGCATCGCTCTTGGTATTGAACATTTTTAAACTTTATGAATTTGTTTTCATCAGTAGACATAATAACACGTACCGGGTCCTTGGAAGTACAGTCTACTAGATGCTCTGCTAATAATTTGTCTGAGGAAAACGCACTGAGGCATCTTAAGGCACTGTGTTTCTTACCATTATGCTTACTCCCCGGTGGGTGGAAAGGAGTCGGGACACGTCTTTGATCAGAACATAATCATAATTATAATTATCACCTTCAAATAAGAGTAGGATGTTTACATGCTTACCAGCAAATTTTGAAAAATGGAGGGGCCGTCGACTATATGCTTGTCCTGCTCATCTGACTTGCTTTTCTTCTCCAGGCCATAAACATGAACCGATATTCCTGGATTCTGCAGCTCAAATTCAGGTGTATCCTGGATCTTGACCGCGAACTCGATACCGTCAAAGTTATATACTCCAATGATAGTATCTTTAGGTATGTGGTGTGTACCGGCACGGTCAGGAAGATCTCTGTAGTTATAATTTCTCTCGCAGGCCAGGACCGACGATGCAATACTAGTCTGATCCTTTCTATTTTTGGCATTAATGAGTACCCTCTTATTAGCTACATCTTTAAATGTCTCTGTATAACTAGACCCTCCATTTACCGTACCATAGACATGTCTATGGACGTCCAGTTGTAGTTTTCAGCCGACTGCTTTAGCTGACCCTAACTTCCATCTCGAAAAACCAGTCCATTGTAGCAGTCAACGTGGAGCCAGGAAACCAGTCGGCGAATGATGGGCTCCTCGTTATCACGCCATTTTCCGCCCAAGACTTCTCTCTTCGATACCAGAATGAAATTTGTGTTGGGGAAAGGGGGAGAGGGGGTGCGATAGTTCGATGCAGAGCACTGCACTGCACTTAATGGCGAGATACCGCAGATAATTGTCTATCTTGAGGAGCTCCGTTTCCACGAGAGGGAGGCACGCCCTTAGGGTCGCGGTACCCTCCTGCCAGATTATCCATCTTTGTGAACGAGATTCGCTCCTCAAGAGCGCCTGCAATCGACGAGTATTCAAAATGCGGTATAGTGTCACTGACCTGATGTCCTTAACTAAAAGGACGGGAAAGGGAACTGCCGCTAGCCACCGGATCATCTCTGTCATTAATATTGTAACTACAGCTAGGTGAGGAAGCTGCCTGTGGTGACGTGCTGAGGCGGCGGCTGCCACGCGGCGACCAGCGGCTCCCTCGCTGGCGAGTCGCGCCCACCTCAGTGCCGCAGGCTTCGCTGCCCGGGCCACGGCGTATTGCGGGAATTGTACCCCAGACGAAGCTGCTGTAGAACACAGCTAAGCAGAATGTTCTGGATATCGCTTGCTGCTCCTGCCAGGAAAGAAAGCACACTGATTATTTGTAAGCAGAGTGAGTTCGCATCACCTATTACGCTCTGGCTCCTTGGCATTTCTCTCATATCTTCATGGCGACCGAGATCTCTCTTCAGTCTCCCCCACTCACTGTGCCGCTTCGCCTGAAGTGGGGAGGGCCCATCGATTCATCTCAATGATATCAGCTGCAACATCATCATTTTCTTTGGGCCTTTGTACCACTTCAGCGCAGGGTCGGCCTTGTTATCACGGATTAGGCGATGTTAGTGACAGACGGTAGCCAGATGCCCTTCCTGTCGCCATCCTGTACCCCTTGGGAAGGAAATAGAGTATCTCAGCTGCCTGCGTCGAGTGTAAGCCATGTAATAGTTCGTTTCAAATGACTGAAAGGCGTATAACTGAGACAGGACGTGGGGACCAGCCCGGTATTCACCAGCGGGATGTGGAAAACCGTCTAAAAACCACATCCAGGCTGGCTGGAGGGCGGATTTGATCCGGGGCCGGCGCACCCCTCGGCTGACCTGGTGAGTATATCACCTGCAAAATAATGATATAATAATAAAAGGATATACACACAAAAACTATGGGAAACAAAAATATTTTTTTTTAAATATACTGTTAACACCCCACCCGTCACATATCTGGTTTTGGCGTGTGTTCACCCCAGCTAATTGAGTAACATATCAACAGAGAGTGCAAAAATTGCTGCAATATCAGATAACGCAATGAAAGCAATAAGGCCCTGTGTCTCCTGATTGAACTGTGGTGGCAGTGTTGACATTAAGTGATTCATAATTGATCCCTTCTAATTAAAAGGGGTTCACATTGATGTTATATTCAACTGTTGAACACCAGATGCAAATATTGAACATAAAATTAATTAAGAAAGTGACTTGGGATTTCAACTACCTGATTGAAAGCAGATGCAGTCGATTAGCACAAATTCATTTTAACTCACGACCTTCAATCATCACATTACTCTCCTAACAGGCAGTGGCAATAAATTGCGTTTACGTGGAGTAAAGCGCGATAAATCAAAATAAATTCCTATAGACTGACCCAGGCGTAATGCAAAGTGCGAGAAGAATTCTACAATACACGGCCCATGAAACCCTCATGGAAATTTTGCCGACCTGATCCAACAAATTAATCAGTGGCTTAACTCAAGCTGGAGCGGCCACATTATCACCGAATTCAGCGTGGCGGGGTGGCGCCGTTGTGCGGACATCGGCCGGCCTCGTGGTGCTGCAAGGCTGCGCTCGTCTATTCACTTCTAGCTATCTTGCTCAGTACATAGCTGAACGAAAACTTTCTATCCCTAAGCTTAATCGTTCTGTTTGCTAAGTCCTAAACTGCAGAGATGCTCACTCTCTCTCAGGCAAGCTGAGTAAAGAACGCCATGTCCACACTCTAGACAAGCTGTGGAGACTTCTGCCAGTCCGTTCATCACCTCGGTTTCCCCTCCAGCAAAATCACTTACGACAATTGTAGCGCCAGTCGCATTAATTATGCGTCGCTTCCCATCGCCGACCAATACCTGCTCTGGGAAATTCCCACAAAATTTCCCTTCCGCTCCGCTGTAGCTTTGCGCGGCTTTCTCGCGTGTTTTACTGAAAACGGGACGATGGACATTTTTCAACAGGCATACAAGTTCTCCGTCCGCTTCCCGGTACAACAGGATGGTGTCAACCACCCCCTCACTGTCACTCATCTTAAGGCAGCTGGAGGCCGCGCCCCGTCACCGCGTTCTCAGAGTTTGAGCCGCCCTAAGCTGCCTATTATCGCTTCCCTTCGTTGCTCCCCAGCCCGGCCACAGTCAACTTTGAATACTTCCCTGGGATAAATTAGCCTCCAGTAAATCGACGCGTTTCCATAAAGTTTTCACGTCGCGTGAATTACTTTAAAACCATCATCCAACATTAATTATTCCAATACGTCCATACTACACCCTCTACAAGATCCATTGTGCCTTTTCAGTCATTTTTGTTCAGCCCTACTGTTCGCTCAACGTGAGTTCGGTGATCTTTAATGACTTCATGTAAGGGGCATAGTTCTTGCGATCTTACAATATACTCACACGAGATCTGCGATGGCTCCTGCATATCTCCAGGATGTACCCATCCCTGTCTCCCTTCTTTGTCTGCCAGGAAATCATCTACAACAACAAAGAATATACACCATATTACATAAACGATGAAATTTAATTATGTATGCACAGTACTATGGAGATGAAAAGAGAAATTAATGGATATATATATATATATATATATATATATATATATATATATATATATATATATATATACTTAGTGAAAAGAAAAGAAGTAACGTTTATGCTGCTGCTGCTCTTCGTGCCACTGCTGCTGGCGCTGCAGCTGCTGCCGCTGCTGTTGCTGTTGCTGCTGGTGCAGCTGCAGCCGCTGTTTTCGCTGTTGCACCTGGTGCCTCATTTGTTGCTGCCACGGTTGTTGCTGTTGCTCTAGGTGTTGCCTCTCGACCTACTCAATTATTCGCTGGATAGATCCTGAAACAATAAGACATTTATTCAATACGAAATTCTTAGTGGAAAAAGTTTCAGTTACCGATTTTAATCTCTCGAAATCATCTACAGTCTCCCTCGTCAGACCAGTACTACAGAGATTGAATATACAGGGTGAGTCGCTAACTACTGCCACTAAGAATAACTTCGAAAGTATGATAGGAGCTGAAAGGTTTCTCGGACAAAAGGTGAATGGGACAACTGGGGCCATATTAAGAGGTCAGTTTTTTGTTACTAGGTGGGGTCGCTTCAGAGATATGGTCAACTTTTTATTTTATTTTAATGGGGTGCTTTAGTTTGGTACTTATTTTCCGACAGTGGCTATCGAAACAAATCCAATTACATGTAACAGTAAGGTCTTTGAAGGTCAACGAAGGTCTCAAAGGTGGTATGAACGTCCATTTAGAGAAGGTATTCGAAGTGATGACCATTGGTATCAATGCAGTGCTGTAATCTTTTTATCGTGGATTGAGTGGTATTTCTTATCACATCCGCATTTATCGAAGAACATACTCTGACAATTCTGTTTCGCGTAATTGCAGGTGTAGTTGGAACGTCTTTATAAACAAAGTCTTTTTCGAATCCTCACAGGAAAAAAATAAAGAGCCGTCAAGTCTGCCGAGCGAGCCGGTCACGACGCATCTCCTCCGCGTCCAATCCAACGATTTGGGAATTGTCTCTGCAACTCATTTCAAGCCATCAGCGAAAAATGTGCCGGACAGCCATCGTGTTGATGCCACATACTGTTCCTTGTCCTAAACGTATTTCTTCCAATAACAGACCTAATGTTTCTTGCAGGAATGTGGTGTACTTCCTACCAATAAGATGCCCTTCGATGAAGGAAATACATTCACCGACCTCGGTTTTTGGTGTGTAACTTACCGCAGCCAACATTGATTTTCAGTTGCCCAATAATGCACGTTATGCAAATTAACATTTCCATGGTTCGTGAATGTAGCCTCGTCAGTAAATAAAATCAAATTAATAAATGTGTCATCCCTCTGAATCTGAAGTTGAGCCCATCGGCAGAATTCAATGCGACGCATACAATCTGTACCAGTTAATTCTTAGTGGAGACTGATATGGTAAGGATGATATTCATGGCGATGCAGAAGACGAACAATACTACGAGGGCAGTTCAATACGCAATGCAACACATTTTTTTTCTGAAACAGGGGTTGTTTTATTCAGCATGAAATACACCAGGTTATTCCCCAATCTTTTAGCTACACAACACTATTTTTCAACGTAATCTCCATTCAATGCTACGGCCTTATGCCACCTTGAAATGAGGGCCTGTATGCCTGCGCGGTACCATTCCACTGGTCGATGTCGGAGCCAACGTCGTACTGCATCAATAACTTCTTCATCATCCGCGTAGTGCCTCCCACGGATTGCGTCCTTCATTGGGCCAAACATATGGAAATCTGACGGTGCGAGATCGGGGCTGTAGGGTGCATGAGGAAGAACAGTCCACTGAAGTTTTGTGAGCTCCTCTCGGGTGCGAAGACTTGTGTGAGGTCTTGCGTTGTCATGAAGAAGGAGAAGTTCGTTCAGATTTTTGTGCCTACGAACACGCTGAAGTCGTTTCTTCAATTTCTGAAGAGTAGCTCAATACACTTCAAAGTTGATCGTTTAACCATGGGGAAGGACATCGAACAGAATAACCCCTTCAGCGTCCCAGAAGACTGTAACCATGACTTTACCGGCTGAAGGTATGGCTTTAAACTTTTTCTTGGTAGGGGAGTGGGTGTGACGCCACTCCATTGATTGCCGTTTTGTTTCAGGTTCGAAGAGATGAACCCATGTTTCATCGCCTGTAACAATCTTTGACAAGAAATTGTCACCCTCAGCCACATGACGAGCAAGCAATTACGCACAGATGGTTCTCCTTTGCTCTTTATGGTGTTCGGTTAGACAACGAGGGACCCAGCGGGAACAAACCTTTGAATATCCCAACTGGTGAACAATTGTGACAGCACTACCAACAGAGATGTCAAGTTGAGCACTGAGTTGTTTGATGGTGATCAGTCGATCATCTCGAACGAGTGTGTTCGCACGCTCCGCCATTGCAGGAATCACAGCTGTGCACGGCCGGCACGCACGCGGTAGATCAGACAGTCTTGCTTGACCTTGCGGCGATGACGACACACGCTTTGCCCAACGACTCACCGTGCTTTTGTCCACTGCCAGATCACCGTAGACATTCTGCAAGCGCCTATGAATATCTGAGATGCCCTGGTTTTCCGCCAAAAGAAACTCGATCACTGCCCGTTGTTTGCAACGCACATCCGTTACAGACGCCATTTTAACAGCTCCGTACAGCGCTGCCACCTGTCGGAAGTCAATGAAACTATACGAGACGAAGCGGGAATGTTTGAAAATATTCCACAAGAAATTTCCGGTTTTTTCAACCAAAATTGGCCGAGAAAAAAAATGTGTTGCATTACTTATTGAACTGCCCTCGTACTTTGGCTCATGCCAGATTCCCTTGAGATTTGACGCGAACTAACACAAGGATCTCGAACCGCAGTGTCAAGAGTACCAATTTCCGTTTCCTCATTAGTAACTTTCCTTCTCCAGATATGTTTCCTATACGTTAAAATTCCAGTTGTCCTCAATTTATCGTACACACATATAAATGTACGACGTGTAGGGTGAGTACGCTGAGGCTAGCTTTCAGGGAATGAGTCTCTAGTTGTCACTGAACTTCGTTGGCATTCTCTGTAAATGAGAAGCATATCGACTTGTTCTTTGAATGAATACATCATTCACATTCGCTTGATTCAACGATAGTAGTCTTACTGTTCCTATTAGTGTTGTATTGCGAAACTGTCGAATGGTGTTTACGAGTCAGTGGCACGTTAGATGGATATGCCGTTGTTGTTGTTGTTGTCTTCAGTCCTGAGACTGGTTTGATGCAGCTCTCCATGCTACTCTATCCTGTGTAGGCTTCTTCATCTCCCAGTACTTACTGCAACCTACATCCTTCTGAATCTGCTTAGTGTATTCATCTCTTGGTCTCCCTCTACGATTTTTACCCTCCACGCTGCCCTCCAATACTAAATTGGTGATCCCTTGATGCATCAGAACATGTCCTTCCAATCGATCCCTTCTTCTAGTCAAGTTGTGCCACAAACGTCTCTTCTCCCCAATTCTATTCAACACCTCCTCATTAGTTATGTGATCTACCCATCTAATCTTCAGCATTCTTCTGTAGCACCACGTTTCGAAAGCTTCTATTCTCTTCTTGTCGAAACTATTTATCGTCCATGTTTCACTTCCATACATGGCTACACTCCATACAAATACTTTCAGAAATGACTTCCTAACACTTAAATCAATACTCGATGTTAACAAATTTCTCTTCTTCAGAAACGCTTTCCTTGCCATTTGCCAGTCTACATTTTATATCCTCTCTACTTCGACCATCAGTTATTTTGGTCCTCAAATAGCAATACCCTCAACATCACGTATTCGGCGAATATTGACTATTTGCACGATATACGAGAGAGAATTGTCAGAGCATGTGCTTCGATAAGTGCCGAAGTGATAAGGAATAGCACTCAATCCAAGATAAGAAGATTCCAGCACTGCATTGAAACCAATGGTCATCACTTCGAATACCTTCTCTAAATGGACGTTCATGCCACCCTTGTGACCTTCGTCGACCTTCAAAGACGTTACTGCTTCATATAATTGGATTTGTCTCGACAGCCACTATCAGAAAATAAGTACCAAACCATAGCATCACATTTAAAAAAAGAAAGTTGACCATCATATCTCTGAAGCGACCAAACCCGGCAACAAAAAACCAGCGTCATATTATGGCCCATGCAACGTTTGTCAACTTTTCAGCTCCTATCATACTTTCGGAGTGGCGACAGCTAGTGACTCACCCCGTATACTTACAATGCTACCGATGCTGCTGCAGCTGCCGCCACTGTCTCTGGTGTTGCACCGCAGCATTCGTTTCACCCACGGTTTGGTGTTCGTGGATATGCGCCGAAATGATAGGAAGAAATGTATTCAATACTACGAAATTCGTAGCGGAAGAGAAAAGTTGTAGTTACCGATTTAAATCTGCACTTAGCAGGTAATTCCTCATCCTGTTCTAGTGGTTTCTGCCGTTTGCCACCACTGTCACTGTCAAAAGTGCTTGATGCCGCTGAACGCTTCATTTTTCACCTAAACTGGTAAAACGCACACAAAAAAGGAGTAAAGTGGCGATCACTGCCCACGAGTGAGAGCGAGACAATCGACCTTCCGCTACGGCGGTTGACAGCAGGATGAGGGAGACCGAGAGTGGAGTGGCCTCTATGTAGTCTCCCCTGCCACCCACCACTTTCCCGAGGGAGCCACTAGGAACGCGGCATTCTGCCCCACCTGCAGGACAGGTCGGTGCCGGTATGAGCATGCTGTACAAGTCTGTGACGGTCTGTCAGCACTGCCTGTTTCCTGCTGGTTGTCGGCTTTTTGCTATGCGACAAAACCGAGCGTAAGATTAAGTGTAGGTAATGCTGACCCCCATTTCGCGATTCGTTCAGCCTTCTATGTATCTAGGACTGCCGTAATTTCTGACGGAGAGACCGGCACTATTGACTAAAAATGGACGTAATTTGGGAAGCAGAAATCGGGGCAAAGCTGGCTACTTCTCTCAAGCTTAAAAAAGGGAGACATTGTAGTAAATGGCGCTTTTCCTTTCAAAGAGCTGCAGCTACATAAAAAATAACGGAACTTTGAAAGATCATTGTTGGACACATCAGCTAAATGATAATTAGTATATGTACTCCCCCCATATCGTAGCACTTACAAATTATACATTTTGCTTTATAGTCACGCCTCCCCTCGTTTTATGAATAACCATTCATCTGAAAATTTTTCTTGCAATGAACTCTTCCTCTTCTGCATCTTGATTTCACTTGAGACAGTCAAACAGTTCAATAACAAATTAACCGCGATGCGACTCCGAGAACCACAGAATCACGTTGCTGCAAAGCTTAAACTAAAGTGAGATAAGAGACGTCGATGGTGGTCCATCAATCTGGCATCGCGAATTCGCGTTAATAGCGCTTAAAGTAGGGCTCATATTTTGAAATGAGTTCATCCTGTTTAAACACGTCAGATATAAAATAAAATCTTGGCGATATATATCACATAGTGATGGTACAAGTTGTGTAAGGAGCATTTAGTAATCAAAAGCGTCCACGTGGCGAAGATTCTTAATCAGTTTCACATGTCCGAGAGCATATTACACGCATTTCTTCATTTCACCCTCTCAAACACGTTGTAAGCAGTAACATTCTCTTTTCCCAGCGAATCCGTAGCTCTCAAGGGTAACTGACGTAACGTATTGAGGAAGTAACATATCTAGAATACTTTTTCTAACGTGTGCGTGCAGTTGTGTTCTGGAATAACCAGAGTTGCGCAGTCACCATCCCGTTTTAGTAGTGATAACAACCGTGACCTTATTTTGCACAATACACTTACAACCGCTCCTCACATTCACTAAAACAATTATGCCATTACCTTATTCACAAAAATCTTGCACAAACTTCAAGTCGAATTACGATGCATTCATAGCGATTATTCAGTTACATACAGCTGGTGCGCTGAAAGGGGTAAACAGAAGTCTGTTGTACGGTTAGAATAAAGCACTCTTTGCATTCAAGCATATACGAGGTTTCAATATAATATGGTAATACTCTTGAAAATTTAGTTCCCACGCAAACACGTTATAGGATCTGAACAAATTGTTCAATTGGCTCTGAGCACTATGGGACTTAACTTCTGAGGTCATCAGTCCCATAGAACGTAGAACTACTTAAACCTAAGTAACCCAAGGACATCACACACATCCATGCCAGAGGCAGGATTCGAATATGCGACCGTAGCGGTCGCTCGGTTCCAGACTGTAGCGCGTAGGACCGCTCGGCCACCCCGGCCGGCGGGATCTAAACAGGTCTGTATCATTAAGTCTACAAACAAATCGTTTGTATGACGCGCTAAGATGCTCTTTCGGTTTTTCATAACAAACTCAATTTTGCCAGCTGCAACAACAGATCCGTCTCTTCGCAATCCTCCTGCTACTCCAAAGTGTTAAACAGGTGTGGTTCATAGCAACAGAAACATACAAATGTCCTTACAGTAGAACGGTTCTCCATCCACCTGATTGGCCCTTGAAAATTAGCTCCGCATAGACGTACTCTAATATATATTGCACTAGGAATGATTTATTAGTCATAGGAAATCTGTGTGATCTGCGTGGTGGTAGGTAGGTCTACGGTACCGAATGCGTTGATACAAACGCCGACCCCGACTTCGCAGTCTGTATATAATGTATATATCACACCAGTGTCTGTTGGTTGCATGTGCAAAAACCAAAAATACGAACAGGTTTCTTGGAGGTGGTAAAATCCATAAAGTAAAAAACAGACGCTAGGGATTTTTAAAAATACAAGATAGATACGAAGCCCACGCCTACTACAGTAGTACAAGTTTATATGCCAACTAGCTCTGCAGATGACGAAGAAATTGAAGAAATGTATGATGAAATAAAAGAAAATATTCAGATTGTGAAGGGAGACGAAAATTTAATAGTCATGGGTGACTGGAATTCGAGTGTAGGAAAAGGGAGAGAAGGAAACATAGTAGGTGAATATGGACTGGGGGACAGAAATGAAAGAGGAAGCCGCCTGGTCGAATTTTGCACAGAGCACAACATAATCATAACTAACACTTGGTTTAAGAATCATGAAAGAAGGTTGTATACATGGAAGAACCCTGGAGATACTAAAAGGTATCAGATAGATTATATAATGGTAAGACAGAGATTTAGGAACCAGGTTTTAAATTGTAAGACATTTCCAGGGGCAGATGTGGACTCTGACCACAATCTATTGGTTATGACCTGTAGATTAAAACTGAAGAAACTGCAAAAAGGTGGGAATTTAAGGAGATGGGACCTGGATAAACTAAAAGAACCAGAGGTTGTACAGAGATTCAGGGAGAGCATAAGGGAGCAATTGACAGGAATGGGGGAAATAAATACAGTAGAAGAAGAATGGGTAGCTTTGAGGGACGAAGTAGTGAAGGCAGCAGAGGATCAAGTAGGTAAAAAGACGAGGGCTAGTAGAAATCCTTGGGTAACAGAAGAAATATTGAAATTAATTGATGAAAGGAGAAAATATAAAAATGCAGTAAGTGAAACAGGCAAAAAGGAATACAAACGTCTCAAAAATGAGATCGACAGGAAGTGCAAAATGGCTAAGCAGGGATGGCTAGAGGACAAATGTAAGGATGTAGAGGCCTGTCTCACTAGGGGTAAGATAGATACCGCCTACAGGAAAATTAAAGAGTCCTTTGGAGATAAGAGAACGACTTGTATGAATATCAAGAGCTCAGATGGAAACCCAGTTCTAAGCAAAGAAGGGAAAGCAGAAAGGTGGAAGGAGTATATAGAGGGTCTATACAAGGGCGATGTACTTGAGGACAATATTATGGAAATGGAAGAGAATGTAGATGAAGATGAAATAGGAGATATGATACTGCGTGAAGAGTTTGACAGAGCACTGAAAGACCTGAGTCGAAACAAGGCCCCCGGAGTAGACAATATTCCATTGGAACTGCTGACGGCCGTGGGAGAGCCAGTCCTGACAAAACTCTACCATCTGGTGAGCAAGATGTATGAAACAGGCGAAATACCCTCAGACTTCAAGAAGAATATAATAATTCCAATCCCAAAGAAAGCAGGTGTTGACAGATGTGAAAATTACCGAACTATCAGCTTAATAAGTCACAGCTGCAAAATACTAACACGAATTCTTTACAGACGAATGGAAAAACTAGTAGAAGCCAACCTCGGGGAAGATCAGTTTGGATTCCGTAGAAACACTGGAACACGTGAGGCAATACTGACCTTACGACTTATCTTAGAAGAAAGATTAAGGAAAGGCAAACCTACGTTTCTAGCATTTGTTGACTTAGAGAAAGCTTTTGACAATGTTGACTGGAATACTCTCTTTCAAATTCTAAAGGTGGCAGGGGTAAAACACAGGGAGCGAAAGACTATTTACAATTTGTACAGAAACCAGATGGCAGTTATAAGAGTCGAGGGACATGAAAGGGAAGCAGTGGTTGGGAAGGGAGTAAGACAGGGTTGTAGCCTCTCCCCGATGTTGTTCAATCTGTATATTGAGCAAGCAGTAAAGGAAACAAAAGAAAAATTCGGAGTAGGTATTAAAGTCCATGGAGAAGAAATAAAAACTTTGAGGTTCGCCGATGACATTGTAATTCTGTCAGAGACAGCAAAGGACTTGGAAGAGCAGTTGAACGGAATGGATGGTGTCTTGAAGGGAGGATATAAGATGAACATCAACAAAAGCAAAACGAAGATAATGGAATGTAGTCGAATTAAGTCGGGTGATGTTGAGGGTATTAGATTAGGAAATGAGACACTTAAAGTAGTAAAGGAGTTTTGCTATTTGGGGAGCAAAATAACTGATGATGGTAGAAGTAGAGAGGATATAAAATGTAGGCTGGCAATGGCAAGGAAAGCGTTTCTGAAGAAGAGAAATTTGTTAACATCCAGTATAGATTTAAGTGTCAGGAAGTCATTTCTGAAAGTATTCGTATGGAGTGTAGCCATGTATGGAAGTGAAACATGGACGATAAATAGTTTGGACAAGAAGAGAATAGAAACTTTCGAAATGTGGTGCTACAGAAGAATGCTGAAGATTAGATGGGTAGATCACATAACTAATGGGGAAGTATTGAATAGGATTGGGGAGAAGAGAAGTTTGTGGCACAACTTGACCAGAAGAAGGGATCGGTTGGTAGGACATGTTCTGAGGCATCAAGGGATCACCAATTTAGTATTGGAGGGCAGCGTGGAGGGTAAAAGTCGTAGAGGGAGACCAAGAGATGAATACACTAAGCAGATTCAGAAGGATGTAGGTTGCAGTAGGTACTGGGAGATGAAAAAGCTTGCACAGGATAGAGTAGCATGGAGAGCTGCATCAAACCAGTCTCAGGACTGAAGACCACAACAACAACAACACAATTACATCCTTTATTCATCGACAAATATGTGATGGCGGGAGGCTTTTCGAGACTGGGCTGTGCGAAAATGACACATTTGGTGAAGTGTGAAGTTACCATGATCTTTTTTATACACCTTCAGATCATAGTCAGACATTTTATGCTGCTTCTCGAACATAAAGGTACAGTTCCTGCTGTTCCGACATATCACCAGACGTTCGCGGGTAGTAATCAAACAACTTGTCATGTAAAAACAAAATTACGTATTTCTAGTCATATGGGGAGGATACATTTGACGTGGTTAACTGTGATACCAATTCACTTAGGAGTCTATCAACGTAAGGGGCAACAGAATCATTTCTTACACAGTACAGCAATGCCGGGGTTCAACTGGTTCTGCTATAGTGTGCAGACAGGACAGGCAATACGGCTCTAACAAAATGGATACGCAGAACATGCCCTCATCGGCTACGCTAAGCAGGTCCTCACGTTCTCCTTGTTGCATTATCGACTGCGATGTTGATTACAGTACACCAACTCGTATCGGTGATGTTTCCCAGCCTTTATGTCCACGGCAACGTTGCTGATTATCACATAGTGCCGGACGCCTGTGCTTCACAACACTTGTCTCAGAGGGTCCTGGCAGTATGCAACACCCTCCCGAAGCGCTGACTGGAAGTCTTGAACGTCAAATAATTTCCTACAACTGAGGAGAATCGAGAAACGTAGCCATTGTGGTGGGATACCATAACTTTTTCGGGTTCTGTTCACTTATAAACGATAACCGCACGGCTGGTCTGAAATGTGTACATGTTTCACTGTAAAGATACTGTGGCTTGTGATGCGGCATGTGCAGAAAAGTACAGATTCAACATGTCCATAGCCGTAAGAGTACGAGAGAGATAATACTTGGAAAATTACGTGCGCTACAGGTATCGAAATTTCAATCGAGATTCGTTCCAGAACCGCAGCCGTCAACAATAGACACTTCCAGTACATCGCACGGTGTCAGAGTGCGGCAGCAATCGTACTATCCCATTGTAGTTCCCATGATAAGTATGTGCCTATTCGCACTATACTTGTGAGTCTGGAGAAGGCCGCAAAAAGCATAGCAGCAACCAAGCAGGTTGTGGCCAGAAACAGTATCTCAGCGTATACCTCTGTTCCAGTCTAGGGCTTGCCCATCCTTTGTTTACCAGTTCAGAGTGTCTGAGAAAGCTTCCGGTCTCCCGCGGCTTATAACGATTTGGCTCGCGGCTCCTCCTGGATGGGAGGATAGTGAACTAACACACAGTTTACTTTGGGTCGCCTTTTGGAGCGCTTGCATTGCATGCATCCTCGGTGTAAATGTGTGAAGATTCAATACGATGAGTGACTGCGCTGTGAGTATTGATGGCACCAGAATGCCTACCACTCAGGTCCTGCTGGGGAGGCGACCTCCACAACTGGCGGGCCTCTCTGTGGCGGCGGTAGTTTCACCCGGTCTCTGAGCATTGGCACTGTACTGCGGCACCAGTGCGCGGCGTCTGGACTGCACGTAACAGTTCTCTCAATGATCTCAGACATCTAGCCGTGACTGGATTGTGTTTCTCAATACGACGCGGCGGAATCTGTCGGTGTGACTATCTTATGACGCGGTAGACCCTTTCCTCCTTCCTTCTTCGTCGTTGTGTAGGTGAGAGGACCCATCAACTTAGCAGTTCTATACTACTTAAAAAAAGATTACACTTAGCATACCTATAGTGGTCGGAACTCTGTTATCTTCCTCTCTGTTAATATTTCCTGTGGCACGGCTTATGAAGCAACGTTTGTGACATCTTCAAGATATGATATTCTGCACGAGATTTAATTACTGCTGAAGCAGTTTGTGAGATGTACCACAAGGAAAGTGCACTAGGATGCTTGGGCCACTTCAGAGTCCATAAAAAGCCACTCCGTCTACAGGCCACAAGTGGCCCATCGGGACCATCCGACTGCCCTGTCATCCCCCGAGTATGATTGGATGGGAGGGGCGAGGGGTCAGCACACCGCTCTCCCGGTCGTTATGATGGTATTGTTGAAGCCGCTACTATTCGGTCGAGTAGCTCCTAAATTTTGATAAATAATCAGCTTTGGCGGCCGAAGACTTCCGGCATAAGAAGTCAGCCTCATTCTGCCAACGGCCTTGTCAAAGAGGGCGGAGGAGCGGATAGAGGTTCAGGGCACTCTCTTGTCCTAGGGGTGGGAAATTGCCCCTAAAGGCGGAAGAATCAGCAATGATGAACGACATGAGGAGGCAGAACGCAATGGAAACCACTGCATTACAGACACGCAACGTGGATCCACATGACATGTGGCCTGTACTTGAAGAAGTGTCATGATGGTCTCTCCATTGGCAAAAGATTCCGGAATAGTCCCCCATTCGGATCTCCGGGAGGGGACTGCCAAGGGGGAGGTTACCATGAGAAAAAGATTGAATAATCAACGAAAGGATAACGTTCTACGAGTCGGGGCGTGGAATGTCAGAAGCTTGAACGTGGTGGGGAAACTAGAAAATCTGAAAAGGGAAATGCAAAGGCTCAATCTAGATATAGTAGGGGTCAGTGAAGTGAAGTGGAAGGAAGACAAGGATTTCTGGTCAGATGAGTATCGGGCAATATCAACAGCAGCAGAAAATGGTATAACAGGTGTAGGATTCGTTATGAATAGGAAGGTAGGGCAGAGGGTGCGTTACTGTGAACAGTTCAGTGACTGGGTTGTTCTAATCAGAATCGACAGCAGACCAACACCGACAACGATAGTTCAAGTATACATGCCGACGTCGCAAGCTGAAGACGAACAGATGGAGAAAGTGTATGAGGATATTGAAAGGGTAATGCAGTATGTAAAGGGGGACGAAAATCTAATAGTCATGGGCGACTGGAATGCAGTTGTAGGGGAAGGAGTAGAAGAAAAGGTTACAGGAGAATATGGGCTTGGGACAAGGAATGAAAGAGTAGAAAGACTAATTGAGTTCTGTAACAAGTTTCAGCTAGTAATAGCGAATACCCTGTTCAAGGATCACAAGAGGAGGAGGTATACTTGGAAAAGGCCTGGAGATACGGGAAGATTTCAATTAGATTACATCATGGTCAGACAGAGATTCCGAAATCAGATACTGGATTGTAAGGCGTGCCCAGGAGCAGATATAGACTCAGATCACAATATAGTAGAGATGAAAAGTAGGTTGAAGTTCAAGACATTAGTCAGGAAGAATCAATACGCAAAGAAGTGGGATACAGAAGTACTAAGGAATGACGAGATAAGTTTGAAGTTCTCTAACGCTATAGATACAGCAATAAGGAATACCGCAGTAGGCAGTACAGTTGAAGAGGAATGGACATCTCTAAAAAGGGCCATCACAGAAGTTGGGTCCGCAGCTCTTGGTCTTGCGGTAGCGTTCTCGCTTCCCTCGCACGGGGTCCCGGGTTCGATTCCCGGCGGGGCTAGGGATTTTCTCTGCCTCGTGATGACTGGGTGTTGTGTGTCTTTCATCATCATTTCATCCCCATCGACACGCAAGTCGCCGAAGTGGCGTCAACTCGAAAGACTTGCACCAGGCGACCGGTCTACCCGACGGGAGGCCCTAGCCACACGGCATTCCCATTTTTACAGAAGTTGGGAAGGAAAACATAGGTACAAAGAAGGTAGCTGCGACGAAACGATGGGTAACAGAAGAAATACTTCAGTTGATTGATGAAAGGAGGAAGTACAAACATGATCCGGGAAAATCAGGAATACAGAAATACAAGTCGCTGAGGAATGAAATAAATAGGAAGTGCAGGGAAGCTAAGACAAAATGGCTGCAGGAAAAATGTGAATACATCGAAAAAGATATGATTGTAGGAAGGACAGACTCAGCATACAGGAAAGTCAAAACAATCTTTGGTGACATTAAAAGCAACGGTGGTAACATTAAGAGTGCAACGGGAATTCCACTGTTAAATGCAGAGGAGAGAGCAGATAGGTGGAAAGAACACATTGAAAGCCTCTATGAGAGTGAAGATTTGTCTGATGTGATAGAAGAAGAAACAGGAGTCGATTTAGAAGAGATACGGGATCCAGTATTATAATCGGAATTTAAAAGAGCTTTGGAGGACTTACGGTCAAATAAGGCAGAAGGGATAGATAACATTCCATCAGAATTTCTCAAATCATTGGGGGAAGTGGCAACAAAACGACTATTCACGTTGGTGTGTAGAATATATGAGTCTGGCGATATACCATCCGACTTTCGGAAAAGCATCACCCACACAATTCCTAAAACGGCAAGAGCTGACAAGTGCGAGAATTATCGCACAATCAGCTTAACAGCTCGTGCATCGAAGGTGCTTACAAGAATAATATACACAAGAATGGAAACGAAAATTGAGAATGCGCTAGGTGACGATCAGTTTGACTTTAGGAAAAGTAAAGGGACGAGAGAGGCAATTCTGACGTTACGGCTAATAATGGAAGCAAGGCTAAAGAAAAATCAAGACACTTTCATAGGATTTGTCGACCTGGAAAAAGCGTTCGACAATATAAAATGGTGTAAGCTGTTCGAGATTCTGAAAAAAGTAGGGGTAAGCTATAAGGAGAGACGGCTCATATACAATATGTACAACAACCAGGAGGGAATAATAAGAGTGGACGATCAAGAACGACGTGCTCGTATTAAGAAGGGTGTAAGACAAGGCTGTAGCCTTTCGCCCCTACTCTTCAATCTGCACGTCGAGGAAGCAATGATGGAAATAAAAGAAAGGTTCAGGAGTGGAATTAAAATACAAGGTGAAAGGATATCAATGATACGATTCGCTGATGACATTGCTATCCTGAGTGAAAGTGAAGAAGAATTAAATGATCTGCTGAACGGAATGAACAGTCTAATGAGTACACAGTATGGTTTGAGAGTAAATCGGAGAAAGACGAAGGTAATGAGAAGTAGTAGAAATGAGGACAGCGAGAAACTTAACATCAGGATTGATGGTCACGAAGTCAATGAAGTTAAGGAATTCTGCTACCTCGGCAGTAAAATAACCAACGACGGACGGAGCAAAGAGGACATCAAAAGCAGACTCGCTATGGCAAAAAAGGCATTTCTGGCCAAGAGAAGTCTACTAATATGAAATACCGGCCTTAATTTGAGGAAGAAATCTCTGAGGATGTACGTCTGGAGTACAGCATTGTATGGTAGTGAAACATGGACTGTGGAAAAACCGGAACAGAAGAGAATCGAAGCATTTGAGATGTGGTGCTATAGACGAATGTTGAAAATTAGGTGGACTGATAAGGTAAGGAATGAGGAGGTTCTACGCAGAATCGGAGAGGAAAGGAATATGTGGAAAACACTGATAAGGAGAAGGGACAGGATGATAGGACATCTGCTAAGACATAAGGGAGTGACTTCCATGGTACTAGAGGGAACTGTAGAGGGCAAAAACCGTAGAGGAAGACAGAGATTGGAATACGTCAAGCAAATAATTGAGGACGTAGGTTGCAAGTGCTACTATGAGATGGAGAGGTTAGCACAGGAAAGGAATTCGTGGCGGGCCGCATCAAACCAGTCAGTAGACTGATGACCAAAAAAGAAAAAGCTCCTCAATTAGCATCAAGAGGCCGAGTGCGCCCCGAAAAATGGCAACAGCGCATGGCGGCCTGGATGGTCAGCCATCCAAGTGCCGACCATGCCCGAACAGCCCTTAAATTCGGTGATCGCACGGTAACCGGTGTATCCACTGCTTCAGCGTACGTGGCAGAATGAAATAACTCCTACTAGTTCCTATGCCATCTGCAAAGCAAACTACAGCTCTCTAGCTCTCTCTCTCTCTCTCTCTCTCTCTCTCTCTCTCTCTCTCTCTCTCCGTACGCAACGATCTTTTTTTTTCTTTTTTATGTGTATTTCGAGTCAGCCTGACACTAGTTTTGTAACATAATCAATTCCGTGTCAGATGTTTGCGTCTCGCGTGCGCAGACATCCGACAGGTTGGTTCGTGTACGCAGACCGTTTGAGACGTCTGCGGACGCCGGCAGGGAGCCTGCTCAGGATGAGCGCATGCCCTCGTCGGCTAGCCAACCGAAGGTCGCCGGAGCAGCCTGAGTGGGTGGCGAGACGGGAGGACGTTTCTCAGATGCGTTTAAGCGATCTGTAACGGTGTAATTACGCGTTTCCATACGCGAGCGGAATTGGAAAAGCGCCGCAGTCGTTTAAATATTCCACAAAACGCAGTGTATTTCCTGACAAATTCTTTAAATAAAATATATTTCTCACAACACCTTGTACGGCGTTAATTTTTTTAATTAAAGAATATTCCACACTTTGTATAAATTGTGTAATTATTATTCCATAGACTGCAACTGATCAGTTAATGTTTGCAGAATGGGAAAGGGGAAAGGAAACGAAAACTGAGGGATATCGATTTAATTAATTAATTGATTAGTCAGTCAAACTGATGCACTGGAAGGAGGTGTATTCGAATAACCTGAAGCTCCTCGTGAATACCGAAATTGGCGCACTTGTACGAAATCCCAACAAATTTTTTCAATCAGTTTAATTAGTTACTCAATTGATTTGACATCAAAATTGGTGGCGAGTTTCGGAGAGGGTGTGGAGGGTGTGGGGGTGACAAGGAAAACCACTTAACGAAACAACAGGTTACGGACCTGTCAATGTAAAGGACGGACTATCCCCAGTGGGTCATAGTTCTCTTAGCAGATCCCTAGGTTAAGGACGAGGGAATGAAAAGAAAGCAATAGGTTCGCCCTTGAATGTATAATTGCCGATTATGTAGGTATCTGACAATGTGGCATTATGTTTGTTGAACTACTTCTATATTCTCTCTACTTCTTCCGTCAATACTTATTTTTCTCCCCGAATATCGGCGCCAGTCAACTTCTTTTAGTGTCTCATGTGCAAACCTAATAGTCTCAACAAGACCCATTTTATTCTGGTGGACTCTGTTACTCTTGTTTGACTTTGATTGATGTTCATGCTATGATCTCTTCTCAGGACGCTATCTTTTCCATTCAAGTGTTCATGGCAGATCGTCGAGAATTTTGCCATATCTTCTGAAAATGATATTCTCGGGAAACAATGACACTTTTTCGGTATCATTACCCGTTACTAAGATCTAGATGTTCCAATTTGTTATGCTTATGAGGTGAAATATGCACATAGAACGCTGTCTGAGGCGGACATGTGGCTTTTAACAGCCACTGCGGACACAGGCCATGGCTTCTGGGTGATCGCTGGGGTTCTGGTGCCACCAAAATTTGTTTTTCGTCAGAGTTTTTCATCAATGAAGCATTATGAGGCAATATCTATGTACAATGGGCAGTTCACACCTGTAGAAAACACCAAAAGTGGTACTGCAGTAACAAAAAAATGGGCTACCAAAGTTTGTGACATGAAAATGACTGTAAAAAAAGTGTAAAACTAGAAAGGTTGCAAATTCCGTAAAATATTTCTAATAACTTTTTCACTCGTTTATGATACAAATAATAAACATGGCGTTTTCAGTGAACTGAACTGCTTTCGACGAGCAAAACGGAAAGCAAACGATTTTTTATCAACCATATATATTATGTGTACTTATTTTCTTGATAACGTGTGTCAACGTGTATGAATGGGTCGAAATATATAAATGAACTGTCAAACCATTACTGACTTATAGAATTCGTTTTATATATGCTGCATTTGCTGCTGTAGCAGGAAGAAGAGGGGGACCAGTGGAAAAATACCTTTGCTGAGACACAGAAAGAAGCGTCAATCCTAGTTCCACGTTCCTCACCAAACGTTTCGACGTGCGAACATATTCGCGTATTTTTGTGCTGAAGGTGAATAGTAGATGCCAATGGGAGAGAGAGAGAGAGAGAGAAGACAGTCACGGTGGTGCAGACAGAAAGTGTCCATGAAAGTTAAAGACAGATTGATGAGGACAATAGCAGTGGCAGCCAACCAGAGAGGAGACACTGATGGTCGGTGGGGGACAGTGTCAGTAAAAGACAAAGGTGGGAGCAGCAGGCAGTGGAGGTGAGTGGCCACCGCACACAGGCTTGGCGGTCTGCAACCTCCCATGTGGGCAAACTTTAAGGGGCTCCGGAACGCCCTATACTTGCAATGTTAAAATAACGCTTATAAATTACATCTTTCCTCACAAAGTATTTGAGGTAGGAAGTTGAACTTTTTACAGATTATTTATTGGAATATGGGCTACAACTTAACACACGGATTTTACAAAATTTTAGTTCAGTTATTAAAGATGATTTTTTTCAATTGTAATGAAAATTCACAACATTTTTTTGCAATTTTTTATTTATATATTAAAAAATACACAGTTTTTTTGGAAAAAGGCTGTGTTAAATTATGCAGAAGGTACTGCGTAACATTTACTGAAAGTTTGAAACAAATATGTTTGGAAGATCCTTAGAAAACATGTAATTAGTATGAGAAAATAAAAGTTTTGGGAATCGAGCGACAAAGATTGGATTAACTTTTTAGTGCATTCCAGGTCCATAGGATGGATTATCTTCATCCTCTGCAAACTCCTCCTCCAGCTTCCTCTTGTTCCTCCTCCTGTTTACTCTTGCTTGTATTTCTAGACTCTTTACAGCCCTGTCTGCAGCCCGAAGGCGTTCCTTGTCTAAAGCAAGCATCGCTCGTTGTTGTGTTCGTAGATTTTGCTACCATTTTCTTCAGTTGCAGTTCCTGCAACACTGTTCCAAAAGGTGGTCATGTATGAACACTTATCACATTTCAGTTGTATTTCACTAGCAAGTCCTACGTGCTTTATTATGGAGAGTTCCAGACCAACTTCACTACAATGAATACATCTTACACAGTTTGAAAAAATTCCTTTGAGAACCGACATATCAAATATTTCATTCACATCCGATTCGCCCATAAAACATTCATAGTTTTCACTCATTGAACCAAGCTCCTTCTGTGAAGTATTTTCTTTCCCACTTTGACTGCTATGGGCAGGTGTACTTGAGAGGTTAGGTTCACTCACTTGGTTATCGTCTTTATTGTTTACAGTAATAACACATACCTTTGGCTTTCCAACATTTCTCCTTTTCTTAAAAGCCTTCAGAGGATTTCTAATAACTTTACTTTTACTCATTTTTATACTTCAACAAAACAGAGACTCAAGAAACAGAATTAATTACGAATATTTTCGAGATAACGACAGAGTAAATAAACATGAAACAATCGACAATCACACCAGCGATATATATTGAACCATCACAGGTTAGCAACAACACATACTTTATCTCACATCACTAAAATGTACCTGATGAACACGGACGTTAATAATAACACCATTTGACAGCAGTTTAACAGCGCCACAGTGGGTCACGCCCATGTAGAACACATTTCAAAAAAAAATTAAAAATAGTTGTAGTCTTCGGAATTGAATAAATTATATATCTATTAAAAGGTAATAGTCTGCAGATTCAGAAAACGCAAAAAAGTAAAAATTGAACTTTTCATGATTTTGAGCCTTTCCGGAGCCCCTTAACACGTACGTATGGGGGAGGGTGCATTTTGGACCGAAATTTTAATCACGTTGGTATACGGTTACAGAAATGTTAAATCCTCCCCCCCACCCAACCCCCTCCCCCCCCCCCCCCCACCATCTCCGTCTCCTCCCAATCCCACGGCCCCCTAGAATTTTTGTGCTTCCGAGGTATAATGGAGACAGTGGGAAAGGCAAAGAAAGATAAAACAGTCTGAGAGAGCCAGTAGAATAAACCGTAAATCAATGGGATGAAAATGAGACAGTGGGAGAAAGAGACGCTGACAGTGGCAGGGACGAAGTTGCTGAGTCTGAAGGCTTCACCACAAAGAAGAGACTGGATAAAAAGATTTCGAATGTTCCCTGATAAAGGAGCTGTTCATTGTCCACTTGGTTGAATCAGAGTGTGTGAAAGTAATACACACGTGTATCATGGAGCCACTCTTTAACAGTACTAACTTCGGTTACGTGTCTGATGCAATATTATTCTGTAATTCAGAACATGTGAACATTCGAGGAAGTCATACAGACTGTGACACGTCACTGCACTGTATTTAGAAACCGGATACTTCCGAATAAATGACAAGTGTTCCAATGCACAGCAGGACGTTTATATACAGGTGTATGAAAGTAACTGTCCTAATTCTCTTCTGCAGTAGAGGACAAGAATGTAAACACTACTTATCAGTAATTGTCAGCAAATGTTTAGTGTAGCATACAAAAGCTAGTGCTCATCACTCAGATTTGGAAGCACTTGTTTCAGCTATTATTCTTACCACGGAAACAATGAACTGCAGAAGTTAGTTTATTACTGTTGGTTGCAGAATATATAATGTATTATTTGTTTACTTAGTTTCTGGTATTACAATACTTAACACTGTTTTTCTATGGGAGTGAGGGAACACTGGCTTCCTAGTCAGGGAAGTGTCACTGAAAGTGAAATTTTCTGCCTCCAGAAGGTTAATTTATTTCCGAGTGTATTCCCTGCTTTCACATTTCAGATTTCCTCACTCGTTTTCAATTATAATTATAAATAAAGTTTATAAATATATGTAATATTTTCATTGTTTTCAATCATAATAATTTCATAGGAAGAAAACAGTATAACTCCTGCATAATGTGCCCTTGCTAAGATCAAGCCCTAAATTTTGCAGGGATGTCCTTCCATCACTTTTATTACAATATACAGTTTCACTCATCACGGTCTAAGTTCAAAAAGACGCATTATTGCACACTGCTTTACTAAGAAAAACATTTAATCTCACGCCATCTGGTCTTTCAGAACACTAGTAATTAATTTCTTATACTTTCCCGGCGATTTGTTGTCATCTCGTTGAAATCGGGTGTCCTGCCGATGGTGCACGCCTTGCCAACTCCCCTACATGTCTGGTGAAGACGTCGCACATACCGTGCTGGGTTTGGAAGGCGCGGACCAGATCTCAGCAGTAACAACTGTTATGATAAACTTCGAGAGCTTACTGCAAAAACCCTGTAAGTGCATATTTTTGTCATTTATGGGCTATGTACGCATTCTGTATCGGAAAATGAATATCTTTCGTCTGGACAAACCAGTTATGTGCAGCCCTCAATCTATGAAAAAAGCAGGTGTAGCATAAATCTGTCAAGGGCGTAGTTGAATATTCTAAACAACAACAGTCATTTAGGTGTACTTAGATTTTTCTTGCCCTTTGTCAATAGGCTTGGTGAAAGTATTTAAACAATTCATCAAGCGCCCTTAACAGATTTCAGTAGAAGCAGATACGCTATATAATGTGGTATGCTTGTGTTTCTTAGCATCGGCTACCGGAAAGGTGATCTGAAGTTGGTGCACAATAATATGGTATCAAGTAAACAGTGTGACATAAATTTTATTGTTCGTTATTTGAAAGATATCGAAGATCAATTTTGTTAGCAAACTGTGGTAAATCAGTGTTTAGTATCATTCTCAACAGCCAGCAACACTGCTGTTAATTCATTGTTGGGCTCTAATATCACATCACCTCAACAATGTGACATCAGTATTATAGTCAATTATTGTAACCGACGTGAATGAATAGTTAAACACCCATTTTAGCAGATGCTGCTGTGAATTCAGTGAGTGCAGTAGCACTGTACCAGTTGCCTACACTGAGTTTAATAACAAAAAATATTTTCAAGAAGTGCCCTGCTTGTTCCATTGACTAAGAAAATGATACGCACAGAAGATAAAAGTGCAGGCAAGTAATAAAACGATATGACATGCGCGAGATTCGGCATAAATACCGCGACTGCACCTGGGCTCTTCAGTAGTTGTGTACTCACCTGATGATGGCCGGACGTCTCTGGGCCGAAATACCGTGGCAGAATGTCGACGGGATCTGGCTGCATACCCGGAAATTATTAGAAGAATAAAACGATACTTTAAACACCAACTTAATAACTTTGCAATAACTGGAAGCAGAGCAGGTGATCCAAGCAGAGTACGCGATGAAATTCCCAGACAGACAAGGGCACGAGATAAACCAAAGGAGAAACTATATCAGGTGAGCCCAGGGGTGGGGATTGGTTTTAATAAAATGGTCAAGCAGTGCAGAAGAGAGTGGTTTTGACGCTGGTTGTTCCATCAAGGGTCCTGACTATGAAAGAAATTCCAGTGATAGTGCAGACCTCATGATTAAAGAAATCAATGCCGTAAAAGAGAGCATTAGTGGTAAAGTATCAAGTTGGAATAAAAGTGATTCAGAAGAATATAACTAAAAAATATAAAACTGATTAAAAAGAACCAAAATCAGTTAATTGTGAAAGATGTAGGTACAACTACATCAAAATTTTGTCAGATGAAATGAGGTACTCTTTTTGTAGAAGCTTCTGGGAATGTGACTATACAAGGCAGAAAGATTTTATTCTTGGTAACACCTCAGTAACACAGTGAGTCTAACTCCAGCCAGGAGAAGAAATATTGATCAGCCGCTGAAACAACGAAAGGATTCTAAGGTTTACTACTTAAATAAAGTCAATAGAAAGTCAATGTGTAAAAACTTCCTTATTAAAAAACTCATGCTCTTTGGCTGATCCCATTGATACTGCATATAAAGGGAATGATGAGATTGGACTTTTCATAGGAAGCAAACCTAAACCAGATGATGTGCAGAGAGTTAAAGAACACACAGAAAAGTTTCCTATCCTGGAGTTATACTACCAAATGAAATCCACAAAATGAATGTGCTTAGACCCTAGATTAAGCATATTTAAAACGTACAAGGAAGAACGTGAGGATATTACACCAGTCAGCGAAATACCTTTTAGAAGCATACATACTTTATCCAACCTACAATCTTGTCTTCTACTAACCTAAAAAGGATCAATGTCAAAAATGTGTTAGTAAAGAGTTATGAAGAAAAAAGAAAGCGTTGAAAGCAAGGAAAAATAAAAGCAAAAACCGCTGATAAGGAAAAATATAAGGCAGACAAGACATTTATGTGTTCCACATTTTATTTACAATCTGCCTCGCAAAAATACCTTCAAGTGAAATCAGTCAGATGTTCTATTGTCTGAAAATCTGTGCATATAATTTCACTATCTATGAACTTTCCGAGCCAAATGATTCATTATTCTATGCTTGGACTGAGCTAAACGGAAAGAAAGGCACCCGAGTGATGAAATATATTATATAGATTTGACGAGATATAAAACACATTTCATTCTCCTCTCACACCGGTGGGGATCAGAACAGGAATCAAAACATAGCTGTGATGTCCCTGCACTTGCTTCAGACAACAAATTTAGACATTTACGAACATCCAGCATGCTGGAGTAGCTGTGGATCACCAACTTCTGTTAACCAGTACAACGAAAACCAGTCCAAAATTGCAAATTCTACTTTTATTTTTCTACTCGACGACTAGTTTTTGGCACTGTAACTGTTCGTTGCACATTTTGACACTGTTTTCACATCTTCGGAAATACCATTTTTGACTATGTTGCGATGAATTGAAAACGGATCTCGGGCCGAAACTAGTCACAGAGTGAATAAGTAAAAAAAAGTGAAATTTGCAACTCTGGACTGGTTTTCGTTGTACAAATTTAGACATCATTTAAACTTGAAGACAAGTTTCTAAATTTGGTCACACATTCATAAAAGTGGACAGCATGCATAGTGCAATTGAGTGTGCGAAGAAACATGTACAGTCATGCTCAAAAGTATCCGAACGATCTGAATTGCATTTCGCCTTATTCGCATGCAACCCGCATAACGCAGCTGTCTAGCAGGTCCTCTAAATGCTCCTCGGTACAGTCGTTAGCCTATTGAAAATAGTTCCAACAAGCCGCCACTAGAAACATTGCTCTGTATCGCAATAACTCAAGATGTAAAGTAGTATCACGATACTACAAATATCAGGGAACACCTTATCACACATAAGACTGTCCTTAAGACTTGTAAGCCCACATTTCTTACAATAAATAACATACCTGAAATGTTATCACTCTCATTATTACGTCAGATAGGTAATGTACGTAATATGTTCGTCGTATTCATGATTTTCTCTTCAAAGCAACATACCGTACTTATTATTTAACACAAAATGACGTTAAAAATTTAAGTTAAACACGAGCAGCTAGTTGAGAATATGTATGAACTTCAAATGACACAGCGAACCGTCCCGTTCTGCATATGGATTCAAACCCAGGTCATGCAGACTAAAATGGTACAAATGGCTCTGAGCACTATGGGACTTAACAGCTGAGGTCATAAGTCCCCTAGAACTTACAACTACCTAAACCTAACTAACCTAAGGACATCACACACATCCATGCCCGAGGCAGGATTCCAACCTGCGACCGTAGCGGTTGCGCGATTCCAGACTGAAGCGCCTAGAACCGCTCGGTCACACCGGACGGCCATGCAGACTCAGGAAAGATTTCGTGACTGGCGGAAACTAACAGTCATTCCTGACTAGGTATACAAAGAGTGATATACCTCGATTTTAGATAGTATCAGTTAGCAAATGTCAACTTTCAATTACATAATGTAAACATTTTTAACGGACAGGAATTCCTACCCAGCATCTATTGTCCCTGTTAACGAACTACGAGAGATGTTAAATATTGCTTCTTCACAAGTGACTTACTTGAAATGCCGCGAGGTAAAGCTTTGTGTTGGACAGGGATTCGAACCCAGAATCTAATCGGACTGATATCGAAGCACAATCAACTGTGAGATATCGGATTTTCTCGGCAGTAGCTAGATGTTTTAACTGAAATGACGCGAAGAATCATTAATTTTTTCCTTCCCAGGACTCCAGCCCGGCACCTAACGCTGTTATATTCTAGAGAAAACGAACGTTAACTATGGTTTTGTTACACCAGCAGCGACATGTGAGCATTTTTGAACTACAAATAATATGATGAAGAGTTCAGTGTTGACTGGGAATCGCACCCCACGCATATCTTTGTAGACTACACACAAAGAGACGTCAGCTACCGAATTTTACTCCACCAGCAGCTCGTAATAACATCCTTGAACTTACAGTGATAACGCAAATAGTTCTGTGTCTCAGTGGGAGTCAAAAGTCAGATATCGTTAGTGTTGACAACGAATGAAAATACAGTAAAAATCGAAATTATTATCCACCAGCAGATAGGTGTTCTCATGCTAGAGCTTGGAAACTTTAGTGCCGGGACAGGCATCGAACCCATTCACACGCAATATGTGGAGATGTTGAGCCTGCCGGTGTGGCCGAGCGGTTCTGGAACCGCGCGACCGCTACAGTGGCAGGTTCGAATCCTGCCTCGGGCTTGGATGTGCGTGATGTCCTTAGGTTAGTTCGGTTTAAGTAGTTCTAGGTTCTAGGGGACTGATGGCCTCAGATGTTAAGTCCCATAGTGCTCAGAGCCATTTGAACCGTTTTGGAGAAGTTGAGGAATCTGCAGTTTTGAACAAACAACAAATTGTTGTGGAGCTTTATTGTCACGAAGGGATCAAATTCTGCATTAGGGGCAGTCTGAATTGCATTTCCAGTTCAGAATCAATTTTATCGACATACAGAAGCTTAAATAAATGATGGAATAAGTGTCCTGTGACCCTACATAGCGTTTCTTTCGTCACTAGAAATAAACAACTAGTATAAGGAAGGTTACTGGTGATAGACTTTCGGCATGTCGCCACTCCTGACTTTATTGTGGTTCAACCTAACGTCTACTTGGTAGAGAAGGAATATCATGTTTAATGTGAATTTCAGATCACAATGCCATTATACCTTCTTCACTTGGCGTAGCCAGAAAATATAATCTGTCTCTCCCTATCAAAAGTGATTGGCAGAAGTGGGAATCGAACCCAGACCCTAAGTATATGAACCCATCATCAATCCAACACACCATCAAATCCTCTCCTCTGTGACTCATTTTTCTATCATTAAGGCCGCTGCGCCACACTGGATGAGAATTCTGACACACAGGCTCCCTATAGTGGTTTTTGAGCATGTTCAGTACATTCATTTACTTGGTTGACCGAATCGCCATAAACTAGCTGCCTTGACTACCCGGTGCATACATTCGACTCTATTTCGTAACCACAGAAATAAAATCACGTAACTGCCACCTACGCAGAATTGCCAACAGTGTAGGATGCAGATATTTAAGTAGGAAGTGTTCCTTTCCATTTGACCTACTCTACTGCGCTATCTGTTTGTTTAAATGTCGTGCAGTACAGAAGAAAAGCTGTAACTGTCTGTCTCTCACAAGTCTAAATCCGGCCATATGCATTACCTCACAGCACTGTGGAATGCAGAAGTTCTGGAGAAACTGTTGTTGACTTCTGGAGCTGCTGTAACTACGAGTCAGCTAGTAACGTAACGGTAAGCATCACGCAAACTTGATAATATGTCGCGACTTCGAGTACATTCACTGCTACATTTCTGAAAACGCATTTCCGCTGTCTGCTGAAGTTATCAATATAATGAAACTTCGAACATAATCACTTCTCAACCCGAAATAGTCGCATGTGGAAAAAGGGCTAACTTTTGCGACATTTTGTTCTTTTCAGGATTAATAGACGGCCAGACAGCAGATGCATCTTGAAACTTTTGTATTATGTATGGAGAGAGGGAATCGTGCCAAAATACGTCAGAAAAGTATTTTCTACATTAGCTGTCGTGCGGTAGTGAGATTTTATTCTTCTTCAAACCTTGTTTGACAGCTTCAACTCAGAACAAGTTTCCTACATGCATGTAATCAGTACAGTGTCTGTGCATTGTCAGACTGTTTTAGGTAACATAAGAGAATTTGCATTTATCGTTGATGATTAATTTGTGTCTCATTTTTAATATTGTTTTAACAATACTAAAAGAATCCTTTCGAAAATTGTGCACTCTATTATAAGAAATGAAATAAAACTGCCCATGATAACCTTACGACGAAAGTCTGTTTTAATAAAGCTGCGTATCTGTACACAAGCGTGCCTCTATCGGAACGAATTTATGCTGTGTCATACTCAAGAGGTATGCAAATGTGGCACTTCATAAATAAAGTTATATATTCCTAGAAACGCAAAATTAGCTTGTCAGCAGCCGAAAGAGGGATTACTGTTGTGCAGCACTGTAAGTTTTTCACCATTGCACTATGAGCCGAAGGTATTTTCTTGCGATTTCCTTATCGATGTTTGATTTGACAGCTTGTAGCTCTTTCACAGAAGGAATAAAAACGATACTCAACATGACTGGAACTGCCAACCGTAACAGACGCTTTTTTACCGATCAGCACTTTACCACAGAGCTAGCGAAGACGTAAGTGTCTTGGTTTCAATTTACGAGGCCAATAGTGGCTAGAACTCGTAAACCGCTATTTAAAGGACGAGATTAGTTGCGATATCCACGTGCAACGACTTTCCTGGGCTCAAAACGGCAAATTTACAGTCTTTTGTTGCACCTCAAGCAATAATAACTGATTATTCAAAGAAAATGACAGGAAAAATCAAGTGAACTTTGAGGCTTAATTCCGTGCACACCAGGAAGTAACTCGTCCAACACAGAGTTGCCAAACATACCTTGCCTTGTTGCCAAATCTCAGTTACAATACCTGCAGGAAGAAGACGAACCGATGTAATCCTACAGTGGACTGGGAAGTGACCATAACTGGCGTGTGAAAGAGACGGCTGCTACGGACTGGAATACGTAATACGTCTCATTCGCATTTCTGTAACTAGGTTTAGGGACTGGAGCGTAGTTACTAATAATACTCAGAACTGACTGAAAACTAAGCTTCATAAATCAGTAACTCTCATAGTTGTTTTTATATTTCTTTCGTAAGTGTACTCAAAACTGTGAATCTCATTGACGAACGTTTACGTGCCTCGCCGATAATCGAGCACAACTAACAAATAAAAAAAAAGAAAGAATGTGTGTGTGTCTGTGTGTGTGTGTGTGTGTGTGTGCGTGTGTTTGTGTGTGTGTGAGAGAGAGAGAGAGAGGAGAGAGAGATAGTGAGGGAGAGAGATAAAAATAAAAAAGAATGAGAGAGAGAGTAAAAAATTGTTGTAAAGAAATTGAATTATGGTATGTAAAGAAAACTTTCATTTAAATGACACTTTTCACATCATTACGAAATGTCATGATCTATGGAACAAGTATTAATCTAATCAAATCTAATCTAATCTAATCATATCATATTGCTGACTAGCCATGAAGAGTCATGAATTACCGAAATTTTCGGCAACATCAGTAACCAAATCTAAACTTGAAAATAAAAGACGACAGTTTTTATAATAAACCGGGACTCCTATCAAGACCCTTTCGTCCCTGTTAACTAACCACGTATGATATACCTCCATTCAGAAGTAACAAAGTGTGAACGCATTTAAAGATGAAGCGCATGGTGTGACGTTCTGTGACGGAGATATGATCCCAACACGTAATCAGATTGTTAACTAAGTAAAATCAGATGATACGTATCGGTTTTTCTTACCAGCTGCTAGGTGTTCGAATCTAAAAAAAGGATACAAATTTTTGTGCCTGAGCGACAATCGAACCGCACACCTACCGTCCTTCTTTATCATCCGCGAATACAGCTTAAGTATCAATTGTTTACTCACCAACAGTAAGATGTGTGCATGTTTGACCAGAAATAACGATATCTACTGCGACTGTTGGCAACACATGAACGGACATTAAAAATGCACGTTAATTTTCACTAGCAGGCCAGTGTGCACGTGATAGGGCTTGAAACGAAATTATGAATATTTTTGTACTGGATCAGGATTCCGATCCACATACTTACCTTTGGAGGAGACCTAGAGAAGATTGCAGTCTTGGGAATAGGAACGAAATGAGTGAACTATACCGTTCTGAGAATTCAGATCCTCGAAAGAGGAGATACGAATTCGAATCACAGCCTAGCACCAAATTTTTCAAAGTCTCTAGTTCAATCAAGTACAAGTAAAATAAGAGCCCTGTTCCTTTAAATGGCTATCGGTCCATCAAATAAAATAAAATTTTTCTAATGTAAGTAACTTTACTGGTGACAGTATTTCTGTTTACCATGACTTCCGTCTATGTCATTTCCCAACATAATCCGGCTCTGCCCAGTTGGTAATGAAGGAACGTGATTTTTAATGCGGCTTCTGGATTATAACGTTTTTCTCTTTAGTTTACCAGAGGTAAAATAGATCTGTTTGTGCCTCTTAAAAGTAAATGTCTGAACCCACGCATTGCACCTGTGAAAGTTCGTTCCACCAGACCATTGTGGCCACATTTCCCAGCCTCAGGAGTGTGCTGTAACGGATGATGTGCTTAGCTTACAAAATTAGTCATGGTGGAAAAAATGCGAGTCTGTTAAATGGTTAAGTAGAAGCAAGCTTCTGACGCGGAGATTATTCTATTCTCGTGTTAGCAGGAATAGACTCTTCTAGGCATCATAACCTCGATGTGAAGCCATTTTGTAATTTTCACTAATTCAGCAAATTTCTTAGTTCTACAAAATCGACTGTAAAGTGTAAAGTTACCGGATAATTCGATTATTACCGTCATTATTACTATCACTTTCTTCGTACCGCTGCTGGAACACATGTGCTTGAAAATCATTTAATGCCTTTTGGTCATTACAGAAATAGTTGCCCAAGAGCAGGTTCTTTCCCTGTCTACGGAATCCTTTCCATGTTAATATCAAACATCCGCAATTACTCGTAGATTACATTAAAACTAAAGTAATTGATGAAGACGTTACTTGATAACAAAAAGGCGCTGCCTTTCTTCATTTGCTTGCGCCTAGAAATGGCTGTCGAAAGCCAAGGGATCTTACTGCCTTCCGATATACGTCGCTGTCAGTTCTTCCATATCATTTGGTCGACGCGACCTGTTTCAAGTTGTGTATAACAGAGAATGTTTTAGGAATTCATTTGTTTTCCTTTGCAATAAACAGATTTTCATTCTTAAGCTATCCAAGTTCAAAATTTTCGCAATATTACTTAAAATTAATTTTTGCTTCTGTTGTTGTTGTGGTCTTCAGTCCTGAGACTGGTTTGATGCAGCTCTCCATGCTATTCTATCCTGTGCAAGCTTCTTCATTTCCGAGTACCTACTGCAACCTACATCCTTCTGAATCTGCTTAGTGTATTCATCTCTTGGTCTCCCCCTACGATTCTTACCCTCCACGCTGCCCTCCAATACTAAATTGGTGATCCCTTGATGCCTCAGAACATGTCCTACCAACCGATCCCTTCTTCTGGTCAAGTTGTGCCACAATCTTCTCTTCTCCCCAATCCTATTCAATACCTCCTCATTAGTTACGTGATCTACCCACCATATCTTCAGCATTCTCCTGTAGCACCACATTTCGAAAGCTTCTATTCTCTTCTTATCCAAACTATTTACCGTCCATGTTTCACTTCCATACATGGCTACACTCCATACAAATACTTTCAGAAACGACTCCCTGACACTTAAATCTATACTCGATGTTAACAAATTTCTCTTCTTCAGAAACGCTTTCCTTGCCATTGCCTTGCCATTTTATATCCTCTCCACTTCGACCATCATCAGTTATTTTGCTCCCCAAATAGCAAAACTCGTTTACTACTTTAAGTGTCTCATTTCCTAATCTAATTCCCTCAACATCACCCGACTTAATTCGACTACATTCCATTATCCTCGTTTTGCTTTTGTTGATGTTCATCTTATATCCTCCCTTCAAGACACCATCCATTCCGTTCAACTTCTCTTCCAAGTCCTTTGCTGTCACTGACAGAATTACAATGTCATCGGCGAACCTCAACGTCTTTATTTCTTCTCCATGGATTTTAATACCTACTCCGAATTTTTCTTTTGTTTCCTTTACTGCTTGCTCAATATACAGATTGAATAACATCGGGGAGAGGCTACAACCCTGTCTCACTCCCTTCCCAACCACTGCTTCCCTTTCATGTCCCTCGACTCTTATAACTGCCATCTGGTTTCTGTACAAATTGTAAATAGCCTTTCGCTCCCTGTATTTTACCCCTGCCACCTTCAGAATTTGAAAGAGAGTATTCCAGTCAACATTGTCAAAAGCTTTCTCTAAGTCTACAAATGCTAGAAACGTAGGTTTGCCTTTCCTTAATCTTTCTTCTAAGATAAGTCGTAAGGTCAGTATTGCCTCACGTGTTCCAGTATTTCTACGGAATCCAAACTGATCTTCCCCGAGGTCGGCTTCTACTAGTTTTTCCATTCGTCTGTAAAGAATTCGTGTTAGTATTTTGCAGCTGTGGCTTATTAAACTGATTATATAATATAGGAAAGTATTTCACAGTTGCAAAACCCGAATACGACCCATTGACCTTACACTTAGTCATCGACCATAAATTCTAGCTCAGAGTGACACCAGTTTAAGTAACCTAATATAGCGAAGACTGTTTGCCAGCGCTCTTTCTCACCGAAAAATACGCAATTCACTCACTGGGCTCCATAAGTGCACTGAACAATAATTTCTGTGTGTATGCAATGCATACGGATTGTAGAATTTAATAGTGCTCTCTCTTCCACTTCTGTATACAATATGCTTGACCTAAAGGGGCCCTTTATCATTACAGGCCCGGAGCAGTGCAACATCATACTGACAACAGTAATGTGCTTATACTGACAACCTCACTGTTCGTTTTACCTGATTGTGTAAAGATGGTTCAAATGGCTCTGAACACTATGGGTTTTAACTGTGAGATCATCAGTCCCCTAGAACTTAGAACTACTTACACCTAACTAACCAAAGAACATTACACACATCCATGCCCGAGGCAGGATTCGAACCTGCGACCGTAGCGGTCGCTCGGTTCCAGACTGTAGCGCGTAGAACCGCCCAGCCACCTCGGCCGGACCTTATTTTGTAATCATTTAAATAAAACAACATGACCTCCCAGTGGGAGACATTTCGTCCCCATTTTTTTCTGTGAAATTTGTCAGTAAGCTTTTTTCCTTCCAGTCAGCGAAATGCGGCAGAGTATGGCCGGTAAACGATTCACAAACCACGATTTAGTGCCGTTAAGACGATTTCTTTAAAAATTGTCGTAGATGAAGCAATGTAGCCTCGTCTTAAATCGTCTTATGCAGCAACTTTCACAGATATCTCAAATAGGAAAAGCTCTTTACCCAGGCACGAAGGTTGTAAAACAAACTTCCCACAGTTTGTGTCAGGCTGGTCTTTTCGTCTGATAGCACTGCTTAAGTATTTTGTCCAAGAGGTATTTCAAGTGGTGCTCGTGTTGGTGTGGGAATCATTGGTTGAAAACGAGTTCAACACAAATGGGTACAGTACTGCTAAGTATTCAAAATGATTATCAACATATGTCTGAGTTTATCCACAAACTGAGGGGTATTTATAATATTGAAGCTACACTGTGTATCCTTGACTTCTTTGAGTGGGTATTCGAAGGTGTTTACTCACACGTACACAATATTATGAATACTGCGAATGATATAGTTAACGTTGCTCTCATAAACCAATTTTTTTGCATTAATTCTTCTGGGTCTTCAGCGTGCAACGTGTGTTGTAGATACAGTCTTAGCCAAAAAAATTGACCGCCGATTGGTTCACGTAAGGTGGGCAATACAGTCGTGCTCCCCTCAGAATTCTATGTCCGGCAATATGCTCGATCTGGCAACATTGTAGACTGTGACACTTCCCAGAGGAAGTCTTGACCACAGTCTGAGTACATCACTCTTGACTACGACCGTGGTCTTGAGGTAAAAGATGGACTAGCTAATACGACGTCTGGCAACCGAAAGCACATGTCGACCAGATTTTTATCGCCCCTTTCCTCTCGGTGCTGAACCTACGAGTGTAATTCAAGCGAATCTACAATGTATTTTGCTTTCTGTCACATTGATAATAACAGTTTGGTTCAACAATATTTTAGCGAGAGATTTGTTGGCCAACCATCTGCCTCTGAACACCACATGCGTCTGAGTTCTCTGGGACACGTTTGATGCCTACCGGCGGGGGCTGAAGCACTGCACTGCCTCGCCTTCTGCCAACACCGTCTGCTCCACTCCTCACTCTCCGCTCCACTCCTCACTCTCTACGGTGTAAAATGCTTTAACGTTGTTGAGCGGTGACCCATAAAATCTGTCTACGATTTGTGTTTCACACTCTATAGCAATGGAGGCACAAAACCGTTTTTATTTGATGAGTATTTTATTACACTAGTATGCAATACATCATGTGGCACAGAATTTATTTCATTGTTTCTGATCCAGTGTGCTATAATTAAAGTGTCACATCCTGTTCTTTTTCCTTTCACAGGAGATTCTTCAAATAATTTATTTTTAATCGTTGAATCATAAGTGTTAGTCAAGGCACAGAGAGTAAATGCAGTATAATATGTTTGGTTTCTTTCTTTGATACCCTATGGTAAATGAATGCGAAACATTGTGTCAATACCTTTCAGATCCTGCTCTCCAGCTACTCAGGCAAACTGCTTGTTTTGAGGTCCATATATTAATTAATGGAGAAGTGAATGCTGTTCAAAAGTGATATTTAAAATATTCAATTGGATTTAAGGCGACAAAATTGCCCATATTTGAAGCTCCCCAGAGAAAAAGTGAGTTGCTAGAGCCGCTGTTAGCAAATGTCTGCAGAGCGTTCCTAATTGCTACTATGTAAATGTATCATAGAGGCCCTATAGTAACCAAGAGGTACATTTCCTTCATACTTATCACCCTGGCATGTGAGTCTTAAGTGAAGAACAATATTGAAATTCATATCGTTGACAGTTGATTCGAATTTCTTCAGAGACGCTTGTATTGTGAAGCAGGTTGGCAGTCAGAAAGCCGAGATTTATGACCATTAACACAACTTACTGAGTCGAGCTACCAAGAGGACTTGATATTTAAAGGTTTTCTTCCCATTTCCTTAAAGAATTATTTCTGGATAATCGCAGCTCCATAAAATAAATCAGAGAAAAAGCTCGCACATGCTGACCCCTACCACGGTTAGAACTGACGAGTCATTAAGCTGTTACAGCACAAGACACGGGCGTTACCAAGGGGCTACAGACACACTGCTGCCAGCACGCCACTGTCATCATGATATTGGTCGCTCAGCCTCATAACGCATCGTGAAAGATAGTAAAAAATGTCACTAATGTGAAGAATAGCACTTCTTTAGCCAAAAAATGAATTTTCTGTCTCATTGTCTTAGTTTATGTGGGGATTATATAGCATGAGGCATTCAAATGGAAATGGAACATCAAGTGAATTTAGCGAGTGAATTCAGTACCATACACGGAAGTGATTGCACTGTCACAGTGTTGCCAAATGTTCGGGACGATGTTGCCAGTTCTCAGCTGTGCCAAGAACAGCTCTGTAGCGGTATGCAAGGAGAATCCCATACTTGTGTCATGGGAGTATACGGAGAGGAGGCGTGGGGTTTTGTTAACATACAACGTTTTCCGCAACCAGTTTTTTCAAATATTCAGGTGTGTAATCTTCCATCACAATTACTGTTTCCCACAAAATATATACGAATAAAACACTTACCTTGTTATTTAGTGACAAAAGATTATTTCAGTACAATAAAATCAACTCTGCCCACCTGTCACAAAAAATAAGATAATAAACACTTTGCACCTGGAAATCTTTTTCATCTAAGTGCAGTTTTGTGATAATACAAATAGAGTTTCATGAATTGCACAAGAGTGTAGAAAAATGTTGGTACAAATGGAAGGTATAAGAAACACAGGTAACTATTTATTCTGTGCCATGTAATAATCAATTCATTTGAAAATTCAGAAGAAACTAAAAATTACGCCCATTAAGACAGAAACTAAAGTGCAGATGCGGGCATGGTGCAGATCTGCCCTCTTTTCATCTTCAGATCCATACAAATAATGTACACTAACCAGAGCATTCATTGCTTTCGTAATGTTTCCCTGTTGTTTAGTCTTCTAATGATAAACTGTATCCACACCCATGAGTCTGATTGTTTCTTTGTATCCTTCCATCTACTATCTTTTTGTGTTATTGCTCGGTATTCAAAAACCAAAATATTATGCGTGCTCCCACGAGGTATTAGAAAGAGGTCGCAAGAAGGCTAACGAATCATAATCAAAATACACTGAGACACCAATTTGTCTGTCGTCATGGCGTTAAGTCGACAAGAATAGTTGGGTCTCATTGCCTGCATCACCGGCATCCCGTGACGAATAACAATGGTAGTAATAACAGATTAGTAATCAAGGAATGCATTACAGACAACTGTTAACGATTAACAAAATAACCAAGAAAGGCTGAGTGTTTAATTAGTGCACTGCCACTTTGTTACTGAGTTCTGTTCTGGTTGTTTGCAGAGCGAAAAGAAAGAACCCTGTGGCCATACACATCGCTAGTACAACGAGATATTACCTATCAGTTATCCTTTCTTTACATCACGAGACTGCCGGCCGTTGTGGCCAAGCGGTTCTAGGCGCTTCAGTCTGGAACCGCGACACTGCTACGGTCACAGGTTCGAATCCTCCCTTGGGCGTGGATGTGTGTGATGTCCTTACGTTAGAAGTTCAAGTAGTTCTAACTTCTAGGGTACTGATGACTTCACAGTCCCATAGTGTCCAGGGCCATTTGAGGCATCACGAGACGAACAAGGCGTTACCGAACTGATATTTGAAATACGTTTCTGTTTTCTCTCTCTTTTTCTTTTTATTGTTTGAGGAAAGCATCGAAAAGCGCGAGTAATAAGCAAGTAGGCATATAATCTATTTAAACTTATTTTTATCGAGATACATAATGCAAAAATACACATTTTAAGTGTATTATTGCATAATTACAATTATTGACTGTCTATTGGTGGCTTGCTCGCGTTCAGTGGGGTAAAACCCATCACAGAAGCAAGCAAAACACAAATATTTCTTGCACCATGCGCAACACACAATCGAAATCTCGCTGCACTGACGTGTTGTCCGATATATTACTCTTCGCTAGCTCTGTGGTAACATGCTGATATGAGAAAAAGCGTCTGTTATAGTTCGCAGTTCCAGTCTCGCTGAGTGTAACGTTGTGAAAGAGCTACAAGCCGTCAAATCAAACATCGATAAGGAAATCGGAAGAAAATACTTTCGGCTCATAGTGCAGTGGTGAAAAACTTACAATGCTGCATAACAGGTAACGCCTCCTTCCGCTGCTGACAAGTAAATTTTGGGTTTCTAGAAATACATAACTTTATTTATGAAGTGCCACATTTGCATGCCCCTTGAGTATGACACAGCATACCAATTAAACACAGACGCAATCGAAATCTAAGTGAGTAGTATTTTACTAATTCGTGCCGATAGAGACACGCTTGTGTACAGATACTCAGCTTTACTAAAACAGATTTTCGTCGTAAGGTTATCGTGGGTAGTTTTATTTCATTTCTTATAATTCAGTGCACAATTTTCGTAAGGTTTCTTTTAGTGTTGTTAAAACAATAGTAATCACGAGAGAGAAATTAATCATTAACGATATATGCGAATTCTCTGATGTTATCTATAATAGTCTGACAATGGACATGCAGTGTATTGATTGCATGCATGTAGAAAACTTGTTCTGAGTTAAATCTGTCAAACAAGGCTTGAAGAAGGATAAAATACCACTAACACACGACAGCTAATGTAGAAAATACTTTTCTGACGTATTTGGGCACGATGCGCTCTCCTCAGGCGTAATACAAAAGTTTCGAGATGTATCTGCTGCCTGGCCGTCTATTAAACGTGAAAAGAACCATGTTGCAAAAGTTAGCCCTTTTTCCAGATGCGACTACTTTGGGTTGAGAAGTGAAGGGAATTATGTTCGAAGTTTCATTATATTGATAACTTCAGCAGACAGCAGAAATGCTTTTTAAGAAATGTAGCAGTGAATATACTCGAACTCACGGTGTCTTATCTACAGTACACGACGCTTACCATTGCGCTACTAGCTGACACATGCAGTGTGGCGCAACGGCGTTATGATAGAATAATGAGTCACAGAGAAGGGGATTTGGTGGTCTGTTGGATTGACGATAGTTTCGTATGTTTATGGTCTGGGTTCAATTCCAACTTCTGGCGATGATTTTTGATAGGGAGAAAAAGATTATATTTTCTGGCTACGCCAAGTGAAGAAGGTATAATGGCGTTGTGCTCTGAAATTGACATTAAACATGATATTCCCTCTCTACCAAGGAGACGTTAGTAAAGTCAGGAGTGGCGACATGTAGAAACTCTATCAGCAGTAACCTTTCTTATACTAGTTATTTATTTCTAGTGACGAAACAAACGGTATGTAGGGTCACAGGACACTTATTCCACCTTTTATTTGAGCTTCTATATGCCAATAAAATTATTTCTGAACAGGTAATGCAACTCAGGCTGCCCTTAACGCACAATTTGATCCCTTCGTGACAATACAGCTTGACTACAATTTCTTGTTTGTTCAAAACTGCAGATTCCTCTACATCTTTACATACTGCACGTGAATGGGTTCGAATCCTGGCCCAGCATTGGAGTTTTCATTATGTATGAGAAAGCTCTAGCATGAGAACACCTATCTGCTGGTGGATAATAATTTTCATTTTTAATGTACTTTCATTCGTTGTATGTACATTAAGGTAATCGTAAGACTACTGTATGGATTTTGGTACCGTTTTCACTAATAGACGCACTGGTTCAGGAAAGATAGTTACGTCTGTCTGTCCGCTTACAGTGCCAAGCAGCGGTGAGCTGGCGCCGCCGGCAGGATGGCTCGCAGCTCACGTCGTTGCCGGGAGGTGTCAAACGCGGAAGCGCTAACATCCTTGCCTCCTGAGGACTTTGCTACAACACGTTCCTTAAATCGTTAAAGTTGTTAGAAAGTGATAATATCCCGTTATCTGGTGTTTCTGTCTTATTTTAATTGCGTTGTGGCGTCATCCTTAGCCTTATACTCGCGAAATGAGCGTTACAGGAATATACGGGAATCGCGCGTTGGTGCCCCAGGCAAAGTCCTAGCCGCGGTGGTTTCCCGTTGCCTTCCTCTGCATGTTACGAAGTGACGGGTGTGTATTCGTGTTTTGTCTTTGATTGTGGTGAGTGTTTGTTATATATAATTTTGTGGGTAAACGAGAAACGTAGGGAATCGAAGCGTTTGAGATATGTTTCTATGGAAGGAGACGATGTAGGACGTGTGTTAAGAGGTCGGTGGTACTAGAGTGAGTTGCAGAGAGTAAAGGGAAGCTAGCGCGCGGCCTGTCCCCTCAGAAGGTTACCTGGAGGCCGTAGTCCCCGCGGCGCCTGGGGACGGGAAGTAGCACGCTACTGCCAACCACCACCGCTACGCCTGTGACCTGACCTCGGTTACGTCTTCTTTTATATCCTTCCACGGGTTTCAACCCCACCTTGCCATCGCCATTACAACACTTCCTCTCACCGAACTTTTTAGCTTATTTTGGCAGTTCCCCATGAAATTTTATCGCGCACTCTGTCGATGTTTTCGAAAATGTTTTTTCTTTAGGGGAAGGAATTGTTTTATCTTTCAAACCGAAAATTAAACTAAGGGAAATTCTCTTCCAAGTCTTGGCTCTTATTCTGTAACCTAAAAACCGTTCACTGATGGCCTTTTCTTTCTTTCTTCGGGCCTTTGTCCCGCGTCACGCGGAGTCGGCTGTGTTACTATTGATTTCGCAGTCTTAGCCTCTTCTCGATGCTATTCAATCTGTATATTGACCAAGCAGTAAAGGAAACGAAAGAAAAGCTCGGAGTAGGTATTAAAACCCACGGAGAAGAAATAAAAACTTTGAGGTTCGCCGATGACGTTGTAATTCTGTCAGAGACAGCAAAGGACGTGGAAGAGCAGTTGAACGGAATGAACAGTGTCTTGAAAGGAGGGTATAAGATGAACATCAACAAAAGCAAAACCAGGATAATGGAATGTAGTCGAATTAAGTCGGGTGATGCTGAGGGAATTAGATAAGGAAATGAGACACTTACAGTAGTAAAGGAGTTTTGCTATTTGGGGAGCAAAATAACTGATGATAGTCGAAATATAGAGGATATAAAATGTAGACTGGCAATGGCAAGGAAAGCGTTTCTGAAGACGAAAAATTTGTTAAAATCGAGTATAGATTTAAATGTCAGGAAGTCGTTTCTGAAAGTATTTGTATGGAGTGTAGCCATGTATGGAAGTGAAACATGGACGATAAACAGTTTAGACAAGAAGAAAATAGAAGCTTTCGAAATGTGGTGCTACAGAAGAATGCTGAAGATTAGATGGATAGATCACATAACTAATGAGGAGGTATTGAATAGAATTGGGGAGATGAAGACTTTGTGGCATAACTTGACTAGAAGAAGGGATCGGTTGGTAGGACATGTTCTGAGGCATCAAGGGATCACGAATTTAGTACTGGAGGGCAGCATGGAGGGTAAAAATCGTAGAGGGAGACCAAGAGATGAATACACTAAGCAGATTCAGAAGGATGTAGGCTGCAGAAGGTACTGGGAGATGAAGAGGCTTGCACAGGATAGAGTAGCATGGAGAGCTGCATCAAAGCAGTCTCAGGACTGAAGGCCACAACAACAACAGTTGCAGAAGGTGGTCGGGTGCCCTTCCTGCCGCCACCTCGAGCTCCCGGGACGGAATTAATGCACCCCAGCTGTCTGCCTCTAGTGTAAGCGATGGAATAGTGCAAACCCGGTATTCACCTAGCGGGATGTGGAAAACCGCCTTAAATTCCACATCCAGGCTGGCCGGCAGGCCGGCCCTCGTCGTTCATCCGCCGGGCGGGCCGAGCCGGGGACGGCACGCCTACCCGAATCCAGGAAGCATCGTATTAGCACTCTCAGCTAACCTGGTGGGTATTCACTGATGGCGTATTAATGATAAAAAAAGTTTCTTGATAAGCCGAGGACTCTTCTTTCAGACTAAATGAAAGATTTTTTTCCCGAAAACAAATACTGAGGTAGATAGACGTGTGTGCCGGTGCTACACAAATACAGTGGTCAAAATAAACGTTGCATATTTCCGGTACTTTAATAGTGAACGTTGTGATCCAGAAACACATTATGATATCAGTACATTGTGTTCCTTCAGGGTGGTTCCAATAACGATACGGTACAGTCACTCCGGTGGAACAGGGAATGAGACAGCTGGACGTCGCAGCAGATGTCACTGTGAGTCAAAGTGATGTCTCTAGAATCTGGAACAACTTACTAGCGACAGGCTCAGTTGAGGATCGTCACAGAAGTGACTGCGGAAGAATAAAGACAGCTGTGCCGGCCCATATCTGCGTATGACAGCAACCGGAAACCCTTAATACGATGCTACATGTTTACGGCGGTAGTTCCAAACAGCTGCAGGAGTGCATGTGTCAACACAGACGATACGAAGCAGGCTAAATGGACAACAAGTACGTGCCACAAAATCTCTCAAGAATCCTCTGGCGAATTTCGGATTCGGAGATGGGCTGTTGTCGCAGAGGCATGAAGCCACTCTTTGTGGACTAGGCTCTTTTCTGATGAGACCCATATCAGTGTCCACCATGGCAATACTGATATTCATGTGTGGAGTCAAAGAGGCAATGTTTACACACAAACTGTATCGTAGCCCGCCGTCTTTATCCAGACGGTTCAGTCGTTTTGGGATGGAATGACGCGCGGCCGCAAGACGCCCTATGTGCCGACACGTGGGAGGGTGACTGGTGTGAAGTACCTGCGCGATATCCTGGCACACATTGTGGCTCCACTTGGTGAACGTGCCGGAGCGAGATTCACGCTGATGGACGGCACTTTCCTAGTGGAGCACAGAATCAGTCGAATGGAATGTCGTCCGCACTCTCCACATCACAGCTGCTTTGTGAACGGATGCGCCTTGCCAAAACGAGCGGCTTATAGTCGTCCTGTGCTAAGAGTTACCTTACAGGACATCATAGGGACCACTGTGGGGGAATCTGCCAATATTCCACAGGCTGCCCTTGACAGTTTGGTTAGGAGCGTGCTTATCCACATTAGAAAGTGTCTCCAATTACGAGAAGGACCAACTGCTCCATAAACAGTATTTTGTGCAAGAGACAGTGAGAAGAAACTGCGGTCTTTGCAGTGGAACCTTTTATAATATTTTTCTGTTTATTAAGTATAAATGTGTTTATCTTCTTTGTTTCTGTTTTCTTGTGACTATACCTGAGACAGCAAAATCAGTTTTGTTTCGGATTATTTTCAGTATTGAAAGTAAAGAAATAGGCTACATTTGTTTTGAGCACAGTATTATTAAGATTCAGATAAAGAGAATGTTGCTATACAACATCGGCAATAGAGTCCTGACCCAGCGTTATAGCGCATTCATCAAACTTCAGAAATTCGCAGCTCGTAACTACCAGTCAGAAATTGTACCTGTGCAGCAACTAATCGTCGGTCTAGAGAGCTGGACGTTCAGCGCATCTGAGATGCAAACGGAGCTCACGGATTCCCTGGCGGGGGAAGTGCAGTGGATGGCAGACAGTCGCGGGAGTCCAGGCAGGGAGCTGCTCGAGCGAGAAGAGCGCGTACCAGGTCTGCGGCCCGCACCGGATCCAGGTAACGCAAGCTGGCACGCCGTGACGCCGACGTCTGTCACTGTCGCCTGAGGCCTCTGCGGCTGGTCGCGGTGCTCGTTTTTCTTTTAAATTTACCTATCCATCACATAGTCAATTCACAGAATTTGCATTAGTGAAGCTCGTACTATTTTGGCGTAAATGTTCTCGCATTAGTCCGTTGCTAGCAAATGGCATTGTTCCTCCTACAAAACCTAACACGTGTACACTCCACGGAGAAAGTTGAGGGACACGCTACCGCCGCAGCGCAGATCGGGTTTTGTGCCACACATGGGCCGCACGCCTGCCACGGCCCTCCCACGAACCACGGGCCTCGCCGAGGTGCCTCAGCGACACCGCAGATACTGCCACCGTGGAGGGGCCGGGCTAACCCGTGGTTCCTCCATAGGGGCAGAGGCCTTCACAACAGTTGTATCAGCAACAGTCTGGGTGACTGACTGGTCTCGCCTTCAGCCAGCGTGACCTCACTGTACTGGTACTACGAACGGCTCAAAGCAAGGGGGCACTAGAGCTGTTACTTTTCACCAGGGCGTGTGGCTCTGCTGTGCGTATAAGCGATCCTTGGGTAAAATTTTCCGGAGTCTCCCATTCGGATCTCTGAGCGCGGTCTACGCATGAGGATGTCGTTACAGGAAAATCTAAATTGGCGTTCTCGGGTGGGAGCAGCGACTGTTGGATCACTTGGGCTGGTATGGTAGAGAATTTAGAAAGGGAAATGGATCGAGTTAAAACTGTAGCAATTAGCGAAGTGCGGAGGCAGGAGCGAAACGTCGTCTGTTTAGGGAAGTACAGGGTTAAATATACATATTGCGATAGGGGTAGTGCGGGTGTGTGTCTAATAATCAATAATAAATTAGGAATTACGTTAAGTTTTTTTGAACAGCATAGTGTACGCATTATCATAACCAAGATGGACACAGAACTCGCACCCGCCATAGTAGTACTACCCTATGTGCCAGCTAGCTGCGCAGATTATGAAGAGACTGAAATAATACGTAACGAGGTAATGGAAATGATTAAGATAGTTAAAGAAGTCGAATACTCAACTATCAATGGGCGTTGGAATTCGATAATAGTAATAGGAGAAATAGGAGGTAAACGAGGAATGCGGTAAACAAATAAAAGAGGAATTTTCTGCTAGAATTATGGACAGATCAAAACCTGAACCCCACTGACACTTCATTGTACGCGTGGAAGAGACCTGGGGACACTGGAAGCTTACACGTTGATTATATAGTGGTAAGACACAGATTTTTGAAACAGTAACTCAACTGTAATACATTTTCAGGGGAAGATGTGGACTCGGACCACAATTTATCATCTATGACGCACAGACTGAGTCCGAAGAACAACGAAAAAGTAAGAAATTAAGGCAATGGAACCTGGGAAACTGAAGGAACCAGAGCTTCTTCAAGTTTTCAGAAGGAACATTAAACAATGGCCGACTTAGATAGAGGAGAGGAATACAATAGAAAACGAAATGATTGCTTTCAGATATGAAAAAGTGAAGGGAACAGAAGATCAGATGGATAAAAACTTAAAGGTTTGATGGAAATTCTGAGACAAAAAAGACATACTGAATTTCATTCATGAACGGGAACAATATAAAGATGTAGCGAATGAAGCAATGAAATGAAACACAGGCGTGTAAAGAATGAAACTGATGTCCATTTTTCGTTGCAGATTCCGATACTCCTGGAAAAAATACATAGCCTTTGTCTTTTAACGCCGACCGGGGTGGCCGAGAGGTTCTAGGCGCTACAGTCTGGAACCGCGCGACTGCTACCGTCGCAGGTTCGAATCCTGCCTCGGGCATGGATGTGTGTGATGCAATTCGGTTAGTTAGGTGTAAGTAGTTCTGAGTTCTAGGGGACTGATGACCTTAGAAGTTAAGTTCCACAGTGCTCAGAGCCACTTGAACCATTTAACAGTTTCTTCGTTGGGTAATAGATGGCGCTGCAATCGGTAAAAATCATCTATAGCCGTCCATAGCTGCGAAGATTCTCCCGCTGTAGCATGTTGTGTACGAACTGACCTCTCGATTACGTCACATAAGTGGTCAATGGGATTCATGTCGGGTGATCTGAATGGAAAAACCACTCATTAGAAATGTCCTGAAAGTACTGCAGTCGAATCGCACCACAACTGTGGCCAGATGACGTAGTACATTGTCGTCCATAAGTATTGCATCGCTGTTTGGGAAGATGAAACCCACGAATGGCTCAGAACGGCCTCCAAGCAGCCAACCGCACCATTTCCAGACAATGATGGGTTCAGTTGCATCAGAAGAGCCAGTCCATTCCACGTAAAGAGAGCCTACGCCGTTATGGAGCCACCACCAGCTTGCACAGTGCCTTGTTGACAACTCGGGTGCGTGCCTTCGTGCGGTCTGCGCCATACCCGAACCTACCGTCAGCCTTTACCAACCGAAATCGGGACCCGTCTGACCAGTCGTCTAGGGCCGAACCGAAGTGGTCACGAGCCCAACAGAGGCGCTGCAGGCGATGTCGTGGTGTTCAGCAGAGGCACTCGCATCGGTCGTCTGCTGCCATAGCCCCTTGACGCCAGATTCCGCCGCACTGACCTAGCGGATATGTTCGGCGTACGTCAGACACTGATTTCTGCAGTTATTTCACGCAGCGATACTCAGCTGTTAGAAAAGACAACTCTCACCAAACGCCGCTGCTGTCGGTCGTTACGTGAAGGCGGTCGGCGACTGCGTTGTCAGTGATGAGAGATAATGCCTGCAATTTCGTGTTCTCGCCACCCGCTTGGCACAGTGGATCTCCGAATACTGAATTCTCTAACGATTCCCGAAAGGGAATGTCGCGTGCGTCTAGATCCAACTACCATTCCGCGTTCGAGATCTGTGAATTCTCGTCGTGCGCCCACAAAATCACCTGAGTACCGAAGACAACTCCGCCACTGTCCTTCTTTACCTCGTGTGTGCCACACTACCGCCATCTGTATGTCTGCATATCGCCTTTCCGTGGCTTTTGTCACCTCAGTGTAGCGTACTATTAAGATAGAGATGTTGAAGGAAGTCCGGTTGATTCGCACGGTTACTCAGCACAGTAATTTGTGCTATAAATAACACAAACTGCAGAAACTCGGCAGGCAATTGCGTCTTCAGTAAATGTCAGGAAGCCGGCCGGCATTCGCGGCTCTCCTTGCGCGAGCGCGAGTTTCTGGGACGGAATGACGTCGCCGGAAACGCTGCCGCGTCGTTTCACTTAATGCGGAGCCGGGAAGTGACGCCCGGTGCGGCATTTAGTCGTACGTCGCAATTTGGCGTGCGGCTGGCGGCGCCCGCAGCGACATCAACGAGCAAGTGGCGCCACTTTTCACGGGAGTCGCTGCGCGATTAATCTCCCTTAACGACGTGGCGCGGAGCTGCTGGGCCGGCGCGCATCTCTTCCTCTCCGTTTAGCTGACTTTCCTCCCTCGCCCCTAGCAACGCACCGAGCACGTGCTGGAACAGGGTCAGCTACGGCCCCACCGACTGCACCAAAAACACACTGCGCACGATACTTGCTCGTTACTTCCCGCGCTACTGAACAGTTTTCAACTAAACGATAAGGCTGCACTTGACAGTACGCACACGTATTGGACAGCAACTGCGTCAAACGCGTGCTCCAACATAAATGTAAATGCTATCCGAGCCTAGGGGCTGCACTGCTGTACCTGACGACTATCGACGCCTGACTCTGCACTGTCCTCAGTGCCGGTCTTTGGCAGAACGGAGTTCTCTGTAGTTGCGAGTGTACTGTGTCGGAGCTAAGTGGATTCGAGAGCGTGGGAAAATTGTTTGAAAAGGCAGCGTATCGGAAGATTTGTACCGCATACAGGGACAGCGGGAAAAAGTCGTCGGCCAGGTCACACCGGGAGAGAAAGTCTGTGTTGAGTGATCGGGACGGGCAGTCATTGTAAACGAATACACGAAAACTGAGAGAACGACAGCTGCTAAAGTCACTGCGCGCGTCAATGTCAAACTCGCGAACGCTGTCAGCACCAAAACAACGCGAAGGGAACCGCGTGAGCGGTCGAGTGCAGGGCGAGCTGGAATTACGAAGCACACGTCAGTGGCGCCAGTGCTCATGACGAGACTACGTGCTGCCGAAGCTTTGGAGCAGTGGAGAAACGTCATTTGGTCGGACGTACCTTGTTTCGCACTTTCTCCAGCTTCTGGCCGACTACATACCCCGAGAGCAGACCATGGGCCCCGCGGCTGCTCTGCTGAGGATTATGTGACCATTTCCGCTGATCAGGTCCAGCCCACGGTAAGGTGCTTGTTCTCCAGTGGCGCTGCTGTCTGGCGAGACGACAGGGCCGCTGTCCGCTGCCCACGGCCGCTGCTGTGAGCGCGAGCACCAGCTGCCTCCTGCCTCCGCCCCTCGGTCACCACATCTCAACGTCGCTGAACCACTGAGGCGGAGAAAAGGCTGCGTCAGCGCTGTCCTCCTGAAACATCGTTACCTCAACTTCCCACTACTTTGGAGGAAAATCTCTATTTCATTGTTTGCACTGTTTTCGTGACTCATTGCGAAGGTTGCTCGAGGACTCGATACTCTTCGTACGACAAACCAAATATCTGAAGGCGATGAATGATTTAGGTTTGACGACATCGGCTCCAAGAAAAACCGTACACACACACACACACATATATATATTATTTTAATTTTTGTTGAACTGAATTGAGATGGATGGAAATACTTAAAAATCAGTGAATATATTTAAACCATGATAAGGTGGCATCGGACATATACTTTGAGAATTTCGTCGCCGTAAGTAGGAGATTCGTGGGCCACGTTATTTCTGAGCTGCCCGCATCTCTTGGTCGTGCGGTAGCGTTCTCGCTTCCCGCGCCCGGGTTCCCGGCGGGGTCAGGGATTTTCCTTGCCTCGTGATGGCTGGGTGTTGTGTGATGTCCTTAGGTTAGTTAGGTTTAAGTAGTTCTAAGTTCTAGGGGACTGATGACCATAGATGTTAAGATGTTAAGATAGTGCTCAGAGCCATTTATGAGCTAAAATGAGATAAATACTGAAAATACAGTTTACATATAATGTTGAATTTTTAGGATCATGGATTAATCAAATAATGAAATCACAATAGCGATAATCATAACTATACTTACTGAAGTGCACTATGCTACTTACATTGGGAATACAATATTAATCACTAGTGATATGTTGGTTATCCGCACGTCGGCACCTCGTCCGTGCGCAGTGGAAATTTCCTTATATAATTACTATTATCCGCGAGTATGCGCCCTGCAGTACGCAGTGACTTTTTATAAAATTAAAGAGTTTAAATTAGAGCGGCCAGTCTAACGCGTGAGGACTCCATTTCAGAACAGATAACAGAAGAAGTCATTAACAAAAGACTACACATCCTTTCCGTGTCTCACCAGCGATCACATGCGACAGCGCACAAGATAACTTGCATTATTAGACAGGACTCTCTGATTTAAAAAAAAATAGATTTACATGCTACGGCTAAAAATGTGCCCTTAAAACTGCGCGTAAATAACAAAGTAAATTGATAAAGGATTTTTTTTTATTTTATCGCCTCAGTTTTGAGATTGCCAGAAAATATGTTTAACAAGGGGAGCATACAGCGGTCGGATTTTTGTAATTTTCTTTGTATTTAAGGCGCGCGAAGCTGAGAAATCAAATATTGACCCCCACTATAGTTCGGTCTAAACACCAAAAATTCCAGAGAAAATTGACTGTACTGCATATGGTCAGGGAAGGGGGAGGGGGGGGGGGGGGAGAAGGTTGATACGTATGCCCCGTGACGACAGTATGCAGGAGGTCGAGCGGTCAGGACTGGAGAGTGGGCATCCAGGGCTGCCGTTAAATGACAGAACAGGACATTAGCTACCATAAAGAGAATGTATTTCAGGGTATGGCATACAAGGGGCGCGCCTAGGGTCATGCCAGTCTAGGAGGTCGAACGATTAATTGTAATGGAGAAGGGAAGGGGCAACTTACGTTGGTGGCCGGTCGTGAAAAGTAGAGTCAGAGGCTCTGCCTTCCGAAAAGACGTCTGTTCTGGTCGAGGTCTGGATTACAAGAGAGAGAGGCAACGTTGTTCCGCAACGCACAACTCTACAGCATCCACACGCGTGACCTGTATCCCACGCACGCTATTGGCTAAAACCAACGGTGTGAATTCGCTAGCAGTTTCAGCAGAGGTCTCAGCGCGTCTCTTGTCAGCAGCTTTAACTGGACAGAACTGTCTCGGTTTTGAAAGACAGGCAAATTGTGTCTCGTACACACAGCGCAAGTTGCTCTAGGAGTAAACTTGTAAAGATTTGACTGGGCCTTTGAAATAATTTTTTTTAAACCAATTCCCTAAAGTATTTCTTCACTGATTGCCACCATGTACACGACTTTAATCTTTTTTACCATTTTTAATACGCCAAAGCAAGATCGATTTTTTTCGACAACCCTGTGTCTTTGTGGTCGAAAGCTCGCCTGCCACGTAGTGGTTGCAGAATCGATTCCCGATAGATGCAAATTTTTAAACAGAGGTACCTATCCGAAACGGTTAAAACTCAGAAATGTAGAAAAAACGGTAGTGGTCGGCACTTACATATGTAAAATTTAAGATTTGATAACCAAGAGGCTTCTAATTTTTATTTTTATGAAGAAATGCATGTGTTTATATTTCTGATTACACATTGCACATAAAAATCCACTTTTCACTGCAAATATACATTCTTAACAGCCCAACTATATAAAAGATTATTTAAATGTAACACTACATTACAAATTAAATTCTTTTTTGACCTTACACATTTTACGCTTCATGGAACACGCACCTTTATTTGAAATTTTGTAGGGACTGGAAACTAACCCGTGCCACACATGTGGTAGATGAGCATTCAACCACACAGCCACACAATCTGTCTAGAACAATGTATCGTGCTGTAGCATGCTACAGACAGTCGCAAACCTTCAAAATCGAATTTCTCAAGAATTTTCGAGAGTTGCATCGACTGATTTTGCTCACTGAACTTCCCATTCCACGAGTGTATAGAAGGAAGAAGAGGCATACTGCAGTAAGTCGCAATCCCATTACTTTTTATTATTCTTGTAAATCTAGATTTCTGCTATAAATAGCTATCTTCAGTAGGTTTCGTTACAGTTCAACAGACTTACGGCAGTTCATGTCACCACATATTCTTACAGGCGTATAGGCAAAAGGGAACTGAAGTCAATGTCCATCTCCCTATACACCTGTAGGAATATTTGGTGACATGAACTTCCGCAAGTCTGTCGAACTGTAACGAAACCCACTGAAGGTGGCTATTTATAGCCGAAATCTATACTTACGAGAAAAGTTAAAGCTAATGGGACTGCGACTGACTGCTGTGTTCTCTCCTTCCTACTAGTCTACGGTGGCTGTGCACAACGGTACCTCATGGAATCAAATATATATGCAACCGAGTGCCATATGGTCCCTTCGTAATATTTATTTCTCATAGAAAATCTAAAAAAACAAAGCGTTAACTAAAAGGACGCCATTTAGTTCCCAGCCCGCCAACCTAATAGAAGATTGCAGCAGTAGTCTAGGTCTGAATAGTGACACTAAAAAACAAGCTGTATGATTGTCACACGACAGCCCGGGTCCTTTACAGATGCAAATTTACGAGTCAGTGCCTCCTTAACAAACAAAAAAAAAAAGTAGAGAAGTTTAAGTAATTAACAAGAGGTACTATGAAGACTGGGGAACATAAATGGAGATAAAATGTCGCACGCCCGTGACGCCTCCGTTAAATGTAAGAAAATTCTCCCAACAACAGACTTAGACATTAGACGCTACATCTGCTATGCACTTATGTACGGTTTCGAAGAATGGACAGTAAATGTAACATGAGCAAGGAAGATCGACGTCTTTGAAATGTAGCTTTACCGGAGAATACTCAAAATGTTGTGGACAGGAACAGTAACTAACACTGAACTATTGCGAAAGATGCGCAAACACCGACAAATCCTAAGAACGTTTGAAAGAAGAGAAACTACATAGCGAGGGCAAACACAACAGAACACGAAATATAAAAGTGGCTCTGAGCACTACGGGACTTAACTTCTGAGGTCATCAGTCCCCTAGAACTTAGAACTACTTGAACCTAACTCATCTAAGGACATCACACACATCCAAGCCCGAGGCATGATTCGAACCTGCGACCGTAGCGATCGCGCGGTTACAGACTGTAGCGCCTAGAACCGTTCGGCCACCCCGCCCGGCGAACACCAAATACACTAACGGAAATGGAAAAAAGAACACATTGACACCGGTGTGTCAGACCCACCATACTTGCTCCGGACACTGCGAGAGGGCTGTACAAGCAATGATCACACGCACGGCACAGCGGACACACCAGGAACCGCGGTGTTGGCCGTCGAATGGCGCTAGCTGCGCAGCATTTGTGCACCGTCGCCGTCAGTGTCAGCCAGTTTGCCGTGGCATACGGAGCTCCATCGCAGTCTTTAACACTGGTAGCATGCCGCGACAGCGTGGACGTGAACCGTATGTGCAGTTGACGGACTTTGAGCGAGGGCGTATAGTGGGCATGCGGGAGGCCGGGTGGACGTACCGCCGAATTGCTCAACACGTGGGGCGTGAGGTCTCCACAGTACATCGAAGTTGTCGCCAGTGGTCGGGGGAAGGTGCACGTGCCCGTCGACCTGGGACCGGACCGCAGCGACGCACGGATGCACGCCAAGACCGTAGGATCCTACGCAGTGCCGTAGGGGACCGCACCGCCACTTCCCAGCAAATTAGGGACACTGTTGCTCCTGGGGTATCGGCGAGGACCATTCGCAACCGTCTCCATGAAGCTGGGCTACGGTCCCGCACACCGTTAGGCCGTCTTCCGCTCACGCCCCAACATCGTGCAGCCCGCCTCCAGTGGTGTCGCGACAGGCGTGAATGGAGGGACGAATGGAGACGTGTCGTCTTCAGCGATGAGAGTCGCTTCTGCCTTGGTGCCAATGATGGTCGTATGCGTGTTTGGCGCCGTGCAGGTGAGCGCCACAATCAGGACTGCATACGACCGAGGCACACAGGGCCAACACCCGGCATCATGGTGTGGGGAGCGATCTCCTACACTGGCCGTACACCACTGGTGATCGTCGAGGGGACACTGAATAGTGCACGGTACATCCAAACCGTCATCGAACCCATCGTTCTACCATTCCTAGACCGGCAAGGGAACTTGCTGTTCCAACAGGACAATGCACGTCCGCATGTATCCAGTGCCACCCAACGTGCTCTAGAAGGTGTAAGTCAACTACCCTGGCCAGCAAGATCTCCGGATCTGTCCCCCATTGAGCATGTTTGGGACTGGATGAAGCGTCGTCTCACGCGGTCTGCACGTCCAGCACGAACGCTGGTCCAACTGAGGCGCCAGGTGGAAATGGCATGGCAAGCCGTTCCACAGGACTACATCCAGCATCTCTCCGATCGTCTCCATGGGAGAATAGCAGCCTGCATTGCTGCGAGAGGTGGATATACACTGTACTAGTGCCGACATTGTGCATGCTCTGTTGCCTGTGTCTATGTGCCTGTGGTTCTGTCAGTGTGATCATGTGATGTATCTGACCCCAGGAATGTGTCAATAAAGTTTCCCCTTCCTGGGACAATGAATTCACGGTGCTCTTATTTCAATTTCCAGGAGTGTATATGCTTCTATAGTTGATAGTAGAAGATAAAAAGGGTGAAGAAGGGTGCTTGGTTATATGATTTAAAACAGTGGATAGGAATATCAGTTACAGTCCTACTGTTACATTGCGTGGGTTAGATTAAAGATGCTTCGTGTGCTCGCCAACGTTCATTAAGGGATAAGCAGAAAAAGATGAAGAAGAAATACACTTTGGCGTGTTTGTATGTATATATTTTCTTAAGCAAATCGATGTTAGTGGAGAATATGACCTCTGGTCAACAACTTTGCTTTGTTACTATTTTTGTCAACGCTACCATGTGACTGTGGGCTCAGGCTCGAAACCAGTAATAGTCTAATAAAATGATAGACGGCGGCCGGCAGCGCTTGCGGAGCGGACTCTGCTAGACGGGCGCTCAGGGGGCCAGGCCGTTGTGGGCGACGCGGCGTCTCCACTGACAGTCGCCTTCACCTGCTACGCCCGAACCGACGATGCATACACGTCTTGGCCGAAAATGAATGTGACAGAAGTGGCAACCCCAGATGACCAAGCGTTTAGAAAAAAAAACCGTTTCTTATGTGGATCGGTCCAGGCATTAGCCATTTACGTAGCCCTGTTTTCCAGGCAGCCGCGGGCGCTGCGGAAAGAGAACGGATGCGTGATCCGGCTGTCCTGGGCTAGAGCGTCTCTATGGAAACCTCACTACTTTATTTGTTTTAAGTTTTTACGACACTTACATAGCAAATAAATAGGAATAATGCGCAATATATTGTATTTATTAACGTTCTCATAAACGTAAAGGAAAGAAAAGGCAGGGGACTGTAAATATTTTTGCAGAAAGGGATTTTAGGGCTCACACGAGAACTTCGTATATAAATTTAGACTTTTCTTATTTTACAATTGATGATTTACAAAAAAATGGCTCTGAGCACTATGAGACTTGACTTCTGAGGTCATCAGTGACGGCTGCTCTCTGTTGAACAACACATGTGCCAATCAATTCCTCATTTGGCGTCGAGTGGATAAGATTTTTGTTACCTTGCATTGCAACATTTGTGAGGAGGAGACTGAAAGTAAATCGACTTGTATGCTAAAGATTCAAAATGGTTCAAATGGCTCTGAGCACTATGGGACTTAACATCTGAGGTCATCAGTCCCCTAGAACTTAGAACTACTTAAACATAACTAACCTAAGGACATCACACACATCCATGCCCGAGGCAGGATTAGAACCTGCAACCGTAGCGGTCGCGTGGTTCCAGACTGTAGTGCCTAGAACCGCTCGGTCACCCCGGTCGCCGACGATTTACAGGTGTTGCGGTGATATTTATCGTAAAACCTAGGGAACCAATAATTTTCTTGGCATTTGCACAAGCTCCGCATTTCAGCAGTTACCACGTTATTTTAATGTAAGTTTATGTGAAAACAACCATTGTTTACATCCATAAAAGGTTCTTTCTCATCGCACAGCTCGGCAGTAAGCGACACACAACGAATGATATCGCCAAAGGCTCTTGAGGACAGCGGGCCGCAACTCGTTGTGGGGTAGAATCGACTAATGTCTGAAGTACTGCGGGAAGGAACTGACATGTGCGTAAATCCGTAAGAGTACGAGGAGATGGAGATCTCTTCTGAACTGTAGGTTGCAAGGCATCACAGACGTGCTCGATGATGTTCATGTCTGTGGAGTTTGGTGGTCAGCGGAAGTTTTTAACCTCAGAAGAGTGTTCCTAGAGCCACTCTGTAGCAATTCTGGACACGTGGGGTGTCGCGTTGTACTACTTGAATTGCCCAAATCCGTCGGAATGCATAACGGACATGAAAGGATGCAGGTGATCAGACAGAATGCTTACGTTCGTGTCACCTCTCTGAGTCGTATCTAGACGTATCAGGGGTCCCACATCATTCCAACTACACACACCCCACACCATTACAGAGCCGCCACCAGTTTTAACAGTCCCCTGTTGACATGCAGGGTCCGTACATTCATTAGGTTCTGTCCATACCCGTACATGTCCATCCGCTCGATACAATTTGAAACGAGACTCGTTCGACGAGACGTTTCCAGTCATCAACAGGCCAATGTCGGCTTTGACGGGCCCAGGTGAGACGTAAAGCTTTGTGTCGTGGAGTCGTCAAGGGTACACGAGTGGGACTTCGGCTCCGAAAGTTCATATCGATGACGGTTCGTTGAATGGTTCGCGTGCTGATACTTGCTGACGGCTCAGAACTGAAATCTGCAGTAATTTGCGGAAGGGTTGCACTTTGTCACGTTGAACGATTCTCTTCAGTCGTCATTGGTCCCGTTCTTTCAGGATCTTTTTTCGGCTGCATCGATGTCGAAGATTTGATGTTTTACCGGATTCCTGTTATTCACGGTACACTCGTGAAATGGTGGTACGGGAAAATCCACACTTCACTACTTACCTCACACCAGCACTAGTAAATCATCAACTGTAAAACAAGAGAAGTCAAATTTTTTATAAGACGTTCTTGCGTAACCCTTAAATCCCATTCTGAGAACTCACATAAATCTTGATAACATGCCATTGTAGCACCAGTACCCGATCTGACAACTGCGCCAGACACTTGTGTTACATAGGTATTGCCAATCTCAGCGCCGTATTCTGCCGTTTACTTATCTGTGTATTTGAGTACGCACGCCTTTACCAGTTTCTTTGGTCCATGAGGGTATTTTGAGTAAAATTACAAAACCATCCAAGTTGCACAGAAGTTTGTTTTTATCTAAACTTTCGGGCTTTAGTCCATTATCAAGCCATCCACGTTAAGTACTGCCATAACACCATATTGTTTGTGCACTGGCCTCATGGTTTTTGTGAGTGGCTAATTCCAAGGTACTATTTGCACACTCTTGTCTAGTGCTGGTTTTGCTGTACGCAGCACTGGACTGTCAAATGGTGACTTGCACTCAGACACTCATGCAAGCAATGTGGCCAGTCTACAAACGTTATGGCATCACATATGTGGATGGCTTGATAATGGACTACAGACCGAAACTGGTCGCCAATTAAATGAAAACAAACTTCTGTGCAACTTGGACGGTTCTGAAATTTCATTGAACCATGGTAAGTTGTTGCCTGTTGCCATCCAGTATGCTGGAAGTGAGTAGGAATGTATTTCGATGCAGTCTTCTAGGGTCGCGATTTGAGAAGTTTTGAAGTTGTTTCGTCAGATTCTTTACTTGGTAATAAAAGTAGACATCGGAAGAATGCACTGGCGACTTGAGTGGAATTACGTTAATACTGCACAGTGTCACTACTTCTATATCTTGAAAAATCTCGTCGTATAGTGGTGGATTTGTTTTACCTTCTCCACGAATCAATTAACAGAACGAGTTGGGTCTCTGCACGTAGGGCTTCATTATTTCCGTGAAAATTTTTTGTCTAAGGGTGTTGTAATTTCCCAGATTTTGATGAAGTAATAACGCCATTCGTTTACTTTGCCACGTACCCGTCCACCGTTTGCTGAATACTTGTACCAGCGGAGACAAGCATACGAATGGGCGCCGTGGCTGCAGCTACTGATGTCCCCAACGGCTGCAGGGCCGGCACTGCCTGGAGCTTCCGACAGCGCCTCTCAGGTCAGAATGAAGCTAACTGAACGAGAAGACCTGTACCTTTTAATTGCACTCCTTTCTTGGAAAATTTATTTGCAAGTCCAATTATACTTTTGTGTTTACTTCTCATGTCTTTTATGAAAATCCTAGTTTAGTGCCCACTGCTTTGCTCGCGTAGACAGTATGCTGCAGAGATTTTTTGTCTTCTTTTTAATAGAATTTTTACATTGATTACAAACTGCAACACAGTCTAAACTTTTCACGCTAATTAAGGACATACAAGCACGGTCTTTTCAGGAGGTACGTCTGACCGAAAACCAAATCTGTTAGCGGGGTCCAAAGTTTTTGTTAATCAGGCCTTTTCATTTTTTTAGTGATATTTTCGTAGAAACTTTCATTCCTTAACACATATTTCTTAATATCTAACCGAGAAGTGAAATACCAATTTTCATAGATTTAGCCTTAAAAATATATTCTTAAAAATTTTGATGTTTCAAACTGAGAAGCCAAATACAAATTTTCGTAGATTTCGGTTTAAAAATGCTTTCACAGTGAATTGTTTCACAAAACATTTCATCCCCTACTTCACCCACTTAAAGAGCTTAATTTCCAAAAAGACTCAAACACGTAAGTTAGAGCGGGTTGCCTACATCAGGGTCAGGTATGCACTCAGGAGCAAACCTATTGTTCACCTTTGATTGACAGGTACTTAATCTATTGTCCTGCTAAAAGGATTCTTTCTTTTTATTGTCAGGCACTTAACCTATTGCTCCCCCACCTCCCACCCCTCAGGAAACTCCCTCCTCCCCCCCTTGCTGCTACAGGTACAATTTAAGTTCTGAGTTATTAGAATAGCCCCTCAAACTCTTATCAATTTGATTGAGTACTTACTTAAATTGATCAATTAATTAACCTCTCCCCCTGGTAAACTCACTACTCTCCCACCCTCCCTCTCGGAAATTGGCCGTAAAAAGACTCAGTTGATCGGTCATTTGGAGGGAATTCGATTGTAATGCATGTAATACTGTTTAAAAATTTATACAATGTGTAGAATATTGTTTAGTTATTCGTGGCAGTGTGTGTGGAACATAGTTTATTTACTTAGTTAAAGAATTTGTGTGGAAAACGATTGCTGTGTATGGAATATTGTTTAAAAAATCTAGACAATATGTGGTATATTGTTTATTTAAACAATTTAGGGGATTCGAGGCAGTGTATGGAATACAGTTTATTTATTTATTCAATGAATTTATCAGGAAATCGATCATCAGCCCCGCCGCCCAATCATCGCCCCTTCCCCCCCCCCCCCCCCCCCCCCCCCCTCGCCTCTTTCCTTCCACTACTCCACCTGGAAATTGGCGGCTCTGCGGTGGAGACGACGGATTTCATGAAAGGAAATTCAAGGATATATCATTCTTTTATAAGAAAAAAATCAGTTTGCGGGGTATAGATTTCACTTGCTTATCATTCTCTGCTGTTTGGAAAGATGCAGGTGTTGTGAGAAGTAAATACATCGGCAGCATATTTTTTTTTATTCCGATTGCGCCATGAAACACACATCACACATAATTACACACAGTTAAAAATCTTTCGCTCGTGAAGCACGCACCGCCTGCCGTCACCTGTCCACTGGACCGCACAGGACGCCAGCGCACACGCTGCCAGGATTCGGGATGCACCAGCAGCCCCCACGAAGTGATGACGCAGCTGTCAGCTGCCGAACCATGAGTAGGTGTCTGCAAGGATGAGGTGGCAGCATCTCTTTCATACTTGACACCTGATATATTCCTGAGACTGCTCATGATGCCTTTCAATACGAATATAATTTGTTCAAATTTGTATAAATTTGAAATTTGTTGAAATTTGTTGAAATTTATTACCTACCTACAGCAGTAGCAGCTTAGCTCGGTGTTACCGCCACAAGAGGCTGAGATATCAGTGCTTTTTGAGTTGTCAGCGTGGAAGGAGCACGAGGAAATGCTGATGCCAGACAGGGGGAGTTTTAATAGCTGAATTACATGCACTCATTCAACCAAGGAGTGCATCCACAGCTCACTGGATGAAGAATGGAAGCGAGCATTAGTGCATCAACATATGAAGAGAAAGAATACGGTCCTGCAAATAAATTCTTTGCATTAAAGATGCATTACACAATGCATGGAAACATCTGTCTCTGCTGGAATTGTCTGTCATTTCTAAAAACCTACGTTTAAGCTCCCACCACACAAAAGATAACTGCCTCCGGTCCACCAGACCAAAGAACTGACCTAGTTCAAGAGTTCACGTGATCATGCAGTTCAGTCCATAGGAGCACAGCATCATGATGACATCACGTGTTTTTCTCAGCTGCACGTCTGACCCAGCCTCGTCATCCCCCTGGGGGCCTGGAGGGGAAAACAGGCGGGAAATGGAATCAGCCTGTACTAGGGGCTGGAAAGATGAATGAGGGTACTTTACTGATTTCTGGAACAATTTATTTAGGGACGGATTTCACCTAGTTTATTTATCATGCTAATGCAAAACACTCACCCTGACGTGCTTGTGGTCACAATATATAGTTTACAGACCTGTAAACTAATCGTAAATAATGCATTACACTGAGATGCAAACAACTCGTAAATTGCCGAAATAATCCAGTACACAGTACACAAACATGCAAACTCGTAGATCACCGAAATAATGCACGCAAACATGCCCACAACACTTAAACGCCCGAAAATAATTCAGTGCACAAACACTCAGTGCACATAAAAAACGCTACTTATCAGCGACTCGAAGCCTGATTCTAATGGATGGAAATCCTAAGTGGAAACCCCCCCCCCCAACTCATGGAAACTGTCCAGATGTGGGAGAGAAAAGTTAGGCTAGTGTACTTTATTTATTTTCCTCGGGAAACTGACGCAAGTATCTATCCTAATTACGTAATTAATCACAAGATCGGTCCTAATTACACAACTATATGCATAGCGCTGCACAAGAGTGGCTTAAAATCGTAAAAACTAGCTACAATTGGTGTTCTCCTGCTGGGGAAAAAATCTCGCAAAACCGCTTGAAACTTACGCAGATATCGATCCAAATTACGTAATTAATCACAGAGATCGTGTTTAATTACACAACTACATACATAATGTTGCACAAGGACGGCAATACTCCGCAAAAGCTGACGATACCATACAACTGGTGTTATACTGCTGGGCAAAAAATCTCGCAATATCACTCGAAACCAGCACAGAAACACTCAAACCCTACCCTACACCTACAAGCTAGGTTGAAAAAGGCTGAGGTGTAAGGTGCAATCTTTATTCTTTCATTACGTTCAACTGCCTAGATGCTGGTGTTGGACAGAGAGGAGTTTAAAAAAAGTGTGTTAGGTAATACAACAACTGTCACTGTTTGACGTCAGAGTTCACTTCAGACGCCCATTAAGAATCACCCTACAGTCAAGTAACGGAAGCCACTACACGCTATGACAGCTGATGGAAAAAAAAGTGTCACAATTATAATAACATTTCCAAATTGTCACGAAAAAAACCAGCACTCGTATTGAATGGTTCATAATGCATCACATCTACTGGGGAAAATCGTCATCCTAAAAGACTGCAGTTGCGCATGCTTTCTCTTCCATGTACAATCACAAACTATGGAAAATCAGCCTACGGGATGGAGCTACTCTGCCGACAGCCTCGCGGCTCGTGTTGGCCGCAGGCTACCCTGATACTATCGCCCTTCGCCAACACAAAAGCAGGTAGGAGATAAAAGGGAAGCTTTCCCAAATGCATCTTAGCCCTCTAAACTATAGTGACGCTGCTACCCCTAATGTCACAGACTAGACAGGTCCCCAATGCCTCTCGTTCTGGGATGGAAAACACCTTCGTTTAACGTCATGTGGGACGCTCCAGCAGAGACCACGCTCTCGCAGGGAACTCGACCACCGTTCAGCACTGAAAATCAACTCGGCTCCTATAATGCAAATATTAAAAAACAAAACATTCGCAACGATAATAAAAAATCCTCTTTGCACGAAAATAGACAAACTCCATTTTCATTTACTTTTGTGAGCAAAATCCGTATAGTTTTTTACGTTCGACTGCACTAGAATATCATTATTTTATGACGTCCAGCGAAATGTACTGCCACCAATCACAAATAATCAGCAGAGACATACCCACGCTGTGTAAAATCAGGAAAAAAAATCTTCGATTATTTTAATGCAAAAACTACCGATCACCGCGGAATGTCCTCATTACTTCGAAATTAAATTGATCATGAGAGTCACTTTGCATGGCGAGCCATTTTTTATTTTTTCTCTAGTCGGAATACACTCACCAGGTGGGTCAAATGGGAACACTATTGAGAAACGACATCTCAAGCTGACCACTGAGGGATTCTACATCCCACAAGAAACATTTTGCGCAAGGACCATGTTATTAAAACACGATCATCACACTGCATAAACAGTGGTCTTGAGTCTACAGGTACACACACGAGCCGCTGATAGTGTTGAGCTTTCTAGTAGAAATGCTGTCCGCGATTTGGAATCAAGTCCATCTATTCAACCACTTACTTGTGTTGGATCCTCTAAAGACATCTTTTAATGATTACAGCCACTGGTGAATCATATCCGTCGCACTCTCATACCTCGACAATGAGTCGCTTTTTTCGAACGTATGTGCTAGGAATCTCATACGACAGAAGTTCCAGCGCTGTGTTTTAGACAGTCCCTCTGCATCTTGTAACGACACCTAAGTCTATGCCCCTGCCATCCATGTGGCGTAGTCTATGTGATCACTCAAATATGAGTATGGCCTGGTTCCCCTCCACACAAACGTGTTACTGTTTCTGGTCCGGACCTGCTTGCTTGCTTGCTTTTCTACACCCATCTCCAGACTCTGGGATTACAAGAACACTTGTACTTTCACATGGTTTGCCATAATATTATACCATTTTCGCAATACTTATCGATATCAAGCACACAGCTGTATCCTACCGATCGCTTGCGAATCATAATTCCGAAGAAATAGACTTGAAATTATTCCTCCACAAACCCAAAACTTAAGCTAGGTGGAGCATGCTGTAAACCACTGACTAACTAGAAATCTGTCATGTCTGGGAAGACATTTATGTGGAAATTCGAAAAACTAGAGGAAACTGATATTTCCACTCGTGAATAACAATTTCGGTGATGTAGCAGATTCCAAATCATCCCTATAATTTACAAAGTCAGGTAAGGTGTTTCTCACGTCTAGAGAACTAGCAAAAGTGTCTTCCACGTGCTACATGCACACACCACAATCGATCTTCTGTCAACTAAATAAAGGCGCGAAATGTGCAGAAGCAGTCAACCGAACAATTTACGTGGACGGGAATAATGGCCCAGTGCAAAAACACGCCGATATTGAATCTTGTCAAATTTTCACACCATCACGAAAGCTGCCCAATAGATACTAAGTAGTAGTTTGCTATTCAGCCGTCTAGAGGACAACACAGTTAAGTCAGCTACATTCCTACACTCCAACAGACTTCTCCATTTGCACAGCTCCTACCATATATTGTTACCATTGCAGTCTCAGTTGAACGACTTCGACAGTGAGTGAAGTATCGGAAATACACTCTGTTTACGGATGTGGCTCTGGAAATAGAAATATCGGTAAGTACTCGACGTCAGATCCATACCTCCCTTACGAATGGATATAGTAATTTCCTTTGCACATGTCGGAACACAAACACATACTTTATATGCCTGATGCTCATGGCGAACTTATCTCGCATCCCCCACTACTAAGTATAACACTTCGTCAATATTTGATTGCTGGCGGTACGAAATGCTACGAAAATCAACGATAGGTGGACATGTCTCGTAAGTTTTTCTTGTGAGTACTGCCACCGTGTCTTAGAAAGAGAGGCGTAATCGTTTCACAAACTTCTATATGTTAAAAAGAAATACTATCACAAGCGGTCTTCGTTCTACATATCCACCCAAGTACCCATGTTAAAAGCTATACCGGCTTTATAAATCCATGTATGGCATTACCTATGGATCACGTGGTTTTTCCAGACAAATAGCGAGTCAGGGATCGTAGTAGTTTATATTATCACACCAGCAGTCCGGTTACACGTAGCCCACGATGTAACCTCGTCATAAAATCGCTGAATTTTGAAAGTGATTCGGTTAAGGAAAGTGGTATGAAACCGCTATTTGCAACCCCCTCACGCTGTCGCCACTAAATATGTCTCCAGTATTTGTAATGTATTCTGAGTCAATAACATGTCAGAGGTTCTGCGATATATCCACTGAGTTACATACGAGGTGCATTCAAGTTATAAGGCCTCCGATTTTTTTTCTCCGGACTGGAAAGAGATAGAAACATTCGCATTGTTTTAAAATGAGGCCGCGTTCATTGCCAATACGTCCCAGAGATGGCAGCACTGTACGGCAGATGGAATTTTACCGCCAGCGGCGAGAATGAGAACTGTTTTAAATACTTAAAATGGCGACGTTTTCCTTACTTGAACAGCGTGCAATCATTCGTTTTCTGAATTTGCGTTGTGTGAAACCAACTGAAATTCATCGACAGTTGAAGGAGACATGTGGTGATGGACTTATGGATGTGTCGAAAGTGCGTTCGTGGGTGCGACAGTTTAATGAAGGCAGAACATCGTGTGACAACAAACCGAAACAACCTCGGGCTCGCACAAGCCGGTCTGACGACATCATGGAGAAAGTGGAGAGAATTGTTTTGGGGGATCGCCGAATGACTGCTGAGCAGATCGCCTCCAGAGTTGGAATTTCTGTGGGTTCTGTGCACACAATCCTGCATGACGACCTGAAAATGCGGAAAGTGTCATCCAGGTGGGTGCCACGAATGCTGACGGACGACCACACGGCTGCCCGTGTGGCATGTTGCCAAGCAATGTTGACGCACAATGACAGCATGAATGGGACTTTTTTTACGTCGGTTATGACAATGGATGAGATGTTGATGCCATTTTTCAATCCAGAAACAAAGCGCCAGTCAGCTCAATGGAAGCACACAGATTCACCGCCACCAAAAAAATTTCGGGTAACCACCAGTGCTGAAAAAATGATGGTGTTCATGTACTGGTACAGCGAGGGCGTAATCCTTACCCATTGCGTTCCAAAGGGCACTACGGTAACAGGTGCATCATACGAAAATGTTTTGAAGAACAAATTCCTTCCTGCACTGCAACAAAAATGTCCGGGAAGGGCTGCACGTGTGCTGTTTCACCAAGACAACGCACCTGCACATCGAGCTAACGTTACGCGACAGTTTCGTCGTGATAACAACTTTGAAGTGATTCCTCATGCTCCCTACTCACCTGACCTGGCTCCTAGTGACTTTTGGCTTTTTCCAACAATGAAAGACACTCTCCGTGGCTGCACATTCACCATCCGTGCTGCTATTGCCACAGCGATTTTCCAGTGGTCAAAACAGACTCCTAAAGAAGCCTTCGCCGCTGCCATGGAATCATGGCGTCAGCGTTGTGAAAAATGTGTACGTCTGCAGGGCGATTACGTCGAGAAGTAACGCCAGTTTCACCGATTTCGGGTGAGTAGTTAATTAGAAAAAAAAATCGGAGGCCTGAAAACTTGAATGTACCTCGTACAATGATTGATTGCGAAGGATCACTAACAGTAGTAGATGGTGTGATGATTGAGGTTGTAAGAAATGTACACCAGCTTTTCAGATCTCTAGTGCTACTCGGTCAGTAGAAATTATGTCTATGATTTGGGATCAAGTTTTTCTATTCAACCACACACCTGCATTGGATCCTATGGAGAAGTCCTTTAATGATTACAGGCATTAGTGAATCATATTTCTGGCACTCTTGAAACGAGCCACCTTTCTCGAACCTATCTGCTGCAGTAAAATTCTAACATGGTTTTGGGTAGTCCCTATGCGTCTTGCAACTGCCCCTCAGACACTGCACTACCGTCCGTGCAGCTTTGCGCATGTGATCGTTACAATTTAAGTAGGAACTGAGTAGAAGTCAGAGAAAGCTACATCCACCACCTTCTGCAACCTGTGTAGAAACAGGCGAAGGAGAGTCACTGCAACAGAACTGAGTTTTGACCATTCGACGCAATCGAAGCCTCGCCTGCAACACGAGGTAGTATAAAAGACAGTGTGGGAGCTGGGGAAGGACGTGGATTTTGCTACTGCATTGTGGTGCTTCTCCAAACTACTAGCAGGTACTACAGATCCACGCCCCTCAGCTCCCATTCACGTCTATCGCACCAACACACTATCATCGTTATTCTACACCATCCACCAGAGAAAAATTATCAATTATAAAAGCTTCACTAACTTCATTCAATAGAGTACTTGATAAGATTTTTACCGCATCTGTCTCCTCCCATATATCGAAAACAAATACCGCATGCAAGCCGGTATCGAGCACATGTGACAATATACATCTACATCTACATCCATACTCCGTAAGCCACTTGACAGTGTGTGGCGGAGGGTATTTGAGTACCTCTGTCGGTTCTCCCTTCCATTCCTGTCTCGTATTGTTCGTGGAAAGAGAGATTGTCGGTATGCCTCTGTGTGGGCTCTAATCTCCCCGATTTTATCCTCATGGTCTCTTCGCGAGATATACGTAGGAGGGAGCAATATACTGCTTGACTACTCGGTGAAGGTATGTTGTCGGAACTCCAACGAAAGCCCGTACCGAGCTACTGAGGGTCTCTCTTGCTGAGTCCTTCGCTGGAGTTTATCTATCATCTCCGTAACGCTTTCGCGATTACCAAATAATCCTGTAACGAAGCGCGTTGCTCTCCGTTGGATCTTCTCTATCTCTTCTATCAACCCTATCTGGAACGGACCTCACACCGGTGAGCAGTATTCAAGCAGTGGGCGAACAAGTGTACTGTAACCTACTTCCTTTGTTTTCGGACTGCATTTCCTTAGGATTCTTCCAATGAATCTCAGTCTGGCATCTGATTTACCGACGATTTTATATGGCCATTCAGTTTTAAATCACTTCTAATGCCTACTTCCAGATAATTTATGGAATTAACTGCTTCCAGTTGCTGAACTGTTATAGTGTAGCTAAATGATAAAGAATCATCTTTTCTATGTGTTGCAGCACATTACACTTGTCTACATTGAGATTCAATTGCCATTCCCTGCACCATGCGTCAATTCGTTGCAGATCTTCTGCATTTCAGTACAATTTTCCGTTGTTACAACCCCTCGATATACTACAGCATCATCCGCAAAAAGCCTCAGTGAACTTCCGATGTTATCCACAAGGTCATTTATATATATTGTGAATAGCAACGGTCCTACGACACTCCCCTGCGGCACACCTGAAATCACTCTTACTTCGGAAGACTTCTCTCCATTGAGAATGACGTGATGCATTCTGTTATCTAGGAAGTCTTCAATCCGATCACATAGTTGGTCTGATAGTCCATATGCTCTTACTTTTGTTCATTAAACGACTGTGGGGAACTGTATCGAACGCCTTGCGGAAGTCAAGAAATACGTAAGAACCAGTGTCTATGGCCCTCTGAGTCTCATGGACGAATAGCGCGAGGTGGGTTTCACACGATCGTCTTTTTCGAAACCCATGCTGATTCTTAAGAGTAGATTTATAGTGTCCAGAAAAGTCATTATACTCGAACAAAGTACGTGTTCCAAAATTCTACAACTGATCGACGTTAGAGATACAGGTCTATAGTTCTGCACATCTGTTCGACGTCCCTTCTTGAAAACGGGGATGACCTGTGCCCTTTTCCAATCTTTTGGAACGCTAGGCTCTTCTAGAGACCTACCGTACACCGCTGCAAGAAGGTGGGCAAGTTCCTTCGCGTACTCTGTGTAAAATCGGACTAGTATCCCATCAAGTCCAGCGGCCTCTCCTCTTTTGAGCGATTTTAATTGTTTTTTTATCCCTCTATCATCTATTTCGATATCTACCATTTTGTCATCTGTGCGACAATTTAGGGAAGGAACTACAGTGCAGTCTTCCTCTGTGAAACAGCTTTGGAAAAAGACATTTAGTATTTCGGCCTTTAGTCTGTCATCCTCTGTTTCAGTACAATTTTGGTCACAGAGTGGACATTTTGTTTGATCCACCGCTTTGACATAGGACCAAAATTACTTAGGATTTTCTGCCAAGTCAGTACATAGAATTTTACTTTCGAATTCGTTGAATGCCTCTCGCATAGCCCTCCTCACACTACATTTCGCTTCGCGTAATTTTTGTTTCTCTGCAAGGCTTTGGATATTTTTATGTTTTCTGTGAAGTTCCCTCGCTTCCGTAGCAGTTTTCTAACTCGGTTGTTGTACCACAGTGGCTCTTTTCCATCTCTTACGATCTTGCTTGGCACATACTCATCTAATGCATATTATACGATGATTCTGAACTTTGTCCACTGATCCTCAACAATATTTGTACTTGAGATAAAACTTTTGTGTTGAGAAGTCAAGTACTCTGAAATCTCCTTTTTGTCCCTTTTGCTAAACAGAAAAATCTTCCTACCTTTTTTAATATTTCTATTTATGGCGGAAATCCCCGATGCCGTAACCGCTTTATGATGGCTGATTCCCTGTTGTTGGTTAACTGTTTCAAATAGTTCCGGTCTGTTTGTCACCAGAAGGTCTAATAAGTTATCGCCAAAGTCTGTTCTCTGTTTCACTGCTCAAGGTAGTTTTCAGATAATGCACTTAAAAAATTTCACTGGATTCTTTGTCCCTGCCACCCATTATAAACGTTTGAGTGTCCCAGTCTCTATCTCGTAAATTAAAATCTTCACCCAAAACTATAACATGGTGGGGAAATCTACTCGAAATATTTTCCAAATTTTCCTTCAGGTGTTCTGCCACAACAGCTGCTGAGCCAGGAGGCCTATAGAGACATCCAATTACCATGTTTGAGCCTGCTTTAACTGTGACCTTCACCCAAATGATTTCCCGTTCCGGATCTCCGTCAATTTCCTTCTATACTATTGCACTTTTTATCGCTATAAACGCGCCTCACCCCTGCACTGTCCAGCCTGTCTCTGCGGTATACATTCCAATATGAGTTTAGAATTTCGTTACTGTTTACATCTGGTTTCAGCCAACTTTCCTTCCCTGGTACTATGTGGACATTGTGACCGTTTATTAATAAGAGCAGTTCTGGGACCTTTCTATAGATGCTCCTGCAGTTTACTGTTACCACATTAATATTGTCATTCCCTGTTGCGTTTCTCCTACTGCTACCTTGTCAGGTCTCAGGAGGTGTCTTGTCGGGTCTAGGGAGGGAATTCTCTAACCCAAGAAACCCACATGTGCACTCCACACGTACTCTTGTAGCCGCTTCCTGCGTGGACCCTACATGTCTCCACCTGATAGCAGAGGTCGAGAAATTTGCACCCCAGATCTCCGCAGAACCATCTGAGCCTCTGATTTAAGCCTTCCACCCGGCTCCAAACCAGAGGACCGTCGTCGATTCTGGGAACGACAGTACAAATAGTTAGCTCGATTCCACCTTGCGAGCGAGGCTTGCCGCCTTCACCGACTCCGCCAACCGCCTATGAACTGAGGATGACCTCTGAACCCAGACAGCAGGAGTCATTGGCGCCGACATGAGCAACAATTTGCAGTCGTGTGCACCCAGAACTCTGTATCGCCACTGGCAGGGCCTCTTCCATATCTCGGATGAGACCTCCGGCGAGCAGATAGGGTGAACACTGGCCTTCTTCCATGACCTTTCTGCTGTTTCCCTAAGGGGCTCCATCACCCGCGTAGCATTGGAGCTCCCAATCACTAATAAAACCCTCCCCGCGTGTGCCTGCTCGGACCGTGCTGCAGGAACGGCCACATGTCCACCCACAGGCAGATCCTATTAAATATACGGGTATTGATCCACTGGACAAAAGTTTCATCACCTGTACTGTAGGAGGCTGACCGTATCCCACAGACTATACTGTAAGTCGCAAGAGAAGCTCTCTGTGACCCTGAGTCGTTGTTTGAAACATTGTTTTCTTTCTGCTCTAACACGCTTTCTACACTGTGATACATTCTGTTTTTCCGTCACGACTTCGAGGCTATGTGTCAGGTTCTAAACTGTCATTAACACATTCTGAACCATTACCTCTCACAGAAGATTAGATCTCGAATGGTGCAAACCATGTTATTGTTACACATACTGGATGATTTTAAATGAAAGACAGTTACGAAATAATGAAACTGGAAGAGTTTGGCGGCGATGTGGAGAGTTTTCAAACTGCTGTCCGAATGTGATTGACGACCTCTACATTTAAACTCATTTGTCACAGTGATGGAATAGCTGATTGCTCTGCGTTCCTTTTCGACCGATTCCGCATATTGCACTCATGTATATGACCACTGTTTCGGTGCTAGCCATCCCGAGAAGGTGCCAACCCTCCACAAAACTCATTCTCCAACTCAAAGACGCATTGTCAGACAATCAGTATGTGGTAACCAACAGTGCGTCAGAGGATGGATGGGATGTAAAAGACACAGCCGATGTACAGTTGATAGTGTGAACAATTTTACCAATTTTACGGTAATTTTAACATCAACCAATGATGCGACAGCATACTTCCCAATTTCAGTATCATAGCTAAACTGCTCCCTCTCTACTTTGTGAGTATCATTGCGAATGTAGAAAGATGACTGTGCAGTACTTTGAACACGAACATTATCAAAGGCTATCAAACAGCATTCTAAATATATCTAACACCTCAAGCATAGCTCTTGATTTACGATCTATCCCTATGGTGATGGGAGTAGTGGGGCAACAACGACGTCACCCCAAAGTAGGTCACCCCAGACAAGGACGTCACCCCAAAGTAGGTCATCCAAGATGGCGTCTATGACACCACTGATGACGCAAGTCCCACACCCTCTGCCACACCACCCTCATGGGAAGTTTGATTTTTGGTGGGAAGTAGGTCACCCCAGATAAGGACATCACCCCATAGTAGGTCACCCCCAGGAAAGGATGTCACCCCAAAGTAGGTCATCCATGATGGTGTCTGTGACGTCACTGGTGACGCAAGTGCCACACCCCCTGCCACACCCTCATGGTGGGAAGTTTGAATTTTGGTGGAAAGGTGCCTCACCCCCCCCCCCCCCCCTCCTCCCAGAAAACTGTCACGAAGTTGAAATTTCAACAGGATAATGCATTACACCATAGTTATCTCTACTAACCTAAGAAAATCGCGGGATGTTAGGCCACTTGGGCTACCTCCACTAACCTAACCCCTCCCCTCCCCTTCAAAGTAATCTGGCGGGAAGTTCAAATTCCAACAGGATAATGCATCAAACTTAAGAAAATGGGAGGAAAGAAAGGGCACTTGGACTACCTCCACTAACCTAAATCACCTGACCACCACTTCTTCCTATGAACTGGCGCCACATTTGAATTTTGTCAGTAAAGAAAGTTCAATTTGCGTATCTCTACTAAGCTAAGAAAATAGCGTGAAAGAAAGGAGACTTGGACTAACCTCAGTCACCCGACCGCTACCTCCTCCTAGCAACTGGCGCAGAGTTTGAATTTTGGTGGTAAAGAGAGGTCACTTGGGGTTTCTCTACCAGCCTAAGAAAATTGTGGGAAACAAAGCTCACATCCACTAACCTAAGTCACCTGACTGCCACCTCTTCCTTGGGATTGGTGGGAAAATGATGCAGTCTGCACTGGGCTGCTGGAGAGAGGAAGTAGTGTGCTTTATTTGCTTTGGGACAATTTATTTATGGATGGAATATATTTATCACACTGACACAAAACACAAACCCTGATGTGTCTTCAGACATGCAAACTACTGGTAAATAACATAACAGACACGCATGCTAATTGTAGACTGTTGAAGTAATGCATTCCACAGCCAACACACATGCAAACTTCTACACCAAAATAATTTCAGTACAGACCTGCAAATTGCTAATATATAGTGCAGTACACAGATGTGCTGACACAAAACCGTAAACTGTCCAAATAACGCATACCACAGCCTACAGGCTCACACGCAAAATAATGCAATCAATGCGCACCAACCCCCGACCGCTGCACTGCACAGGGGGTTAGTGGCAGCCCCCACGAAGTAACACGGCCGTCAGCTGTCAAACTACGCTCAGCTGCCCTCATGCATGAGTAAGCGACATGCCTTTCATACTTGACACCTCACAAAAAAATGGCTCTGAGCACTATGGGACTTAACTTCTGAGGTCATCAGTCCCCTAGAACTTAGAACTACTTAAACCTAACTAACCTAAGGACATCACACACATGCCTGAGGCAGGATTCGAAGCTGCGATCATAGCGGTCGTGCGGTTCCTGACTGTAGCGCCTAGAACCGCTCAGCGACCCCGGCCGGCGACACCTTACATATTCCTATCGAAATACGTGTGCATCTAGGTGCAGGTCGCAGGTGAAAGTTGCCTCTTCCCGGGTTCGATTCCCGGCGGGGTCAGGGATTTACTCTGCCTCGTGATGACTGGGTGTTGTGTGATGTCCTTAGGTTAGTTAGGTTTAAGTAGTTCTAAGTTCTAGGGGACTGATGACCGTAGATGTTAAGTCCCATAGTGCTCAGAGCCATTTTACCCATTTGACCCAAAGTTGCCTCTATTTTCGAGTACACAGTCACTGTTGTATTGACATCACATATCTCCAAGGTGTACTCATGCAGCCCTCATATGCGACACTCTGGGCAGCACGTGTCGTAACTTTTGATGACAGAGTAGGTACATAACATCGCATGCACATCTAGCAACTTTCCCAATGTTATACTGAAGTTACATGGCTATGTAGAAAATAAGAACCGAGTAGACCTCGTGGAAATTGTATAGCGTCCCAGCAATAGTTAACAATCGCTTTCTTGATGTCTCAGCTTGTATGCACGAAAATTCTTGCCCTAACAGAACCTGTTTACGAAAATAGCGCAGAATAACGTCGGATGCAGTCTTCCTCACGGACCTAACGAGGTACCCAGGCCTTCACGTGGTACCCCACCTGCTTTCAACACACACAAACGTTCCCTCCGCTATGCAGAGGCTCCTATATCCCAGCACAAAGGATGTGAATGAACCAAGCATTATGATTGGCTCTTATCGAGTTTACCCTCAGAATTACTGATACTGCCGGTATCGAAGCACCATCCACCTTTTCTTTCTGGGACTTTAAGCAGTAAAATTATTTTGCACAGATCGCTAAATTTCATTGATAGTTAAACCCGCAAAGTTGTCTACAGATCATCAAATACATAAGAGACACACAAGAATATTGGAAGCCAGGAACATATTTACCCGTGTAACTACAATTAAGTTTTAAGATTGCTGCTACAGTCTGACACCAATCGATGTACATGTAATGTCTCTTCTTGACGACTGTGCTGGAACGAATCTCGGTATCTATAGCACACATAATTTTCCACGTAAAAAGTCTCTCGCGGTGATTGATGTGCTGAATCTATACCTCCCTCATGGTAGGACACACAGTCACCCTCTCTAGTCATGCCACAACATAAAGAATAGTAACTCATCTCCAGACTAGCGGATTACAAGAACACAAATATTTTCACATGCTTCGCCATAATATTACACCATTTCCGTGGTACTTCTCCATATCAAGCACTAGACAGCAACCAACCCATCGCTAACGCAACATAATTCCCAAGGTATAGACTGTAAATTATTTCTCTACAAACTCCAAACTTTAGCGAGGTGCAGCATGCTGTAAATCAATGAGTAACGAGAAACAAATAGAGGAAACTGATATTTCCACTCTCGAATACCGATGTCGGTGATGTAACAGATTCCAATTCATCCCTCTAATTTACAAGCCAACTAAGCTCTTTCCCATGTCTAGAGAATGGGCAAACGTGTCTTCCACATGCTAGATGCACACACCACAATCGATCTTCTCTCAAATAAATAAAGGCGCGAAATGTGTAGAAGCAGTCAACCGAATAATTTATATGGGAGGGAGTTACGGTCCAGCGCCAACGAACCTCCATACACAATCTTCTCAAATTTCCACTTGTTCACGAAAGCCGCCCAACACGTACTAACTATTAGTTCGCTGTTTGGTCGGCTAGACGACGGCGAAGTTAACTCAGATATATTCCTACACACCAACAGGGCTCTGCATTCGGACGGCTGCTGTTGTTAATGGGAAACGTGAATCATTCCCACCACTGGCCATGGATACACGGAATCAATCTAGAAAACTGGTCACGTATATGTTTTTTCATTACACTTACAATTAAATGTTACGATCATGGTCTCAATTGAACGGTATCTGACAATTAGTGAAGTATCGGACATACACCCTGCTGAAGGCTGTGGCTCTGGAAATGGGAATATCTGTACCTTCCTTACGACTGGACATAGTCATCTCCCATACACATATCGAAACACAAACACATACATTAGAAGCCTGATGCTCAAATGCGAACATATCCCGCACCCCCCACCACTAATAAATATAATAATACTTGACGAATAAATGATTCCACACGATGCAAAATAATACTGACCGAAATCAAAGATGGGTGGGTATGTCTCTTAGGTTTTTCTTGAGAGTGCTACCACTGTGTCTTAGAAAGAGAGACGTAATCGGTCAGATGTATAAAAAAACCGATCGCAGTAACTGTTGTATTTTACCATCACAATCTGTCTTGGTTCTACAGCTGCATACAAGTACCCATGTTAAAAGCTATAACCACTTTACAAATCGAGGTACGACATTACCTCTGAATGGGATGGTTTTTTCCGGACAAATACCGTGACGGTGATCGTAGGAATGTGTATTATCAGACCAACACGTAGCCCATGATGCAACCTCATGATAAAATTAACGCATTTTTAAAGTGATTCGGCTAAGGAACGTGGTATGTAAGCGGTATTTGTGTTTCTCTCACACCGCCCAAGCTAGATAATTCTATAGTATTTGTAGCGCATTCTGTCTCAATAGCATATCAGAGGTTCTGCGATATATCCACTGAGATATAGGCGACAACTGATTGAGAAGGAACGCAAAGAGTAGTAGTAGATGATGTGCTGATTGAGGTCGTAGGAAAATGTACACTAGCTTCTCAGATCTCTAGTGTTACATTATCCGCTAGAAATGATGTCCATGATTTCGAATCAGGTCTTTCCACTAAAGCACATACCTGCATCGGATCACACCCACAAGTGAATCATATTTCTGGTACTTTCATATCTCGCAATGAGTCACCTTCCTCGAACCTGTCTGCTACAGTAAAATTACAACCTGGTTTTAGCCAGTCCCTATACATCTTGCAGCTGCGCCCGTTTCTATAGCTTCGCGCATGTGATCGTTCAATTTTAAATCTGAACTGAGCAGGTCGAAGAAACCCATACCCACCACCTTCTGCAACCCGTGTAGAAACAGAGCGACCTGAGTTAGTGCGACAGGAGCATGTTTTGACCATTCGTTGGAAATGCATGCATTGTGGTGTATCCCCAAACTACATACAAGTACTGCAGATCCGCGTCCATTCAAATCTATCACCCCAACATACTATCATCGTTATTCTCTACACCCAAATAGAGAAAAATTAAGAACTATAGAAGTTTCACTAACTTGATCTGATACAGAAATCACTGAGGCACCATTGCTCGCATGATGAGACATAGCTGCAGTGCAGCTCCAGGACAGAGAGGGAGATTTCGCAGTTCTTCCGCAGAATAGCGCAGAGTGCAGCCCTCCAAGCATTCCTAACGGTATACCCAGTCCCTCATCGAATTTACACCTCAAACTGCTGCTTCTACTACCACTTGTCTGGCACGACCCTATTAAATATACAGGCACTGCAGAGGCCACTTTAAAGTCTGATCACCTATACTCTGGGAGAATGATCGTATCCCACAGACTGTACTAAATCGCATTAGACACTCCCCTCTGGTCCTTTTAACAACGCTACATACCATACTACTGATAGATCGGAAACGAAAGTGGAGGACGTTGTAGCCTTAGGAGTGCGTGTGTCTGTTCTCTCTTGCCAATACCTTCGAGTTACCGATCCTAGAATCTAGAACATTACTTTAGAGTTGATAGCTTGTTTGATTTACCTAAAAATGCGTCGAACTCCATCCATTTTGAGCTCCATGGTGCATAAAAACCATTCATTTCATGTTCTTCTTAACTGTCTGCTATTACATCATTGGGATCAGGGAGCCACAGACCTCGTAGCAATGGGAACAGCCCCTCAGACTCCGACCGCGGGTGGACACCGCCAGCGGCCCTGACCAGACACCCGCCACAGAGACTCTGCTGGTGGTGGGGTTTCGGGTTCCGCTGGATAGGTCAGGAGTCCACTACACGCAACAAGCGGCTACACCGGTAGCAGGGGTTGTGAGGCGTGGGCTGGGCGGTATTTTAGGTTAGATGGCCTTGGGCAAGTACAGAAAGGGCAACAGCGTCAACGGGTGCGGGGCAAAGTCAGGATATGCAGGGACCAAGCAGCAATCGGTATTGTAATTGTAAACTGTCGAAGCTGCGTTGGTAAAGTACCGGAACTTCAAGAGCTGATAGAAAGCACCGAAGCTGAAATCGTTATAGGTACAGAAAGCTGGCTGAAGCCAGAGATAAATTCTGCCGAAATTTTTACAAAGGTACAGACGGTGTTTAGAAAGGATAGATTGCATGCAACCGGTGGTGGAGTGTTCGTCGCTGTTAGTAGTAGTTTATCCTGTAGTGAAGTAGAAGTGGATAGTTCCTGTGAATTATTATGGGTGGAGGTTACACTCAACAACCGAGCTAGGTTAATAATTGGCTCCTTTTACCGACCTCCCGACTCAGCAGCATTAGTGGCAGAACAACTGAGAGAAAATTTGGAATACATTTCACATAAATTTTCTCATCATGTTATAGTCTTAGGTGGAGATTTCAATTTACCAGATATAGACTGGGACACACAGATGTTTAGGACGGGTGGTAGGGACAGAGCATCGAGTGACATTATACTGAATGCACTATCCGAAAATTACCTCGAGCAATTAAACAGAGAACCGACTTGTGGACCTACTGGTAACAGACCCGAACTTTTCGACTCTGTATGTGCAGAACAGGGAATCAGTGATCATAAGGCCGTTGCAGCATCCCTCAATATGGAAGTTAATAGGAATATAAAAAAAAGGGAGGAAGGTTTATCTGTTTAGCAAGAGTAATATAAGGCAGATTTCAGACTACCTAACAGATCAAAACGAAAATTTCTGTTCCGACACTGACAATGTTGAGTGTTTATGGAAAAAGTTCAAGGCAATCGTAAAATGCGTTTTAGACAGGTACGTGGAGAGTAAAACTGTGAGGGACGGGAAAAACCCACCGTGGTACAACAACAAAGTCAGGAAACTACTGCGAAAGCAAAGAGAGCTTCACTCCAAGTTTAAACGCAGCCAAAACCTCTCAGACAAACAGAAGCTAAACGATATCAAAGTTAGCGTAAGGAGGGCTATGCGTGAAACGTTCAGTGAATTCGAAAGTAAAATTCTATGTACCGACTTGACAGAAAATCCTAGGAAGTTCTGGTCTTACGTTAAATCAGTAAGTGGCTCGAAACAGCATATCCAGACACTCCGGGATGATGATGGCATTCAAACAGAGGATGACACGCGTAAAGCTGAAATACTAAACACCTTTTTCCAAAGCTGTTTCACAGAGGAAGACCGCACTGCAATTCCTTCTCTAAATCCTCGCACAAACGAAAAAATGGCTGTCCAAGGAATAGAAAAGCAACTGGAATCACTCAACGGAGGAAAGTCCACTGGACCTGACGGGATACCAGTTCGGTTCTACACAGAGTACGCGAAAGAACATGCCCCCCTTTTAACAGCCGTGTACCGCAAGTCTCTAGAGGAACGGAAGGTTCCAAATGATTGGAAAAGAGCACAGGTAGTCCCAGTCTTCAACAAGGGTCGTCGAGCAGATGCGCAAAACTATAGACCTATATCTCTGACGTCGATCTGTTGTAGAATTTTAGAACATGTTTTTTGCTCGAGTATCATGTCGTTTTTGGAAACCCAGAATCTACTATGTAGGAACCAACATGGATTCCGGAAGCAGCGATCGTGTGAGACCCAACTCGCTTTATTTGTTCATGAGACCCAGAAAATATTAGATACAGGCTCCCAGGTAGATGCTATTTTTCTTGACTTCCGGAAGGCGTGCGATACAGTTCCGCACTGTCGCCTGATAAACAAAGCAAGAGCCTACGGAATATCAGACCAGCTGTGTAGCTGGATTGAAGAGTTTTTAGCAAACAGAACACAGCATGTTGTTCTCAATGGAGAGACGTCTACAGACGTTAAAGTAACCTCTGGCGTGCCACAGGGGAGTGTTATGGGTCCATTGCTTTTCACAATATATATAAATGACCTAGTAGATAGTGTCGGAAGTTCCATGCGGCTTTTCGCGGATGATGCTGTAGTATACAGAGAAGTTGCAGCATTAGAAAATTGTAGCAAAATGCGGGAAGATCTGCAGCGGATAGGCACTTGGTGCAGGGAGTGGCAACTGACCCTTAACATAGACAAATGTAATGTATTGCGAATACATAGAAAGAAGGATCCTTTATTGTATGATTATATGATAGCGGAACAAACGCTGGTAGCAGTTACTTCTGTAAAATATCTGGGAGTATGCGTGCGGAACGATTTGAAGTGGAATGATCATATAAAATTAATTGTTGGTAAGGCGGGTACCAGGTTGAGATTCATTGGGAGAGTCCGTAGAAAATGTAGTCCATCAACAAAGGAAGTGGCTTACAAAACACTCGTTCGACCTATACTTGAGTATTGCTCATCAGTGTGGGATCCGTACCAGATCGGGTTGACGGAGGAGATAGAGAAGATCCAAAGAAGAGCGACGCGTTTCGTCACAGGGTTATTTGGTAACCGTGATAACCGTGAACGGTCATTTTAATTTAGTACCATCGCGACCTAGAATTTTTTCTCGTCGATTTTATATAGATTACAAGACCGCTGCTTCCTGAAAAGTTACCGAAAATTTTGAACGAAATTTTGCCTGCCACCACAGTGTTATCTGTGGACGAACAAATCGGCACCTTCTGCACGAAGCATCTGCCAGCCGGCCCGATTCCCCTGTGTGGCGATCGTTCGACCTGTTCGTAAGATACCAGAAACAGGAACGAAAAATTTTAAGGGTATAAGTTCCCAGGGAACTCCCACAGATATTCTCGCAACTGTAGTATTTTGAACAGCGAGTGGTGTCGCAATGTTGTTCAGGACAGCCGGCCTCTGTGGCCGAGCGGTTCTAGGCGCTTCAGTCTGGAACCGCGCGAGCGCTACGGTCGTAGGTTCGAATCTTGCCTCGGGAATGGATGTGTGTGACGTCCTTAGGTTAGTTAGGTTTCAGTAGCTCTAAGTTCTAGGTGACAGATGACCTCAGACGGTAAGTCCCATAGTGCTCAGAGCCATTTAAACCATTTTTTTCTTCAGAACAGCAGTCACGCACTCCTCTTCCGCTCTGGCTAACGGGGATGGTTCGCCTCGGTGTGCGCTCCTGCTCGGAAGCACTAACGTTTCGCCGAAACAGCGGCCACGCGGCCACTGCTGTTTCCGCTATAAGCGGCCCAGCTGCGGTCCATTGAGCGGTCGGCTGCCATGACGATGTCATGAAGGCCCTCCTGCGTCAGTCCCGGGAGAACCACACGGAGCTCCACAAACCGCTCACATTTATTAGCTACAACAAACTAGTTCTACAAACAGGTTAAAGAGTGTTGTAATCATGATAAAACTAACTACAGCACCTGCTGAATCTGATAACGACACATGTTTCGTGCTCCCATTAAAAGTGGAATTCAAGATTGAATTCTTTACACATGATGCGATTCTACATTCATTAAAAGATGCGAGGAAAAGGTCGAGACGAGGCTGACGAATCACAGTTTCATTGGAGTACCGACAATCGTGGTGATCAAAAATGGTTGAAATGGCTCTGAGCACTATGGGACTTAACTTCTGAGGTCATCAGTCCCCTAGAACTTAGAGCTACTTAAACCTAGATAACCTAAGGACATCACAAACATCCGTGCCCGAGGCAGGATTCGAACCTGCGATCGTAGCGGTCGAGCGTTTCCAGACTGAAGCGCCTAGAACCGCTCGGCCACAATGGCCGGCCGTGGTGATCCGGCAGTATGTTATCGTCATATTTTCAGGTGTCAGCTACCTCGAGTGTCAGTCCCGATACACGGACACAGTACGTACTCGGGCAACAGACCGTTGTTGTCAGTGTCACGAGCGTTTACAGTACTCGGCCTCTGGACAAAACTATTACACCGGGGGTCTGCGAGCCCGTACTGCGGAAGACTGCGAAATCTCACGCAGGAGTCCAGCGTATCGTTGTGACGGCAGCTTGCTCCTCTTTCTCGAGGACATTCTGGACATTCGTTGCAAGAAAGGGTTTCGTCGCAGATGCAACTAAGTTCTGTACGTGTCTGTTGCTGGTGATTAATGTGCTATGCAGAGTTTGAAAATGAGTATTGACGTGAAGATAAAACGTTTCCGATTTCATCATCATCATCATCATTTAAGACTGATTATGCTTTTCAGCGATCAGTCTGGAGCATAGCCCCCCTTATACAGTTCTTCCATGATCCCCTATTCAGTGCTAACATTGGCGCCTCTTCTGATGTTAAACCTATTACTTCAAAATCATTCTTAACCGAATCCAGGTATCTTCTCCTCGGTCTGCCCCGACTCCTCCTTCCCTCTACTGCTGCATCCATGAGTCTCTTGGGTAACCTTGCTTCTCCCATGCGTGTAACATGACCCCACCATCTAAGCCTGTTCGCCCTGACTGCTACATCTATAGAGTTCATTCCCAGTTTTTCTTTGATTTCCTCGTTGTGAACACCCTCCTGCCATTGTTCCCACCTACTAGTACCTGCAAGCATCCTAGCTACTTTCATATCCGTAACCTCAACCTTGTTGATAAGGTAACCTGAATCCACCCAGCTTTCGCTCCCATACAACAAAGTTGGTCGAAAGATTGAACGGTGCACAGATAGCTTAGTCTTGGTACTGACTTCCTTCTTGCAGAAGAGAGTAGATCGTAGCTGAGCGCTCACTGCATTAGCTTTGCTACACCTCGCTTCCAATTCTTTCACTATGTTGTCATCCTGTGAGAATATGCATCCTAAGTACTTGAAACCGTCCACCTGTTCTAACTTTGTTCCTCCTATTTGGCACTCAATCCGTTTATATTTCTTTCCCACTGACATTACTTTCGTTTTGGAGATGCTAATCTTCATACCATAGTCCTTACATTTCTGATCTAGCTCTGAAATATTACTTTGCAAACTTTCAATCGAATCTGCCATCACAACTAAGTCATCCGCATATGCAAGACTGCTTATTTTGTGTTCACATATCTTAATCTCACCCAGCCAGTCCATTGTTTTCAACATATGATCCATAAATAATATGAACAACAGTGGAGACAGGTTGCAGCCTTGTCTTACCCCTGAAACTACTCTGAACCATGAACTCAATTTACCGTCAACTCTAAATGCTGCCTGACTATCCATGTAAAGACCTTTAATTGCTTGTAAAAGTTTGCCTCCTATTCCATAATCTTGTAGAACAGACAATAACTTCCTCCTAGGAACCCGGTCATATGCCTTTTCTAGATCTACACTCCTGGAAATGGAAAAAAGAACACATTGACACCGGTGTGTCAGACCCACCATACTTGCTCCGGACACTGCGAGAGGGCTGTACAAGCAATGATCACACGCACGGCACAGCGGACACACCAGGAACCGCGGTGTTGGCCGTCGAATGGCGCTAGCTGCGCAGCATTTGTGCACCGCCGCCGTCAGTGTCAGCCAGTTTGCCGTGGCATACGGAGCTCCATCGCAGTCTTTAACACTGGTAGCATGCCGCGACAGCGTCAACGTGAACCGTATGTGCAGTTGACGGACTTTGAGCGAGGGCGTATAGTGGGCATGCGGGAGGCCGGGTGGACGTACTGCCGAATTGCTCAACACGTGGGGCGTGAGGTCTCCACAGTACATCGATGTTGTCGCCAGTGGTCGGCGGAAGGTGCACGTGCCCGTCGACCTGGGACCGGACCGCAGCGACGCACGGATGCACGCCAAGACCGCAGGATCCTACGCAGTGCCGTAGGGGACCGCACCGCCACTTCCCAGCAAATTAGGGACACTGTTGCTCCTGGGGTATCGGCGAGGACCATTCGCAACCGTCTCCATGAAGCTGGGCTACGGTCCCGCACACCGTTAGGCCGTCTTCCGCTCACGCCCCAACATCGTGCAGCCCGCCTCCAGTGGTGTCGCGACAGGCGTGAATGGAGGGACGATTGGAGACGTGTCGTCTTCAGCGATGAGAGTCGCTTCTGCCTTGGTGCCAATGACGGTCGTATGCGTGTTTGGCGCCGTGCAGGTGAGCGCCACAATCAGGACTGCATACGACCGAGGCACACAGGGCCAACACCCAGCATCATGGTGTGGGGAGCGATCTCCTACACTGGCCGTACACCACTGGTGATCGTCGAGGGGACACTGAATAGTGCACGGTACATCCAAACCGTCATCGAACCCATCGTTCTACCATTCCTAGACCGGCAAGGGAACTTGCTGTTCCAACAGGACAATGCACGTCCGCATGTATCCAGTGCCACCCAACGTGCTCTAGAAGGTGTAAGTCAACTACCCTGGCCAGCAAGATCTCCGGATCTGTCCCCCATTGAGCATGTTTGGGACTGGATGAAGCGTCGTCTCACGCGGTCTGCACGTCCAGCACGAACGCTGGTCCAACTGAGGCGCCAGGTGGAAATGGCATGGCAAGCCGTTCCACAGGACTACATCCAGCATCTCTCCGATCGTCTCCATGGGAGAATAGCAGCCTGCATTGCTGCGAAAGGTGGATATACACTGTACTAGTGCCGACATTGTGCATGCTCTGTTGCCTGTGTCAATGTGCCTGTGGTTCTGTCAGTGTGATCATGTGATGTATCTGACCCCAGGAATGTGTCAATAAAGTTTCCCCTTCCTGGGACAATGAATTCACGGTGTTCTTATTTCAATTTCCAGGAGTGTATAAAGAAATTCCCTGTTCCACTCACAACACTTCTCCATTATTTGCCGTAAGCTAAAGATCTGGTCCTGACAACCTCTAAGAGGCCTAAACCCACACTGATTTTCATCCAATTGGTCCTCAACTAATACTCGCACTTTCCTTTCAACAATACCTGAGAAGATTTTACCCACAACGCTGATAAAAAAGAGATACCTCTGTAGTTTTACAATCTTTTCTGTTTCCATGTTTAAAGATTGGTGTGATTACTGCTGTTGACCAGTCTCGACTCCCAGGCCATTTCAATTATCCTGTGTAGCCATTTAAACCTGACATTCCACTGTATTTGATGAGTTCCGACTTAATTTCATCCACCCCAGCCTCTTTATTGCACTGCAATCTATTGACCATTTTTTCCACTTCCTCAAATGTGATCCTATTTCCATCATCATTCCTATCCCATTCTACCTCGAAATCTGAAACATTACTGATCTCATTTTCACCTACATTGAGCAACTCTTCAAAATATTCCCTCCATCTGCCCAAGGCATCCACAGGATTCACCAGCAGTTTTCCTGACCTGTCCAAAATACTTGTCATTTCCTTCTTACCTCCCTTTCGAAGACTGCTAATTACACTCCAGAATGGTTTTCCAGCAGCTTGACCCATAGTCTCCAACCTGTTTCCAAAGTCTTCCCACGATTTCTTCTTGGATGCTGCAATTATCTGTTTGGCTTTGTTTCTTTCTTCAAAATAACTTTCTCTGTCTACCTGGGTTCTGGTATGTAGCCATTTTTGATACGCCTTCTTTTTCCTTTTACAGGCGCTCTTGACTGTGTCATTCCACCAAGCTGTTTGCCTCATCCTACTTTTACACACTACTGTTCCAAGACATTCTTTAGCCACTTCTAGTACTGTGTCCCTGTACCTTGTCCATTCCTTTTCCAATGACTGTAATTGACTACATTCAACTAACTGGTACCTTTCTGAGATCGCTGTTATGTACTTGTGCCTGATTTCCTTATCCTGAAGTTTCTCCACTCTTATCCTCCTACATATGGACCTGACCTCCTGCACTTTCGGCCGCACAATCCCAATTTCACTGCAGATTAAATAATGATCAGTGTCATTAAAGAATCCTCTGAATACACGTGTGTCCCTCACAGCCTTCCTGAATTCCTGATCTGTTATTATATAGTCAATGGCAGATCTGGTTCCCCTGCCTTCCCAAGTATACCGGTGAATGTTCTTATGTATAAAAAAGGAGTTTGTGATTACTGAGCCCATACTGGCACAGAAATCCAAGAGTTGTTTCCCGTTCCTGTTGGCCTCCATATCCTCTCCAAATTTACCCATAACCTTTTCATACCCTTCTGTTCGATTTCCAATCCTTGCGTTAAAATCACCCATGAGCAGAACACTGTCCTTGTCCTTTACTCCAACAACTACATCACTGAGTGCCTCATAAAAACTATCCATCTTATCTTGATCTGTCCCTTCACAATGCGAATATACTGACCCAATCCTAATTTTCTTGCTCGACACTGTCAAATCTATCCACATCAGTCGTTCGTTTACATACCTTATTGCAACTACGCTGGGTTCCATTTCTTTCCTGATGTTAAGCCCTACCCCCCATTGTGCTATTCCTGCTTTGACTCGTGACAGGTAGACCTTGTATTCTCCCACTACCTCTTCTTTCTCACCCTTTACCCGAATGTCACTAACAGCTAAAACGTCCAGCCCCATCTTACATGCAGCCTCTGCCAGCTCTACCTTCTTCCCAGAGTAGCCCCCATTGATATTAATAGCTCCCCATCTCATTACCATTTGTTTGCCAAGTCATATCTTAGGAGTCCCTGGTTTGTCAGTTAGAGGTGGGACTCCGTCACCTCCAAAGGTCCGAGGCATTTTGCTCTGGTTCTTGCCAGCATCATATTTAAAGTACCAGGGAAGCAGGTTGCTAGCCTTACTTGCCCCGAGTCCCATTGGGTTTTACCCCTAACGGCTGAGGGACTAACCGGTGGATTTGGTAGTCTTTGCCGCATGAGCACAAAGGTGACCACGACTCAGAATATGTCCGAGATGCCCAGCCTTATTCCAAAGTAACTGGTATCCCGATTGTCGGGACCACTTACTTGGTCACTCATACGTTTCCCGTGGTTCATGAACTAGGACATGACTACTGGAACCCACACCATGAACCATTCCGATTTCATATACATAAATATACATTTTTTTTTTCTTTTGTGTATGACGAAATTTCGGCTGTAGACCATTTTCTTTTTTTTTTTACATCCTGAACTTGAGTTCAGTTTGGTGTAGTCGCAAATACTATGCTTAAACCCTGAATGAACGGTGAGAGTGATGCCCGATACCAGTTCGCAGTTTTCATGCGACGTCTCAGAGTTGTAAATATGCCATTCATCGTAAGTATATTTTGGTTAATATTACTAAGTCAGGGAACAGAACAAACAAAACTATTTGCAGTTGTGTATAACTTCCCTTACAACGGAAGGACTGTCCAGTTTTGCTAGTTTTGTGAAAATAAGTGAAAATTTTAAACCCCACAATTTTTGATGTGAGGTGAGAACCATATTTGCAGCACCGTTTTCTTTACTGTGTAAAAGAGTTTCCGATGTAACCTACACCACTTCGGTATGCGGGGTGTAGGTCTCCCAGGGTTTCAGAAGCTGACTGCACGAAAACTACAATACGTACAGAAAACAAGCACGTGTCAATGGATAGAGCGTAGTTTTTAACTGACATTACAGGTGCACAATATTGGCACTGTTTGTGGAGCAGAAAACGTCAATACAGGCGGAACATGGAATGCGTGCAGTGGTGGGAAGTCGCAACGACGGCGGCCCGATCTGGAGGCCCGCCCGTGTGTGGAGGGCGCCATTTGTCCACGTGGCCTGCCTGACCAGCCCGCCGTGTAGTCGCGTGTCGAGGCGCGAACTAGGAGAGACTTTCTGTACACAGATGTTTAAGTATTTTCTGTATGTCTGCTTGTTTTCGTGTAATCTCTTCTGACACCCCCCCCCCCCCCCCCCCCCCCCGGTACTTACGAGTAACCTTGCATTCTCTATTTGGTTTCTATATACTATAGTAAATATCTTTTTCCGCTTTTACTCCCAGTTTTTGATCAAAATTTTGTGTATTTGTATGTATGTAACCTCGTATTTTCAACTTGCTTGCACCCATGAAACTACAATAAAATTACACTACTGGCCATTAAAATTGCTACACCACGAAGATGACGTGCTACAGACGCGAATTTTAACCGACAGGAAGAGGATGCTGTGATATGCAAATGATTAGCTTTTCCGACCATTTACCCAAGGTCGGCGCCGGTGGCGACACCTACAACGTGCTCACATGAGAAAAGTTTCCGGCCGATTTCTCATACACAAACAGCAGTTGGCCGGCGTTGCCTGGTGAAACGTTGTTGTGATGCCTCGTGTGAGGAGGAGAAATGTGTACCATCACGTTTCCGACTTCGATAAAGATCGGATTGTAGCCTATCGCGATTGCGGTTTATCGTATCGCGAAATTGCTGCTCGCGTTGGTCGAGATCCAATGACTGTTAGCAGAATATGGAATCGGTGGGTCCAGGGGGGTAATACGGAACGCCGTGCTGGATCCCAACGGCCTCGTATCACTAGCAGTCGAGATGACAGGCATCTTATCCGCATGGCTGTAACGGATCGTGCAGTCACGTCTCATTCCCTGAGTCAACAGTTGGGGCCGTTTGCAAGACAACAACCATCTGCACGAAAAGTTCGATGACGTTTGCAGCAGCATGGACTATCAGCTCGGAGACCATGGCTGCGGTACCCTTGACGCTGGATCACGGACAGGAGCGCCTGCGATGGTGTACTCAACGACGATCCTGGGTGCACGAATGGCAAAACGTCATTTATTCGGATGAATCCAGGTTATGTTTACTGCACCATAATGGTTGCATCCGTGTTTGGCGACATCGCGGTGAACGCATATTGGAAGCGTGTATTCGTCATCGCCATACTGGAGTATCATCCGGCGTGATGGTATGGGGTGCCATTGGTTACACGTCTCGGTCACCTCTTGTTCGCATTGACGGCACTTTGAACAGTGGACGTTACATTTCAGATGTGTTACGATCCGAGGCTCTACCCTCCATTCGATCCCTGCGAAACCCTACATTTCAGCAGGATAATGCACGACCGCATCTTGCAGGTCCTGTACGGGCCTTTCTGGATACAGAAAATGTTCGACTGCTGCCATGGCCAGCACATTCTCCAGATCTGTCACCAATTGAAAACGTCTGGTCAATGGTGGCCGAGCAACTGGCTCGTCACAATACGCCAGCCACTACTCTTGATGAACTGTGGTATCGTGTTGACGCTGCAGGGGCAGCTGTAGCTGTACACGCCATCCAAGCTCTGTTTGACTCAATGCCCAGGCGTATCAAGACCGTTATTACGGTCAGAGGTGGTTTTTCTTGGTACTGATTTCTCAGGATCTATGCACCCAAATTGCGTGAAAAAGTAATCACATGTCAGTTCTAGTATAATATATTTGTCCAATAAATACCCGCTTATCATCTGCATTTCTTCTTGGTGTAGCAATTTTAATGGTCAGTAGTGTACAAAAAAATTAAAAAAATACTTGTTACTCGTTATGTAATCTCGGTCTTTCTGTTCTATATTTTCCCTGGAGCCTATATTTTATTAGCTGTCACGGTACTCTCTCATGCACCAACCATTTTTCTCCGGCACTCTTTATTGAGTCATGTTCTGAGGTCATTGTAAGTCTGACATTTTGGACCCCTAACTCTTATTAGGAATTAGATTTCAGAAGTATTTATATGCCGCCTACGTATTTTTATATTTTTAACTCTACCTAGAAATCGGATTTCAGACATCTGTATACGTTGTTTTTTCGTTTTCGTGACTGTTCAGGTTTCAAAAAATGGTTCATATGGCTATGAGCACTATGGGACTTAACATCTATGGTCATCAGTCCCCTAGAACTTAGAACTACTTAAACCTAACTAACCTAACTAACTAAGGACATCACACAACACCCAGTCATCACGAGGCAGAGAAAATCCCTGACCCCGCCGGGAATCGAACCCGGGAACCCGGGCGTGGGAAGCGAGAACGCTACCGCACGACCACGAGCGGCGGACTGTCCAGGTTTCACTCCCCCACGTCGTTTCTGGTGTAGCTACGCATCTGTAGAATTTCATAATCTATTCAGTGTTAGTTTTGCTTTCCAGACTGACAATAACTGAAGCTTAGAGATATTGTCGGCCGGGGTGGCAGAGCGGTTCTAGGCGCTACAGTCTGGAACCGAGCGACCGCTACGGTCGCAGGTTCGAATCCTGCCTCGGGTGTGGATGTGTGTAATGTCCTTAGGTTAGCTAGATTTAATTAGTTCTAACTTCTAGGCGATTGATGACCTCAGAAGTTAAGTCGCATAGTGCTCAGAGCCATTTGAACCATTTTTTACAGGTATATTACAAATTTTTTCATACTATTTGTCGCTCTTGCAATATTAATGATTAATTAATTGACACATTAATGACCGGCATCATTATTACAAGAAGAGGCAAACCCAGCAGTTACAGTTGCAGTAAAATTCCTTCGCAGTCAAAGATGATGTCTGGCGATAGTGATGGCTCTGAATTCAGTACTCTCTCTTGCACTGCATGGTTTTATGAGCAAAATTATTATAATATTATGTATAGTGAAGCGAAACATCTAAAAAGAATTCGCTACGGACGTTACACTCGTAACGAGGAGTTGTAGCCTGTGATTTCCCCCCCCCCCCCCCCTCCTCCAGATTAGTTTGAATGAAGTGACTCAGATATTCCTCTATGATTAAAAACTGCCTTTGAGCATTTGCTGACAGTTCACACATCGGTAGCGTTGGAATTGAAGAACCTACTGAATTATCCTGGTATAATCTAATTTTCAAGTCAAAATCACGTATTTTCATTAAAAAAAGTCTATTTTATACTAAATTACTTAGAAAATTAATAAAAATGAATATTTTTTATTACGTCGTTCACCTACCATAAATTCCTTTTTTCTCACAAAAGATGAACGTAATAAAATAAATCGAATGACTTATGGTGAAAGAAAAAAGTAAATTAATAAATACATTCATCATCAAAAAGTCAAAAGTCCAGAGACCTTCCGCGCCGGTGGTCTAGCGGTTATAGGCGCGCAGTCCGGAACCGCGCGACTGCTACGGTCGCAGGTTCGAATTCTGCCTCGGGCATGGGTGTGTGTGATGTCCTTAGGTTAGTTAGGTTTAAGTAGTTCTAAGTTCTAGGGGACTGATGACCACAGTAGTTAAGTCCCATAGTGCTCAGAGCCATTTGAACCATTTTTGAACCACCTTCCGCGCTATATGAAGGAAATCCTCGGAGAGAATTTTCCAACTTCTCTGTTCTCATCTTCTCATCCTCCGTTTTTTTTCCCCTGAAGTCCTTTCTCAGCGATTTCCTAACAGCTGAATGTTTCCTAAAAATAACGCTGTCGGTTACCAGGTGGTTTCAAAGTAAGAGAAAGAAAGAAAAGGAGAAGAAGATCGTCACACTATTTTTTGAAAGAGAAAGTAATACTGTGGAATGTACGTGTAGGCGTGTTAACGGAGCTCGAAATAGCAGCCCGAAGAATTTGCTCGGCGCACTTCCGTCGCCATCGCTCAATGAGGATTAAGAGCAGCGCAGAGCAGCAGAGATGAGAACTTGGTCAGTTGAGCCGCCAGCCGAGGGGTGTACGCTCCAAAGAACAGGTCTTATTAGGAGTGTTAATGAAATTCCTCGAGATGCTCAAATATTTGCGAGTGATTACGGGGAGCCGAGGCACGCTAGGGGACGGTATTTGCCGTCCATATTTCATAGCGAGAGAACGAGGCGTAATTTGCTCTCTGGCGGCCATTAACTGAAAATGAGAGCGCAGTAAATGTCCTCACATTTAGTGACCGGCCGGAGTCTCTTGGTAACCCAAGAAAAGTGATTACAATAGGTGCTTCTGAGTCTTTACCACTAGAACAACCGTCTCGCGTAAGACATGACTCAAACTACACAACGGTTTCCCACCACAGTGTCAATCCTTAGCATACAAGCTCCACAATAAACATAAGCGTCTGTCCAGAAGTGCCAATGATAGCAAATGAAACGTCACGTCAATAATAACAGAGTCACAAAATTTTGTAATGTTTCGTACTGAAAACTGTTCTACTTAGTTTTAGCATATGTTGTCCCAGTGTGAAAGAGCTGGCTTTCATAACAGTCAAGTACTAGTGAGGTGTTTGATACGGGCAGCGACCAGTTCACACCAAGTGTGGCTCGTGGGGAGGGAAGAGTTCATCACTTGAGTGGCGAAAAGCGGTGTAATGAGCAAGACAAGGGCGCGGCTGCCACTTTGTCGGCGCAAGCACACGGACAGAGTGGAGAGAAACAATGCAAGGAAGTGTACCAACCTTGTAGTGAATGTAGACTTTTCAAAAATGGTTCAAATGGCTCTGAGCACTATGGGACTTAACTTTTGAGGTCATCAGTCCCCTACAACTTAGAACTACTTAAACCTAACTAACCTAAGGACATCACACACATCCATGCCCGAGGCAGGATTCGAACCTGCGACCGTAGCGGTCGCGCGGTTCCAGATTGTAGCGCCTAGAACCGATCGGGCACTCCGACCGGCAATGTAGACTTCTCGTAGTACTTGCTTACTAGACGAAATAGAAAAGACCCAAAGAAGAGCAGCACATTTCGTTACAGGTTAATCAAGTAAGCACGAAAGCGTCACAGACATGATCAACCAACTCCAGCGGCATACGTTGCACGAGAGGCGTTGTGAAAAACAGTGTGGTTTATTGCTAAAAGTTCCGAGAGCGTACGTCCCCAGAACACCCAACAAATATGATACAACGTATATATCGCGAAAAGATTGTGAGGATAAAATTTCCACAAACGACTCGCGACTGGAACTGAAAAGTGGTCAGATAGAGGAACACAAACTACCCTCCGCCACGTACCGCTAGCTAGTTTGTGGAGTATAGACTGTAATATCTCTTTATATTCGATGAATTAGTCTGATACAATTCTACCCATGAATGAAATTTACTAATTTTCTATCTTCATACTCGCAGAATCCATGCGCAAAGTACAGGGTGATTCAAAAAGAGTACCACAACTTTAAAAATGTGTATTTAATGAAAGAAACATAATATGACTTTCTGTTATACATCATTACAAAGAATATTTAAAAAGGTTTTTTTTTCACTCAAAAACAAGTTCAGAGATGTTCAATATGGCCCCCTCCAGACACACGAGCAATATCAACCCGATACTCCAACTCGTCCCACACTCTCTGTAGCATATCAGGCGTAACAGTTTGGATAGCTGCTGTTATTTCTCGTTTCAAATCATCAATGGTGGCTGGGAGAGGTGGCCGAAACACCATATCTTTAACATACCCCCATAAGAAAAAATCGCAGGGGGTAAGATCAGGGCTTCTTGGAGGCCAGTGATGAATGCTCTGTCACGGGTTGCCTGGCGGCCGATCCATCGCCTCGGGTAGTTGACGTTCAGGTAGTTACGGACAGATAAGTGCCAATGTGGTGGCGCTCCATCCTGCTGAAATATGAATTGTTGTGCTTCTTGTTCGAGCTGAGGGAACAGCCAATTCTCTAACATCTCCAGATACTGTAGTCCAGTTACAGTAGCACCTTCGAAGAAAAAGGGACCAAAAACTTTATTGGCTGAAATGGCACAGGAAACGTTCACCTTAGGCGAGTCACGTTCATACAGAGTTGTTTCCCGCGGATTCTCAGTGCCCCATATACAGACATTGTGACGGTTGACTTTCCCGTTAGTGTGGAAAGTTGCTTCATCACTAAACACAATCTTTGAAACGAAAGATTCATCTGTTTCCATTTGAGCAAGGATAAAATCACAGAAATCGATTCTTTTAATCTTATCAGCTGCAGACAGTGCTTGAACCAATTTCAGACGATAAGGTTTCATAACTAACCTTCTTCGTAGGACTCTCCATACAGTTGATTGTGGAATTTGCAGCTCTCTGCTAGCTCTGCGAGTCGATTTTCCTGGGCTGCGAACAAATGCTTGCTGGAAGCGTGCTACATTTACATCACTCGTTCTCGGCCGTCCAGAACTTTTCCCTTTGCACAAACTCCCATTCTCTGTAAACTGTTTATACCAACGTTTAATACACCACCTAGCAGGAGGTTTAACACCATACTTCGTTCGAAATGCACGCTGAACAACTGTCGTCGATTCAGTTCTGCCGTACTCAATAACACAAAAAGCTTTCTTTGAGCGGTCGCCATCTTAGCATCAACTGACGCTGACGCCTAGTCAACAGCGCCTCAAGAGAACAAATGTACAACTAAATGAAACTTTATAGCTCCCTTAATTCGCCGACAGATAGTGCTTAGCTCTGCCTTTTGTCGTTGCAGAGTTTTAAATTCCTAAAGTTGTGGTATTATTTTTGAATCACCCTGTAGTTTCATACAATAGCTATGCCATGAACGCATAATTATTCTTTGTAGTACTCTCTCTGGTGGTTGTTAGAAGAAAAAGCTTCCGAGATTGTCTTCGTGCCGATTAGCCTGAGCTTTGTTTGAAGAACTGTAATCTGATTATTGAGATTTATGACAGAAGATAACTGATACGAACTGTACGATTGAAAGGGAAATATATATATATTGCTCCTTCATACAAAAGGTGTGTATTTGACATTTGAGAATTAATGATATTCATCGATATATTGCGTAATTGTTAATCAGAAGGGAACTTCCGAAAGACTGGATACGAACCTGCGTTTAATAATCCAAGAGCTCTATTACTTCTTCGGAAGGTTAAACTTCATCAAAGCCAAATCTGAGGTTTCCCGACTGATTATACAACGCTCCAAAAAATACGAGGCATTTTATTTGTACAGATTAGCAGACTGCCGCAAAGCACGAGCCTGCAGAGAAGAAGAATCACCGCCTGATTTCAGTCTAACAAGTAAAATTTCTGAATCATTTTGAGTGACTGAGCTATGACTGTGTTTCCTAACATGAATGACTGATTGCTCGAACGAATTGAGAGCTACATAATCACGTAGATAGGAGGAAAAATTACAAGACGTAAATCTTGATGTAGATGTAGTTGGTGTTAGCAACCGTGGTGCACTGAGATGCCGCACAAGAAGAGTTATGCGGCAGCTGGAAGCACACGTGCTGTGGACGTCCGTCCGCAGCCGGAACGTCGCCTCGCGCAAACCGCCCACGCCGCCCGCGAGAGTCGCACGCGATGGGGTGGCGGCGCCACCGGGAAGAGGTGGTGATGACGTCTGGTGTGTGTGTGGGGGGGGGGGGCGCTCAACTGCGCGCTCATCACCAAGTACCAAGTTCTACACAGTCAACTTTTTCTTGCTCAAACCGATCTAGCCACTGTCACGAATGATGATGATGGTGATGAAATGATGAGGACAACACAAACACACAGTCCCCGGGCAGAGTAAATTCCCAGCTCGGCCGGGAATCGAACCCGGGGCCCCGTGATCCAGAGACAGAAACGCTAGCCACTGGACCACAAGGTGCGGACTCCTAAGAAGAGAGACGCCCGCCTAAGTAACCGTGCACGAGCGGAAGTTGTGACTGCAAGTTTTTAAGTCTTGTTAGGGAGTTCCTGCAGACCGTTCGTCGTGTCTGCAAGCCTTCGAGTCGTTCAATGAATACAGTGGCCGATAGACGGTGGTTATTCTTAATTAGAATCAGAACAGTGAATAGAATTATGTGGTTTGGACAAAGAAAGCCTGCCTAGAGACTTAGTACCGCCACGTTCGAACTGTCCTTCGAATACTACATCAAGACAGAAGATTAATTTTCTCCTGCCTTTAGTTCGGAGCACATTATATAGTTTGTGTACATGAAAAAGTAGTCCGCACAGGGCAGATACGCTAAACGTCTATTCTAAAATTGCTGTGGCACAGATAGGCTAAACCTGTATTCGACAATTGCTGTAACCGACGCTAGCAAAGTTGAGAGATGTATTTTACTATTCAGTATTATGTGTTACTTTCGTTTTGTATGTGTTGCCGTAGAACCCATGCATTTGTCCTACCAGGAAACTTTTGTTAGTCTTTTTGAGCAGCACCGAGATTTTCATCAACCTGGACGTCACAGTCCACAACAACTCTCTCTTCAGATTCTAGATTCCAAACACTGTGAAGCGAACATGGGAGCAACTTTTTTAACATCCTAGTATCAGAATTTCTTATTTGTTACATTCTGATTTACGTCGTGAGAATTATACAAGTACTAATTTCACACATTCTTATATTCTTCTGATTAAGAAATCGACGGTGCAGGACAAAACACATTGGAAGCCAAACAGTCTGACCTGAGAGTCTATCGAACGACTTCCGTTCCTCACACTTGAGCAAAGCTGGCTCCAACCCAAAGAATGATATAACTCACCATCATTACAAAGTCAGTTTACGAAATGTACCGGTCTTTGATACTTTCCAACCTAATTTCTAGGTTTTGTTGTAATCAATCACAAACCGAATCAAATCTACGGAACACGTCTTCTTTATACAATTGTTTTCATTCCTGTCGCAATATGGATGTATAAGTCCGTGCAACTTGTGTATCTTGTCTCAAATGAAATCAAATTTCACGATTCAAGAATTCATCTATAAATTTTCTCGGAATTTTGTAAACGATTCAGAAACACCGAAAATAAGTCTGTTTTAGAAATATAAGTAATTTCATCGGTAACATTTATATTGTAAATCAGATATAACTTTTCCCCTCCTCAAACGTTTCCGAAGAGTTAATGTTATTACTTTAATGACTGTATAATAACAGTTGATTACACTGAGTCAATTAGGACAGTTACGTGTGTCTCTAGAATCGTGACGGCAATCCCGGACTATGGGGGCGAGTGTGTGTGCGCTTGCGTTCTACGGCATACAAACGCGAGTGATCGTTCGCAAATTTGCAATTTTCATAATCTGATATAATTTGTGGTTCATTCAGGTGAGAACAGTTTTGTGAAAAATGGTAGTTCCGCTGCAAGGTAACCTATCAGTGATGCAGCCCGAGGCAGTATTATTTCGTTGTGGCGGTATTGTTTTAGATTGTACAAGTATCGGGAAGAGCTTCTCGTTGCTGGTTTGGACTTACTGAGACTCGCTAAAGCGATAACAGACATTGTCGGTTCACACGGAACTAGAGTATTTCGTACTGTGAGACTGTTTTGACTCTCGTAGTCTTGAGATCCTATTCCGTGACCTATCGCTTTCGAGAGTCCGAAGATTTTACAGGAACGAAACGCGAGGGGAAGTGGAGGCTGCATCAGGTACACTAGGAGTCTGTGTGATTGTTATGGGGCTCAAATCAATCAAGTTCAAATTTTTAAAATAAAAAATTTATAGCTTAGCGCCTGCGTCTTGCAATACAGGTGTGCGTGAACGGTCCTACTGTACGAGAGGAGGGGCGTGTTGAAACTTCAAGCTTCACTCTTCTGTTCTGCTTTGTTTCGCTTGTTAAGTCCGCGGCTTAATAACTGTTTACCCTGCACTGCGGCTCCAGTGGTATTCCTCTATCTGTTGACGGGCATAAAGTTCGTATGTGCGACAGTACTCTACGTGGCAGAACTCTGCGTGTTGCTTGCCACGCCTCCGCTCTTGTTGATAAGGGCGACCTAGACGTGGTGGCCAGTGGTTTTCGCTAGTATTTTGAAATTCCGTAGCTCAAAAACTGTAATAGACATTCAAATGAAACTTTTCTCAAATAATTAGTATATTGTGAACTCTATGTAAAAAAAATTTGAAAACCGTGGAATTCGTGGTGGAGTGAATACTGATTTTTACCTGAAGTACTGACTTACGTGCAATTTTTACTTTAGGTACACTGTTCTACCACACTATTCAAAACAAAAGCTCAAACCAATTTCAGTCTTGCTGTTTCGTGTATTTTAAAAAAAATGTCTTTTACAAGTCAATTTTTTCTCCTAATAACTGAAGAACATATGAAGGGTCCGGCTTACAATATTTAGTTATTAGTTATTCGGAGCTTGCACAAGATAAAGTAGCATGGAGAGCTGCATCAAACCAGTCTCTAAAGGGAAGACCACAGCAGAAACAGTGTGAATTGTTCACATAATTCCTCGATGTAGGGTATCTGCTGAAAAAGGTCACATTTGTTGAGATCTTGCGAATGTGTGGGCAGTGACAAAAAAATTGGCACCTAAAGGATTTAAACCTCAAAGAATTCATGACAGACTTATCTGTGTGAGCTCTTGCCCCATCTGACTAGAACCATATTCGGATGTGATCAGGAACCCTCTTATGAGTTTACTTTCGAAGGAAATTTGTTGGTCAGATTTTGACTGTCTGCAAATATAGCCGGATCAGACACGTCCTCCTAAGTTCACGCCACACTGCCACTCTTAAAAGGGACGTCTATGTGGGGGTCTCAGGTCTTTATCTATCAGCACAAGACGTGAGTGTCAAGACAAAAAGACAAACAGTGACGAGATTCGCAGCATGAAAATCAAATCGTTGGTCATCATTTCATGCATTCATTCTGAAAATGTTACGGTCTTGAGTAATCTTGAGACATCATTCACTGAACGGAGGACACGTTCTAACGGTGCAAATGTTCCCCTTACGCTGAAATCACAGGAATGCGATATCAGAAATGCCTGACTATGACTATCATTCAGCAAGTATTTTCTGCTGTTCCGACTGACGATGGGCCACCTGCTGACTGTAGGTTTAGAGCAGGACCGGTTTCTCTTAAGTCTTGCACCAACAGCAATAGTGCAACACGTCCTTGACCAAAGTTGAAGATTCTAGTGAAATTGATGCAGAAGATCTACGTCCCGTCAACATCATTAGAGATAGACCACAAGTCGGATTGTGGTGAGGTCGGGGACCGAAATCGGCCGCGCCCTTGCAGAGGAACCATCCCAACATTTTCTTTGGGCGATTTAGCAAAATCACGAAAAATAAAAATGTGGATGGCCGGATGAGGGTTTTGAACCCTCGTCCTTCCGGATGCGAGTGCAGTGTGGTGAACTCTGCACCACATCGGTCGGTGTAGTTACAGCGCAAGAATCATAATCAATAAAAAAAAAGTTTTGTTAATAAATGCATCCTGCTTACGAGACCGGAGTTGCATGGGTACTAAAAGAGCACTGCCTGGGGAACGACGTGCCTCCATGGAAGTATGTAAAAGTTAGGTAACACATGAGGTGCTGTTAATTAAAAACTGAAGAATCTTTTTTCCGCACCCTGCAACTCATCGTTTCGCAACTGGCTGTCATAAATTTTGTTCGCCGACCGAGACGATGAAGTGGGCGAAGGGGTCGTCGCCCGCAGCTGCAGAGACCAGAGAGAGAGAGAGAGAGAGGGAGAGAGAGAGAGAGAGAGAGACCCACCCACCCCTCCCCGCTCGCCATCCACATTTGCAAAATGGACAGGCGCAGCAGATTTGCAGAGCCGCGCCACCGTTAACACCCTCTATCGCGTCCTCTCTCCCCGCCGTTAAAAACCAATTACCGTAATGGTCGCCAAATGAAGAGCTCTAATTATGTGCAGTGTGTGGTGAGCCGCAGTGCTGCCAACCCCGGGACGTCTCACTGCTCCTCGCTGCAGTCGCGTCACGCAGAGCCGACGAACGAACTCTTCCGTCGGAGGTTTCTGGGTTCTGGGAGCCGTTCAGTTTGCCGTTACTTCCATCTCCTCGAAGGTTCCGCAGTACTCTGCCTTCCACTTGCCGAATGAACGGCATTTGTTAAAAATCCTTCAACTGAAGCTGCGTGATTTTCCACCGACACCTTGTCGCGAGTATGCTCAGACAAAGAACAACCGTGGTCAGGGAGCAAAAGTCCTACACTGGAAAAAAAAGTTGCACCTATCACTAAGAATGTGATGTCACTGCGCAAGAGAGTAAATGCTCTTAGGGTACGGTGGCAGTTTTCCTGTTACATAAAGAATGTTTGTATCCTGTCGTCACAAATACAACACATTTCAAGTGAGAGTGCTTTACGTGTGTCAGTTTGGTTGTGGAGACGCTTGCAGTGCATAGGCGACTGCGATGTGCACACCCAAGTAATTTTACAGTTTGAGATCAGAAACAGTTGGCTGAAAATGAAAGTGTTGGTGTGATGTTGTCATCAGTGTGTGACAGTCATTAAATTATTCTGTAGAAGAGTTACGAGACAGTTTCTGGTGACAAGAGTGCTAGTACTGCACGCTTATACCTCGACACGAACTGTAGGAGTGTGCCCGCCAGCAGGACAATTCCCAAGCGCACTAACCAACGCTACCTCTACCGTGTGGCCAGCGTGGGTAGCTGGCTCGTTGTGTTGCCATTTTACCTTTCCACGGTACATCGCTATTTCCTCCTGGTTCATAAGATGTAGCCATACACACTGACTGCCGTCTTTGTTGTTCAATCCAGCGGTCGCGGAGTCACTTGAAAGCAGTCAGATGGCTTCAGGGCGCGGAGTAGTCGCACAGAAGGAGGCAGTGACTACATCTGATCCTGCCTCGCAGATCGAGAAGAGGCTGCAGGCCTAGGAATTATCCAAGCATTTTCCAGACAGTCTGAGAACAATAAGTCGCGTGATTTGCCTCGTGCACCGCATCACACTAAGTGTTCAGCGTCTCTAGTCACACCCACGAGGGTTCTTCACCAGATGTTCCAAAATACGGAGACCACGTACAAAGAGGAACGTTTCCGGTATATAAACAGAAGATAGACCTGCAGAGAATCATTCTAGCTTTGACACGTGATGCAATGGGTAAATCATGCGACTCTGACAAAGGGAAAACTCTTATGATCCCGGGCATCAGAATGACTGCACAGCGCCGGCCGGAGTGGCCAAGCGGTTCTCGGCGCTACAGTCCGGAACCGAGCGATCGCTACGGTCGCAGGATCGAATCCTGCCTCGGGCATGGATGTGTGTGATGTTCTTAGGTTAGTTAGGTTTAATTAGTTCTAAGTTCTAGGCGACTGATGACCTCAGAAGTTAAGTCACATAGTGCTCAGAGCCATTTTTTTGGCTGCACCGAAAATGACAGAACATATGCGTTTTCTCTTAATGATGATCTGTCTATATGTTTAAAGTACTGAATCGTACTCTCTTTTGTCAAAACACATACAACTCACAACCTTCAACTGGGTGTTAAAAATCCATCCTGCGATTATCAGTGACGGCTTGGGGTCTCGTGCAATTGTGCCCCCACAACTACCAAACGGTTCTGTGTCCGCGACATTCTTGCGATTATTTCGGCTCCCGTCCTATGCCGAAACGAGTTTATGACGAGAACCACCCTGGAAATTGAGGGTCAGATTCGTCTGGGAAGAGTACACCCTTCTTTTTGTTCATGGTGTGACACTGATATTGCTAATTCTGCGTGACACGATGTCACACATTGATCAACATCCGACAAGCTGGCCAGGGTGAGGCGAGATGTTTGTTAACGCACCGTGTGTCTGCCTGCCGTGTCCTGTCAGTGTGCAGGGCGGTCGCGGTACTGTACGCTTAGAAGACCGCACAAGAAACTCTGCTGCAATTTTGCTTGTGCATAATAAAAATGTCATTCTTCTTCCAGTGCTACCCCAGTGGGATATTAGCACAATTTAACCGTGCCCTATGTATGTGTGTATGAATACGTAATTGTCTATAGAAACGCTCCTACTTGGATTTCCCACCGTTATTTACGAGTCTGCTACAATATTGCGGTGTTGGACACCTCTAAGGCAATCTGACAGTGCTTTTTCTTTCTCTGTCCCTTGTTTTCCAGTCATCAGTCTTCTGACTGATTTGATGAGGTACACCACGAATAACTCTCCTCCGCCAATCTTTCGGTTGGAGTACTGATCGCAACCTACACACATATATTTGCTGAAAGTATTCCAGTCTCTATCTTCATGTACAGTTTTTGCGATGTACAGCGTCCTCTAGTACAGTGGAAGTTATTCCCTGATATTTCGACAGGTGTCCTACCACCCTGTCCCTTCTTCTTGCCAGTCTTGCTCAGGTATTCCTTTTTTCGCCGATTCTGCAGAGAGCCTCCTCATTCCTCAGTTTATTAGTCCAGGTAATTTACAATATTCTGCTGAGCATCACATCTGAGATGCTTCGTTTCTCTTCTGCCCAGTTTTCGCACAGACCATTTTTTGCTACCACACAGTGCTCAACTGAAGATGTCCTTCGTCAAATTAAGGCGTATATCTGATACTAGAAGACTTTTCTTGACCAGTAATCCTGTTTGTGCCAGTGCTATTCTGCTTTTTATGGCCTCCTTGCTTCGTCCATCTTGTGTTCTTTTGCTGCCTGGGTAACACAATTCCTTAACTTGGTCTATTTCGTGATCGCCAATTCTGATGTGAAGTGCATTTCTTTGACCTTGGAGTCATTTTAATGTTACACACCACTTTAATATTGCGCTAGATATATATACGAGTTCGTATTTGCCTCTGACTTTCAACTGACTTAATGCAACTCGGTGCCATTTATATGCTTCATTTTAATACTTTGCCGTGATGGCCAGAGAGAGAGAGAGAGAGAGAGAGAGGGAGAAATGGGGCAGAAATCAAAATTGCGCTGCTTCCATCATCTTGGATTTACTTAAATTTCCCCTCAATTTTTATGTCTCCTGACAATGTCATCTTTGATTTTTATAGCTTCCCACCTTTTTTTAAAAAATTTCCCACCGTGCACCATCTTTGATCTTTAAATTTTCCGCCAGTTTCTAAATTTCCTAACACTTTATACACACAGCTACTGGCCTGTTTTCAACTTCCCACTGACGTGTTTGAATTTCCTGCCACTCGCCATCTTCGATGTTTTTAATTCTGGCAAAATGCGATTGCAGTATCACAACCGTGGTACTGATGGGTAGCAGAGTCTGGAAAAATGTACCAGATAGCTGGTACCTATACTTCTCCCCTCTACACGAAACATTGCATGTTGACACTGAGTCATTAAGGCAAATGTTACACTTTGATACTGATATGACTGAATATGATCTATATATAGAGTGTTCCTGACAATGCCTCGTATCACTGCTGGCACAGTACAGAAAGTGGAAGGATGCTCGAGGTCTTTTTTAACTAATGCGACCCTTTAGTAATCACAAACACGTTTGAAGCAGTTACGAAAATAGCGAAACTCGGAGAAGTCACTAAGGGCATCGCTAGGGCACGCGGTTGTTTTTGTATCGCTCTGTGTCGACGCGCGTAGCGAGTGCCGTCTGTGTGTCCGCAGGATGCTGCAGCGGGCGCAGGAGACGGGCTACATCAACATCAACTGCGTGGACCCGCTGGGACGCAGCGCGCTGCTCATGGCCATCGACAACGAGAACCTGGAGATGGTGGAGCTGCTGATCGAGTACAAGGTGGAGACGAAGGACGCGCTGCTGCACGCCATCTCGGAGGAGTTCGTGGAGGCGGTGGAGGTGCTGCTGGACCACGAGGAGACGCTGCACCGGCCCGGCGAGCCGCACGTCAGTAGCCGCCGCGTGAGCGCCCCCTACCCGCAGCCGCAGCCGCCTGTTAGTATGCCGCCCCACCCGGCGCCCACCCCCCCGCCTGCCGCCCCACACCTCACTCTGTCCGCAGCGCACCTGTCTGCTCTCTGTCTGTAGTGCTGGGCTGCTGCTTCACGCTGCATGGCTGTTCGTGCTCGCCATGACACTGACCACACACACACACAAAGAGAGAGAGAGAGAGAGAGAGACAGACAGACAGAGTTGCACACATGTCCCCTCGTATGTACAGGGTGATCAAAAAGTTAGTATAAATTTGAAAACTTACTAAACCACGGAATAATGTAGATAGAGAGGTAAAAATTGACACACATGCTTGGAATGACATGGGCTTTTATTAGAACAGAAAAAGTTCACAAAATGTCTGACAGATGGCGCTGGACAGCAAAACGTCAGTGACTGCGCATGACAATCGTGTATAAAAGGAGCTGTAATGAGAGAGAGAATCAGATGCGTCAGCAGTCGCGGCATGTTGACGTTACCTGAAAAGGCGCTTTTAGTGAAGCTGTATTGTCAGAATGGGGAATGTGCTAGTTCAGCATTACAATCTTATCGCCATAGGAAGGGGATTCGAACGGGTAAAGGTCCGTTGACAAATGCAGCTGTGGCGAAAATGATTTCGAAGTTCGATGCCACAGGTTGTTTAGACGATAGACCCCGTAGTGGCCGACCGATCACAAGGCGTAACGCTGTTGGGACAGTTCAGGAAGAAATGGAGACTTTAGTGGGTTCGTCTATGCACGGGGAAGTCAGCGTTCGTGCAGTCGCACGTCGCACCGGCATTCCATACACTACTGTTTGGTTGTCACTTAGGCGTACCCTCCGATGCTATGCGTACAAAATCCATCGGCATCATGAACTGTTACCTTGCCATTTAGTGAAGCGGAGGGCATTTGCGGTGTGGGCATTTCAAAAGATGGCGGAAGATGACGATTGGTTGAGTAACGTGTTCTGGACCGACGAAGCTCATTTCACGCTCCGAGCGTCTGTCAACGCCCACAACTGCAGAATTTGGGATACCGAAAATCCTAGAACTCTCGTGGAAACTCCATTGCACGACGAGAAAGACACGGTATGGGTTGGATTTGCCACATACACCGTTAGCGGGCCTTTTTTCTTCGAGATAATACGTGATTCTGGATTTGTAACTGCTACCGTGACGGGTGAGAGGTACGCCGATATGTTACAGAATCGCATCTCCAGCCTGGCTGATAAACATCTGCTTGAACGTACGATGTTTATGCAGGATGGCGCCGCACCCCATATTGCTAGACGCGTGAAAGATCTCTCGCGCGCGTCGTTTGGTGATGATCGAGTGCTCAACCGCCACTTTCGTCATGCTTGGCCTCCCAGGTCCCCAGGCCCCAGTCCGTGCGATTACTGTTTTTAGGGTTACCTGAAGTCGCGAGTGTATCGTGATCGACCGACATCCCTAGGGATGCTGAACGACAAGATCCGACGCCAATGCCTCACCGTAACTCTGGACCCGTGGTCTAGGGGTAGCGTCTTCGATTCATAATCAAAGCGTCTTCGGTCCCGGGTTCGATCCCCCCCACTGCCTAAATTTTGATAAATAATCAGCATTGACGGCCGAAGACTTCCGGTATAAGAAGTCAGCCTCATTCTGCCAACGGCCTTGTCAAAGGCGGCGGAGGAGCAGATAGAGGTTCAGGGCACTCACTCTCTTGTCCTAGGGGTGGGAAATCGCCCCTAAAGGCGGAAGAATCAGCAATGATCAACGACATGTGAATGCAGAAGGCAAAGGAAACCACTGCATTAAAGACACGTAACGTGCATCCACAGGACATGTGGCCTGTAATTGAAGAAGTGTCATGATGATCTCTCCATTGGCAAAAGATTCCGGAATAGTCCCCCATTCGGATCTCCGGGAGGGGACTGCCAAGGGGGAGGTTACCATGAGAAAAGGATTGAATAATCAACGAAAGGATAACGTTCTACGAGACGGGGCGTGGAATGTCAGAAGCTTGAACGTGGTAGGGAAACTAGAAAATCTGAAAAGGGAAATGCAAAGGCTCAATCTAGATATAGTAGGGGTCAGTGAAGTGAAGTGGAAGGAAGACAAGGATTTCTGGTCAGATGAGTATCGGGTAATATCAACAGCAGCAGAACATGGTATAACAGGTGTAGGATTCGTTATGAATAGGAAGGTAGGTGTGTTACAGTGAACAGTTCAGTGACCGGGTTGTTCTGATCATAATCGACAGCAGACCAACACCGACAACGATAGTTCAAGTATAAATGCCGACGTCGCAAGCTGAAGATGAACAGATAGAGAAAGTGTATGAAGTATTGAAAGGGTAATGCAGTATGTAAAGAAGGACGAAAATCTAATAGTCATGGGCGACTGGAATGCAGTTGTTGGGGAAAGAGTAGAAGAAAAGGTTACAGGAGAATATGGGCTTGAAACAAGGAATGAAAGAGGAGAAAGACTAATTGAGTTCTGCAACAAGTTTCAGCTAGTAACAGCGAATACCCTGCTCAAGAATCACAAGAGGAGGAGGTACACTTGGAAAAGGCCGGGAGATACGGGAAGATTTCAATTAGATTACATCATGGTCAGACAGAGATTCCGAAATCAGATACTGGATTGTAAGGCGTACCCAGGAGCAGATATAGACTCAGATCACAATATAGTAGTGATGAAGAGTAGGCTGAAGTTCAATACATTAGTCAGGAAGAATCAATACGCAAAGAAGTGGGATACGGAAGTACTAAGGAATGACGAGATACGTTTGAAGTTCTCTAACGCTATAGATACAGCAATAAGGAATAGCGCAGTGGGCAGTACAGTTGAAGAGGAATGGACATCTCTAAAAAGGGCCATCACAGAAGTTGGGAAGGAAAGCATAGGTACAAAGAAGGTAGCTGCGAAGAAACCATGGGTAACAGAAAAAATACTTCAGTTGGTTTATGAAAGGAGGAAGTACAAACATGTTCCGGGAAAATCAGGAATACAGAAATACAAGTCGCTGAGGAATGACATAAATAGGAAGTGCAGGGAAGCTAAGACTAAATGGCTGCAGGAAAAATGTGAAGACATCGAAAAAGATATGATTGTCGGAAGGACAGACTCAGCATACAGGAAAGTCAAAACAACCTTTGGTTACATTAAAAGCAACGGTGGTAACATTAAGAGTGCAACGGGAATTCCACTGTTAAATGCAGAGGAGAGAGCAGATTGGTGGAAAGAATACATTGAAAGCCTCTATGAGGGTGAAGATTTGTCTGATGTGATAGAAGAAGAAACAGGAGTCGATTTAGAAGAGATACGGGATCCAGTATTAGAATCGGAATTTAAAAGAGCTTTGGAGGACTTACGGTCAAATAAGGGAGAAGGGCCAGATAACATTCCATCAGAATTTCTAAAATCATTGGGGGAAGTGGCAACGAAACGACTATTCACGTTGGTGTGTAGAATATATGAGTCTGGCGACATACCATCTGACTTTCGGAAAAGCATCATCCACACAATTCCGAAGACGGCAAGAGCTGACAAGTGCGAGAATTATCGCACAATCAGCTTAACAGCTCATGTATCGAAGCTGCTTACAAGAATAATATACAGAAGAATGGAAAAGAAAATTGAGAATGCGCTAGGTAACGATCAGTTTGGCTTTAGGAAGAGTAAAGGGACGAGAGAGGCAATTCTGACGTTACGGCTAATAATGGAAGCAAGGCTAAAGAAAAATCAGGACACTTTCATAGGATTTGTCGACCTGGAAAAAGCGTTCGACAATATAAAAAGGTGCAAGCTGTTCGAGATTCTGCAAAATGTAGGGCTAAGCTATAGGGAGAGACAGGTCATATACAATATGTACAACAACCAAGAGGGAATTATAAGAGTGGACGATCAAGAACGAAGTGCTCGTATTAAGAGGGTGTAAGACAAGGCTGTACCCTTTCACCCCTACTCTTCAATCTGTACATCGAGGAAGCAATGATGGAAATAATAGAAAGGTTCAGGAGTGGAATTAAAATACAAGGTGAAAGGATATCAATGATACGATTCGCTGATGACATTGCTATCCTTAGTGAAAGTGAAGAAGAATTAAATGATCTGCTGAACGGAATGAACAGTCTAATGAGTACACAGTATGGTTTGAGAGTAAATCGTAGAAAGATGAAGGTAATGAGGAGTAGTAGAAATGAGAACAGCGAGAAACTAACATCAGGATTAATGGTCACGAAGTCAATGAAGTTAAGGAATTCTGCTACCTAGGCGGTAAAATAACCAATGACGGACGGAGCAAGGAGGACATCAAAAACAGACTCGCTATGGCAAAAAAGGCATTTCTGCCCAAGAGAAGTCTACTAATATCAAATACCGGCCTTAATTTGAGGAAGAAATTTCTGAGGATGTACGTCTGGAGTACAGCATTGAATGGTAGTGAAACATGGACTGTGGGAAAACCGGAACAGAAGAGAATCGAAGCATTTGAGATGTGGTGCTATAGACGAATGTTGAAAATTAGGTGGACTGATAAGGTAAGGAATGAGGAGGTTCTACGCAGAATCGGAGAGGAAAGGAATATGTGGAAAACACTGACAAGGAGAAGGGACAGGATGATAGGACATCTGCTAAGACATGAGGGAATAACTTCCATGGTACCAGAGGGAGCTGCAGAGGGCAAAAACTGTAGAGGAAGACAGAGATTGGAATACGTCAAGCAAATAATTGAGGACGTAGGTTGCAAGTGCTACTCTGAGATGAAGAGGTTAGCACAGGAAATGAATTCGTGGCGGGCCGCATTAAACCAGTCAGTAGACTGATGACAAAAAAAAAACTCTGGACTTGCTTTACAGTGCTGTTCACAATATTATTCCTCGACTACAGCTATTGTTGAGAAATGATGGTGGACATAATGAGCATTTCCTGTAAGGAACATCATCTTTTTTATGCTAATTATTGCTATTCTGATCAGATGAAGCGCCATCTGTCGGACATTTTTTGAACGTTTGTATTTTTTTGGTTCTAATAAAACCCCATGTCATTCGAAGCATGTGTGTCAATTTGTACTTCTCTATCTACATTATTCCGTGATTTATTCAGTTTTCAAATTTATACTGACTTTTTGATCACCCGGCATTTTCACACAACATTTCTCTTTGCAGGCTTCTATATCTGCTACTCAAGAACTCAGGAATTTTAAAGACACACAGAAAGATGTGGGAGAAGCACTGAAAACGTAGGTTACCAGTCAGTGTGCCATTTTGTTCAATTACTGAAACAGTTGCGATGCGTTAGGGCAAACTTAATTTTCACGTGTACTAAATAGGTGTAATCTACCATTAAATTTTATATCTTCGTGAGCTTGTAAAATAAAGTAATACGGGGGTCTTCAATGAGTAATGGAACACATTTTTTTCTTCGCCAACTTGTGTTGAAAGGATGTGGAAATTCCTGTGGGACATCGCGCAATATTACCGCCTCGGCCCCTGTAGCTTCGTGATGTTCCAGTAGGTGACGGTGCTTCACGTAGTCTTCAAAATGGCGTCTGTAACGAAGGTGCGTCCCAAGGAGAGAGTTTTCATTCAGTTTCTTTTGGCAGAAAACCTGAGCATTGCAGATATTCGCAGACGCTTGCAGAATGTCAATGGAAATCTGTCCGTAATAGCGACATCCCACCATAAACAGAAGCTCAAAACTTCCTTAGGTTTCAGACGTGTATAAGATGGCACAAAAATGTCAATCTTTTGGCGGGTGATAAAATCTTGCAGTTCGAGTTTCCTATTCCGTACAGCGTTAATATTCCGAATACAAATACGGAATTCTGTTGTACATGCTGCAGTGTTATCAGTCTGAACCATCTAGTTTCGCTAGTGTTGCGGGCAATATAACTATCTTCTGAGGATAGCAGGGATAAAATGCAGGGAGCGAAAGGCTATTTACAACTTTTACAGAAACCAGACGCCAGTTACAACAGTCGAACGGTATGAAAGGGAGGCAATGATGGGAGTGGGACAGGACTGTAGCCTGTCCGCGATGTTATTAACCCTATACATCGAACAAGCAATAAGGAAAACCAATGAAAAATTTGAAGCAGGAAATAAAGCTCCGTCAGAAGAAATTAAAACTTTTGAGGCTTCTCGATGACATGGTAATTCTGTCAGAGACAGTAAAGGCCTTGGTAAAGCAGGTTAAGGGGACATTGTACGTGAAATTCGGTGAAATTTGAAATGTTCTGTTTTCTACTCCATAATGTACTTTGCCCCGCCCCACCTCCCTCCCCTCCCCTCCCCCCCCCCCACCCCAATGAACCACGGACCTTGCCGTTGGTGGAGAGGCATGCGTGCCTCAACGATACAGATAGCCGTACCGTAGGTGCAACCACAACGGAGGGGTATCTGTTGAGAGGCCAGACAAACGTGTGGTTCCTGAAGAGGGGCAGCAGCCTTTTCAGTAGTTGCAGGGGCAACAGACTGGATGATTGACTGATCTGGCCTTGTAACACTAACCAAAACGGCCTTTCAGTGCTGGTTCTGCCAACGGCTGAAAGCAAGGGGAAACTACAGCCCTCGTTTTTCCCGAGGGCATGCAGCTTTACTGTATGGTTAAATGATGATGGCGTCCTCTTGGGTCAAATATTCCGGAGGTAAAATAGTCCCCTCATTCGGATCTCCGGGCGCGGACTACTCAAGAGGACGTCGTTGTCAGGAGAAAGAAAACTGGCGTTCTACGGATCGGAGCGTGGAATGCCAGATCCCTTAATCGAGCAGGTAGGTTAGAAAATGTAAAAAGCGAAATGGATAGGTTAAAGTTAGATATAGTGGGAATTAGTGAAGTTCGCTGGCAGCAGGAACAAGACTTTTGGTCGGGTGAAACAGGGTTATAAATACAAAATCAAATAGGGGTAATGCAGGAGTAGCTTTAATAATGAATAGAAAAATAGGAGTGCTGGTAAGCTACTACAAACAGCATAGTGAACGCATTATTGTGGCCAAGGTAGACACGAAGCCCACGCCTACTACAGTAGCACAAGTTTATATGCCAACTAGCTCTGCAGATGATGAAGTAATTGATGAAATGTATGATGAGACAAAAGAAACTATTCAGGTGGTGAAGGGAGACGAAAATTTAATAGTCATGGGTGATTGGAATTAGACAGTAGGAAAAGGAAGAGCAGGAAACGTAGTAGGTGAATATGGATTGGGGCTAAGAAATGAAAGAGGAAGCCGCCTGGTAGAATTTAGCATAGAGCATAAATTAATCATAGCTAACACTTGGCTCAAGAATCATGAAAGAAGGTTGTATACATGGAAGAACCCTGGAGATACTAAAAGGTATCAGATAGATTATATAATGGAAAGACAGAGATTTAGGAACCAGGTTTTAAAATGTAAGACATTTCCAGGGTCAGATGTGGACTCTGACCACAATCTGTTGGTTATGAACTGTAGATTAAAACTGAAGAAACTGCAAAGAGGTGGGAATTTAAGGAGATGGGACCTGGATAAACTGAACGAACCAGAGGTTGTACAGAGTTTCAGGGAGAGTATAAGGGAACAATTGACAGGAATGGGGGAAAGAAATACAGTAGAAAAAGAATGGGTAGCTTTGAGGGATGAAATAGTGAAGGCAGCAGAGGATCGAGTGGGTAAAAATACGAGGGCTAGTAGAAATCCATGGGTAACAGAAGAGATACTGAATTTAATTGATTAAAGCAGAAAATATAAAAATTCAGTAAATGAAGCAGGCAGAAAGGACTACAAACGTCTCAAAAATTAGATCGACAGGAAGTGCAAAGTGGCTAAGCAGGGATGGCTTGAGGACAAATGTAAGGATGTAGAGGCTTATCTCACTAGGGGTAAGATAGATACTGCCTAAAGGAAAATTGAAGAGACCTTTGGAGAAAGGAGAGCCACTTGCATATCAAGAGCTCAGATGCAAACCCAGTTCTAAGCAAAGAAGGGAAAGTAGAAAGGTGCAAGGAGTATATAGAGGGTCTATACAGGGGCGATGTTCTTGAGGACAATATTATGGAAATGTAAGAGGATGTAGATGAAGATAAAATGGGAGATACGATACTGCGTGAAGAGTTCGACAGAGCACTGAAAGACCTGAGCCGAAGTAGACAAGGTCCCGGGAGTAGACAACATTCCATTGGAACTACTGACGTCCTTGGGAGAGCCAACCCGGACAAAACTCTACCATCTGGTGAGCAAGATGTGTGAGACAGGCGAAGTACCCTCAGACTTCAAGAAGAATATAATAATTCCAATCCCAAAGAAAGCAGGTGTTGACAGATGTGAAAATTACCGAACTATCAGTTTATTAAGTCACAGCTGCAAAATACTAACAGACGAATGGAAAAACTAGTAGAAGCCGACATCGGGGAAGATCAGTTTGGATTCCGTAGAAATACTGGAACACGTGAGGCAATACTGACCTTACGGCTCACCTCAGAAGAAAGATAAAGGAAAGACAAACCTACGTTTCTAGCATTTGTAGACTTAGAGAAAGCTTTTGACAATGTTGACTGGAATACTCTCTTTCAAATTCTAAAGGTGGCAGGGGTAAAATGCAGGGAGCGAAAGGCTATTTAGAATTTGTACAGAAACCAGATGGCAGTTATAAGAGTCGAGGGACATGAAAGGGAAGCAGTGGTTGGGAAGGGAGTGAGACTGGGTTGTAGCCTCTCCCCGATGCTATTCAATCTGTATATTCAGCAATCAGTAAAGGAAACGAAGGAAAATCTCGGAGTAGGTATTAAAATCCATGGAGAAGAAATAAAAACTTTGAGGTTCGCCGATGATATTGTAATTCTGTCAGAGACAGCAAAGGACTTAGAAGAGCAGTTGAACGGAATTGACAGTGTCTTGAAAGGAGGGTACAAGATGAACATCAACAAAAGCAAAACTAGGATAATGGAATGTAGTCGAATTAAGTTGGATGATGCTGAGGGAATTAGATTAGGAAATGAGACACTTAAAGTAGTAAAGGAGTTTTGCTTTTTGTGGAGCAAAATAACTGATGACGGTCGAACTAGAGAGGATATAAAATGTAGACTGGCAATGGCAAGGAAAGCGTTTCTGAAGAAGAGAAATTTCTTAACATCGAATATTGATTTAAGTGTCAGGAAGTCGTTTCTGAAAGTATTTGTATGGAGCGTAGCCATGTATGGAAGTGAAACGTAGACGATAAATAGTTTAGACAACAAGAGAATAGAAGCTTTCGAAATGTGTTGCTACAGAAGAATGCTGAAGATTAGATGGGTAGAACATAGTCCGCAGCTCTTGGTCGTGCGGTAGCGTTCCCGGGTTCTATTCCCGGCGGGGGTCAGGGATTTTCTCTGCCTCGTGATGACTGGGTGTTGTGTGATGTCCTTAGGTTAGTTAGGTTTAAGTGGTTCTAAGTTCTAGGGGACTGATGACCATAGAAGTTAAGTCCCATAGTGCTCAGAGCCATTTGAACCATTTTTGGTAGATCACATAACAAATGAGGAGGTATTGAATAGAATTGGAGAGAAGAGGAGTTTGTGGCACAACTTGACTAGAAGAAGAGATCAGTTGGTAGGACATGTCCTGAGGCATCAAGGGATCACCAATTTAGTACTGGAGGGCAGGGTGGAGGGTAAAAATCGTAGAGGGAGACCAAGAGATGAATACACTAAGCAGATTCAGAAGGATGTAGGTTGCAGTAAGTACTGGGAGATGAAGAAGCTTGCACAGGATAGAGTAGCTGGAGAGCTCCATCAAACCAGTCTCAGGACTGAAGACAACAACAACAACAACAACAACAACAATGTACTTTCCTGATCACTTTGGTATCCAATACATTAAAATCAGAGAATTGGGAGACCTTGAAATAATATTTTGAATGTTGTCGTGTGATTGTCAAATTTCACGGATACGCATATATTGCCACAGTTGAGCAGTCATATCTAGGGAACTACAGATGTATGAATTACTTAGGTGATGGAGACACCAAGACTATCATTTCAGTACAAAACAGTAAGCCCTAAGATGTTCCTATACAAAAACGTGAGTGTGTCGGACATGTCCAGAAAAGGATTGGAACATGTCTGCGTAACCTAAAAACCAAGCTGGGTAATACAAAACTGTCTGATGGCAAGACAGTAAAATGTGCTGGAAGACTAATGGACAAAGTAATTGATGAATTACAGGAATATTATGAGAAGGCGGTTAGACATAACTGTGACAATTTAGAGAAGATGAAAAGAGCTATGTGAAGCACTTTCTTTCATCGAATACCAGTCGATGAAAAGCCATGTCATGCTTTGTGTCCACTTACACCAAACACTTGGTGTAAATATAGGCAAGCTCAATTTTCTGGCATCCTGCATGAAATTACACATAAACATTCTCTTCCTTTGGCAGTAAGGGAGGCAATCAAACCTATTTACAGAGATTTGGCAAATCCTGAGCTTCTAAAGAAGTGTTTACATTGCAAGACCTAGAATGTGAATGAATCCTTGAGTAACGTTTTGTGCTGCCGTGTGCCCAAAAATATATTTGTTGGCCTTATGACTCTAAAGTTACCAATGTCTGATGCTGTAATAACTTTTAACGGTGGTAACTGTGAAAGACTTAAGGTTCTGGAGAAGTAATGTGTAAGATTTGGATAGAACACAGCTAAAGGACTGGTGGAACTGGATGAGCTTCGTGTACGTGAAGCAGAGTTAGCTACTCAGCAAATGACAAAAGAACCAAGAAAGAAAAGGAGGAGGCAAGCACTGGGCTGTTGTGACACTGAAGAAGACACAGGGCAATTGTAGTGAATAAAAGACGCAGAAATGTAACTCTGTATAAGAATTTGTAATAAAAAATGTTTTAAAACCTCAATATCTCTGAACTGTATTTTTTGCAATAGATGGCCCGTTTTCTACAAAAAATACTGGTGGTAGAGACATGAAATTTTCACAACATGCTAAGTGTGAGGTTCAAAACATATGGAATAATTAAAATATCCTGTTTTTATGTTCATTTACTTACAAGATTCTGTCAAAAAATTGAGTGTTTGAAAAAAAAGATAACATGGCCCACAATACAATTTTAGTAATAATTCTAGTTCAGTGTATCTAGAAAGGTGCATTCCATAATTATGGAAAATTGTAAGTTGGTGTCTTAAAAAGCTTCCAAGATAATGGGTCACAAAATTCGATAATTTAACATTGGCGGCATAGGACATACAATGTCCCCTTAATTGAATGGCCAGTGTCTGAAAGTAGGACACAATATGAACAAAAAAATGGTTCAAATGGCTCTGAGCACTATGGGACTCAACTGCCGTGGTCATAAGTCCCCTAGAACTTAGAACTACTTAAACCTAACTAACCTAAGGACAGCACACAACACCCAGCCATCACGAGGCAGAGAAAATCCCTGACCCCGCCGGGAATCGAACCCGGGAACCCGGGCGTGGGAAGCGAGAACGCTACCGCACGACCACGAGATGCGGGCGTATATGAACATCAACAGAAGCAAAACAATGATAACGGAATTTAGTTGAATTAAATCAGGCGATGCTAAGGGAACAAGATTAGGGAACCAGACACTAAAAGTAGTGAGTGAGTTTTGTTACGTGGTCAGTAAAGAAACTGATGATGGTAGAAGTAGAAAGGATATAAAATGCAGCTTGCCAATGACGACGAAAGAATTTCTGAAGAAGTAAATTTGTTAACATCGAATATACACTGATCAGCGAAAACGTTATGGCCACCTACATAATAGCCTGTATGTCCACCTTCGGCACGAATGACAGCGGCGACCCCTAGTAGCATGGAAGCACTGAGGCCTTGGTAGGTTGCTGGGGGTGTTGGCACCACACCAGCACACACGTCACCCAAATGCGGTAATTTCGTGGAAGGGGGGCGACGAGCTCTGACGCCACCGTCATTGACATCCCAGATAGGGTTCAGATGCGGTGAGTTGAGGCCCAACACATCAGTTGTAATTAGCCACTACGTTTCTCGAACAACACCGTCAAACTCGTGGCCTAGTGGCATGGCACATTATCTTGTTGAAAAATGCCACTGCCTTTGGGAAACACGATCGTCACGAAGGGGTGTACGTGTTGTACAACCTGTGTACGATACTCCTTGGCTGTCACGGTGCCTCGCACTAGCTCCACTGGACCCAGGGGCGCACACGTGGATGTTATCGAGAGCATAATGGACCCGTCCAGCAGTACGGGTGTCGAGCAGCCGGTCCAATGGAAGACGACTGATTCGTGCCCTCCCATCGGAATTCATCAGACCCTGCAACGTTCTGCCACTGCGCCAACGTCCACTGCCGACGGTCACGTACCCGTTTCAGCCTTAGTTGCCGATGCCGTGGTGTTAACGTTGGCACATGTATGCGTCGTCGGCGGAGGCCCATCGTTTGTAATGTTTGGTGCATTGTGTGTTCAGACACACATGTACTCTGCTCATCGTTAAAATTTGATTTTAATTTCGCCACAGTTCGTCGCCTGTTCTATTTTGGACTGCCCACCCTACAACGTCCGACATGTGTAATGAGGGACGGCCGCCAGAACCCAGGACGTCTAGGTTTCGACACCCGTTGAACCTAACAGAGCCCTCTTCGACATTTGCCGAAATGCCCGTGCCAAGCCTCTGGGCCATCAGAATCTGCCCTCGGTCAAACTCCGATAGATATCACACCTTCCCCATTCTACACACGGATAGCACGCTACGTGCACCGTGTGTGTGCCCGACAAGCAGCCGTACCTCCCCAGGTAAAGCTGTTATCACGTGGCCGGGTTTATATCCATAGTAGATCGGCGCTCATAATGTATCGGCTGATGAGTGTCAGTTTGTTACCAAGTCTTTTCTGAAGCACTTCGTCTCGAATGTAAGTGAAATTGGACGATAAACAGTTTAGCCGAGAAGAGTATAGAGACTTTTGAAATGTGGTGCTACAGAAGAAGGGTGAAGATGATATGGGTACATCATGTAAATAATGGGGAGGTACTGAATAGAACTGGGCAGGAAAGAAATTTGTGGCACAACCCGGGATCGGTTGATAGGACATATTGTGAGACATCAAGAGACCACCTGGTTAGTACTGAAGTCTGGGGGGCAAAAACTGTAGAGGGAACACCATGAAATGAATACAGTAAGCAGATTCAGGAGGATGTAGGCGGCATTTTTTTCGGCGATGAAGAGGCTTGCATCAAACCAGTCTTCAGAGTGAAGACCTCAACAACACCAACGACTATCTTCGACAGCTTGTTATTTGCCACCTGCATTTTTCTCACGGTGGCAATGAGTTTGTAGAATAAATTACGGCTGCTAAGAAACACAGTTGTAACTTCCGTAAGTGCAGCGTGTGCCACTTTTTCTGGCGTCGCCCTCGACCCAGAGCGGTGGGTGTTGCGTTGTGAGTCCCGTAAAGTAGAAGTAAAAGCACCCCTCGCAATCCCGCGTCCGGCCATCCTGATTTAGGTTTTCCGTGATTTCCCTAAATCGCCCCAGGCAAATGCCGGGATGGTTCCTTTGAAAGTGCGCGGCCGATTTCCTTCCCCGTCCTTCCCTAACCCGATGAGACCGATGACCTCGTTGTTTGGTCTCGTCCCCCAAAACAACCCAACCCCACACCTCGGCCGGTCTCATGGCAGGCGTGGAGGTGGGTAAGTGGGTCAGCTACGTCAGCCACTACACGTTCCAGCCTCCTGTCGTCTCTGAGACGGGTGGATACTTTTCAAGCGACTTCTCGAACTCACAACAGCCTTTCCAGGATGCAGCATGTGGTCCGTGGCAGCCTGGACACCCTGGTGAAATTTGCACTTCTTACTGGTGTGCAAGTCGCCACACTTCTCGCAACGCGACGGCAACCAGCAATAGGTCGGGCTGTGTGTCCAACTTTGGCATCGTTTGCAAACCCTCTGTGCTGCCGCCGTGTCCGTTCTGGGGAGTGCTGCTGTGCGAGCCCTCCACGACCAACAGTGTGTCCATCCCGTGTAATCCTCTCCATTCCTGCACAACTCCTGTAACCTACATCCGCCCCAACCTGCTTGCCGTGCTCAAGTCTTGCTCCCCTATACTTTCTTTCCTTACCGGAATGACACTCCGCCGATGCCCCCGAATGTTCCCTGTCAAACGATCCCTTCTTTTTGTCCAGTCGTCCCATAAATTTTTCTTCTTTCTGTTTCGATTCCGTCGCATGTGATTAGTAATCCGATCTGTGTACCTAATCTTCAACATCCCCCTGTACCACCAAATTTAAAAACTATTCTTATCTGAACTGCTTATCCTGCACGTTTGACGTCTGTACACAGATACACGCAAGACAAATACTTCCTAGGGAAAATATTGTAACACTTATATTCATATTCGACTTTTATAAATTTGTATTTGTCAAAATGGTTTTCTTGCTGCTACCAGTCTTCGTTTTACATTATCTCTACTCCTGCCATAATTAGTCATTATGCTACCTAAATAACACAGCTCTCGTTGGCTAATTCGAGGGACTGTTACCTAATCTAGTTTCCTCAGCATCGCCTGACTCGATTCGGCTACGTTCCGTTACGCTTGTACTTTTTGTTCATATTCATCTCACAACCTCTTCTCAAGAAGATGTCTCTTCCGTTACAATCTGTGCCAAGGGCTTTGCGTCTCTGTCAGAATTATAAGGTCTTCGGCAACCCTCAGAATCGTCATTTTCTCTTTCTGAATTGCATTCCCGTCTGTAATTTCTCACTGCTTTCCTTTTGTGTAGGCTGTTTAACGCCGTGGTGGCTGTACAGCCAACGAAAATAAAGCTGTGGTGCGCTCCCTCTGTGTTTGAAATCCCTCCTTAGGCCGGTATTACACTATCAAATTTCTTTGTCCAATATCTTTGTCAAAGATATTTGATAGTGTAATAGGGACTTTGTCAAATGTCGTCCAATATTTGATCAAATCTAGGGCCTCGCTGTATATTTGGTCAAAGAAACCGCTTGTCTTCTGTTCACTGCAATGTGACATGTTACCACATGGAGCGCTAGCATCGCTGCAGCGTTCTGTCGTCTGTAGTGTTTTTATAAACATTGCCGGTAAATACAATTAGTGTGTGCCGACAACTACAAAATTAATAGAGATGTCTGAAGCTGATGGGGCGCTTTACAACGTGAGGCACCCTGAATACAAAAATAGATTAAGAAGATTGGAGACCTAACCTGACCTAACCTATCCTAACATAACCCTCTCCTGTAGCAAGGAATCGGAGTGTTATAGTGAGCCTGTCTTCTGAAGATGTAGCAGTTCTTAAGTGAATATTGTGCTTCGTGATATGAGGATACACTTCATTGAGCACATACAGAAATGTATGCTCATTCATTCTTAAGTAATTGATGTACGACTTGACGTCTTCCACTGTAAGCTCACGTAACAAGTTTTGTTGAATGCTTTTATCGTGTCGTCGTAAAACCCACGGCTTCACCCAGATTAGATTAGTTTTTCGTTCCATAGATCCGTGCTGAGGAGATCCTCGTGGATGTGGAACATGTCGATTTTTTTGAGCTGAAATAAAAATACTAATAGTATGAATAAATACATCATTTGTTTCTATTAAAAATTTCTCCAATAGAGTAGAAGGAGTTGGCAAGTAGTAAGTCTTTCAGGCTCCTTTTAAACTGATCTTTATTTCTAACTAAATTTTTTATGTTTCCTGGCAAATTATTGAAGATGAGTGTTCCTGAGTAGTGGACCCCTTTTTGAACTAAAGTAAGTGCTTTTAAGTCCTTGTGCAGATCATTTTTGTTCCTGGTATTGTATGTATGAACTGAGTTGTTTGTTGGAAAAAGAGATACATTATTTACGACAAATTTCATTAAGAAGTAAATATACTGAGAGGCAGTAGTTAGTATACCAAGTTCTTTGAAGAGGTTTCTGCAGGAGGTCCGTGAATTTACTCCACAAATAATACGTATTACACGCTTTTGGACCTTGAAAACTTTTGTTTGACTTCAAGATTTACCCCCAAAATATTATCCCATATGACATTATGGAATGAAAGTATGCAAGCTTTTTCATTTTTATGTTGCCTATGTCTGCTAACACTCGAATTGCAAATACAGATTTGTTAAGGCCTTTCTGCAGTTCTGTGGTGTGCTCCTCCCAACTGAATTTATTATCAAGTTGTAATCCCAGGACTTTTAAGACTGTCAACCTCGTATGTATGGTTCCATTTTTTCCCCCCACTTCCTTTCCGCATGTGCACACAATGCAATTGGAGTACGTAGAACTGCTGCGGTTAGTAACAAGTTGTTGTCAGCCATCTTGAACTTTGACGAAAAATTTGATGACAGTGTAATACCCCTTCTAGCGCTACGTCAAAGATCTTTGTCAAATGTATTGGACGGAATATTGGATCACATCTTTGATCAAATCTTTGACAAAGAAATTTGATAGTGTAATACCGGCCTTAGGTGTGCTCCCAGTCCAGAGGCAGAAGGCGCGGTGGCGACGTGTGGCGGTCACGTGCCGCTGCTTCGAGTTCCCCTTCCCCCCGCCACTGCAACTACAAACAGAAGAGAAGGCGCACGGCGGCGAGTCGCTTTGTTCGCCCTTGTGCAGACACGAGTGGCGTTGCGAGGCGATGTGCGCTAGGCGTAGTGCGCTGTTCTTTCCTTTCTCCCGTCAAATGGCGCGCCACACACTTTGCACGATAATGGGAGTGAACTCGATAAGTACGACTTTGGAGGCTTTGAAAGTATCAAGCCTAGCTGAAAGCAGAAAACATCTTCATCTGATGAAATGAATTGTCATCAGAAACATTTTACTTTAGAGCTTGTCGTAAGTGAACAACCTAACCTGTGACCTGCAGAACTGCTGCCAATAAAATTTTACACATGCGAGTCTATCGTGACTGCAATAGGCAATCTGAAATGAAATGCGCGAGCATTTTAGGTAAGCATGTGGAAAGACATTCCTTAATAAATCGTTGATAAGGCTGTTGTAGTTCTCAGTAATTCTTTATTTGATCTCCTATTACAGTAATTCCGGACAGAGGCCTTGAGAACATCGCGTCACAAACAGGAATAATGTTATGTAAGTACCTCCAGTGGTAACATCAGTTTCCGAAGCATTGCAACAGAATTGTGTATTAATAGTTTTACGATAATATACCAGATGAGAATTTTGCTGATTTTATTCCTCTTGAAAACAAGCTGTCAAGTATACGTCGCTGTTTTGTAAACAGATCTCATCTGTCAAAGAGTAGTAAGGAACGTTACACCTTACATCTGTTAATGGAATTGATTATGGCAAATGAATCTGTTCTTGTTCCAACTTTGGTCAAGAGTTATTGCTATGAAATATTCGTCCGTCGCTGACGAATTCGTATTCACCTCTATCCACTATTATTAATACACTATCTTCATCCGTGAATGCTAGCAACAGATCTAAAAAAATTAGATATATTTCGCTGAGGCATCCCGAACATTAAGCGGTATCATTTTTTGTGTGTTTATCGCACAGCCCACCGACAGAGACTGGCAGATTCCACAGTGCGTAGAAGCAGGTGGGTATTTTACCTCATTCGGCCGCAGTTCGTTGCTCGTGTCTGAATGATATATTTCACTACATAAACATTTTTCAGACATGCTGTATATGTTTTCGGAATGATCGGAAAACCCGTTTGTTATCCTTTTTCGACTATAATGGAGTGATCCAGTTTCTTCTTCGCTGCTGAACATGTACGGGTTGCCCGGGTCTGGTCCAGGGGGCACATTCGCCAGCGCTGTGGGGCGCGGCGCACCCCGCCCACCACCTTAGCGTGTGCGGCGCGCGAGTCTGAAAAAAATGTTCAAATGTGCGTCAATTCTCAAGGGACCAAACTGCGCAGGTCATTGATCCCTAGACCTACACATTACTAAAATTAACTTTAAGTAACTTATGCTAAGAACAACACACGCACACTCATGCCGGAGGGAAGACTCGAACCTCCGGCGGGAGGGGCCGCGCAATCCGGTACATGGCGCCTCAAACCTCGCGACTACTCCGGCCGCGCTTAAGACTGCGTTCGCAGTGGCGCCGACCCCGATGCCCGGACGGCGCCGCAAGAGGTTCGTCGATAGCTCGGCGACGGTCCGTCCGATCTCTGCGTCACCTTTACGTTGCCTGAAGGTGGGCAGGTAGCTTGGAATCTGTTTAACCCAGGCGGTAATCAGCTAGTCTAACCTGCTTGGGCTGGATGAATGCCGGTGTGCGTATATGCTTGGAGACGACTGACGCATTATGACTTTTGCTACCAAACAGACGTCGAATGCACGTGAGTGATCTATACCTGCCACGAAAAGAACGTGGTGACTACTGTAGACTCTTTTCTCAGTTACTGGAATAGCTCTACAAGCCGGCCAGGGTGGCCGAGCGGTTCTAGGCGCTTCAGTCTGGAACCGCGCGACCGCTACGGTCGCAGGTTCGAATCCTGCCTCGGGCATGGGTCTGTGGTGATGTCCTTAGGTTAGTTAGGTTTACGTAGTTCTAAGTTCTAGGGGACTGATGACCTCAGAAGTGAAGTCCCATAGCGCTCAGAGCCATTTGAAACACAAGAAAATAAGCTCTGCAAACTTTACGACTGTGCCAGGCGAAGAGAGAAACGTTCTGATACAAACTCGAGGTGACGACTGCAGACACTGAAAAGCAAGATTGTTATAACACTCCGCACAAATTCACATACATTCAGCGAAACCTGCATACGTTAGGTGACTGCCAGGCAGTATACGTGTGAAGGACAAATATGTATTTTAGAATCAAATGGCCTGAAAACTTCAAGCATTTAGCAATGGAAAACCGAACACTGCATTTTTAAACCATCTCATACAACAAAATCGCCACACTACTGGCATAAAAGCGCCATTACGTGGTAATAATAATTCGTAGACAGCTAATGCGCACCTACAACAACCCAAAGATCCACTACAGTAACTTTCAGTACAAGAGAAGCTACCTTTCTCACTCGAACAAATTGTATCTTGAACTTGTTAGTTACGCCGAAATTTTCCGGTGAAGATTGTGCTTACTTTTGGTTTCCAATTAAGTTGCGACTCAGTCCACAGACTCTGTGCTGTATCGGGATTATGATACGTTTCGTCCTTAGAATGCCAAGAACTTTTCTTGCCTACAATTAACTAATCAGTTTCTTACTGTTCGTATTTCGTGTGTGAGGACATCGGCCGATCCACCCGCGGAAAAGAAAATAATTTGAATTTCACCGATTGTCATTTGGAAAAAATGTTCAAATGTGTGTGAAATCCTGTGGGACTTAACTGCTAAGGTCATCAGTCCGTAAGCTTACACACTACTTAACCTAAATTATCCTAAGGACAAACACACACACCCGTGCCAGAGGGAGGACTCGAACCTCCGCCAGGAGCAGCCTGTCGTCTGGAGCCTGTGTATTCCGACTGTAATTGTAAGACCGGCTGCGCTGTGACCGCCACGCAGCCTCGTACTGATCTCAAAAGATTGACCGTCTCCGGTGCAAGTCCGTCGTCGGCTGGACTCGCCGGCTGAGCTCCTGGCCAGCTGCCAGCTGCCCCAGCTGCCAGCTCCCCCTCCCAGCTGCCAGCTGCCCCAGCCGGCCGTGTCACCCTGGCTCCGGGCCACCCCCCCCCCCCCCCCCCCTCACACACACGGACAGTCACTCTTCAGCGGCTGCCAAGCGCTAGCAGCTCTGTCGCGCACCTCCAGCTCACACCCGCTGCCAGCCAGAGCTTTCACGCGATGAGTTTTCACTTTGGATCGTCCCGTGCCGTTTCCAAAAGCTTGCAGCTAATTAAGCTGAATGCAGTAAATTCCCAAGCAATTCATCTGATGGTCCGCGCTGTAAACCGCAGCCTCCTGGGAGTCACCAGTTTCGTCTGACAAACCACTCTGCGGGCCTGCAAAGGGCAGCGACGCCGTAGAGTTCACGCCCGGCAACCGCAGTCTGCTTCGTGGCTCGCAGATTCTAGAAGCAGCTGAACGGGGGTCTCTTCCCAATTTCCGAAAGGCTTTCGTCGATTAGTAACAAAAATATTCTCGTACGTAGTATCTTCACAGATATGCGATAATCTCTGTCAATAATTGGATATTGGAACCCAGTATGTTAGAGTGACGGCCAACTTCAGACACAAAACTGACGACAGGCGCATTACAAAGAAGAGTGATAGGCCCCCGTGCTGCTCTCAGTACCGATCAACAGCTGTACGTGCTGGACATCGACAGGATGGGAAAACGAGTGGGAAGCAGGGCGTCCGCTAGTGTTTGGAGAAAAGTTTCGAAACAAAACACTGTTCCCAGTCACCCGTTGACGTTTTATTTCTCCGTAAGCATACACCAGAACTTGACCCATGGTCTACGGGTAGCGTCTTTGATTCTTAATCAAAACGTCTTCGGTCCCGGGTTCGATCCCCCCCACTGCCTAAATTTTGATAAATAATCAGCATTGGCGGCCGAAGACTTTCGGCATAAGAAGTCAGCCTCATTCTGCCAACGGCCTTGTCAAAGAGGGGTGGGAAATTGCCCCTAAAGGCGGAAGAATCAGCAATGATCAACGAGATGAGGATGCAGAACGCAATGGAAACCACTGGATTAAAGACACGTAACGTGTCTCCTCAGGATATGTGGCCTGTAATTGAAGAAGTGTCATGATGATCTCTCCATTGGCAAAAGGTTCCGGAATAGTCCCCCATTCGGAACTCTGGGAGGGGACTGCCAAGGGGGAGGTTACCATGAGAAAAAGATTGAATAATCAACGAAAGGATGACGTTCTACGAGTTGGGGCGTGGAATGTCAGAAGCTTGAACGTGGTAGGGAAACTAGAAAATCTGATAAGGGAAATGCAAAGGCCCAATCTAGATATAGTAGGGGTCAGTGAAGTGAAGTGGAAGGAAGACAAGGATTTCTGGTCAGATGAGTATCGGGCAATATCAACAGCAGCAGAACATGGTATAACAGGTGTAGGATTCGTTATGAATAGATAGGTAGGGCAGAGGGTGTGTTACTGTGAACAGTTCAGTGACCGGGTTGTTCTAATCAGAATCGACAGCAGACCAACACCGAAAACGATAGTTCAGGTATACATGCCGACGTCGCAAGCTGAAGATGAACAGATAGAGAAAGTGTATGAGGATATTGAAAGGGTAATGAATGCAGTATGTAAAGGGGGACGAAAATCTAATAGTCATGGGCGACTGGATTGCAGTTGTAGGGGAAGGAGTAGAAGAAAAAGTTACAGGAGAATATGGGCTTGGGACAAGGAATGAAAGAGGAGAAAGACTAATTGAGTTCTGCAACAAGTTTCAGCTAGTAATAGCGAATACCCTGTTCAAGAATCACAAGAGGAGGAGGTACACTTGGAAAAGGCCGGGAGATACGGGAAGATTTCAATTAGATTACGTCATGGTCAGACAGAGATTCCGAAATCAGATACTGGATTGTAAGGCGTACCCAGGAGCAGATATAGACTCAGATCACAATATAGTAGTGATGAAGAGTAGGCTGAAGTTCAAGACATTAGTCAGGAAGTGGGATACGGAAGTACTAAGGGATGACGAGATACGTTTGAAGTTCTCTAACGCTATAGATACAGCAATAACGAATAGCGCAGTGGGCAGTGCAGTTGAAGAGGAATGGACATCTCTAAAAAGGGGCATCACAGAAGTTGGGAAGGAAAACACAGGTACAAAGAAGGTAGCTGCGAAGAAACCATGGGTAACAGAAGAAATACTTCAGTTGATTTATGAAAGGAAGAAGTACAAACATGTTCCGGGAAAATCAGGAATACAGAAATACAAGTCGCTGAGGAATGAAATAAATAGGAAGTGCAGGGAAGCTAAGACGAAATGGCTGCAGGAAAAATGTGAAGACATCGAAAAAGATATGATTGTCGGAAGGACAGACTCAGCATACAGGAAAGTCAAAACAACCTTTGGTGACATTAAAAGTAACGGTGGTAACATTAAGAGTGCAGCGGGAATTCCACTGTTAAATGCAGAGGAGAGAGCAGATTGGTGGAAAGAATACATTGAAAGCCTCTATGAGGGTGAAGATTTGTCTGATGTGATAGAAGAAGAAACAGGAGTCGATTTAGAAGAGATACGGGATCCAGTATTAGAATCGGAATTTAAAAGAGCTTTGGAGGACTTACGGTCAAATAAGGGAGAAGGGCCAGATAACATTCCATCAGAACTTCTAAAATCATTGGGGGAAGCGGCAACAAAACGACTATTCACGTTGGTGTGTAGAATATGTGAGTCTGGCGACATACCATCTGACTTTCGGAAAAGCATCATCCACACAATTCCGAAGACGGCAAGAGCTGACAATTGCGAGAATTATCGCACAATCAGCTTGACAGCTCATGCATCGAAGCTGCTTGCAAGAATAATATACAGAAGAATGGAATAGAAAATTGAGAATGCGCTAGGTGACGATCAGTTTAGCTTTAGGAAAAGTAAAGGGACGAGAGAGGCAATTCTGACGTTACGGCTAATAATGGAAGGAAGGCTAAAGAAAAATCAAGACACTTTCATTGGATTTGTCTACCTGGAAAAAGCGTTCGACGATATAAAATGGTGCAAGCTGTTCGAGATTCTGAAAAAAGTAGGGGTAAGCAATAGGGAGAGACAGGTCATATACAATAGTACAACAACCAAGAGGGAATAATAAGAGTGGACGATCAAGAACGAAGTGCTCGTATTAAGAAGGGTGTAAGACAAGGCTGTAGTCTTTCGCCCCTACTCTTCAATCTGTACATCGAGGAAGCAATGATGGATATAAAAGAAAGGTTCAGGAGTGGAATTAAAATACAAGGTGAAAGGATATCAATGATACGATTCGCTGATGACATTGCTATCCTGAGTGAAATTGAAGAAGAATTAAATGATCTGTTGAACGGAATGAACAGTCTAATGAGTACACAGTATGGTTTCAGAGTAAATTGGAGAAAGACGAAGGTAATGAGAAGTAGTAGAAATGAGAAGAGCGAGAAACTTAACATCAGGATTGATGGTGACGAAGTCAATGAAGTTAAGGAATTCTGCTACCTAGGCGGTAAAGTAACCAATGACGGACAAAGCAACGAGGGCATCATTAGCAGACTCGCTAAGGCAAAAAAGGCATTTCTGGGCAAGATAAGTCTACTAATATCAAATACCGGCCTTAATTTCAGGAAGAAATTTCTGAGGATGTACGTCTGGTTCAAAATGGCTCTGAGCACTTTGGGACTTAACTTCTGAGGTCATCAGTCCCCTAGAACTAACCTAAGGACATCACACACATCCATGCCCGCGGCAGGATTCGAACCTGCGACCGTAGCGGTCGCGCGGTTCCAGCCTGTAGCGCCTAGAACTGCTCGGCCACACCGGCCGGCTGTACGTCTGGAGTACAGCATTGTATGGTAGTGAAACATGGACTGTGGGAAAACTGGAACAGAAGAGAATCGAAGCATTTGAGATGTGGTGCTATAGACGAATGTTGAAAATTAGGTGGACTGATAAGGTAAGGAATGAGGAGGTTCTACGCAGAATCGGAGAGGAAAGGAATAGGTGGAAAACACTGATAAGGAGAAGGGACATGATGATAGGACATCTGCTAAGACATGAGGGAATGACTTCCATGGTACTAGAGGGAGCTGTAGAGGGCAAAAACTGTAGAGGAAGACAGAGATTGGAATACGTCAAGCAAATAATTGAGGACGTAGGTTGCAAGTGCTACACTGAGATGAAGAGGTTAGCACAGGAAAGGAATTCGTAGCGGGCCGCATCAAACCAGTCAGTAGGCTGATGACCAAAAAAAAGCCTACACCTAAGGGGTGCACGAAGCTCAAACCCGCTACGGCAACAGCAAGCTGCCGCAGGTTAATTGAAAGGAACCAGTGGACACGTCCGTTCACGGACCGAGCTGGCAGGCAAAAGAGCGTCCTCAAAACAGGCGCGTCCTCGCCAACTCGTCCAGCGCGCCCCACATGACCGCCCCCCCCCCCCCCCCCCAGCCACCCTGTTGATGAGCGTAGGCTGCTTCGTTGGGCGTCCCACTGTCACCGGTACTCGACGTAGCCTCCCCACCAGCACTACTACCGTGCGTGGATGGAGCGTGGGTGTTACGAAAAACATCCGGTACTGTGCCCACTCAGGCTACGCCACAGTCCTACCAAGGAAGCAGTACCATATGTCATATGAAAGTCAATTGGAATGGAAAACTCGAAAAATGTTGATTACCAGTGTTTCCTCAGCACATGAGGCACACAGAACACCAGATACGGTCGGCGGCAGCTACAATTGTCCAACGGCGTAGCAGAAAATGCACACGGACTTGAACAAATTTTCCAGTTGCTGTAACGAATGACAGCTCTTGTGAAATACGAATAATTACAAAATAATACATACAACACACTAAAGCAACTCGATGGCATCAGTTCAGAAGTAATGTTGATCATCTAAGTCACTTCTCATCTTTCGAATATCTAGGAATAACACCAAGAAAAGATATGAGATTTGTTGAACTCTTCCATAAATATTCTGTACCTCTGGCACGGTGTCACGTCTAGGTTTTCTAGTCTCTGTCTTTTGCTCTCTTTGGCTCCCGTTAGTACCATGAAATGCCTTTCCTCGTAGTAGTCAGTATTTCCCACACAGTTCTTTCATTGCCTATTCTTGGAATAATTTCCTGATTTTTTATCTCATCAACTGACTTAAGTGTTTTGAATCCTTTTGTGACACCAAATATCTGAGTATTGGAGTTCTCTTTTTGCCCAATTTCCCCTTAATGCATGAGTCATTTTCATGCAATGAATTGCCCCTGAAATAACTTCTCGAATTAAGCTTCATATTCTGATATAGGAATGCCCTTTCTGCCTGACTAGTCTGTTTCTTAGGTTCTCCTCACTTCGTCCATAGGGCAATATTTTGCTTCCAAGCTGGCAGCATTGCTTCACCTCGTCTGCAACTGGTCCCCATTTATCACGTTACTTCATTTCTGTTTCTTATAGTTACTTTCTTATTTCTTTGGTTTACTCTCAGTATGTGTTCTGTACTTAATACATTGTCTATTCCATTTAACAGGTCCTGTAACATATTCTTACTTTCAGCAGGGTCATCAACAAATCTTATCGTTGACATCATTTCACAGTGTATTTTAATTCCATTCCTTACACTTTCTGTTGCTTCTTCGATGTATCCTTGCCTTAAGACCTTTTTAATTTTTTCCATATTACTCGTCCTTCCCTAAACCTTGTACCTATGTTTCTGAGAATTTCAAACATCTTGCACCGTTTGACATTGTAGAGTGCTGTTTCGACATCAACAAATCCTATTTTTTCTGAAGTTTTGTTTCCAGTGTTTCATTTATCGTCAGAGAAGCATGGCTGAAGCCTTTGCGTTACATAAATCCAAATTGATTGTCGTCTAATACATTTTCAGTTTTCTTGCACTCTGTACTACTCTTTCAGCAACTAAAGTACATGAGCTGTTAAAGTGTTTCTCGCATTTATCTGTATCTTGTTATCTTCTGCGCTGTGTAGATGATAGTGTTTCTCAAGTTCGATGGTTCAGCTGTAGTCTCGTGGGTTGTACATGTTGTCTTGAGTAATCGTTAACTTGCCACTTCTCCTAACGATTCCAAAAATTGCGAAATATTTGTTAACTATCCATTCTTACTTTTTTGATCGCAAGACTTCCTTGTAATGGGTCTCCATATTCTCTTTCCACCTATGATGTCTGTTCTCCTCTATGATGTTTGTTTAACAGTAGACTTTCCGTTGAAGCCTTTTTTTTAATTTTCATTGAAATGCTTTTGACGTTACAGTATACATAATATGTCGTTCTGACGACCTTTTCCTTCTGTTTCCTCACATTTTTCCTCGAGGTATTTCACTTTTACATCTCTGCACTTGTTACTGCTTTCAGTCCTAGGTGATTCATATTGCTGTATTCTATCCTGTTCCTGGCCATTTTCTTCCGTCTCTCAACTTAACTATTTATTCTCTTACCCAAGGTTTCTTCGCAGTCACCCCTCTCGTTTATATCTGACTAACTCCTGCGATTGCTTCCTCTGGGGATCACCATTGTTCTTCAACTGAGCTGCCTGCTGTGTTATTCATTACCGCCTCAGCGAACATCAAATACATGCCATCATCCTTAAATTCTTCTGTAACCACTTTTTTATACATTGAATCTTCTTGACGGTTCTCCTAAACTTTAACCTCCTCTTCACTGTTACTACACTCTTACTTTAGTCTACGTCTATTCCTGGATACGCTTTACAACCCAGTATCTGCGTTCGGAATCTCTGTTTCACCACAATGTTATCGAACTGTTATCTTCACGACTCTTCAGAACTTCTTCGAGTACACATCCTGCTCTTATGATTCCTGAACAAAGTTTTTCCTATTACTTGCTGGAGTGTACTGCAGAGTTCAAGGAAGTTTTCTGCTTTCTCATTGCCACTACAGCCCGTATTCTCCCGTAATCAGGTCGTGTATTCCTTCCCTTGTTACTGTGTTCCAGTACCCCACGACTACTAGATAATCATCTTCTTTTATACAATGAATTACCCATTTAATGCCCCCATAACTACTGTCGACTTTGCAGAGAATAAACCTGTAACTAACCTATTCAGAGCAATTCAACGTTTGCTCTTCCTCCTTATGCATAACGAATGCTGCTCCTATAACGTTTCACTTCACTGATCATTTATTTATTTATTTATTTATTGATTCTCTGCCACGTTCGATGGTCCAGGCTCCAACTCGTAGTGTAGTACCCATTGATTGGTTGTTAATCTTTGTCTCATTCTCACGGTGACCTCCCTTTGTCAGTCTTTTCCCGGAGATCCGAATAGAGGACTAATACGGAATCATCTGCCTAGTAGGTCATCGTGACACTTTGACACTTTAACATCCACAAGCTACATGTAGTCGCACATTACACCTCTTTAACGCAGCGGCCTATGTTGCCTCCCACATCCTCGTGTCGTTCGGAATTGCTTATTCGTCTGCCTGTGGCGGACGTTTCGCAAACCGAGCGCAAGAGGACGCTACAAACCTATACTCGCTGTTCAGTCCTCTTTCTACATCTACACATACATGAATAGTGCGTGGGAAAAATGATTGTCGGTAAGCTCTACTGACTCTGTACTGGCTGTAATTTCTCGAATTTTCTCCTCGTGGTCAATACGCAAGATGTATGTGGGGGGATGTAATATGTTGTCCGGCTCCTGAAAAGTGCTGTCCCGAAATTTCAATAGTACATCTCTCCGTGACTCACAACGCCTTTCTTGTAACGTCTGCCAGTGGAGTTTGTGTAGGATCTCCGCAACTCTCTCACGCCAGCTAAACAATCCCTTGACGAAACGCGCCACCTTCGTTGGATGTTTTCTATCTCCTCTATCTGATAGTGATCCCGGATAGAAGAACAATACTCAAGAATCGGGCGAACAAGCGCCTTATGAGCCACTTCTTTCATGGATGAGTTACGTTTCCTTAAGATTATTCCGATGAATCTGAGTCTGGTGTCTGCTTTTCCCACTGTTATATATGGTCATTCCACTTAAGGTCGCTATGGATAGTTACGCGTAGATATTTTACGGCAGACGCTGTCTCCAGCTGTTTGTCATCAATACAGCTGTGCAGTAGTGGATTTCTTTTCCTATATATGCGCAATATGTTACATTTAATGACGTTCAGGGTCAGCTACCACAGTCTACATCATTCATCAATTCTCTGCAGGTCGTTCTACAAATTCTCACTATCTTCTGGCGTTGCTACTTTGGTATAAACAACTGCATCATCCATCATCTGCGAATATCCTTAAAGAGCATCCGACGCTTTCTACTTTCCCAACAAAATATTCTCAAGGACCTATGGAACGAAAACTAATCTAATCTAATCTAATCTAATCTAATCTAATCTCATCGAGCATGATTGGTAACTTGTCATATCACACTATCAAGTACCTAAAAAAGTCACATTAAGAGTCTTTTTATACGTTCTCTATTTTTGGTACTTAGAAAAAACATTGACATATTCATAATTGAAAAAATATTGAGCTTAAGACTTTTTCAATTTAGCCATCATTGTTACTGTTAAATTTTAGATTATTGCTCGAAATCTTTGTCTTCAAATCTGGGTGTTTAGTACAACAAACTCCTTAAAAAAAAAAATTGAGTATGAACTGAAAATGACAGGAAAAAATTAAAACTGAATATATTGGTCTTTCAAATGTACTACACTTGAGATTGCATTGAGTACACATGTGTGAAAAATAAGAAAACACTAATTTCATACAAGGTATTATTTATTTGAAAAAACACAGTTACAACAGAGTACTCCATCAGTATACAGTTAGTTTTAATTTTCAGTTCTTATTGAGGTGAGTTCAATCTGACCTTTGAGTCCATTATTTCTGAAATATTAGGTTCCAAACTCGAAACTCTCACTCTGAAATCCGACCGCATGTCTAGCCGATTCCTATATTGGTTTTTCATGAAACACATGGAAGAAAATACGCTCACACCGATATGTGGTTGCAAATGGAAGGATCTTTTTAATTGCCTTATCTCCAAGTTTTTTATTGTCCTTGCGTGATGATGCCTAGAAGTCTGTAATTTTATCACCGATGAAAATGTTTATCATCGTACCACAGCTGGACAGATCCACAAGTTGATCTTGCTCTTCTTATATGAGGCCTTGGATTTTGTCTATTTCTTCATATCTGAAGGGATTTCGAATAAACCTTTCGTCTAGGTCAGGTTCAGGGAAATACTCTCTAAAAGTGGTGGCTAGGCTGGGTAGATGCTCGGGTACATTGATCTTTATCTGGTCAGGCAAACTCTCCTCTGAAGACTCCAAGGATTGTTTTAAAGTAGAAAAGTTAGTTAGTGTTTTCTATCCTTGACGCCCAGATCTGACACTTTTTGACCATAACACTAATCTTATCCTCAACTTATGAACATGTCTACATTTTTTCCTTGTAAACTCAAGTTTAACACATTCAAGTGTTCAAACACATCAGCTAAGTACACAAATGAGCAAAGCCAAGAGAAGTTAGTGAGAAAATCCGCGTCCTTTTTGTCAAGAAGGAAGACACGAATCTCGTCTCTAAGTTCAAAAAATCTTGACAAGATCCTACCTCGAGAAAGCCATCTTACTTCCGTGTGAATAAGAAGTTGCTCATTCTCTCTGCCGATCTCTTTACACAACGAAGAAAATAATCTGGATTGCAGGTGTCGAGTTGTAATGTAGTTGATGATTTGAACTACTTCGTTAAGTATCTTTTGCAAGGGTTCAGGCAATATTTTGGCTACTAAGACTTCACGATGGATACGACAGTGAGTCCATTTCACCTCAGAGGTTACGGCTTTGATACCAGCTAGAAGACCTGTTTTTTTGCCAGCCATTGACTTTGCTCCATCCGTCGACAAGCCTACACATTTTTTCCAGGTGACATCGTGTTCATTGAGGTAATTATTTAATACAGTAAAAATACCGTCTGCTGTTGTATGCAGTAGTTCGCATGAAAAAAGAAAATCTTCGAACACTTGGTCCTCCCATAAGAATCGTGCGAAAACCAACATTATAGCTTTCTTTGATACGTCTGTGCTTTCATCCAATTGTAGAGCATACATGTCACTCACGCAAAGTCGAGCCAGCAATGTTTCTTCGATGTTAACTGCCATATCAGTAATTGGTCTTTGAACAGTATTATTTGAGAGCGGGACAGTCCCTATTGCCGTAACAGCTGCATTCTCTTGTAAAGTATTATTGCTGATGGCAGTATAGGTTCCTAAGCAATTGTGTTGTTTTTCCCACATTTAGCAACAAGCTGAGCCACCTCGTAAGACTCAAGGGTTGCATTTTCATTTACATTTGCACCACAGTGTTTGGTGATTGTTTTACGAGATGTTTTCAACTCTCCTAATTTATTTTTGAAAAAAATGTAATGACTTACTTTTGTACTCTGGGTGCTTTGTTTCAAGATGGCGCCGGAGATTTGCCGGTTTCATACATTCATTCGAAAGGCTTTCATAGCAAATTACGCATTGAGGCTGTTGCTCAGGACGAGTGAACGTAAAACCGATTTCCAAGTTCAAATGGCTCTGAGCACTATGGGACTTAACATCTTAGGTCACCAGTCCCCTAGAACTTAGAACTACTTAACCCTAACTAACCTAAGGAGATCACACACATCCATACCCGAGGCAGGGTTCGAACCTGCGACCGTAGCGTTCTCGCGGTTCCAAACTGACGCGCCTAGAACCGCTCGGCCACACTGGCCGGCCCGATTTCCAAGTAATCAGAGTTATATTTTCTAATTTTTCCAGTAAGCTTAACACTGATCTTGGAAGGGGTAAGTTCAAGGGACGCCGACGATTTAGGTTCAATAGACACTGATAATTTCAGTTCGAGAGTCACTGACTTACTTGCTTGAACATCAAATGAATTATCTTTCTCTTCTTCTGTAGGCCTTTCTCGTTTTAACGAACCACTTTTTAACCAACTGTCCAATTTTAACTACGCGAACTGTAGCTTCCACGAAAAACAACGCATTACAAATACTACTGTTTTAATACAGAATACTGAATATGTAAACAACACGGTCTGTGAAAGCAGTGGCAATAAATTAACAATGGCCGATAGTCGTCTGAAATGCGGGTTTCTGTGTAAAGTGACTGTCAGTTGTCTGCTGCAAAGAGGCACCGCTCGCAGTCTAACGGCATACAGCAGAACTATTTGCCTCTATCTAGTTCCAGTTTTGCACTAGTGTGTGCTAGTGTCAGTTGGCTCTAGGAAGGCGCTAGACGCACAAGTTAGCCTTCGCTAAAGCTCTGCTCGTGCTGGAAGCGGCCAAAACGAAAAATCTGTTATCATACGAAAGATATTTACTATATTTTTTATTCTAATAGCATGTTGCGGACCCCTCTGGCATAGCTCGCGGACCCCTGGGAGTCCGTGGACCACCTGTTGGGAACCACTGTGCTAGATCATTTATATATATTGTAAACAGCAACGTTCCTATCACACTTCCCTGTGGTACTCCGGACATTACCTTTACATCTTTCGATTTTGTTCCGTTAAGAGCGACGTGTTGAGTTCTATCTGCAAGGAAGTCTTGAATTCAATCGCAGGTCTGCTCCGATACTCCGTAAGCTCGTATTTTTTTCATTGAACGGCAATGCGGGACGGTCGACGGCCGTTCTCAGAATGAATGTGACTCCTTCTGCAGAACTGCTCTGCCACGATAGCGGTTAAGTAACAGTGACAGCGGAGCGCAGCAGCAGACGACGGCGAATAGCTGTCCAGTGCTGGAAACACGTTACGACGAGCCACTGTGCGGGGCGCGGGAGCACCTGGAAACGAGCAATCGCTGGAGTGAGCAGCGAGATAGGACCGTGGACCGGACATTCATAAAAACTCTTCCCCTCCCGAATATGCCCTCCATAGATGCGGGCGGAACTATGGGTTTCTGTAAGGAATTCGTTCGACTACGGCACAATATCGTGGAGTATTTTAATGAATGTATTCTCTTTTTCCCTGCATTACTTATCGTTGACGTTACAAAAAGGTACGGCCAAACTTTCAGGAAACATTCCTCACACACAAAGAAAGAAAATATGTTACGTGGACATGTGTCCGCAAACGCTTACTTTCCATGTTAGAGCTCATTTTATTACTTCTCTTCAAATCCCATTAATCATGGAGTGGAAACACACAGCAACAGAACGTACCAGCGTGACTTAAAACATTTTGTTACAGGAAATGTTCAAAATGTCCGCCGTTAGCGAGGATACATGCATCCACCCTCCGTCGCACGGAATCCCTGATGCGCCGATGCAGCCCTGGAGAATGGCGTATTGTATCACAACCGTCCACAATACGAGCACGAAGAGTCTCTACATTTGGTACCGGGGTTGCATAGACAAGAGCTTTCAAATGCCCCCGTAAATGAAAGTCAAGAGGGTTGAGGTCAGGAGAGCGTGGAGGCCATGGAATTGGTCCGCCTCCTACCAATCCATCGGTCACCGAATCTGTTGTTGAGAAGCGTACGAACACCTCGACTGAAATGTGCAGGAGCTCCATCGTGCATGAACCACATGTTGTGTCGTACTTGTAAAGACACATGTTCTAGCAGCACAGGTAGAGTATCCCGTATGAAATCATGATAACGTGCTCCATTGAGCATAGGTGGGAGAACATGGGGCGCAATCGAGCCATCACCAACAATGCCTGCCCAAAAGTTCACAGAAAATGTGTGTTGATGACGTGATTGCACAATTGCGTGCGGACTCTCGTCAGCCCACACATGTTGATTGTGAAAATTTACAATTTGATCACGTTGGAATGAAGCCTCATCCGTAAAGAGAACATTTGCACTGAAATTGAGGATTGACACGTTGTTGGATGAACCATTCGCAGAAGTGTACCCGTGGAGGCCAATCAGCTGCTGATAGTGCCTGCACACGCTGTACATGGTACGGAAACAACTGGTTCTCCCGTAGCACTCTCCATACAGTGACGTGGTTAACGTTACCTTGTACAGCAGCAACTTCTCTGACGCTGCCATTAGGGTTATCGTCAACTGCACGAAGAATTGCCTCGTCCATTGCAGGTGTCCTCGTCGTTCTAGGTCTTGCCCAGTTGCGAGTCATAGGCTGGAATGTTCCGTGCTGCCTAAGACGCCGATCAGTTGCTTCGAACGTCTTCCTGTCGGGACACCTTCGTTCTGGAAATCTGTCCCGATACAAACGTACCGCGCCACGGCTATTGCCCCGTGCTAATCCATACATCAAATGGGCATCTGCCAACTCCGCATTTGTAAACATTGCACTGACTGCAAAACCACGTTCGTGATGCACACTAACCTGTTGATGCTACGTACTGATGTGCTTGATGCTAGTACTGTAGAGCAATGAGTCGCATGTCAACACAAGCACCGAAGTCAACATTACCTTCCTTCAATTGGGCCAACTGGTGGTGAATCGAGGAAGTACAGTGCATACTGACGAAACTAAAATGAGCTCTAACATGGAAATTAAGCGTTTCCGGACACATGTCCACATAACATCTTTTCTTTATTTGTGTGTGAGGAATGTTTCCTGAAAGTTTCGCCGTACCTTTTTGCAACATCCTGTATATACTAGAGGAAAGTACTTTCGGAAAAGACTTATTAACACTTAATCTTATATTCGATAATAACGAATCTCTCTTTCTCCGAAATGCTCTCCTCATTGCTGCTGTTTCCTTCGACCGCCACCAATTATTTTACCTCTCAAGTAGTAAAGTTTGTGTACTACTGTGGGTGTCTCATTTTCTAATCCGACTCCCTCATCACCTCACGATTTAATTCGACTACTCTTAATTCTTTCTTTTACTTTAAAATATGATCGAGTGATGATGTCTTCAGAAAACATTATCCAGTGTGTTCCAGCGACCTTCCAAGTGCTTTGCCGTCTGTAGCAGACTGACCCCGTCTCACACACTCCTCACTCTCCGTCTCTCCGTCTCCTCGTCGAGCCGTTCGACTCTTATTGTTAGAACTGTTGTCTAATTACTGTACAAGTTGTACGCAACCTCCCGTTTCATATATTAACCCGAACAACAAAGCTACAGCATCGTCGAAAGGGTATACAATCTGTCTTTTTTTCTCAGTCAGGAACATAATAGAAAACTGAAAAGAAATGAGGAAGATTATTGGCTCTGCACTTACTTGTACAAAAATGTACCATATGCACAAATAGTACAATATGACTTTAAGCATAACAAATAGGGAATCGAGTGAAGTCTAACACTTTGCTGTTACTACAGTACGGGATTATAAGGTTGCAAACATTATCCTTAAAATTATGAGCCATCAGCAACCGTAGAAAATAATTTTGTCTGTAGTAAATCCAGTCTATGCAAAAGCGTTTTCGAGTTCTTGAAATTCGTAATCGAGAGAGACGAAAGCCGGCAGACCGTCTGCCGCCCAAACTAAAATTTCGATAAAATAACACGCTTTTCTGAAAATGCACGTCGATCCATACAAAGCGACTGGAAAGGTAATAAATGTCTCCACTTTTTGCCGGCCGGGGTTGCCGAGCGGTTCTAGGCGCTACAGTCTGGAACCGTGCGACCGCAACGGTGGCAGGTTCGAATCCTGCCACGGGCATGGATGTGTATGATGTCCTTAGGTTAGTTAGGTTTAAGTAGTTCTAAGTTCTAGGGGACTGACGACCTCAGAAGTTAAGTCCCATAGTGCTCAGAGCCATTTTTGCATCTCCACTTTTTAATCAAATCTTTATGCACATACCTGGATAACTCATAAATATTCGATAAAATTTCTTTCTTTGAAACTGACAGTAATTTACTGACACTGCATGCCTAGAAAAATAACGTGGCTTCCACATTGAAAAGAATACACACGTGATGGATTCCGTGTGCCCTAAATATACAGCTTGCTAGACCGCACATGATGCACCAATTACTCGAGATAAATTGTTTCGTGTCGGTTAGGAATTTAAAGATCGCATTTCTCGATTCATAACAAAGACATGTCCACAGTTCGTGGCCTCATGGTAGCGTTCTCGCTTCCCGAGCATGGGGTCCCGGGTTCGATTCCCGGCGGGGTCAGGGACTTTTCCTGCCTCGAGATAACTGGGTCGTCTTCATCATCATCATTCATCCCCATTACGGTCGGAGGAAGGCAATGGCAAACCACCTCCATTAGGACCTTGCCTAGTAAGGCGGCGCGGGTCTCCCGCGTCGTTCCCCTACGCTCTGTAAAGAAGTATGGGACTCATCATCATCATCAAGAAAGACATGGCAAGAATACAGAGAAACAAGCATAATACAAATATGTACAAATGGGAAAAATTAAAGAAAGAATAAGAACAGTTAAAAAATTCTTTCGTGTGTCTACATATCGTAGCAAATATGGCAGGATTGTGTCCACGTGTACAAGTGCCTCACAGAGTCCCCTGTTTCCCGCTGAGGCCGTCGCTCTGCCTGCCCTCACGGAAATCACCGACGCACGTCTTTCCGTTGCTCAGTACTCGACGACTGCGTCTCAGTTTCTGAACGGTCTCACGGCCATTACCAAAAACTGTAACGCACACTAAGATTATAAACTTTCACATACAGGCACACTTGAAACTCACCTGTAACAATGCTGTGTGGTGTTTCTTTAGCCGTCACCACATGCTATAAATACGCGAACTCGTTAGCTGCAGTAAGACTTGATTGTTAGTTCGTATTGTTCGTTACACTAGTATATTATTTTGACTTTACTGTAATTGCCTTTCAGACTTACCTCCAAAATTCTGTTGCATTAAGTTTTCCAGTTCATTGGTGCAGTATAGCTGCGCTTCAAACATAGTGCAGATAGGAAAGTAGTTCGCATATACTCCACTTCTTAGTTTTTCTATCTTAGGAATCTGAAAATTTCCTTGTGATTACTGAGGATAGTTTACCTGAAATATACGCTTTACTCTTCTTCCAACTGCAAATTTCCCACTATCCTGATAAACTGCTCGCTGCTGATGGTACCCTCTCGAGTAAAATATTCTTGAGGTAATCACCCACTGGATACGCAGGCGGTGGGTACTCAGAAGGGTGTCGTCATCATAGTTATAGTAAAGAGGCAATGAATTAGAACGTTCGTACCTTACGTTGAAGCGTTAGTAAATGAACGTGAATTTTTTGGGGGGCGACAGCGAGAAGAAGTTTCCAAATCGTGTAAAGTTCTTTCACTGTCAGACACTGGTTTGTGCAATTTACACACGATGAGTTACGCTGCCTCAACAGATACATGTACAGTTCCTATCTTTAATGCTTGACGTATTGTGTTAAACCTGTAATGTTAGATTATACTTCTTAATCGGTAGACTATAGTATAATTCTTAAATTTTGAATTTAGTCAGTAATATAACTATGAAATACTAATAAATGTTTGTGGACCATGCCGCCGGCCGGTGTGGCCGTGCGGTTCTAGGCGCTTCAGTTTGGAACGGCGTGACCGCTACGGTCGCAGGTTCGAATCCTGCCTCGGGCATGGATGTGTGTAATGTCCTTAGGTTAGTTAGGTTTCAGTAGTTCTAGGTTCTAGGGGACTGATGACCACTGCTGTCAAGTCCCATAGTGCTGAGAGCCATTTGAACCAACCTTTTTTGGACCCTGCCAGGTGTTAGAACGGTAAGCTGAAGAAGGAATTGGGTGATGGTGTTAGCTCATTAGTAATACAGAAAAGTGGTATGTAGTAACCAGAGAACAAGACTTAGCCGCACGTTTAGAGGCGCCATGTCACGGACTGCGAGGCCCCTCCCGCCGGAGGTTCGAGTCCTCCATCGTGCACGGGTGTGTGTGTGCGTTGTTCTTAGCATAAGTTACTTTAAGTAGTGCGTAAGTCTAGGGACCGGTGACCTCTGTAATTTCGTCTCTTAGGAATTCACACACATTTGACCATTTGGAACAACACTTAACAGCTTAGTCTGCTATCACTTATCGGACATCTTGTTTCAATATCTCGATCCGTTTTCTGTTTCCACAACATTAGTCCAGCGGTCTCTGAGGAGTAAAATCGAAATAGGTTCTATCTTGACCCAGTCGTGACTTTGACTTTTTGAGAAATGATCTCCAAGCGACATGACGAAAAAAGTGTATTAAAATTGACGAAAAAGAGCCTGATATGCGGTGTAAGAAGACTCGTATTCTGAAAAGCCACAACCACACATTAATCTTAAGGAAATTACGAGTTTTTCGAGTAACTGAGGTACCGACGAACACACAAACATCACTTCTGTAGAAGGACCAAAAGATTCTGACGAAGTTCTAGGCGCGCAGTCCGGAACCGCGCGACTGCTACGGTCGCAGGTTCGAATCCTGCCTCGGGCATGGATGTGTGTGATGTCCTTAGGTTAGTTAGGTTTAAGTAATTCTAAGTTCTAGGGGACTGATGACCACTGCTGACAAGTCCCATAGTGGTCAGAGCCATTTGAACCATTTGATTCTGACGAAAATCTGATTCTCTGGAAAAGTGCAAAACGTACGATCAACGACAGAGGGTTACTCGACCTCCTACCACACTTGACGTCAGAGTCGACACGTCCGAGCTGACAGAGCGCTCCAGTGATTCGGGCCGAGACAAAAGCGGTCTAGGACAGGTCCCAGACCCGCCCGAAGCAGGCGGTGAGTCGTACGGAGGGGAGGGTGTCCGTGTTTTACCAAATAGGCGAGCCTGCAGTGACAGCGAGGTGTCTGCCAACGTGCACACTACAGCGCCCCTCATCGTGCAACACACGTCCAGTCAGCATCTGGTGCTGGAAAACCTCTGAATTCCAGTATACAGGTTCACAGCTCGCATTCGTAACTGTGTTTTACAGAATTTCTCTTTCTTCTTTTTTGCATTGTGCTGTAACCCGGCAACTGGTGCGTGTGGGTGTGAGAGCGCCGAGCATAGTAGCGAGGCCGTGCGTGCGTACTCAGCCGCCAGCCGCCAGCTGTGTAGGAGCGCGGGCCAGGCCGGCCCACAGACACCCTGCTGCCTGCTGCCTGCTGGCTGATGGCTGATGGCTGATGGCACCCACACGCAGGCGGAGCGGGGCTCACTCTCTCTCTCTCTCTCTCTCTCTCTCTCTCTCTCTCTCACTCTGTTATGTAATTTGTACCGCACCCCCCCCTCCCCACCTCCCCCCATCAACCATGGAACCTGCTGTTGCTGGGGAAGCTTGCGTGCCTCAACGATACAGATAGCCGTACCGTAGCTGCAACCACAACGGAGGGGTACCTGTTGAGAGGCCACATAAACGGGTGGTTCCTGAAGAGGGGCAGCAGCCTTTTCAGCAGTCTGGATGACTGACTGATCTGGCCTTGTAACGCTAACCAAAACGGCCTTGCTGTTGTGGTACTGCGAACGGCTGAAAGCAAGGGGAAACTACAGCCGTAATCTTTCCCGAGGGCATGCAGCTTTACTGTATGATAAATGATGATGGCATCCTCTTGGGTAAAATAGTCCACCATTCGGATCTCCGGGCGGGGATTACTCAGGACGACGTCGTTATCAGGAGAAAGAAAACTGCCGTTCTACGAATCGGAGCGTGGAATGACAGTTCCCTTAATCGGGCAGGTAGGTTAGAAACTTTTAAAAGGGGAATGGATAGCTGGGAATTAGTGAAGTTCGGTGGCAGCAGGAACAAGACTTTTGGTCAGGTGAATGCAGGGTTATAAATACAAAATCAAATAGGGGTAATGCAGGAGTAGGTTTAATAATGAATAAAAAAATAGGAGTGCGGGTAAGCTACTACAAACAGCATAGTGAACGCATTATTGTGCCCAAGACAGACACGAAGCCCACGCCTACTACAGTAGTACAAGTTTATATGGCAACTAGCTCGGGAGATGATGAAGAAATTGATGAAATGTCTTATGAGATAAAATAAATTATTCAGGTAGTGAAGGGAGACGAAAATTTAATAGTCATGGCTGACTGGAATTCAATAGTAGGGAAATTGACAGAAGGAAACGTAGTAGGTGAATATGGATTAGGGCTAAGAAATGAAAGAGGAAGCCGCCTGGCAGAATTTTGCACAGAGCATAATTTAATCATAGCTAACACTTGATTCAAGAATCATGAAAGAAGGTTGTATACATGGAAGAAGGAAGCAGAGGATCAAGTAGGTAAAGATTAGATGGGTAGATCACATAACTAATGAGGAGGTATTGAATAGAATTTGAGAGAAATTTGTGGCACAACTTGACTAGAAGAAGGGATAGGTTGGTAGGGCATATTCTGAGGCATCAAGGGATCATCAATTTAGTACTGTAGGGCATCGCGGAGGGTAAAAATCGTAGAGGGAGACCAAGAGATGAATAAACTAAACAGATTCAGAAGGATGTTGGTTGCATTAGGTACTGTGAGATAAAGGAGCTTGCACAGGATAGATTAGCATGGAGAGCTGCATCAAACCAGTCTCTTCACTGAAGACCACAACAACAACAACCGCTCACGTCAGTTGTTCCCTGTACCGCTTCTGTACGATTCTTTTATCTTCTTACATGTAGTGTCACGAGAGCCTTATTTCCGTTATTCCAGCTCTTACTTTTGGTCACATGTGCAGTTTATTGTCCGACAACTACCAAAGCAAACGAACGCATGTCGTACCGGTGCGAGGTGAAGTCTAAAGATACCACAGGAAACCGAGCCAGTTATATTGGGATTGAACAGCCAGACTCCGAGGCCTTAGCTGTAAGTGTCAGTTCTTTACTCCTGCCCACGATGACGCTGTGCACAGCGCGGTTTTCTGTTTAGCTCCGGACAACGAAGTGCGACAGAAGAGTTTCCTCCTTGAAAAGCCCCCGTTGGCAGAAGTTTATCAAATAGCACGATCTTTTCAAGTTTCTAGGGTAACGGGTCACCAAATTGAAGTGTGGGGCGACTTGGCAGTAGGGTCACAAGACGTTCCCAGCAGGACGCCAGATCGCTTGCACGAGGAAGCGCCAGTGGTCGCGCTGGACGTGGGGGCCTAGCTGTAGTCCCAGCTGCTCACTGCCCTTTGTCCGGCTACGTTATCTGCGGACCAGCACACAGTTTTCTCGAACTACAGCTCACAGTGCGGCCTCGGCGCGGTCCTCGGGCGCCGACGTGCTTACGCCTCTGAACGGCCTGTTGCTTTCCCCTCTGAATCTCTGTCTGGACAAGCGGCGTTACTCTCAGGTGGGAAAAGAGGCTCTGCCATAGTCTGTGCTCTCCAGAAATTACACGTGTTTTTCTATGGCCCCAGGTCTCACCTTAGCACTGACTATAAACCCTCGGTTTCCTTGTTTAATCTTCACATTACGTTGCCTCACAAGGTAGCACACCGCCTACAATACTGGCCGCTGTTCTTGTCTCGCTGCAAACACGAAAAAACTTCCGATCTACGTCTCAACATGCAAACGCGGACGCCCTGTCTGACCTTCCTATGGGTCTGACCCCTACTTTGATAATCAAGAATTGCTTTGCTTCCCTCTTGATACTGAAAGGCAAGCCGAAGTCGAGGATTTTCCAATTACGAGCTCACGCATACACTTGTCACTGTCGTCTACCCGATTCTCTGCCGGATGGTTCGGTTTTTTGAACAGGGCTGGCCAGATACTCCGCGGGCTCAGGCCCCGGACGCACTGCGCAACTACTTTTCCTTACGGTACCGCTTCTCTGTTTTTGTCTGTGTTTTGCTCTTCTCCGAGGAAGACCTCTCTCTCCAAGAGACGCTAGAGCGTGAAGATCTATGCCTTCTCCATCGGGGAGTTTCGCCCACCAAACTCTTAGCTAGGAGAAATGTTTTTTGTCCGAGGATTGAAGACTACATTATCCATTTTATATAGCAGTGCGCCCGAGAACAAGCACCTCTCACGGCGTCTCTGTCCCTGTGGCACGTTCCGCGCTAGCCGTGGGAGCGCATTCGAGTGGACTTTATGCGTCCCTTCTTCAATTCCTACTGGCTCACGGTTGTGGATGAGTTTCCCAGTTTCCATACATTCTCCAATGAGTGTCGACATTGGCTGAGATCACAATTCGTACGATTTTGAATGTTTTTTTCTATTGAGTCTTTACCTCGTACCTAAGTTTCCGATAATGGGCCCCCTTCGTTTCTCACATCTTCCAATTGTTTTGTTCCCGCCACGGCATTCGTCACGATATGGCTCCGCCATTCCACGGTTGATGAAATGGTGAAGCGTAATGACTAATGGGTACGTTCAGGTTCCAAATGCATTCTGCGATGGAAGACGAGCTTCTCCATTTTTTGAGAACCTACTGCTTCACGCCTTTGGGGGAACGAAGCTCATCTGAATCGCTTCACGGCCAGCAGTCACGCACGCCGCTCCCCCTCGCGTGGCCTCCGCCACGTTTGTCGCGGTAGCATTCGTCCGGCCACTTAGCGTCGGTGTCGCCGGTGTGGGCGCGAGGGTCTGTTGGCCGGTCCACGTCGATACTCGCCGCTGGGGACGCCCTCTCTGTGACGTCCGTGGCGGACGGGCTGGGGGGCGGGCGGAGGGGGGGGGGCGCCGCTTTGACACTCGCCGCCGGGAGCTGCTAGTTCGCGGGTACGGCCCCTGTCGCTATAACACGCCCACCACCCTCCGCCCTCCACCGCGAGCCTGTTCTGCACTGTGCTGCGGAGCCCCCCCGCCAGGCCCAGTGGCTGCCGTGCGGTTCCAGCGTCCCGGCGCCGGACGCCGGTCCGTCTCGAACGAGGAAACGGTCTTCTGACGACGGCCAAAGACTCACTTAAGTTCAGCTTACAACAAATTCAGATCGTCGTCTGCGAATGCGGTCAGCAATACGTTGGACAAACGCAGCAATGTTTTTCTGTTTTTCTAAACGCTGCGAGGAACATATCGGGCACGTGCGGCTGGGAAAGACGGAGAAATCGGCGATAGCAGAACACAGCATCGAGGAAGAACACCGAGGTAGTCTGCCGAGCCGCCTGCTGTTGGGACAGAGTCAGCAAAGTGTTAATCGAATTTCGAATTCACGAGAATCTTGTAAACAGAGACGAAGGATAGCAACTGACAAGGAGACGGCACGACCGTGGGGTCGGGGATTTGTCCGCAATTTTGTGTTGTGAAAGAGGACCCCTGACACCGCACGTGGTTAAAATATTAGGACGCACTACCCGGAAAATCCCGGCAAAATCGATCCAAAGTTTCTTAGGTGCCTTATGAGTATGAATGTTAGTACACTGCCGAGCCGCCGTCTGGCCTCGGTGTTTAGAGCTCGGATTCTTACGTCAGAGGTCTCGTGTTCGATTCCTCCTCTGGCACTTTCTGTTTTTTCCTTCTCTTTCATTTCCTTTGGTTATTCCACTAATTATTCAGAAAGTTATCCAAACCTACATTATCTTTAACAAATTAGTTACATTATTGAATAAAAATTATTTTCTTTTTGTGCAACAACACAATTCATGGCGGTGGGTTTTCCATTTTTCATTGTAAAGTGTATGAGGAGAAACATTGACTTTTTAATCAGAATAACAAAGTCTATTGCGAAACATTCAATTTTTATGCATATAATAATCATAAACAAGAACCGCAGTGGTAATTATCGTAAAAACAAACAAAGCAATAATTTTTGCGGCATCTTGCGCAACATATAAAAGCGGATTTTTTACAATCACAGGGCGTTTGCAATAAATCTGTACAAAAATATGCCACATTAACATTTACGAAAATGTTTTGAGTTTCTGATAATTTTGAGGCAAACCAGGCATATTGAATCATATCTCGGAATATTGGTGACCATAACTGATGGTGAATTATAGAGTGAATTTTTATACAGTCTTCCCGGGAATTAATTTCACGATTCTCCTGTAACAATGCGCTACAATTTTGCTGCAACAGAAGGAAAAAAAAGTGCCGGAGGAGGAATCGAACCCGACACCTCTGGCGTAAGGGTGCGAGCGCTAACCAGATGGCAGCACGGCAACGGACTAACATTTTATACACATAAGGCGCCTAAGAAACTTTGGATGGATTTTTCCAGGGATTTTCCGGGTAGTGCGTCCTAATATTTTAACCACGTGAGGTGTCAGGGGTCCTCTTTCACCACACAAAATTGCGGTCAAATCCCCGACCCCACGGTCGTGCCGCCTCCTTGTCAGTGCGGCGCGGGATCCAGCTATAGCAGCAACCCGGCGAGAGCGACGCCGCCGCCCTCCTCGCGAGACACGGCCCGTGGCAGGGGCGCGCTGCTCCGCCCAGCCCGACCACTGTACACAGCCGGAAGGGGACTGGTCGCGCGCCTAAGTAGGACGGCATCCGAGGCCACAAGATGTAACTCGCTGAGTAGTCGTGCTTTATAATTCTGCTACCCGGCTAGGAACTTCGAGGGCTTTTCATCAACTGTATACACCCGGAAAGTCTACATTAACAAAACTGAAGATATAAAATCCTATGGAAAAATCGGCCTCATTTTCGTGACGCTAAACATTTCTCGCAACTCAGTACCGTCGTTTTTCGACCAGACTTGACTACCTGCTTTTCAGTAATTGAAAGATTTACTCGTGAGTTCTCAAACTCATTTCAAGACTTTACACTTTGAAGACTGATTATTTGTCAAGTAGTTCTCGGAAGTGGCTGCTGATGCACTCCCTCACTACCTCCGAGCTCAGCTGGTACACGTACAGTGCAGTACCCAGCTCATTGTCCTCTAGTCCAATGTACGGATTTACAAGAATGGCATAAAACGATAACCGAAGAGCCGTATCCTCGACTTCATGGACAAATCGGTAAAGTAAATTCAGTGTTGGGATATACGTCTGTGTCCGTATGGTTTCTTTCTGTTATGAAATTGTGAAAGTGTCCCAAACGTTCAGGTGTTACAGATTTTAATCTGCATAACAAAATATTTTTGTATCATAAACCATATATCCACATATATTACATAGTTTCTTAGATCCCAGCACTTCGATCGCGTAGTCTCTTTCGTTTGCACAGACCTCTTTTTGTCTTCCTTTAATCAAATTTTTATGTTGTTCACACACTGCAAAACCCTCAAAACTTTTCACGCTTATTAAGGGCATAGGAACATTGTGTTTTCCTTCTGAACAAAAAGCGAATCTCGTTGCTCAAGTCCATAGTTATTTTTAATCGTGCATCTAACCGAGATTTAGCTTTTAAAATTTTTTAATTAAAGAAATATTTTCTTAATAATTTTCATCGTCACTGCGTGAAACAGGTATTTTTAATTTTTGAGAGTGAAGCCAAACTCAGATTTTCTGAGTTTTAGCACTGAAAATGCGTTCATAGTGTAACATTTCATACAACATCTCATCTCCTATCTCACCTCTTAGTTTAATTTCTAAAAACACGAACATGTATTTTTTATTTGTGAATGAGAAGTAAAATACCTATTTTCATAACTTTAACCTTAAAAATACTTTAGTAGTTCTTTAATAATTATATGTTTTGAAAACAAATTTTCACTAACTATTTCACCCCATGTGGGTTAAATTTCCAAAAATGCTGGAACTCTTATATTTTTATTTCTGATTGACAAATCAAATTCCAATCTTCGTCGCGGAGGCTTCGAAATTTCCGTAATAGTGGCGTATTTTCATAAAACACGTCATCTCTTATTTCACCCCCTTAGGGGTGGATTTTCGAAAAACCCTTCTTAAATGACACCTAAAATACGAGATCAACATCTTGTCCAAAGTTCAAGTTTTCCAAAAAACGTGTAATCTCCTGCTTAACCCCCTTAAGGGTTGATTTTCGAATAATCCATTCTCAAATGACGGAATATAAGATCAACACACTCTCCAAATTTCAAGTTTGTATCGTCAGCGGTTTGAACTGGACCGGGATGAGTCAGTGAGTGAATCAGTTACTGCATTCAAAGTATAAATATAAGACACTTTGAAATCTGGTTTGAAACTGCTAGTCATTTCAAGGGGCATAAGTCGACTCCGGAAATAATTTATTGGTTATGACCTGCAGATTGAAGCTGACGAAACTGGAAAAAGAAGGCAGATTAGTCTCGGTTCAGTTCGAGGTTGTTCATAGTTTCTTGGGAACATTAGGAAACAATTGACGAAAATAGGGGAAGGAAATAAAATAAAAGACAAATGGCTAGTTGTTGAGAGGTGGAATGGTGAAGGTAGCAGAGGAATAAGTGGATAAAAAGAGGTGGCTAAGTTTAATATCCTCGGATGACACACTACATCTGAGTTTAATTCAAAAAAAGGAAGAAATATGACAATGCAGCAAATGAAACAGGAAAAATGATCGGTTGACAGAAAGTTCTAAACAACTGACTAGAAACAGATAGAGAAGGAATTCAAAACTATATATGCATTCGTGACTGGATGGGTGTCGCCTATAGGAAAATTAGAGATACCTTTGGAGAGAATAAAAGCACCTGTAGCTACCTGGGGCAGGGATCACGTTGTGATCATGAGGTCGAGCTCTGACTGTAGTGACATTTATTGGTCGAGCAGACTTTGCAAAGGAATTGCTGTCTTGAGAGCAGGAGCAGATGCTCAACTGATACTGCTGGCCTAGTCGGTGCGGAGACGGCAGCTCGAACGTTATCCTCCATGACCCAGTGTCAGCTGCCCAGCTGCCTGGCTGCTCAATGGCTTGCGCAGGTAGGCAGCAGCGGCACGCGCCGCCTTTGGTAGGCACCGGCTGGCTGCAGTCAGCAGTCAGTAGGCACCGGCTGGCTGTCATTCCCTCTGGCTCCAGTGACACGGACAGTGGCAGAGCGACAGAATGTGTTCTCCAGCTCCGAAAGCTTCTCTGCTTAACGGGTCGAGTCTGCGTCTACGACTTAGTGGCTCTGGTGTTTCCACTTATCGGACACGCCGGCGCTCCTAACCTAACTGTGGGAATTTCAATAATGTTTCTGCGTCACTGAGCTCGGTTTTTTTCTGTCTACGTGAGAATTTGTAACTGCGTTCGGACGCGAAGTTACGTAGTTTTACCCGACAGCGACCTGTTAAGCTGTACAGTGTGCTGCTGGCGTTTCTGTCTGCCCTGCTCCGAGGTCTGCGCATCGTCGGTACGCCGTGTTGACATCCACTCTCTTCAGAGCTCGCCTGATGAAACTTTAAATAAATTTTAAGCCTTCACAATAAAGTTATTTGGCAGTGCAACATAGCTATGTGGATATAAAGAACTCAGATGGAAATCTGTAACTAGACGAAAAACGGCAAGATTTGAGGAATATATAGAAGCTGTACAAGGAAAGCAAACTTTAAATCTATGTGATAGAAAATAAAAAGAGAGTAGACGGAGATGAGATGGGAGGTATGTTTTTGAGAAAAGAATGTGTCAGAGAAATGAGGCTAGGAACCTGGTATAGACGACATTCCCTCCCAAGTGACCCTTGGTAGGCCGGGATATGGGAAACTGTTCTACCTGGTGTGCAAGAGAACCGGCGAAATCCCCTCGGCATTCAAGTATTGTCTAATAATTCCAGTTTCAAAATGTAAAGTGCTGACAGGTGTGAATATTACAGAACTATCAGATTAATTAGCCGTGGATGCAAATTATTGACTTGAATTATTTACACCAGCCTGGAGAAACTGACAGAGAACGAACTCACAGAAGGTCAGTTTGGGTTGTGGAGAAATAGAACAACATGTGACACAATACAAGCAATACGTCTTACCTCAGAGGAAAAGGCATCCTGACGTTTGTTGTTGTTGTAGTCTACAGCCCTGAGGCTGGTTTGATGCAGCTCTCCATGATACTCTATCCTGTGCAAGCTTCTTCATCTCCCAGTACCTACTGCTACCTACATCCTTCTCAATTTGCTTAGTGTATTCATCTCCTGGTCCCCCTCTACGATTTTTACACTCCACGCTGCCCTCCAGTACTAAATTGGTGACCCCTTGATGCCTCAGAACATGTCCTACCAATCGATCCCTTCTTCTAGCCAAGTTCTGCCACAAATTTCTCTTCTCCCATATTCTATTTAATACCTCCTCATCACTTACGTGATCTACCCATCTAATCTTCAGCATTCTTCTGTAGCACCTCGTTTCGAATGCTTGTATTCTCTTCTTGTCCAAACTATTTATTGTCCATGTTTCACTTCCATACTTGGCTACACTCCATACAAATACCTTCAGAAACGACTTTCTGACACTTAAATCTATACTCGATGTTAACAAATTTCTGTTCTTCAGAAACGCATTCCTTTCCATTGCCATTCTACATTTTACATCCTACTTCGGCCATCACCAGTTATTTTGCTCCCCAGATAGCAAAACTCGTTTACTACTTTAAGTGTCTCATTTCCTAATCTAATTCCCTCAGCATCACCCGACTTCATTCGACTACATTCTATTATCCTCGTTTTGTTTTTGTTCATGTTCATCTTATATCCTCCTTTCAAGACCCTGTCCATTCCGTTCAACTGCTCTTCCAAGTCCTTTGCTCTGTCTGAGAGAATTACAATGTCATCGGCGAACCTCAAAGTTTTTATTTCTTCTCCATGGATTTTAATAACTATTCCGAATTTTTCTTTTGTTTCCTTCACTGCTTGCTCAATATGCAGATTGAATAACATCGGGGAGAGGCTGCAACCCTGTCTCACTCCCTTTCCAGACACTGCTTCCCTTCCATGCCCCTCGACTCTTATAACTGCCATCTGGTTTCTGTACAAATTGTAAATAGCCTTTCGCTCCCTGTATTTTACCCCTGCCACCTTCAGAGTTTCAATGAGAGAATTCTGTGAAAAGCTTTCTCTAAGTGCTAGAAACGTAGGTATGCCTTCCCTTAATCTTTCTTCTAAGATAAGTCGTAAGGTCAGTATTGCCTCACGTGTTCCGATATTTCTACGTAATCCAAACTGATCTTCCCTGAGGTCAGCTTCTACTAGTTTCTCCATTCGTCTGTAAAGAATTGGCGTTAGCATTTTGCAGCCGTGACTTATTAAACTGATAGTTCGGTAATTTTCACATCTGTCAACACCTACTTTCTTTGGGATTGGGATTATTATGTTCCTATTGAAGTCTGAGGGTATTCCGCCTGTCTCATACATCTTGCTCAGGACTGGCTCTCCCAAGGCTGTCAGTAGTTCTAATGAAATCTTGTCTACTCCCGGGGCCTTGTTTCGACTCAAGCCTTTCAATGCTCTGTCAAACTCTTCACGCAGTACCGTATCTCCCATTTCATCATCATCTACATCCTCTCCCATTTCCATAACATTGTCCTCAAGTACATCCCCCTTGTACAGACCCTCTATATACTCCTTCCACCTTTCGTCTTTCCCTTCTTTGCTTAGAACTGGGTTTCCATCTAAGCTCTTGATATTCATACAAGCGGTTCTCTTTTCTCCAGAAGTCTATTTAATTTTCATGTAGGCAGTATCTATCTTATCCCTAGTGAGATATGCCTCTACATCCGTACATTTTTCCTCTACCTATCCTTGCTTAGCAATTTTGCATTTCCTGTCGATCTCATTTTTGAGACGTTGACAATGTTGAGTGGACTACACCATTAAAATTCTGATAGTGGTAGGGTAAAATACAGAGCGCGAAAGGTTATCTACAACTCGTACAGAAACCAGACTACAGCTATAAGAATCAAAGGGCATGAAAAAGGGAAGCAGTGGTAGAGAAGGGAGTGAGGCAAGATTGTATCCTATCCCCGATATTACCCTGTGTGTTGAATGTGCAAGCTGTATTTTAAACGAAGGTGAAATTCGGATACGAAGTTAAAGATAAGGAAGTGGAGCGTGGACACTAAATGACTGAGACAAAATAATAATAGGAACATTTGAACTGAGGAAAATGCTTAAGATTAGGTGGGTAAAATGAATAACTAATAATGGGGTACTGACCTGAAATGCAGAAATAAGAAACGTATGTGACAGAAATGAGCAGTTGATAAGACACATGCTGAGACATTGAGGATTTATCAACCTGTAATGTAGGATACTGTTGGGAATAAAAATGTTAGGAAGATACCAATGCTCAAATACACTAACCAGATTTAAATGGATGTCAGTTGCATTAGTTATGCAAAAATGAAGACAGACCACTCAGGAGATCCGTATCAAATCAATCTTTCGACTGAAAATCACAAGAACTGCAACTACTAGACTGTACAATGGACTTATTGTTGTTTATATTTCAGCATATTAACACAGGTTCAATCAATTGGTTTTTTTTTTCGAAGGCAAGTGAAGGTTTCTAAAAATTTTATGCATCAGCGATGAAGTGTCAGCCACATGCATCGCCTCGTATAGTTTCAGTTACTGCTGGCAGATGGTATGTTGCATTACAACGATTTTCAAACCAGTTGTGACTTTGCTTGGTTTTTTCATCAAGTAGGTAATAATCTTGGTGAATATCATGTGTATCACAGACTTCCCCTCCTGAAATCCCTAATCTCTAAGCATATTTTCTTTCATTACATGTTCAACAGTTTAATATTCCTCACATTTCATTACTGACAGTATATACAGCTTAAGAAATTTTGCAATGCTAGAACAATTTTCCCTCTCTTCATCTAGTTACTGTGCCATCTGCTGTCTGTATAAAGAGCTTTTAGTACGTTCTCCCACTTTTAAAATTGTTTTGCAATTAATTTTTAACATTTTTGTGTGTAGTTTTCATTTTCTCAAGTGTTTGGTTATTCTCTTTTTAATTTCTGTTTCTTCTCCTTCTGCTTATTAGAAAGTAAACTTGCTCTATATTTGGTGTCACTTATGTAGTTTGTTGTAATAACAACCACGATATAGATGTGGCTTGATTTTGTATTTCATTGATTTTATGAAAAATTACACTGCAGTAAGATTTAGGTTCATCTGTTAAAATAGCTCGACAGTGCATATCCTTTGTCCAGCCACAGAACAAGAAATATTTAACTTTTCTCCTCTACGGTTTGACATAATGTATCAAACTAATTTGATCCCGGAGACAATCTTATACTCTCATTAGGATAGGAAATATTCTTCAAATAAGCTTCTGAAATGTCATGAATGATTCTTTTTGACGAATAATATTACACTCAAATATACAGGAAGTGGTACATGAAGACATGTAAAAATTTGTTAGATATTAAATTAGTGTCTTTGTTTTGTCAGCGGTTCTAATGCATTCTATTATCATAATATGTAATTCAATGTGTAGGATTATAAATATAGCTTTACGAATCTTTTGCAATTAAATATTGTTATCTATACACAGCAAGTTGTATGTGCTTTCTATTTGGCATACAAATTTTTTAGTAATCTTACTCACTAATAGTCGACCTTCGTTATGTAGTACATATAAAGTTTCTTTTAAATTGTTTCTTTCAATTGCGTTATAACTTACAACATATGCTTCTCATGTATGAAATTTGCAAACATTCGGTACAAGAGCAACATTTCCAATACATTGACTAATCTCCTTTCATACACTGGTTTGGCTGTAGAGACGTTCCTTATAAAGTTACCTTTGTAATTTTGCTACCCCTGTTCATAGGATATTAAATTCTGTTCTGCTTCTTTTGGAACAACTGTTAGTTTGCTGTATTGCCACGGTATGACATTTATTATTTGTTTGAAAACTCAGTTTGCGTTGAGATTTGTTTTTAATTGATGTTTACAGATTACACCTACAAACATAACTCATGAGTAATTATTAAAGACCTCACATAGTTCTCAAGTGTCATTCAGGGTCTGCACAGGCTGTTACCTTAATCATAATAATATTGTAGTTACTTGTATCTGATAATGGTTTAAATTAGTCTTTATTCACCATTTACGTAAATTACATCCGTCATATTGGTTGTGAGACTGTTTTAGCTTAAACTTTTCTTGCTAACCACTAACTTAAGTGTTTATACACATTTTGGTAGTTACAGACATTTTGATCTCGTCACTACCTAACAAAAAAAGTATTTCACCCAGAAGATATTGTCAGATGCCAATCTAACTTCGCACATGTACAAACCATCGATGGATGTGTAAAGGAATAGAGTTTTGATTCTCTATAAACTCTCTACATCTGTCTGAGAACCCTTCTTGCAAACGGGAATGACCTGTGTGTTTATCCAGTCACTATAAATGCTTTCATCCTTCAGCGATCGACGATAAACTGCAGATAGAAGTAGAGATGACTGTACGCATAATCGCATAGGTATCCCATAAGGTCCAATCACCGTGCTTCAACTGAGTGATTTCACTAATTTTTCTTCCACTGGACTGATCATTTTGACAGCCATCCAACAGCTGAAAGGAAAAACTGCAGTAGGAACTTCCTCAAACTGGTTTAGAAAAAGAAATTTATTTATTCAGCTTTCCTCTGTTATCCTCTGATACGACGTGATAGCGGTCACCGACAGTCTCGAATGATGGCTTTGATCCATTTACTGATTTAGCTGTGACTGTAACTTTTTGCGATTTTCTGCCAAATCAGTAGAGAGAATTTTGCTATCGAATTCGTTCAAATTGCTCCCCTTGTGCTAATTTTGTCATCGTTCAGTTTTTCTGTCGACGAGGTTTTGGGTACCTTAAAATCCGTACTGAATTTCGCTATTCTTTTGAAGTAGGCTTTTGACACGGCTGTCGAACCAGGGCGGGTTCTTTCCCATCGCCGGCCGCGGTGGTCTAGCGGTTCTAGGCGCTCAGTCCGGAACCGCGCGACTGCTACGGTCGCAGGTTCGAATCCTGCCTCGGGCATGGATGTGTGTGATGTCCTTAGGTTTGTTAGCTTTAAGTAGTTCTAAGTTCTAGGGGACTGATGACCACAGATGGTAAGTCCCATAGTGCTCAGAGCCATTTGGTTCTTTCCCATCCTTCACAGTTTAGCACAGCTCATAATACATATTGTCCGATGCCCTTGAACGTTGACAATTTGTGCTCAGCATGTCCAGTCTTGTGTTGACTGCTCAAATAATCTGAAATCTGCTTCTTGGCAGCAGAAATACTTTCCTACCTCCCTTTACATTCCTATTTTCACTTGTAGTTTGTGATGAAGCAGTGGCGTTTCATTACTGATTTCCTGCTCTGTGTTAATTAAGTCGAAAATTACGAACCGGTTTATATCAGGAAGATCTAAAATGTTCCCCTGTCGAGTCAGCTCTTCGAGTAACTGCTCATGTTATTGTTGGATAATATACTGAGAACAGTTTCAAAGCATTCCCTCTGCCTTCCACCTGCACTAATCGCTTTAGTCCCTCAATCCAAAGCTCTTACACTGAAATCCCCTTCTAATACTATAACTTGACAAGTAAATTTATGTGCAAGCTCTCTGTAATAAAAGAGCTGGTATTATTTTGTTACTGAAATTAGATTAATTTATGAACATATGGCGGGATTTCTATTTCCTAAGAAATCAACATGTGGAAGACACACATACTCTGCTACCGTAGTAGGCGCTACCTGCGTGTAGTGCATACCCGATCTATGAAGAGATATCGTAAAATTTTCTATCAGGTAGCAGAGTTCGAGAAATCCGCATGTATGTTCGTGACAGAATTGTCTACGCCTCTGGTTTAAGGCTTCCACTCGGCACAAAGCAGCAGACAGCTGTCGTTTGTGGGCACACCGCGGGCGAGGCCGGTTGTTTTCACCAAAGCGGCTAGACAGCTGGCAGCCGGTAGCGACCGAGGACGATCCCTGAACGCAGGCGACAGGCGTCATTCGTTCAGACACGATTCGTGGTCTGTAAGCAGCTGCACTAAGTCGACAGTTTTTCCGTATCTCGGACACGATTCCCCAGCAGACATGCTGAACGGGCATTGGCCTTCCTTCGCGACTTGCCTGCTACTGCCCCAAGAGGCTCCATCACCTGCCGAACGTTGGATCTCCCAGTGCCCAGACAGCCCACTCTCTGCATTTGTCGGGACCGTTCAGAAAGATTGGCCCCAGTCCCAACAGGCGAGGTCTCCGGTACTGACTCACGTATATTTACAGCAGTGGGCAAGACCTCAGAGCTATCTTTAAGGCACAAGGGGGAGGCCTTGCGGCCAGTACTCGTTTTTGCCTCCCGCCCTGAAGTTCGCAACCATCCACTGTTCGCCACGAATTGGGTGTATTGGAAGCCAACGGCACAGGGCTCCCTAGTGGGGCCGTAGACATAAGAGTGTGGGAGCAGGTGCCTGAGCGCCGTCGCATGTTAGGGCAGCAGACTGCAGCCTGGCAAGTGTGCCCACGTCACTGTGTATCCGTGCACAGCAGGCGCAATGCCTTGTGTTGTTGTGGGCTTCATTCCCAAGGCCGGTTTGATACGGCTCACCACGCTACTCTTTCCTGTTCAAGACTCTTCAGTTCTGCGTACCTCCTGTTTACTGTACTCTGTTTGTACGCCCCCACACTTTCTTTCAATATCAAACTGACGACTCCTTGATGCCTCGGGATGTAACCCATTAACCTATCCGTTTTTTTAGTAAAGTTGTGTCATAAATTCCCTTTTTCGCAAATTCCGTTCAGTACCTCCATATTAGATATTATCTATTACATTAAACTGCTCGTCTGAGTCATTTGACATTTCTGACAGCATTAAAATGTCGTCGGCAAAGTTTTTATTTGTTCTCCCTCAACTTTAATGCCTTTTTCTAATATCTCGGTGCCTTCTTTTACTGAATGTACAGACTGAATAACACTGAGGAGAGGATACAAACGAGTCTAACTCACTTCTTAACTACTGCTTCCGCTTCACGACCTTCGGGTCTTACGTATAACAGCTGCCCAGTTTCCGTACATCTTGTAGCCAGTGTTTCTCTCCTGTATTTTACTTATAGACTGTATTCCAGGCTACATTGTTAACGGCCTTCTGCAAGTCTACGAATGCATAAGCGTAAACGTGCAGCCTTCAGCGTGAGTCGTAAGGTAAGTTGTAGGGCCATATCTTTCTACGATTCACCGGTACCGAATCTGTTCTTTCCCAGGTTTCGATTTATATTAGTTTTTCCATTTTTCTGTAAATAATTCTTGGTGGTATTTCGCAACTAAGGCTTATAAAGATGATGGTTGTATAATATTTACATGTGTCTGCGCTTGTGCGCTTTGGAACATGAATTATTACTTTCTTCTTGTAATCTGTCAGTATTTCTCCTGTACGACATATCTTGCACAGTGGGTGAAATAGTTTTGTCACGATTGACTCTGGCAAGGACATCAATAATTCTGAGTGAATGTCGTCTACTCCGAGGGCCTTGTTTAGACGTACATCGTTTACAACTACACTCCACAAGCCACCTTGCGGTGTTTGGTGGAGGGTACTTCGTGTCACACCGTCACTTCCCATCTTTTGTGTTCCAATCACGAATAGTTCGCGGTAAGCCCCCGTGTGGCCTCGATCTCTCTGGTTTTGTCTTCGTGGCCTTTCAGCGAGGTATACGTAGGAGGAAACAATATACTTGTTGAGCACTCCGCGAACGCGTGCCCTAGGAAGTGTAACAAGAAACCACGTCAGGGCGCAGAACGTATCTCCTACAGCGTATGTCACTGGAGTTAGTCGATCGTCTCTCTGAGGCTTTCACGATTACTAAAAGAGTCAGTAGCGAAACGCGCTGGCTGCTGCTGTTTGGATCTTCTCTGTCTGTCCTATCTGGTATGGATCTCTTACTGCGGAACACTATCCAAGAATTGGTCGAAAGAGTGTTTTGTTTATGGGCTACATGTCCTGCGCATTCCTCCAGTGGCTGACAGTGTCAGACAGGCCTCATCTGCGTTTGGTTTTATGTGGTTGTACGTATAATCCTAGATATTTTATGGAAATAATTGCTTAAAGTGATTGTTCTGCAATCGTGTAATCATACAATAAGGGGTCTTTTTGACTATGTTGACGCAATAAGTTGCATTTCTTATGTAGAAAGTGATTTTTCAATCCCATTTAGGCGTTCCTGTATTCCGCTGCCATATCCTAGCGTTGCGACTTGTGTACAAAGGTTTTCATCCGCAAAAAGCGTCACGGAACTTCCAGTGTTGTCTCCATACTATTTATATTGTTGTTGTTGTTGTTGTTGTTGTGGTCTTCAGTCCTGAGACTGGTTTGATGCAGCTCTCCATGCTACTCCGTCGTGTGCAAGCTTCTTCATCTCCCAGAACGTACTGCAGCTTACATCCCTCTGAATCTGCTTAGTGTATTCATCTCTTGGTCTCCCTCTACGATTTTTACCCTCCACGCTGCCCTCCATTACTAAATTGGTGATCCCTTGATGCCTCAGAACATGTCCTACCAACCGATCCCTTCTTCTTGTCAACTTGTGCCACAAACTCCTCTTCTCCCCAATTCTATTCAATACCTCCTTATTAGTTATGTGATCTACCCACCTAATCTTCAGCATTCTTCTGTAGCACCACATTTCGAAAGCTTCTATTCTCTTCTTGTCCAAACTATTTATCGTCCGCGTTTCACTTCCATACATGGCCACACTCCATACAAATACTTTCAGAAACGACTTCCTGGCACTTAAATCTATACTCGATGTAAACAAATTTCTCTTCTTCAGAAACGATTTTCTTGTCATTACCAATCTACATTTTATATCCTCTCTACTTCGACCACCATCAGTTATTTTGCTCCCCGAATAGCAAAACTCCTTTACTACTTTAAGTGTCTCATTTCCTAATCTAACTCCCTCAGCATCACCCGACTTAATTCGACTACATTCCATTATCCTCGTTTTGCTTTTGTTGATGTTCATCTTATATCCTCCTTTCAAGACACTGTCCATTCCGTTCAACTGCTCTTCCAAGTCCTTTGCTGTCTCTGACAGAATTACAATGTCATCGGCGAACCTCAAAGTTTTTATTTCTTCTCCATGGATTTTTATACCTACTCCGAATTTTAGTTTTTTCTTTACTGCTTGCTCAGTATACAGATTGAATAAGATCGGAGAGAGGCTACAACCCTGTCTCACTCCCTTCCCAACCACTGCTTCCCTTTCATGTCCCTCGACTCTTATAACTGCCATCTGGTTTCTGTATAAATTGTAAATAGCCTTTCGGCCCCTGTCTTTTACCCCCGCCACCTTCAGAATTTGAAAGAGAGTATTATATATACCTTGTGATGGATGTATGAAAGGTCGTCGGGGTACGCCCGATGTGAGTTTTACGCCCGGAGACTTGTGCCTATTGAGAGTGACGTGGTGTGTGTGGTACCCGCAGAGCTGGGAGGCGCTGCCGCCGGACACAGCCACCTTCACGCCGGACATCACGCCGCTCATCCTGTCTGCGCACCGCGACAACTACGAGATCATCAAGATCCTGCTGGACCGCGGCGCCACGCTGCCCATGCCGCACGACGTCAGGTAGGCCCGCTCACAGCCCACCAGCTACACCGTAAATTCAAAAGTCAAACAGGAAAAAATCGAAAAAAAAATGACAAGTCTGTTTTTGTCTAGAGTGCACCAGTTTACAAACTTAAATTCTTACATAATCTTTATGACAATGTAAAACGGATCTTACAAAGAATTTTTGTTATAAAAATCTACTTGTGAGTGAAGGAAAAACTAGAAGCACTATCGGAGACATTGTGTCAAATTCTTGGATAATTTCGAGGCTTACAGACGCACGGAATGTCTCTTTTATAATCAAAACTTAAAGCCCTTTCAACATATTAGCGTCGCTCGTCAGTTTGCGTCCTCATAGTCTGGGTAGGAACGCCCAGCGAGAAAATTGTTCAGAAAACGGCGGAATTGATTTTTGTAACACGTCACACATCGTTATACTATCAGGTCACACGAGAACGTGCACTGAAAAAATCGAACCGACTGGCACGCACCAGAGCACGAACCTTTTTCAAATGTCTCGCCTCGAAACAGGACACAGTAGAGAAGAACTCACTCAGAGTTGTTATATAATTCTCATCTCTGCACCCGTAATGCTGCATACTGAACTCCTGTGATAAAGTGTGTAGCCAGCAGAGATGAGCAAACTCGTTCATCCTTGGGAACTAGTTCACTGCTGATCGTTCCTTTTTGGGAACCGTTCATTTTTACTCGTTCGCCTATCATTTGTGCTTGGTATATGGTTCTTATGAAAAACTGAAAGCTAGTAGCGTAGGTGACTGAAAGATGGAGGGCACCAAGAGGGGGCACTTGCCTCCCCCCTGGAGAATAGAGGTTTTATTCATTACAGAATTCTTACACATTTTTAGAAGTAATTTCTGTGATTCTGCAGAACCTCTCGTTTAGCCAACCGTAGCCTTGTGTGGCTGATCGCAGGGGAATAGTATAGGGTGGCGCACGGAAAACCGACCCCGAGTACAGACTGGTCGCCAATTACGGACGATGTGTTGCCCGTTACGAGCAGATACAATAAACAGACAAAGATGTAATAATTACGCAGTGAAGAAATGACAAGCTAATGCAAGCAACAACTGCGAAACAATCGATAACGATGTGTAGAGAGCTGGAGAAGAGAACACGAAAATTTCACGCGACGCGCATGGGCTATAGCTCGTGTAGTCTTGTAAACTTGTTGGTGGCTGTTTCCCAACTTAATAGACCACAAGTGTTTTGTATAAAATTCTTCGTTTCGACTTCCACTACATAGCCATGCTACGTTGTAAACAGTAATCGTTTACAGCCTATATATACTTCACGTTGTTTCTGAGTTCGTAGGCGAAGTAGTGACTTTATGGAACCATAAAATAAAAGCGGTATTCTCATACTAGCGTCACACGCTTAGTAAAAATTATGTTTTTATGTTGCATTATTCAAGTTAATGCATCAATAATACTAATAACAATAACAACAATAATCCAGAATGAGATTTTCACTCTGCAGCGAAGTGTGCGCTGATATGATACTTCGTGGCAGATTAAAACTGTGTGCCCGACCGAGACTCGAACTCGGGACCTTTGCCTCTCGCGGGCAAGTACTCTACCATCTGAGCTACCGAAGCACGACTCACGCCCTGTACTCACAGCTTTACTTCTGCCAGTATCTCGTCTCCTACCTTCCAAACTTTACAGAAGCTCTCCTGCGAACCTTGCAGAACTAGCACTCCTGAAAGAAAGGATATTGTGGAGACATGGCTTAGCCACAGCCTGGGGGATGTTTCCAGAATGAGATTTTCACTCTGCAGCAGAGTGTGCGCTGATATGAAACTTCGCAGGAGAGCTTCTGTAAAGTTTGGAAGGTAGGAGACGAGATACTGGCAGAAGTAAAGCTGTTTTTTAACAACAACAATAATAATAATAATAATAAAGTAGTAAAGTTTTGGTTTGAAAGCTCCTTCTGAACAAATGTTTTTGAGATGATAAGTAAATACGATTTTATGGCAATCTATGTCTTTTCAAATGGAGATGCACCGCTTTTCCTACTGAGCCAAAATGACCCACAACCCACTTTTTTTTTTTTTTTTCAAAGAATCCAAACTAGCAGGTAATGGAAATTGGAAAAAACCAAACTTAAAAATAATTACAGCCTTCCTAAATGTAATGTTTTGTATATGAAAGATACACGAAAATCGTTTTATATGAATTTTCTTACAGTAAAAATTAAGCAAATTATTGAAAGTTAGCTACTAAATCAAGTCGATGAAACCAAAAAATATATGAATAACAAAAAAAAAAGCTTGCCTTGTTATAAGTATATCTTCTGCTGTTCATCAATATAATGAAGTGAGCTGATATGCCCTTTTGTTACCTGAAAAGACGTACCTATTACATACTACGTAATTTTTATGTAATTTACGTAACTATAAAATACTTTTTGATTACCGGTCGTGGACGCTGAATAGCCAGAACCAAGTGCAAGAACAGTTTGGTACACATGTAAAATAGGCGAGCGCAGTGAACGAAACGAACAACTGGATACTGAAGTAACTAGGAGCAGTCGGCAGAAGAATTGTCAGGTGGTCATGCGAAGAACGACGAGTGCGGCCGAGGGAGACCGAGACTGAGACGAGCAGGCGACCGAGGCTGGAACGAGAACTGCCGAAGTGACCGCCGCGACCGAAGTGAACTAGTGAACTATGAACCGATCGTTCCTCGTTCCCGGGAACTATAGACCGCCACAACCGAAGTGAACTATGAACCGATCGTTCCTTGGAATTCGTTCCTCGGTCCTTTCGTCCACCTTGGTGAACCGTTCCCTTGGACCCGTTCGTTCGCGAACTACCCATCTCTAGTAGCCAGCTGCCAGTATCTCGGAACTAGAGAAGGACAGAATACAAAGGTGAAGAACGAGCGCAATTATAGAGTCCGAAGAGTCACTTAAGAACTAATTCTATCCCAAGCGCAGGTCTACCCCCCCAGTGTCACTCGTACTGAGCTGCAAGCCAGAAGGGTTCCGCGGAACAGAGCACGGGTGAGCCACACGCAGGCAGCGAACCGTGCCGGCGGACCAGCTGCCGCCGCCCTCGCCACTTCAGTCGTGAGCGTCCAGCCCCGGTGTGGTTTTATATCGAAATGCGTCTCCCCCAACGTCCGCCACGCCTGTATTCACATTTCTAGGAGTACTTACCATCTGGCCGCCAGCGTTAACCACAGCTGAATGTCCTCAGGTTGGGCGTTCGTAGAGTTACACTACTGGCCATTAAAATTGCTACACCAAAAAGAAATGCAGATGATAAGCGGGTATTCATTGGACAAATATACTAGAACTGACATGTCATTAGATTTTCACGCAATTTGGGTGCATAGATCCCGAGAAATCAGTACCCAGGACAACCACCTCTGGCCGTAATAACAGCCTTGATACGCCTGGGCATTGAGTCTAACAGAGCTTGGATGGCGTGTACAGGTACAGCTGCCCATGCAGCTTCAACACGATACTGCAGTTCATCAACACTAGTGACTGGCGTATTGTGACGAGCCAGTTGCTCGGCCACCATTGACTAGACGTTTTCAATTGGTGACAGATCTGGAGAATGTGCTGGCCAGGGCTGCAGTCGAACATTTTCTGTATCCAGAAAGGCCCGTACAAGACCTGCAACAAGTGGTCGTGCATTATCCTGCTGAAATGTAGGGTTTCGCAGGGATCGAATGAAGGGTAGAGCCACGGGTCGTAACACATCTGAAATGTAACGTCCACTGTTCAAAGCGCCGTCAATGCGAACAAGAGGTGACCGAGACGTGTAACCAATAGCACCCCATACCATCACGCCGGGTGGTATTCCAGTATGGCGATGACGAATACACGCTTCCAATGTGCGTTCACCGCGATGTCGTCAAACACGGATGCGACCATCATGATGCTGTAAACAGAACCTGGATTCATCCGAATAAATGACGTTTTTCCATTCGTGCACCCAGGTTTGTCGTTGAGTACACCATCGTAGGCACTCCTGTCTGTGATGCAGCGTCAAGGGTAACCGCAGCCATGGTCTCCGAGTTGATAGTCCATGCTGCTGCAAACGTCGTCGATCTGTTCGTGCAGATGGTTGTTGTCTTGCAAACGGCCCCAACTGTTGACTCAGGGAATGAGACGTGGCTGCACGATTCGTTACCTCCATGTGGATAAGATGCCTGTCATCTCGACTGCTAGTGATACGAGGCCGTTGGGATCCAGCACGGCATTCCGTATTACCCTCCTGAACCCACCGATTCCATGTTCTGATGACAGTCAATGGAGCTCGACCAACGCGAGCACCAATGTCGCGATACGATAAACCGCAATCGCGATAGGCTGCAATCCGACCTTTATCAAAGTCGGAAACGTGATGGTACGTATTTCTCCTCCTTACACGCGGCATCACAACAACGTTTCACCAGGCAACGCAACTGCTGTTTGTGTATTAGAAATCGGTTGGAAACTTTCCTCATGTCAGCACATTGTAGGTGTCGCCACCGGCGCCAACCTTATGTGAATGGTTAAAATGGCTCTGAGCACTTTGGGACTTAACTTCTGTGGTCATCAGTCCCCTAGAACTTAGAACTACTTAAACCTAACTAACCTAAGGACATCACACACATCCATGCCCGAGGCAGGATTCGAACCTGCGACCGTAGCAGTCCTGCGGTTCCGGACTGCGCGCCTAGAACCACGAGACCACCGCGGCCAGCCCTTATGTGAATCCTCTGAAAAGCTAATCATTTGCATATCACAGTATCCTCTTCCTGTCGGTTAAATTTCGCGTCTGTAGCACGTCATCTTCGTGGCGTAGCAATTTTAATGGCCAGTAGTGTAGTCTGTTATCACTAACTTACACGAAACCCTGTCGGTGTACTATTCGTTATTTGGTAAACAAGATGATGACCACTCTCCCAACCAACCTTAAAAATATTCCTGAAAAATGTTTCTAGAAACGGCAATGATGCCTCAAACAGTTCTATTTATAGATAGCAGTCATGAGTCGATAGACGTTTCTGTATTATTTAGAGTTCTAATTCTCTGACTCATATTATTGTCGATTTTGTGCATGAAACCTATCACTGGACCTGCAACACAGTGCATACGTCCACCACCTGTCACCAATATAGTTGTATAGCCCAATTACCGAAATAATTAAAATCATTAGCCAGTTTTTAAAATTTATATTTTATTGCAATGAAATTATGGTTAACAATCCAGTGAACAGTCAACATTTTTCGTATCGTAACTTAAATGCAGTCAAGACGTAAACACAATTTACCTGTATGTGTGCTGCCAGTAATCGGTATCATTTTTTGCAGATATTTGTTGTCTCTTCGTCGGTTCTTCATAGCAGCGACCTAGTGTAAGAAGCATTCTCGTTTGAGACCGTTCTCAGAGGATGTAGCTTCAGGTTCTTTCCACTACACCATCGACTGTCATAACCTCTTCGACTTCATCACGTTCGCTGTACTCATCTCCATCTATTTCAGTACGTCCATATTCGCCTCCTCCATCACCAACACCTTCAGCTTCACACTAAAATACCCTGTTAATACTGTCATTTCACAGTTTTTCCACACCATTTTTAGAAATTATGGTTGATAAAAAGCATCTGCTACTCACCTTTTGGACTCTGATAATTTTTGTTATTGGCCCTACTATTATCATTATTTCGCGATAAGACTTTTAGGACATCGATGTGGCATTCTTTTAATAACGTAAGTTTACAATTTTATACTTTCTAAAGATTTTTCTTAATTACTTAGGTGATTCTAATGTTTTTTTCGTACATGAAGATAAAAAATGCTTAGCGTTTCCTTCTATCACGTAAGAGTTTTTTTTCACACAATAATGATGAAGATCCACAAAACTGATACGAAACACGCTCATTCAAAAAATTTTATTAAAATTTTTTGTTAAAAACATTATAAACGAGTCACTCCTAATATTATAATGAAGTATTATGTTTTTTCCTCACTTCCGTTTGCTGTAGGGTCCTTGAACATATTTGCCGTTCGAATACAATAAACGTTCGTGAGAAGAATCAGAATGCTATCAGAAACCATCGCTCGTGCGAAACTCAGCTTGACGTTTTCTTGCTTGATATACTCAGAAATATGGATGAAGGGCAACAGGCAGATTCCATATTTCTAGATTTCCGGAAATCATTTGGCGCAGTGCACCATTCCAGGTTGTTGACGAAGATACGAGCATATGGAATAAGTTCACAGGTAAGTCAGTGGCTCGAAAAAGACTTCTTAAGTGTACAACCCAGTATGTCCTCCTCGACGGCGAATATTCGTCAGAGGCAAGGGTATCGTCAGGAGTACCACCGTGTGATACCACTGCTGTAGTTTTCTGTATGCATACATGATTTGGCGGGCTCGGTGGGCAGTAATCTGCGGTTGTTTGGTGGTGGTGCTGTGGTGTACTGTAAGGCGTCCAACTTGAGTGACTGTAGGAAGATACAAAACGACTTACACAGAATTTCTAGTTGCTGTGATGACTACGGAAAAATGTAACTTAATGCGAATGAATAGGAAGATCATGCCTGTAATGTTCGGTTACAGTATTAGTAGTGTCCTAACGGTATACTAAACATCGCTGGTAAGGTTTCTGCCCAACGCTGGTGACTGCTTTGAAGGACAGTAACAGGTGCAAACATGTAACTCTTTTGTATCGGTTGTGAATAAATAGTTGCCAGTATTTAAGTTCCATCCCTCGTACTATTGCGAAGATTGAGAGAACCGGTCTTTGAAGCTGACTGCCCAACTATTCTACTGCCGCCAACATACATTTCGCGTAAGGACCACGAAGATAATATTCAAGAAATTAGCGCTCTTACGGAGGCACAAAGACCGTTGTTTTTCCCTCGCTCTATCTGGAAGTGGAACAGGAAATGAAATGGCGAGTAGTGGTACGGGGTACCAGTCACCACGCACAGTCCTGTGGCTTGCGGAGTATCTGTGTGGATGGAGATGTAGATCTATAAGTACTTATCCCCTGAAACCTCTATCGTATTCTCCTCTGTGCACTGACTGGGGACATTCGGATCGCAGAGTCCAGCAGTAGCCGATACCAAGTTGACATCCCACCACTCCTGGTGCCCCGTTCATTTGTTTGATGTCCTGATGGACACTTGAACAGCAGCTAGATTCTCTAGATAACAGGTGGCACGGGAGGCCAGGAAGTGCAGATTCGAGGTCGCTGAAGCCTCCAGTACTTGGAAGTCACCCAGCGTGTTTCTTACTATGTTCTCGTACTCATCGTCTTTGTGCTCTCCAAGACACTTGTTGACAACGTGCCTAAAAGAAAACTAAGATAAAATTTGGGTTTCATTAATTTTGTCTTTAAATATTTAATCTTTCGATAGTATTTATGGAATATTCCGTCGGCTCTTGGGGAAATATAGACATATTAATAACTTGAATAAAACGTATTAATGTTCCACAATAATATTTATTAGTTCGTCATGAACCGGTTTTTGACTTCTTAGGCCATCGTCAGATAACTCAATGTTGAACAGATAGTTCACACAACTTCAGCGAAAATTCATAGCAGAGAAAAGAATACTGTGCAAAGATATGTAACATTTTATGACTATATCGATACAGAACATAAGCATGATATAATATCTAAAGGGACTTTAAACTAATAAATCTCCCACTACAGTATATTCAAATATCAAAACTGTGTGAGTTATAAAACAGAAATTTTCTGCAATTGAGTAATGACACAGGTTACTACGTTATATGAACAAACTGGTGAATGCGACAAACAGACCGAATAAAGGGAGGGGAAGATATACGACCATGGAATGTCGTTTGCCCATATGACGTAGTAACATGTACCGTTACTCACTTGTAAAACATTTCTATTTTATACTCTCACATAGTTTTACTATTTGAACATACTGTAATGTAAGATTTATTGGTTCAGTGTCTCCTTAGGTATTACATTATGCTTGTGTTTTCTATCAATTTATGTCACATATCTCTGTACAGAATTCTTTGAACTGCTATGAATTCTCGCTGAAGTAGTGTTAGCTTACTGCTCAACACTAAGTTATCTGACGATGGCCTAAAAAGCCAAAAGCCTGTTCATAACGAAATAAAGAAATACTATTACGGAATAATTAATACGTTGTATCAAGTTATCAGTTTCATCTCTTATTAGTTTCCGAATATCATGGCTGACGAAAACTCCTTTCTTTCACTTTAGCTTGTGGCAGCTGCGATAACTTAGTCGCCATATATTTGACAGCGTCACCATCTTTTGGTAAGACTTTATGAAATCGTTCCATAATGCCAAGTTTTTTTGTGAAGTGGAGACAGAAATTTTTCTTTGAATCTCCCTTTGAAATGAATATTACATTTTTCACTCCAACCTGTGGCATTCATATTGTCCAGATTTTTGAGGCCAGAGCTTGTCTTTTGCACGAGTGTCTCGTCTGAGTAAGAAGAAGGAGTCCTTCCTCAAAATTTAGACACACTCGATGTGGGGTGAAATCTTTACGCCTAAGTCGCAAAATGCACTTTTTCGACAGAGTCTAAAATTGTCCGCTGGTGCGTTTTCATTCTAAATTTGCCACAAGATTTATGAAGAGTAGTCATGAAATTAATATAACCTCTTAAAGCCGTGAATTTCACAAAAGGAAGCAACAGTTGATTTATCAGCCGTTGCTAAACTTTTCGTGGAAAACGTTACAATATCAACTAAATATCTAGACAGCTGCGTTATACATTGCAAAATTGGGTTAATAGGGTGCTTCTGGTCGTTCTGAGGAGTTTTTGCTTCACATCCTGTTTGGAGTCCCAGCAGGGTATACACACACACACGCACACACACACACACACACACACACACACACACACAGCAGTAGAACTAGCAACGTCTGAAGACGACGGCTGGCTCGCGCGTCGAACTATTGTGCAGAAAATGGAAATTACAACTCGGCAGGACACCCGTAAGCTCACTAATAGCCAACCGCACCGAGAAAACTTGATAGATCATATACAATTCAACTTATTTCTGTAGCAAGGTATATTGCATACCTTCACAGAACCATACTGGCGTTATGTCGTATAACGATTAAATAGCTATATTTCTGATACCTCACAGAAATTCTAAGTATGTGCCAAAACTGCATATGTTTGAACGTAATTACTTTACCCGAAATAAGCACCCAGAAATGCATCAGGAAAACATTTTATTCTCAACAAGTGCAATTACCTTCCTAGCTCACTTCCGGTTGTCGCAGTTTTCTCTTTCCTATTTCGTAACAGCAGGAAACGAACTGCCATTCATTAAACTTGTTTACTGTCTCTTTGGTGTGAATCCAATACTGACAAGTATAATATACTCTGTTTTCATGGCGAATTTCCTGCAACTTGTAAACTTACGAGAAAAAACGCTGCATTTAGTTCGCCTTTACTGCACTATTATCTATACCATTGTATCAATCTAAGTTGTTGGTGACTGTAGTCCCAAGACACACTTTTAGGGCCCAAGTGGGGAACCTCTTACTTTTTTGTTCAGCGTCTACTGTGTCTTTTCCTTCCATTCAGATATATTGCGTAAATCATTTTGCAACTTGTGTAGTTCTTCCGAGTTGACTTCATTAGATGGTGAACGACAATATCATCTGAAAAAAAAATCTAAGATGGCTGCTCAGCTTGTGCCCTAAATAATGTAGGCAAAGAACCGTAGAAAGCCTAACACACTTTCGTCAGGGACACAACATACAACAACGTCTTTAGTAGAAGTTGAGTTTGCATATGTTAACACGTATTGCGACGTTCCTGAAATGTTCCAATATAATACTAGAAATTAATTTTGATGAGATAAGTTGTGAGTTGATACGGTTATATACTGGGCGTACTTGCTGGGCTGACGAGAGCGGAGCACCACTGGCGGGTGCGAGGCCCACGAGAAAGACAGGCCGCGGCGCCCAGCTCAGCAGACAAGATGCGTTCCTAAACCTCTTCACTCGCAGCTGGCCGTCTAAGTACTAACGACGATTGCATCTTACACTGGTATCTGCTATTATGAAGTCTTACTGATTAACAGTACTACAGCAAAATTTAATTTAATATCAATACTCGATGTTGTTGTTGTCGTGGTCTTCAGTTCTGAAACTGGTTTAATGCAGCTCTCCATGCTACTCTATCCTGTGCAAGCTTCTTCATCTCCCAGTACCTACTGTAACCTACATCCTTCTGTAACTGTTTGGTGTATTCACCTCTTGGTCTCCCTCTACGATTTTTACCCTCCACGCTGCCCTCCAATACTAAATTGGTGATCCCTTGATGCCTCAGAACATGTCCTACCAATCGATCCCTTTTTCTGGTCAAGTTGTGCCACAATCTTCTCTTCTCCCCAATCCTATTCAATACCTCCTCATTAGTTATATGATCTACCCATCTAATCCTCAGCATTCTTCTGTAGCACCACGCTCGAAAGCTTCTATTCTCTTCTTGTCCAAACTAGTTATCGTCCATGTTTCACTTCCATACATGGCTACACTCCATACAAATACTTTCAGAAACGACTTCCTGACACTTAAATCTATACTCGATGATAACAAATTTCTCTTCTTCAGAAACGCTTTCCTTGCCATTGCCAGTCTACATTTTATATCCTCTCTACTTCGACCATCATCAGTTATTTTGATCCCTAAATAGCAAAACTCCTTTATTACTTTCAGTGTCTCATTTCCTAATCTAACTCCCTCAGCATCACCCGACTTAATTCGATTACATTCCATTATCCTCGTTTTGCTTTTGTTGATGTTCATCTTATATCCTCTTTTCAAGACCCTGTCCATTCCGTTCAACTGCTCTTCCAAGTCCTTTGCTCTGTCTGAGAGAATTACAATGTCATCGGCGAACCTCAAAGTTTTTATTTCTTCTCTATGGATTTTAATACCTATTCCGAATTTTTCTTTTGTTTCCTTCACTGCTTGCTCGATATGCAGATTGAATAACATCGGGGAGAGGCTGCAACCCTGTCCCACTCCCTTTCCAAACACTGCTTCCCTTTCATGCCCCTCGACTCTTATAACTGCCATCTGGTTTCTGTACAAATTGTAAATAGCCTTTCGTTCCCTATATTTTACCCCTGCCACCTTCGTAATTTGAAAGAGAGTATTCCAGTCAACTTGTCAAAAGCTTTCTCTAAGTTTACAAATGCTAGAAACGTAGGTTTGCCTTTCCTTAATCTAGCTTCTAAGATAAGTCGTCGGGACAGTATTGCCTCACGTGTTCCAATATTTCTACGGAATCCAAACTGATCTTCCCCGAGGTCGGCTTCTACTAGTTTTTCCATTCGTCTGTAGAGAATTCGCGTTAGTATTTTGCAGCTGTGACTAATTAAACTGTTTGTTCGGTAATTTTCACATCTGTCAGTACCTGCTTTCTTTGGGATGGGAATTATTATATTCTTCTTGAAGTCTCAAGGTATTTCGGTTGTCTCATACATATTGCTCACCAGATGATAGAGTTTTGTCAGGACTGGCTCTCCCAAGGCTATCAGTAGTTCTAATGGAATCTTGTCTACTCCCGGGGCCTTGTTTGGACTCAGGTCTTTCAGTGCTCTGTCAAACTCTTCACGCAGTATCGTATCTCCCATTTCATCTTCATGTACATCCTCTTCCATTTCCATAATATTGTCCTCAAGTACATCGCCCTTGTATAGACCCTCTATATACTCCTTCCAAATTCTGCTTTCCCTTCTTTGCTTAGAACTGGGTTTCCATCTGAGCTCTTGATATTCATACAAGTGGTTCTCGTTCCTCCAAAGGTCTCTTTAATTTTCCTGTAGGCAGTGAGATAAGCCTGTACATCCTTACAGTTGTCCTCTAGCCATCCCTGCTTAGCAATTTTGCACTTCCTGTCGATCTCATTTTTGAGACGTTTGTATTCCTTTTTGCGTGCGTCATTTACTGCATTTTTATATTTCTCCTTTCATCAATTAAATTCAATATTTCTTCTGCTACCCAAGGATTTCTACTAGCCCGTGTCTTGTTTATAGCATTCAGGCTCTTCTGCTTAAAAGTACTCATTACATGCTGGAAGTGGTGTCTTATGCAACTGATAATCATTTTAGCGTGACTTTATTTTATTGTATGACAGTACCGCCGTAACAAATTATAAGTAGGCCCATGGACTTCCCATCATTATAGGACTAATAACAGTAAGGTTTCATAATATCTGACTCCAGTAGAAGATTCAGTTTTCGTTTGTACGGACACACGTAGACACGAGTTAACAGGTGTAGAAACGTAGTTGCCTGCTGATTTGAGGGAGAGAGCGAAGCGCAGGACTACCTTCGTGAGGTACGCGCCGCGGCCTGTCATTCTCGTGACAAGTGAGAGGAGAGCTGGCAGGAGCCTGGGATTGACCAGGTGGGTAACTGTCCAGTGACGAGTTGAGAGGGCAGGTTACTGGGAAGCTGTCAGTGATCAGGGAGGGTAGCGGCTGGTGACGCGCGAGAGAGGAGCTGACAGTAGGTAAGTAACTGGATTGGTAACCGGCAAGTGATAGACAAAAACAGCCGACGTGTAACTGCCCGGGTAGATAACAGGCCATCGACAAGTAGAGGAGATATGTCGACAGCAAGTAACTGACTTCGCTAATTGCCTGGTGTGGCACAGGTAGAGAAGAATGGACATAGAAGAGCTGACCGACTGTGCAAGTTTGTAGCTGGTGACAGGTGGGGAAGCCCTGTGGGAGAGCAAGTAGCTGCCCGCAGAAGCAGCCGTCGTGCAGCCGTGACGCTGCCAGCCCCAGCACCGAGAGCAAGCCGAGTGTCAGCGTGAGGGATGCTCGTACAGTCGATAGGCCAGCAAGACAGCGTTGTAGAAATAAGGTAATACATAAATAGACAAGAGACCAAACAATGTTTTACCATAGCTTAGTATGTTAGCTCTTAAATCACAGTCGATAATTTAATTAGCCAGCAAATGTGAAACACAGCTGATGAACTTAAGTAGTTATAGAAAGCAGTTAAATGGCTTAGATAAGTTTAAATTAATAGGTAGAGATGTGGACATTTCATTGAACATAAGAAACTTTCTTCGATTTTTAATTGTTGTTGTAATTGGTCGCTTAGTGTAATTAATTGATTATAGTCCAATATTAGTGTAGAAAGGAGATCAAAGGATAATCATAAATGGTGCAGAGTTACTCCCCTTCGGTTTGTAGATATTTTCGTTAAAATTAGACTGTTCGCGAGCTGTGTCGCTGGACCGGGGGCGATGCTGCGTGCGGTCCAGAGAGGCACCGTGCCGTGTGGCCGAGTGCCGGTGCTCACACGCTGCGGAGCCAGTGGCGCCCTAAGGGGGGGCAGTTACCCCTAGTGAGAATTCATCCAGTTTACGAATATAAAAAATACCTGTAACTTCAGAGCTCACTTATGTATGATTTAAAATACCTGTAAAATTGCCACTAAAATAACCGGAAAATATCAATAAAATGACGTAAAAATGATATGAAACATATGTAAACAGAATTGCAGGGTGAACTAGAGCAAAGAAAAACTTTAAAGCAGAATCGAACTAAAATTAAAAAAATTATGATAAATTTAAAAATTATCTGTTTTTCTTTAAGAAATCTCGTTCGTTGAAGATGTGCAAAATTGTTAAATATCCGTCTTACGCTATTAACTATGAAGTATCTTTATTTTTATTTCTACACCCACACGTGGTAGAAATTAACAACAGCAAGTGAGGCAACAATGGGAATAATCAGATGAACCAGCAGTTTATTGTTAACTTTTGCAAATGCATTCTTGAGCAACATTTAAGCGTTTTTCCTGAAGGCACGTCCATTGTTCGTTCTTTACATATTAAAAGAATCAGTTGTCTCATAAAGGGACGTTAAACACAAACGTAAAAAATAATATCATCCTTCAAAAATAATCTACGATACAGTATCTATATGACGATCTATAGCCGGAATATTCGAGATTTTAGTAACGTAAACAATGCATATCTGATAAGGAAAGACCGTTTACATATTAACAAACTCTGGTTCAAAAATGGTTCAAATGGATCTGAGCACTATGGGACTCAACTGCTGTGGTCATAAGTCCCCTAGAACTTAGAACTACTTAAACCTAACTAACCTAAGGACATCACACACATCCATGCCCGAGGCAGGATTCGAACGTGCGACCGTAGTGGTCGTGCGGTTCCAGACTGTAGCGCCTTTAACAAACTCTGGGCATTACTAATAAGCTATAATAAAATAAAGCGAATCTGGCGATCGACAAACTACTACATGTGTACGCGGTCCCATTAAGAATGGTACCCATGGTGAGAGTTCCATCTCGAAAATGTTGACTTATAGGGTACTAAAATGTCACGCTCTCTGTTCCCACCTCATTAGGTACAAACCTCTTCATAAACCTCAACTGACAACACAATACAGTTGCACAACAAAACACACTCGGCAAAATTTTATTCTTTCAAATTTCAAATAATGGTTAACAACTGTCAGACGCTAATTTAAATTAGCGTATTGTATTATGTTCCTTTTCGTTTGCTGAAGAACTGTTCGAGGGTACTGTGTGACCACTAATATCGCTGCTTGTCTGTAGAAGTAGGCAACATTCGTCATTGAAACTACTGTGAACGAACGTGATCTAGCAGAGTGTGGCGTGAGCTACCTTCATTTCCGGAACGTTCTAGGTGAGTCTTGCTATGTTCTAATAGCAACATATCGCATAAATATTTCCACATCCATCGCAACAAACCGCTCCAAACGATCGCGCGAAACTCAAAGTCGCTGGCTTGCGGTCTAATGGACACCGCGCTGTTTCATTGTTGAACCAAAACCCCTCTCTCCCTCCCACCACTGTGATACGATTTCAGCTTCTTTAGTCATCGCTCAGCTCGGTTCGGCATCGCATCGCGAGTTGTAAGTGGACAGTGGTGCATGATTGCTGTTTGCATAGACGTTTGTGCGTTGTGAATGTAAAAGCGCAGTGTATACAGTGGCAAAATGACCGATATACGTAAGTTTTTTGTACCTCATAAGCGAATGAAAACTACAAATGAAAGTGGAGGTGTCGAAGAAGATACTGTCTATGATGAGGTATCACAGGAAAAGGGTGAGTCAAACGCAACCATCACTATTAAAAATTCCAGTAGTTGTGCTGATGGAGAAAATGAAGACGAAGCCAGTACCTCTGCTGGCTTCAGGGATGAAAAGGGTAGTAGTAATCTGGTCAGTATTCCCGGTGTCGTAAATTACATTGAAAAAAAAAGGATATTGACAATTGCCTAAGTATAGGATTTTATTGAATCCATGGCAACCTGAAAAAAGTTATAATTTTAAGAATGACATAGACAGCACAAAAAGAAAATTTCGACCAGACTGACTGTCATTATATCCGAGGCTGGTCTATTCTAAAGCAGTTAAAGGTGCCCTCTGCAAGTTTTGTGCGCTTTCCCGCTCACGCATAACGCATGGTAGTCATCAAGGCGCATTCATAAGCCGCCCATTCACAAATTTGAAAAAGTTCCATGAATGTGCAAAAATGTATATGAATTCCGAGTGGCATAAAGATGCAATAGAAAAGTCAAATAACTTCATTAGTGTTGTGACAAACAAAACTAAAAGTGTGGAAGAACTCGCCAACGAGAATCTTGCGAAATTAGTACAAACTAATCGTGCAAAGTTAAAATCAATTGTTTCTTGTGTTTCGTTTTGTGCGTTACATGACTTACCTTTAAGAGGAAAAACAAATTCAAATGCTGTATTTGATGATTTGTTACAATTTAGAGTACAGTCAGGTGACGAAACATTGCGGAAACATTTTGAGGGTGCGCCTAAAAATGCTACCTATGTTTCTCATAGAACCCAAAATGATTTAATTGATGTATGCACCGAAGTACTAAGAAATAATTTGATTAATAGCAGCGAATCATGTTCAGTTTTAGCAGACGAAGCAATGTATATTGCAGGCACAGAACAACTTTCTCTTTCTGCACGTTATTTTGACCCTGCAACTAATGTTGTCAGATGACTTCCTTGGATTTACACCATTAGCAAGGTTAGATGCAAAACATATCTCCAACACAATAATATCTACTTTATCTGCTTGGGGTTTAAATCTAAATAAAATGGTAGGACAAGGCTATGACGGATGCAATACGATGGCCGGTAAAATTGGCGGAGTACAGAATATAATTGCTGAGAAATATCCCAAGGCTCGCTTCTATCATTGTGCTAGCAATAGACTTAATTTAGTTGTGAATGATTTGAACACCTTACCAGAGGTTAGAGATGCCATTGGTACTATCAAAGAGGGAGTTTCTTTTTTCCGGGGGAACACGCAAAAGAAAGTCCTAGTTGGGAACCTTCAAAAACTGTGTGAGACACGCTGATCTGAGAAGGATAAGTCTATAAGAAAATTTAATGACAAGTTTTTAGAAATTGTTGAAGCATTAGTAATTTTACATAAAGAAGGAGATCATGAAACTAAGCAGTAAGCCTGGCAACTTTAGTGCACACTTACTTCTCCAACATTTATTGTTACATTAAAAGTAATAGCAAAATATTCAGCCAAACTAGAACCTGTCACGAATATCCTACAATCAGTAAACATTAACTTGTTAGAAGTTTCAGAACACATTCAAGGAATTGTAAAAATTTTATTGGATTGCAGAGAAAATGCGGAAGCCGAATTTGAGATGATAATGAAAAGTGCTGAAAGCAACCCCAGTGTACTTGGAATAGATGTCACTGGAATTCGACAACCGCGAGTTGTTGCACGACAAATGCATCGTTCAAATCATCCATCAATTTCTGTCACTGAGTACTACAGAAAATCTCTCTTTATTCCATATTTGTCCGCAGCTCGTGGTCGTGCGGTAGCGTTCTCGCTTCCCACTCCCGGGTTTCCCGGGTTCGATTCCCGTCTGGGTCAGGGACTTTCTCTGCCTCGTGATTACTGGGTGTTGTGTGCTGTCCATAGGTTAGTTAGGTTTAAGTAGTTCTAAGTTCTAGGGGACTGATGACCATAGATGTTAAGTCCCATAGTGTTCAGAGCCATTTGAACCATTTTTATTCCATATTTGGATTCCCTAGTCCAGTCCTTGCAAGAACGGTTTTCAGAAGAAAACGAGGCATCTTTTGAGATTTTCTGCTTGCACCCAAAGGTAATGAAATCCCAAAGCGACCTAGATATGAAAAGGATAACTGAAAATATCAAAAGATTTTATGGTGATCCTTTAGATAACTTCACTGTAGAAGCACGGACATGGATCAGTATGTGGAAACGCAATAAAACAACTGAAGGAGATATTGCTGAATTACGCCTGATTGGTCTACTGGACAAAGCCAAATTCTTGCCTGCCGTAGCTTCAGCCTTGAAGATGGCCCTTAGCTTACCGGAAAACACCTGCTCTGCGGAAAGATCGTTCAGGTACTTAATTACCACAGTAACATTTTTCTGATTGTAATTACTTAATTAGAAAGACTTTGAAACAAATTCTTATGTCAGATGAAATATTTCTTCTAATTATTTTTAAATCTTGTTTGAAATATTATCACAATAGAGTAATTGAAGAAGGTTACACTGTATGAAATAGTATAGGCCTACGTCATGTTTGTTTGCAGCACTCCCAGGCGCGTGAAAACGTGGCTAAGAACTACCATCGACTCAGTTGTTTGTGTACGGGACTGATGACCTCAGCTGTTGAGTCCCATAGTGCTCAGAGCCATTTTTGTTTGTGTATGGTGTCACTTCATCGTGATAAGATAAAATCAGAGGAGGAGTCCTTTATCGAAAAAGTGGTAGATAGTTATGGGAAGGACCCGAGACGAATTCAATTTCTGTTTAAGTAATGCAGGTCTGTGAGTAGTCAAGTGTTGCACATTATTAGTAACAGAACCGATTTCCACAATCGTATGCCTTCTTTTGTTCTTAATATTAAATTTACAACAGTATTTCAAACTACATTAATATGTTTGTAACAATATGTTTGTAACAATAAAACAGTCACATTATCCTTACAACCAAAGTTCACAAAATTTGTTAAAACAGGAATCTGTTATGGGTTGAGGAAATTATTGTGCACATCTAGTTTTTACTTTACAAAATAGAAAGTAAAGCCCCGTTTTTTTCACTTTTCAGGGGACTAACAGAGAAAAGTGTAAATAGCAAGAAAATGCATTGAGGCAGGCAAAAATGAACGATTTATTCTTACTTAAAAAGAGAAAATAATTTACTTTTATCTATTTAACAATCTGAAATTGTTATTATTTATTTTAAGCACCTATTAACATCTCTCAGCAGTGGTGCACTTACTGACATGGCGTTGTGCCTCAAAATGTGCATTTACGAGAGCAATTCAGAATATTCCCACAACATTAACTCTTAAAATGAGACACCTTAACAGCAAATGCGTGAGAAACAGCGAATTAATCTAAAACCGATGTGGCTGACACTAGGGCGTCTGCCTCTAAGAATACAGCATAGCACACGAATCTAAACTTTGCAGAGCTGCCAAATTTTATTTGGAAATGCGTTTCCACCTTTATTTGTCTCCTCTCTATGACCATGCGGAGTCGCCACACTGGGACCAATTTTGGAACATTTGCCAGTTGCCATTTACTTCAGTATTGCAAGCGAGGGTACGCCATTAACCATCCAGGCATTTGATCGATATGGCATATTGTAGAGAGATGGTAACTAATAAGTGACTGATGATTAATGAGACAATGATAGCTGGTTTGTGATAGTTTGATAATGACTTAGGTCTCAATTCCTTATGAGTCACAAGGGCCACCTGTGTTTCTAGGCTTCGTTCCTATAACATATCCCGGATGTGCTAGTTTCCAAACATACAGGAAAGATAAAAGCTGATTTTTCAGCGTCTTGAAGGCCTGTGCGGCTCCGGCGCGGCGGATGACCGGGGCAAGGAACGCCGCACAGGCAAAAGCGGTTGCTGCGGCGTCAGCTGTCACTCAGTGGAAACGGCCGGAACCTCATCAGTCATCACATAGCAGCCTGCACGTGTAGCGCGGTATCAAAGATCTGCCTCGCGCCGTTGCTGTCAAATGCGCCAGCAAATGCAAACAGCCGCTCCGGGCTGCTGCGAATCTGTCTGTGTTGAAACTCGACGTCAGCCGGTACGGCGAGCCGGCCAGAGTCGCGCTGTGTGTGACATACAACAACGATGCGGCCCGGCCGTCGCCGTTGCTGTTCAAGGCCGCGGGTCGGACCGCCAGGCCGCGCTCTTTCTGACCAGGTCTTTAAGACCGGTTGCACTCAAGGCGGATATTTTCCGCCAGGTCCATTGACCGTCGCCATTGTCAGAAGTCCAGTGTTTATACACACGGCGGTAAAGTCAGCAGATTAAAGGAAATATACTTTCATCATCAAACCCATTCATTTAATTTTAATGTGTTACGTAAATTATTCATTGTTTTTAAACGTACAGTTTTGTTTAAAATTAACAGACAGTAAAATCTAAGTACTGTTATTGTGGCGACTAATGAAAAGGAGAAGGAAAAACCGAATAATTTGGGATCATCATCCAATTAATTAAAGAAGAGGGGAGGATGGAACTTTCTAAACGTTATTTGAGGGGAAGGATGACAACATATCCTTCAGTTACTTTTGAATGTCGATTTTCAATAGCAGGAAAACAGGTAGTTCAGAGAGAAAAAGCTTAGGACAGGATCAAACGAAAATGGTGGCAAAATGTACAGTCTGCTCATGTAGAAACAGGTTTTACTATAGTTATAATGTTAGTTTTTTATGTTCATAACTCTGGCATGGTACTAAAAGTGCATCAGTATTTCTAAATTGCATATAAGGGGAAAACATCTGGCTTACCATGAAATGACAAATGGTCTTCAGAGAACAATAGTAATTCAGTAAGCATATTAGAATGCGTAGGCGTATTCCAAAGTAGAGCTGTATCACATGAAAGAATCGTTCTTAGTTAGTACACTACGCAGCTGCAGAGCACTATTGTTAAGTGGATAAAAGAAGCTTTCACAGTAATGTAAGTGAATTTGACCAGGTTTATACAGTTGAGTGTAGTGAACCGTTTTTTCCGGACTTTTATTTTAAAGCCAACTGCGTTGACTGCATGAGCAGTGTTTTTAAGCGCTTAAACAATTATTAGTGGTAAGAAAACAATTTATTTGCAGAATACGGTTCAGAAACATAAAATCTGGGAATATATATATATTCCCAGATTTTATGTGTTTGTGTGTGTGTGTGGTGAAAGTTTTTTGACCCTACTGAGACAAAAACCTGCGGGCGCCCCTGGTCTCTCTCCCTCTGCGATCCTTCCCGACATCTGCTCCTGGTCGGCATTATTATGTTGGAGCCTCAAGCTAACATTATAGACCATTCGAAACTGTGTGAAATTTAACAAAAGACTAATAAATTTCAATTAATTTGAGCAAATAATGTCGAAGTGCCGTAAGTTAGTAGCCGCTCCTTTTCTCGCTGTCTCCCATCCACATGCTCCTGAGAATCTTCATTTCAAGCTAACAAATTCATCAAATGTCGGTGGCCGTAATTTAAACGGTGACCGTGCAGTCCTACAACAGCAGGTAGTTCGGCCAGCACGAGGGCGGCAGCGACCGTAGCGTCAGGAAGTCTGTCTGTCATTTTGCGGACCGCTTCCGCTTGTTTCCATTCGTGTACTGGTGTGACGTCTGTACCTTTCCAGTCTTTATACACCGATATGCCACTGAGCGAGCCGTTGTATACTTTTGTTAAAATCGCAGATATTCCGTCAGTATAGTCCGAAAGGAACGTAATTCATGTACAGTCTGGCTTTACGTTATTAAGTGGCGCACGTTTTTTAGTTGTGCCTAGGGTACCTACGCCGAAATGTTTCATGTTTGCACTTATCCCAGATCCATTCCGTGATATTTATTGCGTGTTCTTTGGTGCCATAGTTTCGGAAATAATTTGCTTTATTAGTGCTGTCATTTGTAACTGTACCATTGCTATCACGTGGTGAAGGTGCTGATTTTCTGTTGCCACTCACATGTCGTCTGACGTTGTTTGCATTTCCGGCCAGTATTGTAATATAATTTTTGATTCTTTTTAATAACACAGCTGCTTCCGTTGTAAGAACCTGTCTGATTCAACATTTATGCAAAAGATGTCGTTATCGGCGTTTGTTTAAATGTTCCTGTAAACACTTATAAATAAAGGATGACGATCTTGCGTTACAGCGAGGAACAAACTGTTTTCAGAAAATAAAATCAGTGTAGCTGAAATACACTCCTGGAAATGGAAAAAAGAACACATTGACACCGGTGTGTCAGATCCACCATACTTGCTCCGGACACTGCGAGAGGGCTGTACAAGCAATGATCACACGCACGGCACAGCGGACACACCAGGAACCGCGGTGTTGGCCGTCGAATGGCACTAGCTGCGCAGCATTTGTGCACCGCCGCCGTCAGTGTCAGCCAGTTTGCCGTGGCATACGGAGCTCCATCGCAGTCTTTAACACTGGTAGCATGCCGCGACAGCGTGGACGTGAACCATATGTGCAGTTGACGGACTTTGAGCGAGGGCGTATAGTGGGCATGCGGGAGGCCGGGTGGACGTACCGCTCAACACGTGGGGCGTGAGGTCTCCACAGTACATCGATGTTGTCGCCAGTGGTCGGCGGAAGGTGCACGTGCCCGTCGACCTGGGACCGGACCGCAGCGACGCACGGATGCACGCCAAGACCGTAGGATCCTACGCAGTGCCGTAGGGGCCGCACCGCCACTTCCCAGCAAATTAGGGACACTGTTGCTCCTGGGGTATCGGCGAGGACCATTCGCAACCGTCTCCATGAAGCTGGGCTACGGTCCCGCACACCGTTAGGCCGTCTTCCGCTCACGCCCCAACATCGTGCAGCCCGCCTCCAGTGGTGTCGCGACAGGCGTGAATGGAGGGACGAATGGAGACGTGTCGTCTTCAGCGATGTGAGTCGCTTCTGCCTTGGTGCCAATGATGGTCGTAAGCGCGTTTGGCGCCGTGCAGGTGAGCGCCACAATCAGGACTGCATACGGCCGAGGCACACAGGGCCAACACCCGGCATCATGGTGTGGGGAGCGATCTCCTACACTGGCCGTACACCACTGGTGATCGTCGAGGGGACACTGAATAGTGCACGGTACATCCAAACCGTCATCGAACCCATCGTTCTACCATTCCTAGACCGGCAAGGGAACTTGCTGTTCCAACAGGACAATGCACGTCCGCATGTATCCCGTGCCACCCAACGTGCTCTAGAAGGTGTAAGTCAACTACCCTGGCCAGCAAGATCTCCGGATCTGTCCCCCATTGAGCATGTTTGGGACTGGATGAAGCGTCGTCTCACGCGGTCTGCACGTCCAGCACGAACGCTGGTCCAACTGAGGCGCCAGGTGGAAATGGCATGGCAAGCCGTTCCACAGGACTACATCCAGCATCTCTACGATCGTCTCCATGGGAGAATAGCAGCCTGCATTGCTGCGAAAGGTGGATATACACTGTACTAGTGCCGACATTGTGTATGCTCTGTTGCCTGTGTCTATGTGCCTGTGGTTCTGTCAGTGTGATCATGTGATGTATCTGACCCCAGGAATGTGTCAATAAAGTTTCCCCTTCCTGGGACAATGAATTCACGGTGTTCTTATTTCAATTTCCAGGAGTGTACAAAGGACGCCCCGCCGTCTCCACATGGCAGTCATAGCTTCGGTTTTTTCATACTTTCCACAGTGCTGTTTACTCGTTCAGAAATTGTCGTACAAATCCCTTCAGGAACGATTTGGTGAGGAATGCCGTCAGAAGCTGCCACAACGTGTCCTGGGAGGCAGGCAGAAGGCGAGCTCGCAAAGACGCGTAGCGAACAGGCGGCTGGCGCTGGCGTTCCTCTTCCTGGAGAAGCGGGCTAACCGGACGACTATCCACGGTCGTCTGGTCAACATCTCCCACAGAGTTTTGGTTGTGGCAATGGTTTGCCCAATCTAAAAATTTTGTCTAAACTTCTACTAAAAATGCTGCTAACAGTTTCCACGACGAGACAAGGTTTCAACGAAGTAATAAAAGCGCGGTGCAAAGGAACATCATGCACAGCTGACAAGTGCAACGTGTGGATACGCATCATCGTTTGAAACGTATCTGCCCTGCTGTAGTCCAGTATCAGAAGCCACCCAGTGCTCAAATTATCCAGACGTTGCCACGTTTTCAATTTCGTTGTTCATTGAAACTCAACAATAACAGTTTGATGACAACTGTGGGAAGAATGTATCATGGTGCATCGACATGTTTCTCGAGATGAGTGTACCGCATGTGCTAATGTAATTGTTTCGAGCCAACCTTGATATTTTGGCAAAAGTACCGCTTTTACGACCGCTGTGAGTCTGCGGCTGGTAAACGTCTGACCCACGCGATTGTTTCCTCAGCGATTGGTCTTACCATAGTGCTCACATTTAACATCGACTACACACGAATACAGAGTTCCACAGAAAAATTACTTTGATGAGTTCTAGAACAGACACAGACCCGCAATTTGTTAATACACACAGGCCAGACACTTAAAGGTGACCACCGACTTTGTTCGATATCAAGTGCAGTAAACACTCACAGGCGGCTGGTGGGAACAATAGCAGTGGAGGGTATACTAAGCGTATAGGCAGGTCGCGGAAAAGACTACAGTCGTTGTCGTTATGCGGAAACGAAGGGATTTATCTGGCTTCCAAAAGGGGCACAATCATTGGCTTTCGGGCCGAGGATGGAAGCATTTCCGAAAGCGTCTACAAACCTCGTGCCACCATGGTGAACGTAGGATCTGAAAGATAAAATGGTACTGTCCATAACCGGTGCCGAGGTAACTGTGGTATGTCGCGATGTGAACGACGGTTGTGGAGGTGTGTACTGGCGAACAGGCGTGCAAATGTCGAGGAACTGACCAACCAGATGAACCGAGCGGCTACCAACAGTATCTCCTCAACGACTGTTCAGAGAACTTTGCTGCGTAGGGGCTGAGCAGCTGACGCCTGGTTCATACACCCACGCTAACGCTGTTCGTCGGCGACGACAGCTGCAGTTTTTACCCCAATACTACATCTGAGTGGCGGGAAGTGGCCTTTACAGATGACAGATGGCCCGTGGCGTGTACGAGATGAAACGTTTGAAAGCAAACGCCCTGCAACGATCGTCGTAAGGGTCCAGTCCGGAGGAGGGAGCGTGTAATTAGGCTGTATACGTGTTTAAGTTGGTAACGCCACGTAGTGCTCTGTATGGGAGTCGCTGACTGCGCTGTGTGCAGTCCGTGACAGGTTGAACTCATTGTTGGAATGTTCGCGTGTGTAGTGCAGTTGAACAGCGCGTAGCGTTGGGCAGTCGGAGGTGAGCCGCCAGCAGTGGTGGATGTGGGGAGAGAGATGCCAGAGTTTTTAGAGGTTACTATGAGCGGACGATCTGGACGTGTGTCCATCAGAAAAAAAAGAAATTTGTGAGACTGGATGTCATGAACTGATGAGGTAAATATATTGTTTGTTCTCTATCAAAATATTTCATTTGCTAACTACGCCTATCAGTAGTTAGTGCCTTCAGTAGCTGGAATATTTTATTTAGCTGGCAGTATTGGCGCTCGCTGTATTGCAGTAGTTCGAGTAACGAAGACTTTTGTGAGGTAAGTGATTCATGAAAGGTATATGTTATTGTTAGTCAGGGCCATTCTTTTGTAGTAATTATTGAAAGTCAGATTGCGTTGCGCCAAAAATACTGTGTGTCACTTTAGTGATGATCAGAGAGAGAACTGTCTGAGTACGTTCAGTTTTGCTCAACTGTTTGAAAATCAAATAACGTAAGAGTTTTTCCGGCACTGTCATTCTTTACATACGCAGGGGAAGTTTCAAGCGTTATGGTCTGGGAAATGTTTTCGTGGCATTCACTGTATGATCTGGTCATTATGGAAGGCGCAGCGGGCCAACGCAAGCATGCATATACCCTTATGGACCAGGTCCACACTTATAAGCAGTTTGTTTTTCCTTGGCACGATGGCATTTACGACTAGGACAATGGAATGTGTGACAAAAATTCGTTCAAATGGCTCTGAGCACTGTGGGACTTAACATCGGAGGTCATGAGTCCCCTAGAACTTGGAACTAGTTAAACCTAACTAACCTAAGGACATCACACTCATCCATGCCCGAGGCAGGATTCGAGCCTGCGACCATAGCAGTCGCGCGGTTTCGGACTGAAGCGCCTAGAACCGCTCGGCCACCGCGGCCGGCGAACGTGTGATACAGCTGGCGGTGTACGTGCACGGCTCGAAGAGCGCCGGACTGGGTTTGCCGGACTCACTCGACCGCCAGACTCCCCGGATGTAATACCACTCGAGACTGTAGATCCGCTTCGCCCTTGCAGTTGACGCCACGGATCCTCGACCGAGGAACCTGGAGCAGCTGGCCACGACCCTGGAGTCGGTATGGCTCCAAATCCCTGTCGGGATCTTGCTGGACCTCATTTACTGTCCTCCTACACCTCTGGCAGCGGTCCGCGCTAGAAAAGGTGCATATTCAAACTTTAGACAGGTAGTCACGTTAGTGTGACGAGGCAGTGGATGAATAGAACTACATCCCATATATTACAGACTGAATGGCGCTGCAGCTGAAAAATTAAACAAAAAGTTGTCTGTTTGCGATAAGCGTTTCGCTTCGCTTTTTTCTGAAGTCCGCTCAATCGCTTGTAATACAATTCTAAACACATTTGTGTATTGTAGGTTATAGTTAGTTTATAAACAATCTTCTGCCGTGCCAGTTACTCAACATGTTAACACTTTAGGTTCCAGTTGTCACTACGAGGGGTTCTTTCTTCAGATCTATGACGCCATCGAACTTTTACCTCGTCAATACTCTTGGACCTCTAGATTCACATTTTCACACCTCTCTCTCTCTCTCTCTCTCTGTCGATATATATATATATATATATATATATATATATATATATATATATATATACAGCTTTAAAAAAAAAACAGTATTAGCAGTTTCCCCCTCCCGTATCCTCCCTTCCCCTGTTAGTGAGTCCCAACACGCATCCACGCAACAAACAGTGGAAAGATGAATTGCACAGAGCAAGCACAACAGAGCACAGACAAAAGACGACAGAAGGAAGTGGCACCACTGTTGACAATTACACACACACACACACACATATATATATATATATATATATATATATATATATATATATATATATAATTGTCAACAGTGGTGCCACTTCCTTCTGTCGTCTTTTGTCTGTGCTCTGTTGTGCTTGCTCTGTGCAATTCATCTTTCCACTGTTTGTTGCGTGGATGCGTGTTGGGACTCACTAACAGGGGAAGGGAGGATACGGGAGGGGGAAACTGCTAATACTGTTTTTTTTTAAACCTGTAAGCATCTTCTGTATCTATCATATATACATTGATGAGAAGCGAAATACGTAATACTGACTGTGAAGAAGGCTTCAAAAATAAAAGAAGCGAAACGCGTGTGCCAGTGAGCAAAAATCCGTTAATTTAATCGCAGAGAATATATAGTATATAGATGAACAATGTAGTAACAGTCAACTTAAAGACTAAGAAACGATAGATTATATTATTATATCCAGATAACGATGAAATATATTCTTTTGAGATACAGTAACATATTTCCGCTACATCGTATTGTTGATGTCTTCTGCACGCTAGTCTGTGCTGCGCTAGCCTCTTCATCTCAGAAAAACTACTGCAACCTATATCCTTCTGAATCTGGTCACTGTATCCATCTTTTTATGGTCCCTCTACAGTTTTTGCCTCCCCCTCCCCCACTTCCCTTCAATACCAAATTCGTGATCCCTTGATGTCTCAGAATGTGTCCTTCCTGATGTTCATCTTACGGTCGATTTTGAAGACGCTATTCATTCCATTCAGCTGCTCTTCCAAGATCTCTGTCGTCTCTGACGGTATTACAATGTCGTCAGCAAATGTTAACAGTTATGTGTTTTCTTTCGCTATGAAATTAAATTCCCTTTTCAAATCCCATATCGGTTTCCTTTATTGCTTGCTGAATGTACAAATTCAATAGCATAGGGGAGAGGCTACAATCTCTTCTCACCTGCTGCTTCCATTTGATACCCATCGACATTTTAGTACTGCAGTCTGGTTTCTGTGCAAGTTGAGGTTGACTTTCCTCCTTCTCTATTTTGCCGCTGCTACTTTCAGAATTTCAAACGGAGTATTTCACTCAACAATGTCAAAAGCTTTTTCTGAATCGACAAATGTTGCAAACAAATGTTACCTTTCATTAGCCGATGTTCAAAGGTAAGCTCACCGGACAAAGAATTAGTCACCCCTAGAAAAATGATTACAAGCATCATTTAACATCGTGTAATTCCGCCCGTGGACTTCATAACCGCCTGGACTCGGTTAGGAAGTGAGTCAACAGGTTATGCTGGTATGTCCCCAGGTTAAACCACTCGCTGAGGATTTGATGGCGGAATACTGTCAGATTCCAGGGATGCTGATATCGGCGTTTTACTCGTTGTTCCAGCAAGTCTATGGGTTTAAAGTCAGGCAGTTTGGAGGCTAATCGAAATTTAAAAGGGTCTTTCTGACAATTTCCTCCCTTTTTCTCTGCCCACCGAACCCTCCCGTCTCTCTCCATCTACCTCCTTTTCCCACCTCTCTGCTTTTTCGGTACATGCTAGCCTTTTCCCCTGGGTACATTTTTAATACATGTGTTGCACACACCTCTTCCTCCCCCCATGTAGCGATGAAGGAGATGCAGAATGTTTATTTATTCCAGTCTGCAACTGTTAATGAAATCGTATAAACTGTCTCTAGACTGCCAATCGAAAATTCATCATTCCCACGAAGTCGAGACCTCAGTGTAGTAATTACCAACTATTCATACAGAGAATTATGTAGCTACGACTACGTTACTGACGTCGAGGACAGCAGTACGCAAAATACAGAGTGTGCAGGGCGCCGGGTCCTCGCGTGCCTCAATTTGTGGACGTTTCCCTGGAACTGCAGTGTTGCCGATGCTCTGTTGATGCTATTTTTTTTATTTTGTCGTGGATTTCGCTTCGCATTTGAAAGCTGTCCAAAGCGTTTCTACCTGTGAGTACTTGCCAACAAGGTATATGTATTCTCGGTCCACTTAAAACGTGTACCGTACGTGTGTCCATCTTCCCAATCCCCATCTCTCTGTGTCCAACCACCGCCTCTCTTCCTGTGTCGTCCTACCCACCCCTATGGGCCCACCTCCCGTGCCTCTGCCCGTCTCATCGTCTCCCATCTGTGTTCATCCCCTCGTACCCCCTCTTTCTGGTCATCGCCTCCTCCCCCTCTCTCTGACCATCTAATCCTCTCCCCTCTCTCTGTCAATCTACTCCTCCCCACTCCACCTGCCAATCTCCTCCTCTCACCCCACTCTGTCAGAAACTACCTGTCCATTTCCTCTCCCCCCTTGCTCTCTGTCCATCTCCTCGCGCCCCATCTCTGCTTGTCGAGTTTACTCTCCCCCGTGCAGCCCCTGCAACACTTTCTCGTACTACCTTCACAACGTGCCTAACCTGCAGAACGTGTTGATGAAAACCCTTTTCACACCTACCTCCACTTCTCTGTGAGCTACACCCTTGTTTGCTTTGGATGAAATCGATCCATTGGTTTTGGACCAGACTTTTTTTTATTTTTTTTTATTTTTATTTATTTATTTATTTTTTTTTTATCTTCAGTCTACTGACTGGTTTGATGCGGCCCGCCACGAATTCCTTTCCTGTGCTAACCTCTTCATCTCAGAGTAGCACTTGCAACCTACGTCCTCAATTATTTGCTTGACGTATTCCAATCTCTGTCTTCCTCTACAGTTTTTGCCCTCTACAGCTCCCTCTAGTACCATGGAAGTCATTCCCTCATGTCTTAGCAGATGTCCTATCATCCTGTCCCTTCTCCTTATCAGTGTTTTCCACATATTCCTTTCCTCTCTGATTCTGCGTAGAACCTCCTCATTCCTTACCTTATCAGTCTACCTAATTTTCAACATTCGTCTATAGCACCACATCTCAAATGCTTCGATTCTCTTCTGTTCCGGTTTTCCCACAGTCCATGTTTCACTACCATACAATGCTGTACTCCAGACGTACATCCTCAGAAATTTCTTCCTCAAATTAAGGCCGGTATTTGATATTAGTAGACTTCTCTTGGCCAGAAATGCCTTTTTTGCCATAGCGAGTCTGCTTTTGATGTCCTCCTTGCGCCGTCCGTCATTGGTTATTTTACTGCCTAGGTAGCAGAATTCCTTAACTTCATTGACTTCGTGACCATCAATCCTGATGTTAAGTTTCTTGCTGTTCTCATTTCTACTACTTCTCATTACCTTTGTCTTTCTCCGATTTACTCTCAAACCATACTGTGTACTCATTAGACTGTTCATTCCGTTCAGCAGATCATTTAATTCTTCTTCACTTTCACTCAGGATAGCAATGTCTTCAGCGAATCGTATCATTGATATCCTTTCACCTTGTATTTTAATTCCACTCCTGAACCTTTCTTTTATTTCAATCATTGCTTCCTCGATGAACAGATTGAAGTGTAGGGGCGAAAGACTACAGCCTTGTCTTATACCCTTCTTAATACGAGCACTTCGTTCTTGATCGTCCACTCTTATTATTCGCTCCTGGTTGTTGTACATATTGTATATGACCCGTCTCTCCCTATAGCTTACTCCTACTTTTTTCAGAATCTCGAACAGCTTGCACCATTTTATGTTGTCGAACGCTTTTTCCAGGTCGACAAATCCTATGAAAGTGTCTTGATTTTTCTTTAGCCTTGCTTCCATTATTAGCCGTATAGTCAGAATTGCCTCTCTCGTCCCTTTACTTTTCCTAAAGCCAAACTGATCGTCACCTAGCGCATTCTCAATTTTCTTTTCCATTCTTCTGTAGATTATTCTTGTAAGCAGCTTCGATGCATGAGCTGTTAAGCTGATTGTGCGATAATTCTCGCACTTGTCAGCTCTTGCCGTCATCGGAATTGTGTGGAGGATGATACTTTTGCGAAAGTCAGATGGTATGTCGCCAGACTCATATATTCTACACACCAACGTGAATCGTCGTTTTGTTGCCACTTCCCCCAATGATTTTAGAAATACTGATGGAATGTTATCTATCCCTTCTGCCTTATTTGACCGTAAGTCCTCCAAAGCTCTTTTAAATTCCGATTCTAATACGGGATCCCGAATCTCTTCTAAGCGACTCCTGTTTCTTCTTCTATCACATCAGACAAATCTTCACCCTCATAGAGGCTTTCAATGTATTCTTTCCACCTATCTGCACCCTCCTCTGCATTTAACAGTGGAATTCCCTTTGCACTCTTAATGTTACCAGCGTTGCTTTTAATGTCACCAAAGGTTGTTTTGACTTTCCTGTATGCTGAGTCTGTCCTTCCGACAATCATATCTTTTTCGATGTCTTCACATTTTTCCTGCAGCCATTTCGTCTTAGCTTCCCTGCACTTCCTATTTATCTCATTCCTCAGCGACTTGTATTTCTGTATTCCTGATTTTCCCGGAACATGTTTGTACTTTTCCTTTCATCAATCAACTGAAGTATTTCTTCTGTTACCCATGGTTTCTTCGCAGCTCCCTTCTTTGTATCTATGTTTTCGTTCCCAACTTCTGTGATTGCCCATTTTAGAGATGTCCATTCCTCTTCAACTGTACTGCCTACTGCGCTATTCCTTATTGCTGTATCTATAGCGTTAGAGAACTTCATACGTATCTCGTCATTCCTTAGTACTTCCGTATCCCACTTCTTTCCGTATTGATTCTTCCTGACTAATGTCTTGAACTTCAACCTACTCTTTATCACTACTATATTGCGATCTGAGTCTATATCTGCTCCTGGGCACGCCTTACAATCCAGTATCTGATTTCGAAATCTCTGTCTGACCATGATGTAATCTAATTGAAATCTTCCCGTATCTCCCGGCCTTTTCCATGTATACCTCTTCCTCTTGTGATTCATGAACAGGGTATTCGCTATTACTAGCTGAAACTTGTTACAGAACTCAATTAGTCTTTCTTCTCTTTCATTCCTTGTCCCAAGCCCATATTCTCCTGTAACCTTTTCTTCTACTCCTTTCCCTACAACTGCATTCCAGTCGCCCATGACTATTAGATTTTCGTCCCCCATTACATACTGCATTACCCTTTCAATATCCTCATACACTTTCTCTATCTGTTCATCTTCAGCTTGCGACGTCGGCATGTATACCTGAACTATCGTTGTCGGTGTTGATCTGCTGTCGATTCTGATTAGAACAACCCGGTCGTTGAACTGTTCACAGTAACACACCCTCTGCCCTACCTTCCTATTCATAACGAATCCTGAAGTGTTGGCAGAAGAGCCAACACCCTGTTGCTAGAGGAGGCCGAAATGCACGCTTTTAAAGCTGGCGTGACGTCTGGAACAGGTCAGAGAAATAAGACTAGCTAAACAGGAGGTAACTGGTAGAATACTTAACTTTAATCCACAATTGGAGAACATCGGTCTTGTTTAGACATTACTACAATTTCGATATAAACTGGTAATGGCGCCTTGCTAGGTCGTAGCAAATGACGTAGCTGAAGGCTATGCTAACTATCGTCTCGGCAAATGAGAGCGTATTTGTCAGTGTAACATCGCTAGCAAAGTCGTCTGTACAACTGGGGCGAGTGCTAGGAAGTCTCTCTAGACCTGCCGTGAGGTGGCGCTCGGTCTGCAATCACTGACAGTGGCGACACGCGGGTCCGACGTATACTAATGGACCGCGGCCGATTTAAAGGCTACCACCTAGCAAGTGTGGTGTCTGGCGGTGACACCACATTCTTCCCCCGCAAATCGGCGTACGGTTGTGTTATAAGGCCTCCGCCCGCCGTGGGGAGGACCCCATGTTGACGTATGCGACGAGGTGGGGAGCCTAACAACAGGCGACGCTGTGCCACCCGCACCCGGCCATTCGGTCCGAGGGGAGCTAGGAAACGCCTGAAAACCTAGTCCAGGTGCACGCCAACATGCGATGTTTGCGCCCGTAAAGAGACACGAGGGGCCGAAGATTCGACCTCCATCGTGGCGGGGCAGCCGACGGGCGAAGACGACATCTGGTCCCGAGCGGGCAAGAGTTCCATGTCGGAGGACAGCTGGTCACGGGAAGCGATCGGCGGCGCGTGACACAGGGAGGCGCTTGGCTGCTGCAGCGAAGTGTCCACTGCGGGCGTCGCCGGCGGGAGAACAGGCGGCGGCGTCGGCGCGTCGCGATGGGGCAAAATGGAAGGCAGCGTCGGTAACACCTGGGGATGAGGCGAGCCAGTAGATGGGTCCCCATGGCGCTGACTGGACGGCACCGTCGCTGAAAGCAGACGGGGAGCGGCAGAACCCGTGCGACGACAGAGGCGCAGCTGATTGAGATGCCGATGCACCTCACCAGAGGCCCCCAAAGCCAGATACATAGCGCGGCCGAGGCAGCGAGCCAACGCCGTGAACCGCGATAGTTGCGATAGTATACAACGTCGCCTGGAGCAAAAGCAGGTGGCTGCCGCTGCACAGGAACCTGATGCGGCGGATGTAGCAAAGACATCAAGGTTCGATGAGGACGACCGTGGAGCAACTCAGCCGGCGAGCGACCATCTCGGGGCTGAGAGCGATACGAGGACAAAAAGAGCAATAACGCGTCCTCCCGAGAATGCGACTCTTTTTAACCTCAACATCTGTGAGTTGAAAGTCCGGACCAACTGTGCAGCGGCACCGTTTGACTGAGGCGAAAACGGCGCGGATGTCAGATGTTGAATACCATTGGCCTTGCAGAATGACTGAAATTCTGCGGACAAGAATTGTGGGCCATTGTCGGAAACAATAGTCTGTGGAAGACCTTCAATACAAAAGAGAGCAGATAACGCTTGGATGGTGGCAGAGGACGTCGTGGAAGACATCCTGACAACAAAAGGAAAATTACTGAAAGAATCGACCACAACCAACCATCGAGCATTCCAGAATGGACCAGCAAAATCGATGTGTAAGCGTTGCCAACGGGTAGTGGCTTTCGGCCATGCAAAGAATTTCCGCGGTGGTGCAGATTGGCGTTCGGCACACGCCATGCAAGAAGAGCACATATTCGTAATCGCAGCATCAATTCCGAACCAAGTACAGTGCTGACGAGCAAGTTGTTTCGTGCGCACTATACCCCAATGTCCTTGGTGGAAAAGCCGTAAGACAGAGGACTGTAACGAACGTGGGACCACGACCCGGGACTGATCATTATCAGAACGCAACAGCAAAACACCACGTCGTACAAAAAGTCTCTCCCTGTGAGCAAAAAATCGGCAAACCAACGGATCCTCGATCCGTGACTTTGACAAGGGCCACTGCGTAGCAACAAAACGCAGAACGGTAGCAAGGACAGGGTCAGCAGCTGTGGCTGTAGCTACACGACGAAAATCAATCGGAAACGATTCGACCACGTCATCTGTTTCCACATCAATGAACATGCAAGCAAGTTCGGAAGAATCGAATGCTCTATCCTCAGCAACAGGCAAACGGGACAACGCATCGGCGTTTCCGTGCTTAGCAGCGGATCGATACAAGATATCGTAGCGGTACTGCGAGAGGAAAATAGACCAGCGAATGAATTTCTGCGCTGTACGTGGAGGTACAGGCTTGTTCGGATAAAAAGCGATGTCAAACGTTTGTGGTCTGTGATGACGGTAAAGGGACGACCATACAAGAAATCATGAAACTTAGTAACACCAAATACGAGAGCCAAAGCTTCTTTCTCTATCTGTGAATAATTTCTTTGCGCAGACGAGAGCAATTTGGACGCAAAGGCAATAGGGCGATCGTGCGAACCATCTTTGTGCGCAAGCACAGCACCGATCCCGAAATCCGATGCATCTACCATCAACAAAAGGGGCTTCCGGAGATCGAATGGCGTAAGGCAAGTATTGGAAAGCAATGCCGATTTCAACTGGCGAAAGGCGCGTTCGCATTCCGCCGTCCAGACGAACGGAACACCTTTACGGCGTAAGCGATGAAGCGGAGCTGAAAGAGAAGAGGCCTGGCGCACAAATTTGTTATAGTAATTTATTTTTCCCAGCACACTCTGTAGCTGCTTCAAATTCTGCGGTGAAGGCAAGTCCTGTATGGCACGGAGGTGCTCTGGACTCGGATGTATGCCTTGGGCATTGATTACATGTCCCAGATAGGGTAAGTCCCGAGCAAAAAACACACATTTGTCCTTCCGCAAGCGAAGACCATTTTGGCGCAAGACCTGAAATAATGTTCTGAGATTGGCTAAATGTTCTTCTGCTGTCTTTCCGGAGATCACAATATCGTCCAGATAGTTTGCTGCAGTAGGGACCGACGCTCAAACAGTTTGCAGATATTGCTGAAACAAGGCAGGGACGGATGCACACCCGAATGGCAGTCTTTTGAATCTATACAAACCAAGATGCGTGTTAACCACCAAAACTCGCTGGGATTCTTCGTCCACCGGTATTTGCAAGTACGCATCTGCTAGGTCCAAGTTCGAAAAATATTTACCCGGGCACAGTTTGTCAAAAAGATCTTCCGGACAGGGTAAAGGAAAAGTTGCAATCACTAGTTGTGGATTCACTGTAGCCTTGAAGTCCACACAAAGTCTCAATTTTCCGGAAGGCTTTTGCAAAATTACTAAGGGTGATGCCCAGAGAGAAGCCTGCAGACGTTCAATCACACCTTGCGATTCCAAATCGTGTATTGTTCTTGCGACCTCATCACGCAATGCGTGGGCAACATTGCACGCTCTGAAAAATTTCGGTTGCGCCTTTACTTTCAGTTCCAAATGTGCTTTGTAGTTCTTAGTGCAGCCTAGGTCCGGTGCAAAAATGTCTGCAAATTCCTCACATAGACGAGAAACACTGTCTGAAGGCACAGTCTGGTTCACTGATAGGACCTGATTGACTATAGACAAGTTAAACAACTGAAATAAATCTAAACCAAACAAGTTTACTGCAGAAGAAGAAAGACGAACATAAAAGGACATAAGATTTGTTTGTCCCTTGTATGTCGCAAGAAGGCTGCACTGTCCTAACACAGGGATATTCTGACGGGAATAACTATTTAATGTAACATTTGCGGCACGCAACGGAGGTGTGCCCAGTTGTTTGTATGTTTCTTTATTGATCAATGAAACTGCAGCTCCGGTATCGACTGGAATGGGACCACGTTGCCATTAATGTCCAAGTCTACAAAATTTTATTGTCCTTCTGACGACAAGAGCGACTGTCTCGTGCAACAAGAACAGACACTGGTACAGAAGCACCTGCAATTTGACGGGATTTCCTTCGACGGCGACGCACACTATTTGTGGGACGAACACAGTCGCTGATAGAGAAAGTGGCACTGGGCGGAGTGGAATTAACTACATGAATTTCCATGGGCGACGGTTCACGAGCCTAAGTATTCTTGGTTCGATTCCGATTCCGGCGTGAAGCAAAGGGCCTGGATTGGTTGTGAGTGTCCGTTCTGAGCTTTTTCTGGCAAACACTTTGAACATGTCCTTTTTTATTACAGGAAAAGCAAATAGCTTGGCGTGACAGGCAATTCTCACGCGAATGTCTAGTAGTACACCGCGGGCATGATTTTAGCACTGTATGTGCGTGCTTGCGCGGCACTCGTAGCGGTGGGGTTGGCGGCAGCTGCGCGGACGAGCGCGAGGGTTGTTTGCTGTTCCGTGCAGCTCACCCGGCGGGCCGATTAATGTGACACACGGCTGGCGAAGTTTCAAATGATTCCTGAGCAAATTCAAGTGTGTCTTGCCTATCCAATATGTCTATCATTGTTGAAGCGAGGGATTGACTAGTTTCAAAATTTGCTCCCGTATACGAACATCAGAAACGTTCTGTGCAATTGCATCACGCACCGTAGTATCTGAATAAGGGAGTCCACATTCACACTCAAAAGCACAATCCCTAGTAAGGCCTTGCAAAGTTGCAACCCACTCCCGATTAGTTTGACCGGCCGCACGTTTTTTACGAAAGAACGTATACCTCTTTGCAACGACATTGACTAATTCCTTGAAATATGCATCTAATGCCGACAAAATTTCGTCGTAGGACAGAGTTGCTACGTCGCGTCGGGGAAATAATTTCACTATCATATGGTACGTGTGCACCCCGATGGATGCTAACAAAAAAGGCTGCCGCTCGTTACCTTGAATTCTGTAGACGGCGAGATGGAATCCAAATTGGCGTGACCACTCCGTCCAGCTTTCCAGTGCAGCATCAAAAGGACGAAAAGGTGGTGCAACTGAGTGTTGTGGCTGCGGTAGCGGTGGAGCGGCGGCTGCCGCATCGTTTTGCATTGCACGTTGACCCTGGACAAGCTGGCCAAGGGCATCCAATAAGGTCTGCGTCTGCTGATTCTGCAAGCGATAAAATTCGGACAGTACATCTGGAGATTGTGGCGAAGCCATGACACAATGAAATCCGCCTATCAATACCAACACAAAATCCTCAGCGCCATATGAAGTGTCGGCAGAAGAGCCAACACCGTGTTGCTAGAGGAGGCCGAAATGCACGCTTTTAGTTCACGCAGACTGGTGTGAGGTCTGGAACCATACAAGGAAATGAGAACTTAGAAAAACGGTCGCAGTTGCTGTAATACTTAACTTTAATCCATAATTGTAGAACTTCGCTCTTGATTGTACATGTTTTATAATCTCAATATCAAATGCTATGGCGCCTTGCTAGGTCGTAGCAAATGACGTAGCTGAAGGCTACGCTAACTATCGTCTCGGCAAATGAGAGCGTATTTGTCAGTGTAGCGTCGCTAGCAAAGTCGGCTCTACAACTGGGGCGAGTGCTATGAAGCCTCTTTAGACCTGCCGTGTGGTGGCGCTCGGTCTGCAATCACTGACAGTGGCGACACGCGGGTCCGACGTATACTAATGGACCGCGGCCGATTTAAAGGCTACCACCTAGCAAGTGTGGTGTCAGGCGGTGACACCACAGTCAGTGAATTAAAGCTTGATACTGGTGGTTTAGCACGTGACATAAACTTCGAAACTACAGTGGAAATTGAGAATGTCCGGCAGGATACAAAGGTTCATTTCAGTGATTCGGAGTGTGTCATCTGTAAAGTAAGCTGAAATACATAGAGGACCGCATGACAAGTGGGAACAAACCATTCGTTTAAGACGTAAGTATCTTTGGCAGAAACAGTTTATCAATTGTCGACATGTTTGGAGATGAAACGATGAAGTTAACATATCAAGACCCAACGCAGTGTGCATATTTAATGCTACTCGCTAGCCGGCCGCGGTGGTCTAGCGGTTCAGGCGCTCAGTCCGGAACCGCGCGACTGCTACGGTCGCAGGTTCGAATCCTGCCTCGGGCATGGATGTGTGTGATGTCATTAGGTTAGTTAGGTTTAAGTAGTTCTAAGTTCTAGGGGACTGATGACCACTGATGTTAAGTCCCATAGTGCTCAGAGCCATTTGAACCATTTGCTACTCGCTTATAGACAAGATGAAGGGCACTTCAGAACAGGCCCACACTGTTTACTTTGATTCTGAATGGTATGTGTTTTATGTCAAGTTTGTAAACCTGCGTCAAGTTGACAGGCTTCTTTTGCGGCACGTACAACAAGTCCCTCAACACGATAGCTCTGATAGTACGGTTATTCTCGTGATCACGGGAGTGGAATGTACGAACGTTAGTGTGTTTAACCACCCGCCCGAAGTTGCCGGCATTTTCATCGAGACCAGCCTGCTTCCGTTTGGGGATATACCGAATATTCAGCGTGGAACGCTGGTCCACTAACATCGTTTACAAGTTTATGGTATAGTTTAATCCGTGGATATGATGGTTAAACGGAATATCCCCTCTCATTTACTGGTGTGTGGATACCGGGTGCGTATAATTTACAAAAATAGGACCTGTTTTAAGTGTAATGAGAGAGGACACCTCCGTACAAACTTCCCGCGTCTCGTCGCGGTCTTAACATCCACTTACGGGGGACCTAAAAGGCTAGCTTCAGCGGATCTGGTTCCCCAAGTGACAGCCATTCTGCCTAACTAAGTTGCTTAGGGGAACGTGGCCCATTGCGTGATGGTCCAAGCACATTTCCGCCATTAACCTCGCGTACAGACTTCGTCACCGTAGTTTCCACTCCGCCACTACCTCCACTTAAAACAAGCGTAGACGAATACGAGATGCTGACGAGTCATACGATTCCATTTCGCCCTATGCCCTACTGGAAAGGTTCCCGTGGAGGAGGCCTCTCCCCCCCCCCCTCCCCTGATTGTAGACCGGACGATAACGGTGATAACATGTCGGTTGCTACACGAGATTCGAAAGCGTCCAGCACTCCCTCTGACCTTTCTCCTGAGAATGACGCCGCCTTCTGGGAATCACATACGGATAGACCTGTTCCGGACTTTCCAGGCATCCCCGAATCTGTGACGTACTCGCACACTACTTCTGCGCCCCCGGATAGGCAAGGCATCTCACAAGCCGCTGCTGATCAGAACAGGATCGGCACAAGTGTGCCAGCGGCGCATGTGGTGACTGTAAGAGACGTACGTTCAGTTTTCGTTTCCGTTGATTCCCTGGAGCCGCACCGCCCACCTGTGGAAGAGTGCGGTGTATCCTCTGTACCTGATACTGATTTTCCGCATAATACCCTCCTCCTTCCCCCCTCCCCCCTCCCACCACGTTTACCCATGCTGCAGTCGCCTTCCCGCACAGCCACAGCCGCAACAAACAGCGTTTTCAACCTGGGCGCGCATCATCGCGAAAAAAGAAAGAGGATGGAAGAAGTTAGGGATCCACCTCTTTACATTCAGATTCCTCCGTTGATTCTATCGTGGACTGTTAACGGTCATTTGCAAGTAATCAACTGCGCAGTTTTGGCAATTAATAGATTCAATTCTTACCTCGAATGTGAACGGAATTAGTTCTGAGCTGAGACTTCCGGCGCAGTGAAAATTTATTTGCGCTTCAAGTGTAAGAAGTGTTATTTGACCATTTTTCTATTCCCGGCTTTAACGTATCACCTGAAATACCTACCGGTACTGCGTTATTTTACAGAGAGGGAATGATACTCTTAATCACGGCCGAGGTATAGGTTGCAATTCTTGTGAGCTTACTTTAGTTCTTGTTTATGCCCCGCCAGGATCTGCGCATTCAACAGATCGAGCACGTTTTTACAAAGAGGATGTAGTTTATTTATTTCGTACAACTCCGAAGAAAGTTCCGTTAGTCGCAGATTTTAATTGTGTTTTGCATGCTGTGGATCAGCCCCATAATTTTAATTTCAGTAAGGAACTAAACGATTTCGTACGCTCTTCGCATATAGGACATGCGTTGACCTGCCAGTGTCCCACTCTCGTCGGTATGCGCATTTTTACAGCTACGTCCAGCAGCCGACTCGGTCGCTTTTATCTCTCTGACTCTTTATGTGGACAGCTGCCAACGGCACACGTGATCACTGTGCCGTAGCAGTATCTCTAAATCATGTGCAGCAACCAGTAAAACTTTATCGCTTCACCTGGATGCTCTTAAAGAATCCTTACCTCGAGACATTTGTTCGAGAGGTTTCGACCCTTAGTCTGCGTGCGCAGGGCTGTTATCCTTCTGAAATGCACCGGTCATCAGAACATGCCAAACCTTTGCTCCAGAAAGCGTTAAGTGAGGATGTAACGGAAAATTCCATATTTATTAATGTACAACTACAAAATTTTGCGTGTGTAAAGCAGAAGAGCTGTGTTTTAACGGAAAAGTATAATAAAATGTGCAGGTTTAATATTATGCCAGAAATTTGAATTTTTTATTTTTTATTGTCTTTTTTATAAAAAGCCATAACTCAAATTCTGGTTATACAATTAATCTGAAAATGTTATTGTTGTGTCAAAAATGGCTCTGAGCACAATGGGACTTAACATCTGTGGTCATCAGTCCCCTAGAACTTAGAACTACTTAAACCTAAGTAACCTAAGGACATCACACACATCCATGCCCGAGGCAGGATTCGAACCTGCGACCGTAGCGGTCGCGCGGCTCCGGACTGAGCGCCTAGAACCGCGAGACCACCGCGGCCGGCCATTATTGTAGTGTCCTCAGAAGGTTATAAGACCGCTCAACTACAGTGAACTACAGTTATTAATTTATGGTACAAATTGTATCATTAACCGAGTTTTTTATTTTGCACATCAAAAATTAACTTCTTTTTCTACATACAATCATCTAAAAATCAGAATGTAACTGCAGAATCTGGTGTTCTTTAGTTCCAGGGACGCAGCAACACGTTGCGAACAGACCCTGAAAATTTCGTAGCATTAGCACATATACTTTTTGAGGAAAGGCTTCTAATAATGTAAAACAGGGAAAATGAGATTCAAAGATTTTCTTCTTGTACTTCTACACATAATAACCTTACCTCAATTTTAAAATCCTCCATACTGATACTCCTTATACTCTAGGTTTCTCTTTTCTCCTCTTCGAATCTGCCTGGCCTGTATTTGCAGGTAAGATATGTTAGCTTTCTTGACCCTGCTTTCGTCGAGCGTGTAAAATGCTTTTCTTGTACACACACCAGTATCTATACCAACTCTCTTCAGCACTTCAATTCTGCCATTATTGCCGGTATTGTAACATAAAACTGCATCCTAGACATCTATTTTGAGTACTTCAAGTCCACAGAATATCCTTTTTCAGCATCTAATCCAAATTAAAATATTGAGGCTTTCATTTGCATTTTGTGTCGTCGGTAAAGACACTTTCTCAATAAATCAGGGTTTGCAAGAAACCTGAATGTGGGCTTAATTCCATTCATAACAGATTCTAATAATGAGTGTTTATGTAAATACGTCTCATTTCTGTTGTTGAACTTACACCAATCGTCTTTCGGACACAGATGCGCATTGGTGTTTGGTCAGTGGTTTGCGGAAAAATGTTGCCCCCACAGCACGCCTCATTGCCTCTGAATTATGTGTGTTTTCCATGACAGCAATTCCATAAAATAACTGAAAGAGAATCAGTTTCTTTCAGTGTACGCCTGCCTTTTCCTCCTAGTGGTTTTCCATCCTCTAGTACTCCACCTTTCCTCCTTTCCTCTCTTTTCAGCAAGCGACGAAGCCTACGACCAAGCCTCTTTTGGATGTGGCCAACGCGTTCCAACTTTTCTACTGTCGGTATCTATACAGCCTGATAGAGAAGCTCTAAACCAATGTATGAATCCAGTAGAACCAACATCATTCACGCACCTGTACAATTCTCCTGTCCCAAGTTTCGATGGTGAAGGTGAGAGATTGTGTTCTTCATTTCGAGCTGCTTCCTCTTTTTTGTTGGTAAACCGATTTCCATGAAACCTCCGTTTCCTAAACATAGTTTTTCCACCACCCATTATGCTGCATAAATCTTGACTTCCACGTAAAGGTCTGCGAATTCAACCTTCCACCTACTAATATGTGTTAGTATTGTCAAAATGTAAATAAACCACATGCAAGAAAGTTTTCAGGCAAAGATGTAGATGTCAACCAGAGATATAGATCTCAGGCAAAGATATCGAAAGAAAGTAGCCTTCACACTGACAAAAATTCCGCTGAAGCAAGCGGTTTCCCAAATATCAGGAAAGGTGGGAGTGACCGCCAGTGCAGAGTTAATCAGTTTAACAATTTAAAGGCATTTCTAAAGCTGCTATCACAATAAAATTCACGTACAATATAGATTAAACAGTTTAGATCAAGAAAATAATATTTTGAAAATCGATTTTTTGGACCTAAATTCATTACATCCTCGATTAATGCGTTACAGATCTGGAAGGGCGAGGGATCTCCATCGGACCCAGAATTTTGTTATTTCGTCTTGCGTCAAATTTATGACGGTTCCAGCCAAGTACCTTTACAGAGTATGGATGTCCGCAATGTTAAGGCTAAACTTCTTCGTTTAAAGAAGCAACAAATGGAAGTACTCAGGGTGCGCTCAAAATCCCCCTCCATCCTCCATATCACGTCATCCAGTTGCGGGCGCGTCGCAAACGAGAATGTGTCACATCCTCTATCCATATCGATGGTCACATTTTGACATCCCAATGTGACATTTCCAGAGTGATCTGTAATTACTTTACCGACGTTTATGATGTATGTGCTGCTGATGCTTTTTTCCCTGATGCATTTGCCCCTCTCCTGCGTTGAGTGGTTAAATGATGACTCTCTATGTGGATTTATTGCTATGATATATATCTCCTAATTGTTGATTGGTCATCGCAAAAATCGTCTGGCCTCGATGGTGTTCCGAGTGATACATTTTTGGCCTCTTATACGTGATACCAATACGTCACTGGTAAACGAGGTGACCCGGGAGGTTTGATTCCTGACCCCTTCAAGGTTGTTCAAATCGTTCTAATTCCGAAGACAACCGGACGTGTAAACATTGATAAATTCCAGCCGATCACACTACTCTTCGATTATAGAAGTGTTGCCCGGGCAGTTAATAGCCTTTTGTCGATACCGCTACAGAAAATCATTGCTGTCCACCAAAGCTTTGGTGGGCGCACGATTCTGACCTTCGTAGCCGAATTCCGCAACGTTGTCTCCGTGGCTGCAGCGAATGTGTCTCTGGAGCCTTGCTGTTATTGATTTCAATAAGGAATTTGACAGGGTCAGTCACAGATTCTTGATGGAAGTGCTCAAGGCGACCGGTCTCAATCATTCTGCACGTCAGGTATTATCCAATATTTTTATTGGTATTCACGCATCTGCCGTAGTGAATGAACAACTTACTCCCCAGATAACCGTCCGATGGGGTTTTGTCTTGTCCTTAGAATCTCTGCTTCGTCGTATTGCTGATTAGTTAAATGGCTGGAAGATATTATATAGAAGAAATCTTCTCGGTACGAGCGCACGCGGATAATGCTATGGAATTGCTACGTCATATGGATGACATATGCTTGCTGAAGGACATACTGGAATCCTTTTGTTCTCTCTCTGGGGACCGCATTAATGAACGGAAATGTATCCTATTACCATTGAAGTGATTTCAACACAGTATCATTCCATGGCCAACGGTGGTTACTCACCAAAGACCGTTGGGGATTACCATGAATCGTGCCCAATGACAATGGCTGCACTCAGTTGGCGGGAGGTGACAATCGAATTCAAGTGGCAATTTGTGAAAGCGAACGCAGTTCCCTTAGTCTTCTTTCTACATTTTCAGCAAAGTGAACTATGCTACACAAAATATCATCTACTATTGCTGTTTGTTTTCCTTCTCAATCAGTCATCGCCTATAACTCAGTGGATATATCGCGGAACCTCTGATATGATGTCGAGACAGAGTGCGTTATAAATGCTAAAGAATCATCTAGTTTGGGGGGTGTGAGGGAGTCGCAAATACCGCATACATACCCTGTTCCTTAGCCGAATCACTTTCAAAGTTCAGTGATTTTATCCCTAGGCTGCATCGTTGGCTGATAATACCTATTCCTACGATCACCGTCACGGTATTTGTCCAGACAAAACCGCCTCATTCAGAGGTAATGTCGTACCTCGATTCGTAATGCGGGTATAGGTTTTAACATGGATACTTGTGTGCACCTGTAGAACCAAGACTTATTGTGACAGTAACATGCGCTAGTTGTTGGGATAGGTTTTTTCTTTAACATCTCGCCAATTACGTGTCTCTTTCTAGGACACAGTGATGGGACTCGAAAGAAGAACTTAAGAGACATGCATGCCCATCGCTGTCTTTCGATCAGTATTATTTGGTATGGAAGGCAATTAGTTATTGACGAAGTAATATACTTAGTGGGTGCATGATATGTTTACATTTGAGCATCTCGTTTATAAGGTATGTGTGTTTGTGGAAAGGAGATGACTATGCCCTGTTGTAGGGAAGGTAAGGATTTGACTTGGAGTACTGTGATAGCAATGTGGAGAGTATGTCCAGTTGTAAGGAAGGTACAGCTGTTTCCGGAGCCACTGCCGACAAGAGGGTGTATTTACGATACTTTGCTCATTCTCGAATGCTGTTCAATTGAGAGCGCGATCGTAACATTTAATTGTAAGTATAATGATAAACATATATGCGACCGGTTTTCCGGAATGATTCCGTGTATGAAAAGTCTGAGGTGGTAATGACTCATGTTTCCTGTTAACAGCAGCATATGTGCGAACGTAGAGGCCTGTTGGAGTGTAGCAACGTATACGAGTTAACTTTGCCCTTGTATAGATTACCAGATACCTAAATAATACTTAGTACGTGTTGGGTAGCTTTCGTGATCAATTGGAACTTTGAGAAGATGGTATGATTTCAATGGAGTGTTATTCCCTCCAATGTTAATTGTTCGGTTGACTGAGTACATTTCGGGTCTTTATTTAGTTGAAAGAAGATCGAATGTGGTGTGTGGAAGATACGTTTGCCTGTTTTCTAGACATGGGAAAGACCTTAGTTGGCTTGTAAATTATATGGATGATTTGATGTTAGATCAGCGAGATCGGTATTCGCGGAAGGAAATATGATTTTCTATGTGTTTGTTTCTAGTTACTCAGTGGTCCAGAGGACGCGCGACGTAGCTAAAGTTTCGTGTTTGTAGAGAAATGATTTCGAGTCTGTATATCGGGAATTATGTTGCGTTAGCGATCGGGAGGCTACTGCTGCGTACTTGACATCGAGAAGTACAGCGAAAATAGTATAATATTATAGCGAAAATACTGATCCTCGAGTCTGGAGACGTGCATAGAAAAGCGAGCGGGCAAGGAAGCAGAGAAGCAGGGGAAACGATCACTAATTTGTAGAACAGTTGTGAGAGTGACTTTGGATTGCTGATGTAAAAGGGGTGATTCTGTATGGTGGGGGATGTGAACTGAATGTTTACTAATCGACACGGTACTCCGTGATATATTGCTGGGGTGGTGATAGGTTTCACGCTCCAATATTCTTGCGAGTTTGGTATGTATTTGATGAGCTGTAGACAATTTTGCGATGCAAAATGGTGATCAGTGTAAAGTAGTTTATTACTGTTGAATGTCGCGTCTGTAGAAAGAAAGAAAAAGCTGACAGTGCTTCCCTACGACTGGGGGAGGGAATCATGACATAGAGACGGTGTGAGTGTAGGCGTACGATACGTTTATCGGGTGCTGTACAGATATAAAAGATAACTGCAATGTTGGTCTAAAATGTGTATATACTGTATTGTAAAGGTACTGTAGCTTACACTGTGTAATCTGTGTATATATTGCATTGTAAAGATGCTATGGTGTTTGTTATGGCATGACTAGAGAGGATGACTGTATGTCCTATCGTAAGGGACGTATGGATTGAGCAGATTGATAACGATGAGGGTATGAGATAGAGTTTGTAAGTGGAAAATTATATGCACTATAGATGCTGAAGCACAGTCGCCAAGAGAAGAGATTACCTGTACATTGATTGGTGTCAGAGAGTAGAAGCAACCAGTTACACTGGTGAATACGTTCCTAGCTTCCAATATTCTTGTGAGTCTGGTATGTATTTCATAATGTGGAGAGAATTTTACGGGTTTAACTGTCAATGCAAATTAACAATCTGTGTAAAGAAACCGCTGGAAGTCCGAGAAACAATAGGTGGATGGTGCCGCGCAGGATTAGCCGAGTGGTCTCAGGGTCTGCAGTCATGGACTGTGCGGCTGGTCCCGGCGGAGGTTCGAGTCCTCCCTCGGGCATGGCTGTGCGTGTTTGTCCTTAGGATAATTTAGGTTAAGTTGTGTGTAAGCTTAGCGACTGATGACCTTACCAGTTAAGTCCCATAAGATTTCACACTTTCGCACACAGTGGATAGTGCTTCGATAGTGGTGTCATCAGTAATTCGGCGAGTCAATTGGATTAGAGCAAATGATAATGTTGGACTCGTTAACATGCTTTGTGCTGGGATAAGGGAGCCTCTACGTAGCTGCGCAAACATTTGTGTATGTTGAGAGCAAGATGGATATCATGTGATGGGGTGGGTATCACGTTAGGCCCGCGAGGAAGTCTGCATTGGACGTTATTGTGCGTTATTTTCGTAACGAGGTTCTGTTAGGGCATGAATTTCCATGCATAAAAGATGAGAGAAGACGAAAACTAGTACAAAAGCACAAGTTAAGTATTTCTGGGGGGCTATGGAATTTACTAGAGTTATTTTAGATAGCAATGTGAATTGAGTATGAGATGGTATGTAGCTATGCACAATGAAGCGTCAGTCATACGCTAAGGGGAAAGCAGGTTCTGCTATTGTGGAATGGAATTCTGCAGCGTCTTCGCCGCACCGCAGTTAGTGTAGCGAGGAACACCCCATTCGCGCAGCCCTGCTTGGAGGGCGCGCTACGTAAATAAGTCCCCTGTCCGAGCACGTCATCAACGACGCCTACGTATAACTTTCGCCTGCGTTCGGCTGCTGCTCGCAGCTGCTCTCCCGTCCGATCGCGTCATCATCTGCGTCTAGGCGACAGCAACTTCTCACACGTGAAGTATGAAAGGCATGTGGCCACTTGCGGGACCCAGGCGGGGGGCCGTGCGCGGTTTCAGATCTGACGGTTGCGTCACTTATCGCTACCTCCTGTGTAGTCTACTGGACAGGGGGTGGCGGACTGTACTTGCGTGTGTTGATTGAATTATTTTGCGAGCAGGTCTGTAGGCCGTGCTGTGCACTATTTGGACAGTTTATGAGTACTGAGCGTGTCTACACATGAGTGTGACGCATTATTTAGGAGTCTGAATGTCTGTAATTAAAATATATACGCAAATTAGGAGTTGTTTGGGTGTCTGCTAGCTTTGTATTGTGACTCCAAGCATAGTGGGAAAAAGTGGAAGTTCTCATTTGCTCATTGAATATTGAACTTGTAAACTAACTTACTGAATATGGTTAAAATTGAAATGGAATTAAGTACTTAGGTAATTGATAGCTTAGATGAGCGATGTTGGTGTCACTTGTGTTCAGTTAAATTGGTTAGCATATTTACAGAACACTACGTCTGGCGCCGGCCGGAGTGGCCGTGTGGTTCTGGGCGCTGCAGTCTGGAACCGAGCGACCGCTACGGTCGCAGGTTCGAATCCTGCCTCGGGCATGGATGTGTGTGATGTCCTTAGGTTAGTTAGGTTTAATTAGTTCTAAATTCTAGGCGACTGATGACCTCAGAAATTAAGTCGCATAGTGCTCAGAGCCATTTGAACCATTTGAACTATGTCTGGCGCGAGTATAGAGGTGTGGTCTTGAGGCTGTGATGTAAGCGGTCGCTCGTGGGCCACTGACGCGGTCCAGCTATAACGCACTCGCGCGCGAGAGAAAGACAGCAGATGATCTTGTGTCATCACCCGACTTCACAGTAGTGCCCTCCGGTGACCACGATATGGACTAAGTCAGTCGGGCTCTGGAGCTCGTGGTGAACACACTGAGTAGGGCCATCTTGAAAGACGTCACGGTGGCGTCCTTTGGTGGCGAAAATATGAACTAAGCCAGTTGGAGTCCAGTCCCAGTGGAGAACACAACTGCTTGAAATTGGCTAAATAATAAAGACAAGTCCTTTTTTGCCCGCCATTTTCTTTCCTTTGTAGAGATCACAGGCGTGTGACGCATTATCATGCTGAAATTTGAACTTTGCGCCATTTTTCTGGGGGAGGGAGCCGTGGCACTTTCCCGCCAAACTTCAAACTTCCCTCCACAATCAGCCATCTCGATTGACGTCATCGCTGCCATCTTGGGTGACGTCATCTCTGCCATCTTGGATAATAGTACTTTGGACTGGTGCTGGATTTGTTCCAATACATGTATGAACCTACACGAATAACAAGCAGGTACTGTAAGTGTAGGGAGACCACACTCAAAGAAGGGTAAAAACATTGAAGGAAACAAAATCCGTATCAGAGCACGAAACTTCCACTCAGACTGCAGATTTTTAGTTTCGGGAGTGTACCACTGGCTACAACCTGCTCTGCCTCTCGAAAAGCAGTCCACATATGTGTACTGTTGCAAGATGTGTTAATATACACAAGCTGTTTAAGCGCTCTCCGAATGAAATTGATCTTACAGGCTTTCATTGGTAATCAGGCTGTGGCTTTCGCTTCAGAGCGTGACTCTAGCGAGTGGTAATCGCTGTATAGGCGACTTCTTCAGTTGCTGGTGAATTATTCACATGGTGAGTGGCTCCAGCGGAGAGACTCTACTAAGATGGAAGGCGTGATCGCGTGCTCCTGTCTGTCAGCTTCTCCACTGCGAACGCGTTTAAATAAGACGTCGTTGCGCATCGGCACACCATTATTACCGAGCATCTCTTATTCGATGGGACTATTCATCTCATCTAAATTATTTTGGGGCGTGATATTCACTCGCTTTAAGTCGGCATTATCAGATAGGTACGGGCACCGTTTGCACATTCAGGGGCCCTTAAGTGCCATGACGAGGCACGGTTCAACCGCGGCGTACAAGTCAACGCATAGAATTCACGCATTTGGGGTACCGAAAATCCGCTTCATCTGCACGAGCCTTCCCTCCACCCACGTAAAGTCGGTTTTTTTGTGGTGAATATCACGTAGAGGAATCTTAAAGTTTTCCATTCCACACTGAATAGTGAGCGTTACACAGAGACAACGGTACAGTTTACAAAGGATAAACGCGGAGATCTGCAACTGTACATGTGGTTGTAGGAGCACAGTCACACTACGATTTACGTTGATCACTGTTTTCATAGACTCTTGGCTTATCAAACCTTTTTGGGGGATTCCTTAAGAAAGCCCTTTACAAAAGTGACCGTAACGATAGTTTCAGTGAGCCGCTATTGGAATCAGTCAAATCGTACAAATACTAGGGTCTAACGATCTGTAGGGATATGACATGCCGCGCAGGATTAGCTGTGCGGTCTAAGGGGCTGCAGTCATGGACTGTGCGGCTGGTCCCGGCGGAGGTTCGAGTCCTCCCTCGGGCATGGGTGTGTGTGTTTGTCCTTAGGATAATTTGGGTTAAGTAATGTGTAAGCTTAGGGGTTGATGATCTTAGCAGTTAAGTCCCGTAAGATTTCACACGCATGTGAACGTTTTTGATATGACTTAGAATGGTGACGTGTGTTCTGTCCTAAACAGCTGGTAGACTTGCGTTAATTGATAAGATACTGAGGAAATACGGCAAATATACGAAGCATACTACGTACAGAACACTTGTACCATCAGTCTTAGAATATTTCTGCTCGTGTGGGACGCGTAGCACTGACAAATGCTCGGAGACAGACGTTAAATAGCCCACAAAAGCCCACTTACGAAGCTCGAAGAAGCAGTAATAAGTGAGAAATCCAGCAACATTCTGCAACTTCCTGCATATCGCTTTCCTAGGGAGCCAAACACGAGATCGCATTAACTACAGTGCACGTTTAACAATTATTTGCAGAGTAGAGCCGTAGATACAGATCAAGCCGTAGCACAGAGTTCTGGAATTGTAGAAAGGAAACGGACAATATGAGCCTGGAGTTGTCCAATCAAAGTTACGACGTGTGCTTAAGAAAAGGCAACGTCTTCTTCAGTTACGTCAAAGGAGTGCTAAGGACCACTTTCGTATCTCGGTGTGTTTGGAAGAGCCTGCAGCAGTAGAAACCTACGGCGACCCAGAAGGCCGCTCGGCTGCGCACACTTTGCGGCTGCCTGTCGGGGGCTGCGGGCGTCCGTGGGGCGCTTCGTGGACACAGCCAGCGGGGAGCCGGACAGCAGTGGCCACGCAAACAACAAATCCGTTAATACTGACCAAACGCTGCGCCCTGTACGTCGGACAGCCGTTTCTATCTCCAGTATGTTTTCTCGTCGAAACCTTCAAAATATGCAATGTTTTCTGTCCAGAATAATCCAAGACCAACCCGGTTTTATTGACGAAATTACACCCCAAAAATAGATTAACGGGCAGTTCCTTAAACAAGTCTAAAGACATAAGTAAGGAAAAATCGCCAACCATACAGAGGCAACACCTGGCCATTGGCCACCCAACGTCTATGCACCGGCGAAGGGACCGACCGAAGTTTCGTGAGATGCCAACATTCCAAAAACCAATCGAACCTCAATAATGAAGAGGAACCACCAGAATCCAAAAGTGCACAAACCGGCTCGCCACCTGCCCGAGAAAAAACGTAAGGCAAGGGGGGTGTTGAGGGAGCGACCACCCGAGTACGCCAGTGTCTGAAAGCTCGAACCCGACTTCGCGGCCCAACCCGGCGTCATGTATTGGCTCTGGGTGACGAGGCTGAGCACAGGAGCGCACCAAATGAGCCGAACTGCCGCGCCTGAAACAACGCTGGGGTTTGCTTTTAATAACTTTAGCGGATGTACATACTGCGGAATCAGCGCCGACGTCGCGCTCCTTAATCTCGTGACGTACATGGTTCTCAAGTGGTAATGCGGATGCTGCTACGACCATGTCACGGAGCTCTTCCCTGGTTGAAGGCTGCTTACGGAAGACAAAATGCGACTTAGCCGCCACACCCATTCCCCTAAGAACGATAGAGACCAATTCTTGTTCAGGTAAGCCAATTAGCAAGGCCAAAGAGGCTGTCTGAACTCCATCGACATACTGATGTAACTGCTCCTCACCAAATGTAACGACACTCAAGCTGTTTACGAACCGCGGTGCTCAATGTTTGTCTAATTACGAGCTCCCTTAATTTCTGCAACGAAAACCCTTCCGCCATGGCTCGCCAGAGGAGGTTCTGCAACTCGCCACTAGCTAACGGGTGTAACAACGACAAAATTGCTTGGTGCGGAACACGAAAGGCGGCCGCGTGTTGTTCTAAGCGAATCAATAACCGCAATAATTTTTCCATCTGATCTAGTCGGTCTACAACCAGTTCAGTAATATCTTGGAAGAAATAGACCAGGGGGCCGACTTTCGTGGCCGAGTGGTTGTAGGTACTTCAGTCTGGAACCACGCGACCGCTACGGTCGCAGGTTCGAATCCTGCCTCGGGCATGGGTGTGTTTGTGTTGGTCCTTAGTATAATTTAGGTCAAGTAGTGTGTAAACTTAGGGACTGACGACCTTAGCAGTTAAGTCCCATAAGATCTCACACACACAGTAGTAATGATCCCTTGGTGTGATGGATTTGTCCTTGAATGGGAAAAACATAATCGATTTCATCTCGACTAGTGTTGATCGAAGCGACACCGCAAGAAGTGATTTGGAAGTAGGCGTTGTACGCTTTTATATTAAGAAGGAAGTGTTTTGATTCTGGAGTTCCCCCGGTCATGTAACGTAAAAATTCCTGGGGAGTTGCTTCAAGTGGTGGTAATCGAAATTTTCCATTCATGCAACAGAATCTTGGTGTTTTTCTACTTAATTTTTTGGCGTTGCAGAATTAGCAGATGTTATCCACTTTTCCGATTACGATGTATTTGTGTTTGTTATATTCTTTTCGGGTCGTAATGGATCGTTTCATTTGTCAGGTTGTACTGTTTACTTCTTACAGGCTGACATTTTCAGGGGTGGCTTGTGTTCGCAGTCTTTTATTATGAGATTGTGTCGTAATTCTTGATTCGTTGTTCTTCCGTTTCTTTGCTTCTCCCAGTGCTCATTCTTGTTCGTTGGGAACGTGCATCGCGCTCTTTATTTCGTTTCTTCGCCGTTTTCCGTGGAACTAGCAAGATCTGCTCCTCTTTTAAGTATGGGCATTGTCTAAAATATAAATCAAATGAACTTTTTATTAAAAATACGCGAATACACTTTACACACTTTTCACGCTTTATTTTCCATTTATATTCAGTCGCTACACCATTTCGACTACTCACACTTCACTGTTTGTTTTTGTTCACTCAGTGCACTATTTATTATGTTCCTCCATCGCCACTGATAAGAAACTAATGTTCGAACCCACGACGGATCTTGCTTTATATATCCCTACCAAAGAGTAGCCCCACCAGTGTGAATCCCACAACTTACCAAAAAGGCTTCGAATGGTCCGCAGTGTTCCAGAACATTCCACAATATTCGACAGTGTTCTGGAGTCTTCCACACTAATCTAGGATGCTCCTGGATCTTGCCGAACATTCTGTAACCTTCCCAAATGTTCCAGACTATACCCGAACATTCCAGAACATCCGGGATCGTTGTGTAACGTTACAGGACATTGTGGAATGTTGTGGAATGCTCTCTAATATCAGATAAAACTGTGGCCTTCTCCATGGATGGGGGATGGATGGCTATCAAGCCATATAATCCCCTTGATCATGCCGGGACTCGTTTCTGAGTTTTGGTGGCAGCCACATTGTACACTTGCTTTCATAAGATATATTGATTACGAAAATGTGCGGATATTTTATTTTGAAAGTGAACAGTCAAAACCCAAACTCTTTACGTTACCTCTCAAAGAATGTCACCTGTTTCCTGAATATCTCTTCTTCTTTGTACTGAATCGTATGTGTTAGTATGGAGTAAGCAATCTAGGTAGGGTGAAAAAAGTTGGAAATTTGTGGTAAGGTCTAATGGGACCAAACTGCTGAGGTCATCGGTCCCTAAGCTTACACACTACTTAACCTATCTTAAACTAACTTGGGACAACACACACACCCATGCCCGAGGGAGGACTCGAACCTCCGACGAGGGGGAGCCGCGCGGACCGTGACAGTCCGCGCGGCTTGGCAGGGTGAGCTAAATGAAATAATCTGTTACTGCTGAATAAACATTTCGTGTGACCTATAAAGAAGAAGAGAATAGAAGCTTTCCAAATGTGGTGCTACAGAAGAAGATTAGATGGGCAGATCACATAACTAATGAGGAAGTATTGAATAGGATTGGGGAGAAGAGAAGTTTGTGGCACAACTTGACCAGAAGAAGGGATCGGTTGGTAGAACATGTTCTGAGGCATCAAGGGATCACCAATTTAGTACTGGAGGGCAGCGTGGAGGGTAAAAATCGTAGGGGGAGACCAAGAGATGAATACACTAAGCAGATTCAGAAGGATGTAGGGTGCAGTAGGTACTGGAAGATGAAGAAGCTTGCACAGGATAGAGTAGCATGGAGAGCTGCATCAAACCAGTCTCAGGACTGAAGACCACAACAACAACAACAACAACAACATAAAGTACATACATAAAGAGCTGTGAACAGGTGTTCATAAGCCAGCCGTTGTGGCCGAATGGTTCTAGGCGCTTCAGTCCGGAACCGCGCTGCTGCTAGGTCGCAGGTTCGACTCCTGCCTCGGGCATGGATGTGTGTGATGTCCTTAGGTTAGTTAGGTTTAAGTAGTTCTAAGTTCTAGGGGAATGATGACCTCAGATGTTAAGTCCCATAGTGCTCAGAGCCATTTGAGCCAGGTGTTCATACTTGCTACTGTGAAACACATCACTTCTGATGACCACGTGCTCGTGGCTATTAAGGTATACACTTTGTAGGCCATGTTTACCACACAATATTTTCATTTCTTGGTCCGTGCAGCCTCCTCCCAAAATATGGAAAGCGAAGAGCTTGCAGCAGAGGAGTTCCACTGACAGAGCTATCAGAACGACGTTCGCTTATAACTTTCTACTCGGTCGTTTCGGGGCCACGGTTCCTCACCTCAAATTGGTGCATTTACCCTTCTCCGTCATCGCTGAAAGTTTGCAACATCACCACTGAATCATCCTGCGCGTGTACACAACTTTTCGCGCTAATTAAGGCTTAGAATCACCGTATTTTAGGAATGTACCTCTGACAAAAAAGCGAATCTTTTAGCCGGAGTCGGTGGTCTTTGTTAACCCTGATGTTTCAGTTCTTGTGTTGATAATTCCATGGAAACTTTAACACTCTAACACAAAAATTTTCATCCCTGTTTCACCCCCTTACGGGCTGAATTTACGAAAACACTAAAACATCTATATTTTAATTTCTAACAGAAATATGAAGTATTAGTGGTTATAGATGTAGCTTTAAAAATGCTTTAGTAGTATTTTAATAATTATTTACTTTCAAAACAACTTTCACCCACTATTTTTGCCCCCTTAGTCCTTGTATTTCCAAAAATGTTGAAACACATTTTTTTAAAATTTCTGACTTATAAACCAAATACCAGTTTTACAGTTCCAGCTTCAAAAATTGCCTTAAGAGCCACGTATTTTCATCCCCTATTGCAGCCCCTTAGGGTTGGAATTTCGAAAAATCCCTTCTTAAACGACTCCTGCCGTATAAGATCAAGACGCTCTCTAAATTTCAAGTTTCTATTGTTAGTGGTATGGGCTGGTCGATGACAAATACACCCCGGATTTTAGGTTAAAATTCTATTTTGTTCCTCATTAAATAAAGGCAATAAAACTTTGCACATACACGAATTACGAAAATTTATGATCGAAAACGCTAATTTTATAGCGCCTAAAAATGCCTAATTTCAGGTTAGTACCTGATTGTACCTAAATTTTAAGAATTCAATTAAATAAAATTATTTATGACTAACATTCTCCCAGCTAAGAACTACGCAAATGTTTTATCGAAAATTGTAAATTTATAGTACCTAAAATACCCAATTTCATGTTAGAACCTGATTCTACCTTATTTTTAAAAATCCTAGAAAAAGTGAACTTCGTAATCAAAATATCCACGGGTGTACTGCCGGTCTACAGTGTCCAACGGGCACAATATTTCGGCGATCATACATGTCGCCATCGTCAGGTGAACTGACGGACTGAGCTCCTGAGAACGTGACGGTACGGAGATCCGTACGCTATGGCTGCTCAGGGGGAACTGGGTTCGGTCGCGGCGGCGGCCGATTTAAATACCCTCCGCCCGCAGCGCACTCCCTCCGCCGGCGTGTACCAGATTCCGTGTCAATGTGGCATGTCGGATATTGGTCAGACGATGCGTACCGTCGAGGATCGATGCCGTGAACACCAGAGGCACACTCGACTGATGTATCCGAGCAAGTCGGCGATCGCTGAACATTGTTTGTCGGAAAATCACGCTATGGAATACGAGGTTTCTGGTACAGACGTCGAGATACTGGGACAGCGTTGTTAGAGAGGCCATCGAAATTCGCACCAATGACGACCTCATAAACCGTGACTGTGGCTATAATCATAGCAAGGCTTGGGAACCAGCGACTGGGTTAATCGAGAGTAAATCGAGCAAACGTATAGTTGTGACGACCACGGCGGACAGAGCCATCACACCGACGTCATCTCAGACGCCGTCGCAATCTGTTCCACCGAGTGACCGTGGCGCGGGGCGCGGAGGGAGCGCGCCGCGGGCGGAGGGTATTTAAATCGGCCGCCGCCGCGACCGAACCCAGTTCCCCCTGAGCAGCCATAGCGTACGGATCTCCGTACTGTCACGTTCACAAGAGCTCAGTCCGTCAGTTCACCTGATGATGGCGACATGTATGATCGCCGAAATATTGTGCCCGTTGGACACTGTAGACCGGCAGTACACTGGTGGATATTTTGATTATCAAATACGCCGGGAGAAACTCAAGAATCACAGATAATTTCATGTTACTACCTGACTGTATCTAATTTTTAAAAATCCAGTCAAATAAAATTTGTGTGACTAAAACTACTCTTCTGGTCTTCCCGGCTACTTAGGAGACAGTAGCTGAATGGTAACTGGTTTGTCAGCGCGCGTGGACGCCAGTAGTGAGTCAGGCGAGGTTAGCACAACACACGCCAGGCTGTTCCAGCCCGCCCTGCTCCGCAGAGCGTTGTCGCTCGCTGTGGACCGTCAAATGGGCCGGCAGGGCACGGACCGCAGCAGCCTCGTGGTCTGTCCCCGGCGCCCCCCTGCCGTGTCGGAACGGCCTGTTTGAAACACCTGCGCTGTCCTCAATCAGTCGGTCAGCGAGCTGCTTGAATATAGTGAAACGTTTGACAGCGACAGTGCGTGCCGAAAGTAGTCAGCTCCAAATCATCTCAGATTCGTCAGTCGTTACAAGAATTTACTGATTTCTCTACAGACGGAAGGGTCACTCACTGCAATGTATGCAACGAAGACGTAAGTAAAATGTTATCCTTTTATCTGCTACGCCCACTCAGAGAACAGTGATGCCACTGTTTTTCCCGAGTTAACTTGGGCCAGACACATAAGATTGCAAAAATATTGTTTCCAAACCTTTAATGTAGGTTAATTTTGCTAAGTAGATCTCGTACACAAATTCTCCCGCAAAGTATTCCTCATTTCTTTTTGTTTTGAGGTATGTCCTGAACAGAGGTCGCACTTAAGTCAGTATGTTGCAGGGATTAAACATCAGGCAAATTTAAAAAAAATAAATCAAACTTGATACAAACGTTTCTGACTAAACCAAATGCAACAAACAAAAACAAGTTTTATCTTTTTCTGTGTCGAGCTACTGTTGCAGTGAACATACCATCCAATGCAGATGGAAAATAGCCAGTTCAAAAGAATTCTAGAGAAATACTTTCACCGCAGCGTTCCATCAGCATCCACACTCAGAAAGAACTATATAGATCCAGAATGAGATTTTCACTCTGCAGCGGAGTGTGCGCTGATATGAAACTTCCTGGCAGATTAAAACTGTGTGTCGGACCGAGACTCGAACTCGTGATCTTTGCCCGCGAAAGACAAAGGTCCCGAAACTTCCTGGCAGATTAAAACTGTGTGCCCGACCGTGACTCGAACTCGGGACCTTTGCCTTTCGCGTGCAAGTGCTGCACCCACTTTTTTTCCCAAATAACATTGTAAATTTAATAAAACTTCATCCGATTACACGTATTTTTTCCATTATATCAATTGTAAAATAAATAGTAAAGAGAATGATTGTGTTGAAAAAAAAAGAAAAGAAACTGACGAACGGGATTCGATCCATCGACCCAGCGATTACGGGGCTTGAACGCTAACCACTTTTTTTAAATTTTTCTTTTTTTAATTGGGAGATGGATCAGGTAGTGGGCTGGCGGAGGCAAGGTGGGCAGGGGTCGCGACCCGAGGCCTGGCCACGATGTCCCCCCCCCCCCCCCTCCCATCCTGGGGATGTGAAGTGGTACAGAGCATGCAGTTGGTGTATTATTGTGATTTTTTTATTTTATTTATTCATTTATTTGTTTTCAAATTTTTTTTATTTTTTTTAATTTTTTTATTTTTTTTTTACAGTAAGGAACTGAAAACTAGTAAGTGCACTCGTTGCGTCGAGTTGGGGACGCACATAACTAAAACCATGCTAATAGTTGTAGAAAAAGGCATAAAGAAAGAGAGCAAAGTGTGGGGCGAAGGAAACCATAAAACAAAACTGAAGGGTGGAATCCATACCACCATTAACCAGTGCTACATCTTGCACCGGATGGGAAAACTAAAACTGCGAAGACCTTTTCGCACCGGGGACAAAAAGAGGAAATGGGGCAAATACTGCTACAGAGTGTGAGGGTTCACAACGAAACTCTCCATCTGCTGTATCATCCAGGTATGACTTCTCGTAATGATGAAAGTAGATCCCACGTTGTACCGTGTAGTGTTCTATCATCGTATTGTAATTTTAACTTCTCTTACCCGTAATGTTCCAGCTACGTGGAGGGTCGTGGAACGCACTCCACAAAAAATTGGAAAAATATTGTCGATACTTTGGGTTACGGAGGATCTGCAAATAGTTCCAAAAGTCTAAAGTGTCCTTAGTGCCGTCTTGAAACAAATAATGCACTGCATGTCCACGAAGCCACGTCAGTGCATTAGTTTTAGTCCGTGGGTAATACGTCTCATCCGGAAATAAGATAGTCTTGGGGTCGATATGATTCGGCGTTACCCGAAGGAAGTATGCTGACATTTGCCTCACTAAGTGCCACACTGCCGTAGACTCGCCACAGCTAAGACGGTGTTCGTCGTTGTCTTGAACGCCACAGCTCGTGCACGTGGGTGAGTTTACCATGTGGCTCGCATGTAGCCTTGACCTGGTCACCTGCTTACCGTTGACAATTATATACCACATCGCCGTGACGTCAGTGTCCAGTGTTACGTGGTGAATTGTCCTCCACACTACTCGCCAGTTGACGTTCGGGTGCTTCCTCTCCACGACGTTATCGGGTCGTCCACGTTGCAGGACCCTATAAACCGTCTTTGTCGTCGCCAGTTGAGTCGCTGGTAAGGCAAGTCGAACGTAACTGAGTTCGAGGTAAAAGACACCGATGTAGAAGAGCGAGGAGGGGACGTGGTGTATCGGCACAGGCGGCAACAGGGAGGGCGGTGCTAGTTCTTCTATTAACAAACTGGTCAGACTGTCTGGACGGCGGTGCCATAGCTTGACTAATGAGCTCACAAATAGGGCGACCGCTCTGTCGTAAACGTGATAAAGGCTAAGCCCTCCCCGATCCGGGGGAAGGGTGAGAGTTTCATATTTGATCTTGAAAAGCATTCCAGAACTCACTTCTTCTGTAGTGGTCAATCCAAGGATTGGTTTGCAAGAGCTACAATGGCAGCTTGTCTCCATTCTATGCGTCTTTCAGCTTTTCTCTTCATTTCTTTATAGGTGTTACATCCCACATCTTTCACGATTTGATCCATGTACCTCAGTCGTGGTCTTCCCCTTGGTCTTTTTCCCTCGACATATCCCTCTATTATTGTGTTCAGGAGTCCTTTATGTCTCTATAAATGGCCTGTAAATTGCACTCTTCTTTTAACAATGTAACTCCAGAAGCTTCTCTTCTCGCCTGCTCTTTCCAGAACTACTTCGTTTGTGACCTTGTCGATCCATTTTATTTTTAGCATGCGTCTATAGCACCACATTTCAAAAGAATTTAGCTTCTGCTGTTCCTCTGTCGCGAGAGTCCATGTTTCACACCCATAGCATGCCACACTCCACACATATGATTTCAAAAATCTTTTCCTGGTTTCAAAGCTGATGCTCTTAGATGTTAATATGTTTTTCTTCTTGTTCAAAGCAGCCTTTGCTTGAGCTCACGAAGGACCCAAAAGCCGCAAGTACACGGCGGGCTAACATCACCGGTATAGGTAATATCTGGGCGATGTGCGGAATGTGTGACGCTAAATGTGTGTTAACATACTGGGTCAGTTGGACGATGTCCAGGGCTCGTAGGCGGTTGTTGGCAATTCCAGTCCGAACATTTCGTAAAAGCCGTCGAAAGTTGTGAGCAGCGGTCCGTCGTATATCGTCTGTAAAATCAATGCCGAGACATTTCAAACTATCTCTGAGCTGTAAAGGGGTGACACTGTTCTCAGACAATCCGACCCCGATGTTCATCGCCACCGATTTTGCGACGTTGATACGACTACCAGTGGCCATGCCATATTTCGCTATCCAATTTAGTGCGCTAGCGGTGTCGTCACCGTTGCGGATGACAATCACCAGGTCGTCAGCGTACGCTTTACATCGTAAAGTGTGGCCTCGTAACGTCATACCCGTTAGCCGTCGGCGCAGGCTGCAGAGGAGAGGTTCCATGGCCACAGCGTAAAGTAAAGTGGACAGAGGGCAGCCTTGGCGTATTGATAGAGAAATGGTGAGGGGCTGGGAAGGGCGGCCGTTGACGATCACCTTGGACGTCGCGCCACGGAGTAGTCGCATGGCGACAGTGACGAATGGCTGTGGGTACCGCATATGTTGGAGGACCGCTTCCAAATAGTCGTGGTCCACTCGGTCGAAAGCTTGACTAAAATCGATTGCCGCCAGTGCACCCTTCAGACGACATGCCCTCGCCAGTGAGATCAAGTCACGATATTCACTGAGTGCTGTTTGAATATTATTGTCGCCTCCTAATGACGTTTGATCGGGTGAGATAACATTTCGTAGGGTCTGGCGTATCTGCGCCGCCAACAGTCGAGAAAAGATCTTAAAGTCGCAGTTCAACAGCGTCAACGGGCGGTAGTCCTACAGTCGTGAGCCACCGGACGGTTTGTGAATAGGAATAATCATCCCTTCCACAAGGGGCACAGCGAGCGGCACGTCCGGGGATAGCAGTTCGCGACAGATGTCCGTCCATCGGGAGGCTAATAAATATTGAAAAGTCCGGAAAACTCCAAGGGGAGGCCATCAGGACCCGGAGACTTGTTGACAGCTCCTTTTCTAATGGCGCCGATCACTTCTTCTTCTGTAATTTCTTCCATCAAGGCCGCTTCCATTGCCGGGGTGACGGTGCCGTAAACCGTCTGAGAGACGTCTCGTAGTCGTGTGGTAGCCTTCTCGCTTCCCACGCCCGGGTTCCCGGGTTCGATTCCCGGCGGGGTCAGGGATTTTCTCTGCCTCGTGATGGCTGGGTGTTGTGTGATGTCCTTAGGTTAGTTAGGTTTAAGTAGTTCTAAATTCTAGGGGACTGATGACCATAGATGTTAATTCCCATAGTGGTCAGAGCCATTTCGTCTGAGAGGCGTCCTCCAGTGCTGTCGGATCAGGGGTCTGAGCGGAATAGATTTGGGAATAATGATTGTAGAACGCTGTGTTTATGTCTTGTTGCGTGGTGAGGCGATGACCGTCCTCCGTGTCGATGAAGCGTATCAGCGCTCGTTGGCGTCGTTTACGTTCACGAAGGACGTGGAACATTGACGGGCGTTCGCTAGGTATCCGATCCTGCGTCCTCGAGCGGATGACTACCCCCTCTAGGTGGCGTCGCATATGAGCGAGGATCTGAGCCTTGGCACGGTGGACCGCCGTCTGTCGTTCCGGAGACTGCGCCATAGCATCGCAGTCGCGCAGGACCCGGAAGTAAAAGTCGAGTGTATGTGTTCGCCAAGTAGCGTGGTCGCGACCGTAGGTTATCAACGTTCGCCTCAGTGCCGGTTTGGCGCAGTCCAACCACCAGCGGATCGTTGTGGGATATGCACGGAGGCGATTTTCACACGAATGCCGCGTATCCTCAACGGCTTGACGGCAATCCGGGTACGACAGGAGAGCGATGTTTAATTTCCACGGGCTGCCGCAGGGTGACGGCACAAATGTAAGCTGAGTGGTCCGAGAATGCTGCAGGCCACAGTTCCGCATCCTGTGTTCCAGCGGCGAGAGAGCGTGAGACATAAATCCGATCGATACGACTGGAAGAGTGATTCGTGAAGTGCGTGAATTCCGGTCGGTGGCCGTGAAGATGTTCCAAAGTGTCCACCATCTGCAGGTCTCGAATTAGCGTCTCGAGTTCCGGGCACGGATTATGTCGTGGGAGTTGGTCTGGGCGCCAGTACGCAATTGTAGTCACCTCCAAACACCAGATGGTCGTGGCGGCCTTGGAAGAGCGGGGCGACGTCTTCCGCAAAGAATCGTGAACGTTCGCGACGTTTGTCCGCCCCGGAAGGTGCGTAGACGTTGATAAGGCGGACACCCAGTACTGTGAGTGCCATTCCTCTTGCCCCAGGCAGAAACAGGATATCGTCCGCCACTATCCCTTCCCGAAGAAGTACAGCGACACCGCTGCCTGTTGGGGAAGCTGGAGAGACGCAAGCATCGTAACCGTACATGCCTGGGAAGTCATCGACGTACACTTCCTGGAGAAGGGCTATGTCGATGGAAGCAGAGTTCAACATATCCTGAAGCGAGGATAACTTAGCGCGCGTCCGTATAGTGTTGATGTTTATAGTTGCAACGCGCTAAGTTTGAGGTCTATCCACAGCATCCGTGTTGGCCATCAATACCCTTGTAAGGCTGTCGCGTCACTGTAACTGATGGCGGGAAAGGATCAACACTGGTGGGGTAAATTTCCCCCCGTGTCGTCCGACACGATAGGCAAGGAGTGTTCCTCACAGTCATCCCCGCAGTCGCCATGAAACACCATCGGCTGTTGGTGGCTGTTAGTGGCTGCTGCGGCACTCGGCGCTGACTACATCGGCTCTGCTGGCTGGGAATCGGCAGCGGCTGTCTGCTTGTGATCCTGCTGTTCTGTGGGGTCGGAGGGGCTGAAGCCGTCACCACGGCGAACTGTTCAGTTTGAAGTTACAGCGGCCTCTGTACCGCCGGTACCGTCGTCGGAATTTCCACAGTCCATGTCAGACGATCGCTGCAAACACTCGTCCGATGGAGCACGCCGCCGTCTCTTGTGTTTTCGCGGGGAACGCTGTTTACGGACGTGTGTTTCAGTATCTGAATGTGGGTGGATTTCTTCAGCTGCTCCGGTGTCTGGAAGAAAATCCGCTGTCGGCACAACCCGTGGGTCAATGTCCATCCTGGCATCCACGACTTCTTGCAAGGTCGGTCGGTGATTATCTTCAGGTGGGGGCGCCGTTGTAGAGGCCGGATCCTGTACTGCAGAAGCCATTATGGTAGCGCCATCGGGGGCGGTTATCGGACTAACGTTGTCAGCATCGGAAAAGGTTGCTGCCCGTGTAACTTCGGCGTAATTGAGAGGAAGGGTCGTCACCGTAGAAGGAGTCACAGATTCACCTGTCCGGATTTGAGTAAGCCGTCGTCGGAGACAATCCGACCGGACGTGGCCTACTTGGGCACAACCAGAGCAAGTTCGTGGCTGACCGTCATACATAATGATCGCCCTACATCCGCCGATGACAAGATATGACGGAACATGTTTGGTCAGTTCAATTTTAATCTGTCGTACCCCGTTAAGTACGGGGTACGTTGTAAAGGTGGTCCATTTTTCGGCCATATGGCTGATCACTCTGCCGTAGGGCTGGAAAGCCGCGGTGACTGCGTCCGGTGGTACTTCGAAAGGGAGTTCGAAGACGCGTATCGTACGGAGGCCAAGCCCCGCGTGATCGATAGAGACCGCCCCAATAGGGCCATCAGAATGTTTGAATTTAAGATCGTTCGCATGTGCGCGCACGATTCTGTTGCACACCTCGTCACTTACTAGCTTGACGTAGACAACACTGCTCGTGATAGAGAGATGGATACCAATTATGTCTCGCGGGTCAATTTTAACGTCGTCACGTAGAAAACGCTCCACTTCAAAAGCTCGCGGTCGTGCATGATCGGGTTGAAAACTGATCTTGATGGTGGTTTGTCTGTATGAATGTGCCATGTTGCGTTGGTAGTGATGGACTCTAAACTAGCGACAACGCAGTAGTAAACAACTACGGGCACTCGCGACCGCGCGGACGGGACGTAAACAAGACGTCCTCGCCGCAGCGCTGCGGAAAGCAGACTGACTGAGCTACCCAAGCACGACTCACGCCCCATCCTCACAGCCTTACTTCTGCCAGTACCTCGTCTCCTACCTTCCAAACTTTCTGGTAGAAGTAAAGCTGTGAGGACGGGGCGTGAGTCGTGCTTGGGTAGCTCAGTTGGTAGAGCACTTGCCCGCGAAAGGCAAAGGTCCCGAGTTCGAGTCTCGGTCCGGCACACAGTTTCAATCTGCCAGGAAATTTCAACTGTATAGATACTTTATATGAAAATACATTGAGCAGGGTAAGGGAAAATATGGGGCATTCATACATGCGGATCTCTGTCGATGTGACAACTGACAGACAACGTCGACATGTGGCTAATTTGATTGTTGGAATGTTACATCCTGACACTCGCTCTGTACCTCATCTGATCTGTAGCAAGGAGCTAAATAACACACCAGGAAACAATTGCTCACTTTGTTAATAAAGCCCCCAAATTACTGTTCCCTAACAGTCTAGATGAGGATAAAGTACTTGTAATCTACACTGATGCAGACGCATACAAGATTGCTGCTATTGAACTGTTGAAAGTATTTTACCCAGCCTTGCTCCATATCACATGTCTTGCCCATGCCATGAATCGTGTAGCTGAGACGATACGTCTCGAATTTCCACATGTAAATAAGCTAGTTTCAACCATCAGAAAGGATTTTATTAAAGCACCTACGACAATTCAGTTATATCGAGAGGAACTTCCCAACGTGCCACCCCCACCAGGATCCATACTCACTCGCTGGGGAACACGGCTAGAGGCCGTGGAATATTAGAGCTAGCATTTGGAAGGCATTAAGAACATTGTTCTTAAATTGCGGGAGGAGGCAGCGAGCATTACTTCAACTAAAGATCTTCTATAGGACCCAACAATTTCCAGCTATATGGCATACATAAAATTTCATTATGCATTTTTGGTCCCTTTTTTTAAAAAGCTCTAGAGTGTTCAGGGAAACCAGTCAGCACGTAACTGCAATTGATAGAAGAAGTGACAGAAGAAATCAACTTGGTCCCAGCTTCTATTGGTATGAAAGTTAGTGAGAAACTAAAAGACAGTGCTAAAAGAAAAAAATCCAGGACTGACCACCCTCTGCACAGTGGCTGACATCTAACCAGATAAATCAATAGAATATGAGCGTGCGGGCCCATTGCGCCTAATACCATCATTTAAATATGGTCCGGTGACATTTGTTGACGTGGAATGCTCATTCTCGACATATAAGACGCTATTAATAGACAAGAGATGTTGAAAATCTGGAGAAAGTGTTAGTTACTTACTGTGACTGTAACTGTAACTGACAAAAATTCCCATTATATTATTTGTAATTGGAATTTTTGTCAATTTATTTATCTTTCTAGACAATAAAATGTCAGATTTTGGTCGCATGTTTTCTGATTTTTATAACATATTTTTGCAAGTGATAGAATATATTTTAGGTACCTCATTTAATATTTTTAGAACCTAAAAGTCCGAGGTCTAATGATGAGTCAGTAAGTGAGTCAGTCAGTCGGGAGTTGCCTTTCGTATGTAGCGAAAACAGATCTATCATAAAAATTGGTGAGACAAAATTCGCCTCATGCAAGACATCTGTATATTTGTTTCGTTTTTCTGAAACATGTTTCAGCATTGTATCAGAAAACACAAGGTTTCAGTCGCTATTATGTATTGTGCTATTGGGAGCGTTTTCTGTTCATTTGTTTGTTGTTCGTCTATTTGAACTGTAGTGCTTGAATTTCATACATTCGGGGTCTTTACTGTGTGTGTGGCGGCACTGAACACAGTGACAGAGAATGCATGAGAATGCAATTATATGATGGATATTTGTGTGTGTGTGTGCGTGCGTGTGTGTGCGCGTGCGTGCGTGGGCGTGTGTGTGTGTGTGTGTGTGTGTGTGTGTGTGTGAGAGAGAGAGAGAGAGAGAGAGAGAGAGAGTGTGAGTGAGTGAGTGTGTTTGTTTGTGTGGTTTTCCTACATGTTTCGCCCACTACAGCAATTGCAGAACAATTGTTAGGCAACAAATGTACATAAAGAAGAGTGTCCGTTTGTTTGTAATTCATACCAATCTACAGTTCTATTCCGATCGTAATGAAATTTTGCACACTCAACCTTATAGGCAACTGGAAGCTCACTGTCGAAATAAGATTTCGTAATCCGACACGAAACCTATATGTATGTAATATACAAAGGGGGAAAGTTGGTACCAAAAATCTATAGAAGTTCTTTGGCGATTTACTTCAAATTTCTGCGCAAACCCCTAATGAACATTTGCGTGGACATAGTTTGTATGAAGAAATGTTACTACCAAACATCTCGAAAACTACTTGAAGTAAATCGCTCAACTTTCTACTTTTAGATGAAAGAATTAAGAAAATTAATAAAAAATGAAACGCGTAGCAAAGTAAACTGACTGCAATTCCTATCGCGAGAATAAATTCCAGCAGGTATACTGTTCTTTGAGATCGTGCCATCGGGCGTCATTAAGTCGCTGGACGAGCGAAAGCTCCAGAATTTTATAGAAACATAGTTGCAAACTCTTATTTACTTATTGGTTGCCGTTGTTAAGTATGACATATACCCCCAGAAGATAGTTTTGTTAGTAAACGGCACGTACAACGCAGCTGGTTGGCTGTAGTATCAGTGTCATACCGTCACCGGCTACCTGCAGGCCCACCATGGACGACTGTGTGTCCGTGCTCAGCCAAAAATGTGTTTCTCACTCTGACGAGATGCCTGCCTACTTGCGCCAGTACTTCTCCAAGATAATCGTCTGGTCAATGTTGCACTTCTTCTTGTTTCCGTACTTGCTAAGAAAATTGGACAAGAATTCCGCCTTATGCAGGAGTTCTGTTTTCACTCAGACATGTTCCAGCACTTTTTCTGCTCTCTTCAGTGAATTTGCTTATTTATTCTGCAAAAGTGTTCTTACATGTTATGCTTTACAGAACCATTTGTTAAAAATATTTACATTTGTAAAATGAGAGATTATTGTCAAATATTTTACACTGGTTTGCGTACAGCACGGACTTGCATCGCTTAAAATGGCGTCACAGGGTTAACAGGATAGGAACTTATTCAAAATCGTCCCAATCTAGGTAACATCAAACTGGCAATCAAAACCTGGTACTCAAAACTTCGTAATTGCTAACAACGTTTTCTCTTACTTTCCACTAAATTAAAGCTTTACAGAAAATTCAACACTGACAAGCATAATAGGTACTTAAACATTTTAGTAACAGTTTCATTAAGTGAACTGTGATAACCTACTACGAAAACAAATATCCTTCAGTTATTTCATTTCTGAGCGTTTACTGTCACAAAATATCACTTTCCTGCCTCCTGATGTTTTAAAATACGGTCACAATATAACTTTAGAATAAACATTTCAGTTTCAGATGTTATCTATTCAACATCTGTCTAAACAAAAAAGCAGTTTTAATAACTGCAGCCCTTATATGCCCTCGTATTCCCACCAAAGGTAAACTTCCATATATGCCCTCACAACAGACATGGCGCAATAGTAATTAATCGTCACTCGGACGCTGCAATATTAAAGTGACGGTGAATATTGGAGCTCACGTAGCCACTCGCGAACACATCGCCTCAGCCATTGCTTCACGTCATCAATGTCCCTTCAGAAACATACGCTACTCGTGGATGGATAAGTATGCTATTGTTTTTCTCAGCGGGGCGCAGTAGTGTTTGTGTTAAAATAATAATTTAAAAAAAACATGAAATTTGTGGCTTCTGTCTACCGCAAGATCATTAGCCATAACATCACGAAACAACGCGAAGCCAAGTTACATTCCAAGGGGCAATCGAAACAACTCTCTCTGAGGAATAAACAAGTCCAAAATCACACAAGACGAGCGAGCGCAGGTCGTTGAGTTTGGCGGCTGTGCACAGTGAGGACAGCAGCTCAGGAATACAACAGGTTATATTTGTTACTTGTGGGTCGCCTAGCGAGGGAAAAGCTCTAGGATAGTGAAGGACCTTGAAATCTATGTCGGAGCTGACAGTAATATATATTTATTTGTTCTTAATAACTGACGTAACTCACATAAAATTAACAGTGTGCCAAGTTGTCTAAAAGGTCAAGTGACGTTAAAGAATGGGAAGGAACCAAGTTCTGTGGAAGACTGTATTGAGAAAACTCAAAAAGAATTCCTTATCTGGGCAGCTCGCCAATTCAAAATAAATAATGCAAAAGGAGCCACAGATCGTAACTAATTAAGCAACAGTCTCTTGGGGTTTGCTGGCGGATCCTAAAATCAACTCGTTTCAATATGTCGGCGACCCATCTTCAGGAGAACGCTGCTGCTGAGTCCCGCCGACTTCTCAGCGAGCAGCTGGATCGCCGAAATAAGGTTCAGGCAGCAAACCCCAACAGACTTCCAAGACGTATGACGCCGGGAAAGCCTACGAAGTCAGAACAACACATGTTGTGTCGCAAAGTAAGTTAGTAGCACGTGCAGTTTGCATGTTCTTAGTAGGCAAAGATCAGCTCACTATTTCACAGTGGTAACTAATTATGTAACGTATGGAGCACTCTCCGAATGTACTAAGGTGTCTTATAAACTTCATTTTCTGAATCCCTGTAGCTTGATTCTTCGCTCAGCGCAGAAACGGGTAACTGTACCTCCACGCGGCCACTTCGACCTGGACGCACATGCTCCCCAAAATAATATATTAATCCACAGTGCTCCACACGAATATAATAACTGGTTTTCAGGTTTCCAAAGCTTCAATGGTTTCTGCCCCTGCACCCTCATTAACCCTTTTCAATAATATTTCCCTCTTTCAGTAGATGTACTAGCCACATCGTGAATGCCTCCCAAATGTCAAACATTTATGTTAATATAGACTATTGCTTTGAAACTTATTATGTGTTTCCCTCTCGCGTCGAGTAATTGACTCCCAATTATGAATAATGTAACACATTAAAAAATTATTGGTTCTCATCCATTCCCTTCATATCGAATGCAAGTTAGAAAATATGTCTGACAAAACCTCTTAATAGAGAATTTTTTTTTACAATTACTACAATGCTTGTTCACTTTAGCAGTAGTATGAATTTTTATTTTTATGTTTCTACAAGAATACAGTCTCTCAGTACTGCCAGAAATGTGAAAGCAAGTGCTCTAAATTCCGATGACAACATCATCCTTGAATTCTGATGTAGAAGAGCCTTTGCTATCCTGCTTTTGATTAGGAATATTAACTGTGTAAATTATTTTCGATGACCGTGGTGCCAATTACTCTAAACTGAATCTGGCTATGTGTAAATGAAATTAAATACAAAGAATGGCTATCACCAGTTCACGGAACCTCTTCTTCATCAAAGAACCACAACACTGTGGCTACTCGTCGCATACTGAAACTCTGCCCTGTTGGAAAATGGAAATACTGAGTTATACGAAAATTTTGCAAATGACTACAGTCCCAAATATATCTCAGGTAGTTTGTCTAGATCGTACCATTAATTCTTACCTATAACAGATTGCTCTCTGATAAACCGCGTGATAATGACTCGTTGCAGTTCATCTTCCTGAAATAAACCACAGCGCGGCTAACTGCCTCGTCGTTTACTTTAAGCTGCTCTACACATTGAGATTTTTTTCTATCTTTCCCAAAAATGCAACTAGCTGTCCTCACAGTACTACAAGACGTGACAGTGCAGTAATTTTACGATTTGTATTCTAATCGTGAGGGTAAACGTAACGAATGGATAGTTTGCTGTGAATTGAAATGGTATTACGATTCTTTAATAGCGCAGAAATACATCACATTAACTTGAGGGCTGTATTGTTTCTTTAGCATTATTATGAACAATGAAAACTGATTCAGACAAGTTACGAAATTTGCTTTTCTCGTGACGAATAGTAATTAAAACTCTGAACACATCACACCTAATTCGGCCTGGACACCAAAACGAAGATATTGTTGAACATAATGGAATCATTACACTACAATAATTACACTGCTAGCACATGCAAATAGGAACTCTGTTTATGTTACTTTTCATAAAGGTGCGTTCTCTCTCTGAAAACGCCCTCTATGACAACATCTCAGAATCATTGTACAAAACATTCTCAGACTTCTTGAGCTTTCGGCGATTTCCACCATCGTTATCGTCAGTCGCTCCTGCTAGAGAGTAAACGTTCTTCGACATGTTGCTACGATGGATAGAAATAAATCGCGGCCGGCAGACTGCGCGTCGTTCGCTAAAGCAGCCGATAACTCAGACACCAAACATAAATGAGAACGTAAGTGGTTAAAAAAAAAGAGCATTCCATCAGGAAATGGTGAGCAGTCAAAGTAGCGAGTCCAGAGTGGTGGGGGAGCATCAGTCAACAAATGGTAATGGCTGAAGTGTGGGAATTTTTCGACACATCGAAATTAAACACATAACCAGTTTGTAGTTTCCACACACTTCTTTATTACAAACATATTGCTATTATCAAATTAACAGTAGCAACGATTATAGAAAGTTTCAAAATTTGCTTAACCAACTTTTATTAATTAAAACAATATTCCTAAAACCATTATTAATGACATATAACTGCCATAACTCAACCTCAAAAGCTTCATAACTTACATTCAAACTGTTTTTCATATAATTCACATCAAAACTCTAAAAACTACTTCCACAACTAAGGGGGTGCATTAAGCCCAACAAATATAGACCTTTCAAAAATTGCCTAGCCAACTTTCATTAATTAAAACAATATTCATAAAACCACAATTAATCAAATCTCAAACATGCTTCAACTAACGTAGAAACTGGTTTTCATGTAACTCAGGAAGCAGCTAAGAACATTAATCCACATAAGTCCAATAAGCTCAGGTCTTTCCAAAATTGGTCATAAAATTTCTGACAAATTAACAGATTATAATACATTCAATATAATAATAAAACATGAAATCGCCTTAACATGGGACCGCCTCAAGTTTACGATAAATTGGTGATGGACGCCAGCAAACCGAAAGGTTCTAACAGATACGGGAGATGCACGGACCAGAAGATGAAATAAAAATATACTCAACTTTCAAATGGCTTTGAGCACTACGGGACTTAACATCTATGGTCATCAGTCCCCTAGAACTTAGAACTACTTAAACCTAACTAACCTAAGGACATCACACAACACCCAGCCATCACGAGGCAGAGAAAATCCCTGACCACGCCGGGAATCGAACCCGGGAACCCGGGCGTGGGAAGCGAGAACGCTACCGCACGACCACGAGATGCGGGCTAGTCAACTTTGATCTACATGTCAGCTTGCGGAAAACCACAACGCTCCACCGGCAAGTTTGAATTGCCGCACGTTAACATCGTAACCATAGACACGGATCCAGGTCCTTAATTTTCACATCTGCATCTACATACATACTCCGCAATCCACCATACGGTGCGCAACGGAGGGTACCTCGTACCACAACTAGCATCTTCTCTCCCTGTTCCACTCCCAAAGAGAACGAGGGAAAAATGACTGCCTATATGCCTATGTACGCGCCCTAATCTCTCTTATCTTATCTTTCTGGTCTTCCCGTGAAATATAAGTTGGCGGCAGCAAAATTGTACTGCAGTCAGCCTCAAATGCTGGTTCTCTAAATTTCCTCAATAGCGGTTCACGAAAAGAACGCCTCCTTTCCTCCAGCGACTCCCACCCGAGTTCCTGAAGCATTTCTTTAACACTCGCGTGATGATCAAACCTACCAGTAACAAATCTAGCAGCCCGCCTCTGAATTGCTTCTATGTACTCCCACAATCCGACCTGATAGGGATCCCAAACGCTCGAGGTCGGTTTTTTTTTTTTTTCGTCATCAGTCTACCGACTGGTTTGATGCGGCCCGCCACGAATTCCTTTCCTGTGCTAACCTCTTCATCTCAGAGTAGCACTTGCAACCTACGTCCTCAATTATTTGCTTCACGTATTCCAATCTCTGTCTTCCTCTACAGTTTTTACCCTCTACAGCCCCCTCTAGTTCCATGGAAGTCATTCCCTCACGTCTTAGCAGATGTCCTATCATCCTGTCCCTTCTCCTTATCAGTGTTTTCCACATATTCCTTTCCTCTCCGATTCTGCGTAGAACCTCCTCATTCCTTACCTTATCAGCCCACCTAATTATCAACATTCGTCTATAGCACCACATCTCAAATGCTTCGATTCTCTGCTGTTCCGGTTTTCCCACAGTCCATGTTTCACTACCATACAATGCTGTACTCCAGACGTTCATCCTCAGAAATTTCTTCCTCAAAGTAAGGCCGGTATTTGATATTAGTAGACTTGTCTTGGCCAGAAATGCCTTTTTTGCCATAGCGAGTCTGCTTTTGATGTCCTCCTTGCTCCGTCGGTCATAGGTTATTTTACTGCCTAGGTAGCAGAATTGCTTAACTTCATTGACTTCGTGACCATCAATCCTGATGTTAAGTTTCTGGCTGTTCTCATTTCTACTGCTTCTCATTACCTTCGTCTTTCTCCGATTTACTCTCAAACCATACTGTGTACTCATTAGACTGTTCATTCCGTTCAGCAGATCATGTAATTCTTCTTCCCTTTCACTCAGGATAGCAATGTCATCAGCGAATCGTATCATTGATATCCTTATTTTATTATTTTAATTCCACTCCTGAACCTTTCTTTTATTTCAGTCATTGCTTCCTCGATGTGCAGATTGAAGAGTAGGGGCGAAAGGCTACAGCCTTGCCTTACACCCTTCTTAATACGAGCACTTCGTTCTTGATCGTCCACTCTTATTATTCCCTCTTGGTTGTCGTACATATTGTATATGACCCGTCTCTCCCTATAGCTTAGCCCTACTTTTTTCAGAATCTCGAACAGCTTGCACCATTTTATATTGTCGAACGCTTTTTCCAGGTCGACAAATCCTATGAAAGTGTCTTGATTTTTCTTTAGCCTTGCTTCCATTATTAGCCGTAACGTCAGAATTGCTTCTCTCGTCCCTTTAATTTTCCTAAAGCCAAACTGATCGTCACCTAGCGCATTCTCGATTTCTTTTCCATTCTTCTGTATATCATTCTTGTAAGCAGCTTCGATGCATGAGCTGTCAAGCTGATTATGCGATAATTCTCGCACTTGTCAGCTCTTGCCGTCTTCGGAATTGTGTGGATGATGCTTTTCCGAAAGTCAGATGGTATATCGCCAGACTCATATATTCTACACACCAACGTGAATAGTCGTTTTGTTGCCACTTCCCCCAATGATTTTAGAAATTCTGTGGAATGTTATCTATCCCTTCTGCCTTATTTGACCGTAAGTCCTCCAAAGCTCTTTTAAATTCCGATTCTAATACTGGATCCCCTATCTCTCCTAAATCGACTCCTGTTTCTTCTTATATCACATCAGACAAATCTTCACCCTCATAGAGGCTTTCAATGTATTCTTTCCACGTATCTGCTCTCTCCTCTGCATTTAACAGTGGAATTCCCGTTGTACTCTTAATGTTAACACCGTTGCTTTTAATGTCACCAAAGGTTGTTTTGACTTTCCTGTATGCTGAGTCTGTCCTTCCGACAATCATATCTTTTTCGATGTCTTCACATTTTTACTGCAGCCATTTCGTCTTAGCTTCCCTGCACTTCCTATTTATTTCATTCCTCAGCGACTTGTATTTCTGTATTCCTGATTTTCCCGGAACATGTTTGTACTTCCTCCTTTCATCAATCAACTGCAGTATTTCTTCTGTTACCCATGGTTTCTTCGCAGCTACCTTCTTTGTACCTATGTTTTCCTTCCCAACTTCTGTGATGGCCCTTTTTAGAGATGTCCATTCCTCTTCAACTGTACTGCCTACTGCGCTATTCCTTATTGCTGTATCTATAACGTTAGAGAACTTCAAACGTATCTCGTCATTCCTTAGTACTTCCGTATCCCACTTCTTTGCGTATTGATTCTTCCTCACTAATGTCTTGAACTTCAGCCTACTCTTCATCACTACTATATTGTGATCTGAGTCTATGTCTGCTCCTGGGTACGACTTACAGTCCAGTATCTGATTTCGGAATCTCTGTCTGACCATGATGTAATCTAATTGAAATCTTCCCGTATCTCCCGGCCTTTTCCAAGTATACCTCCCCCTCTTGTGATTCTTGAACAGGATATTCGCTGTTACTAGCTGAAACTTGTTACAGAACTCAATTAGTCTTTCTCCTCTTTCATTCCTTGTCCCAAGCCCGTATTCTGCTGTTGGCAGAATGAGGCTGACTTCTTATGCCGGAAGTCTTCGGCCGCCAATGCTGATTATTTATCAAAATTTTGGCAGTGGCGGGGATCGAACCCGGGACCGAAGACGTTTTTCATTATGAATCAGACGCTACCCCTAGGTCGTATTAGTGTTTTATAAGCGGTCTCCTTTACAGATGAACCACATCTTACCAAAATTCTACTAATGAACCGAAGACGACTATCCGCCTTCCCCACAACTGCCATTACATGCTTGTCCCACTTCATATCGCTCTGCAATGTTACGCCCAAATATTTAATCGACGTGACTGTGTCAAGCGCTACACTACTAATGGAGTATTCAAACATTACGGGATTCCTTTTCCTATTCATCTGCATTAATTTACATTTATCTGTATTTAGAGTTAGCTGCCATTCTTTACACCAATCACAAATCCTGTACAAGTCATCTTGTATCCTCCTACAGTCACTCAACGACGACACCTTCCTGTACACCACAGCATCATCAGTAAACAGCCGCACATTGCTATCCAACCTATCCAAAAGAACATTTATGTAGATAGAAAACAACAGCGGACCTACCACCGGATTCCCCGATCGGAGCTTGCTCGCGTCGACCACCGCCGATTATCTGAAACATAAACACATCAACGGCAGACAACATTCGGAGGCAACAGATACACAAGGATATTAATCCAACCAGTTACCAACACACATGTAATTCTACGCGGCACAAATGAACCTTAATCAGACTTAACATACGTCACAGGGCTTTAATATTTGATTAGACAACTTCTAAAACAACGAATAAAATAATAAAATAGAAAAGGAATTAGGTAAAATATTTCGGCCCGCTTCTGAAGGCCAGGCACAAACTTACGCACTACTTGGTATGCATTAAATACGGCTGCACGTCTATTGGTTGTGCGTCACTAGCACTCCCTTAAATGCCGTCAGCATACCGGGCAGCAAGATGAAAGGTAACTGAAACAGCCAAGATGGTTTCCAGTGCACAGAGGTATTCAATTATCATAAACAACTTACCGATGAACATTTCGACGACTCCAGTTCATTGACTTTGAATCACATGCAAAGAGACACAAAGGAAACTTGTCCTTCAAATATCCCAGAAACCCCCATCACCGTCGGCAGCGGGTCTGCATTAGCACGGCTAAACACGCCGCAGCAGCGGCCCACGCCCCTTCGTCGGCCACTCGCCACGCTGCATATAGGCACGACGCCACACGTGACTGTCGCTGACACAGCTGATACCCGAACTCGAGACCCAGAGAGCGCGCGCGCCGCAGTTATATAGCGGTCCGCCAAAGATACGAAGGCAAGCAGGCATCGAAAATCGACTCAGGCGATCGTGATGAGAATCGACGGTTGTGGAGACTGGCGCCAACAGCGCAGCAGCTCAACGGCTAAAAAGACGCTGCCCAATACGCAAGCTAGCTAAAACGATGTCCTCGCGGCGATAGAGCCGGGAGGGCGTTGGCCAAGCAGTTGGGAGAGTTTAATTCCCCGGAGCTTGTTCCCTTGAAGGGCAGACGAGTGGTGGCGCCAGAGGGAGACCGCCTGCTGGAAGACAGCAACACAGAGACCATTTACGGGAATGAAGGGACCAGCGGGCAGAGGTACGAGGGCAGCAGCCGTGGCAGCAGCGCCAGCGGCCTCGTGTCCCGTCACACCGACGTGACCGGAAACCCACGTAAGCATCACAGTAGCACCGCAAAAGTCAGCAAGTGGAAGCTTCCCTGGACGGTGTACAGTACACAGGGGCTCTGAAGGGCACTGAGAGCGGCACACCATGTGACACAACTGAAAGGCCTGTGTCGCTCGATGTACTGTGTGGCGTGATAAGAGGGCAGTAAATACTGAATAATGTTCCGCAAGCCGACATCGAAAATGGTCGGTGCCAATGACGAAGGCGCGCCCGACACCACGGTCAGTCCGAGAGCCATCAGTGTACGAAGATACTACCGTCGAAAGCTCGAGATTCTACCATGAATTGACGCGGCAAGAAGTCTGAGAATGTTTTATGCATCAGTGCCGACGCGAAAGGCTTCGTTCCCATATCTCAAAATCGTCGTCTGTCCACAGTCACACCAGAGAGCGTCTGAAATTCATTCTCTGTTCATCACGTCCGCCATCAAAGTTCCTCACTCACCGGTCACTCGACACAGCCTCCTGCAGCAGATTCCCTCTCTCTGTCATCCTCTGCTACTAACGCAATCTCTGGTAGCCAAAGACCAACATATCACTCATATGTGCAGGGTCCAAAGGCGCTCAGAATGGCAAATATTCCAAACAAAACTGCCACCTCTCACGATATACAAACCTTTCACACGCAACATTATTGGACCTTATTATCACACATTTTCCCCTCGTACTGTCTTTGCAAATAGTTAACAGTTCTTAAAGCCATGTACAGCTTAGAATAGTTAATTCTCTAAGTCGATTGCAATACCAATTACTTTTCTTTACTCACATCGCTCATTTAATTTTTACTTGAGTAGCTTATTGATCTACCAGTTAGCAAAGACTTTGCTCTGTTACCAAGTAAAGGCGTACATAAAACACTAATCTAGTAGTCAGTACAGGGCTTGCAAAATTATAAAAATAGATTCCTACTTACCAGTGTGTGGTGTGGCCCGTGCCGGGTGATGTGCAGTGAAACACAGGCCAGATAAACAGTGTAGGAAAAGTATGTCAAGAAGACAATTATCATCCACGGAGTTTTAAGTAACGTCCCAACAAGGGAGGCAGATAGTAATCAAGTGGCTGAAGGCCAAAGTGTGTAACAGAAAGGTGCAAAACCAGAGTTAACAAGTAGACGTGGTCTCGGCGTTGGGAGGTCACATGCATCACTTAGTTGGTATATGGCGAAAGTCTGAGGAAATAAAGTCTCTGCCCCAGCTCGGCATGGATTGGAAGGTAATCACACCACAGTGTCCGATGACGGTTCCTTGGGGAGAGGCGTGGTTGACGGATCACTACTTCCATTGCGAATACGATTCTCACTTCAAAGTGTAAAGTGAGAAGATGGAGATACACCTTTTGGGTCAACTTATCAGGGCCTATATGTCGCCCCATAAGATACTTCCGAACGGTGGAATTGCGTCACACTGATATTGTACCTAAAAGGTGGCACCTTATACATGCGCCGCGGGAGAGGAAGAGTCCTGTCCAGAGTTCATATGGTATGTACGGAATCTTAGAGGACATAAATCTTGTGGTGTAATTTCGTCGACCGTTTACGTGCTGCTTCCATAATGGTTTCCACAAGGAGCTCTGCATGTCGGTCGTCGATGCGAATGTATTGACTGGCGCCCAGTGTTCACCGGAGAACCTAGTTTTGGAGGACCTGAAGGTGGCCGATTTGAGTTGCGCTGCAGAGCCGGTGCTCGGTTCAGTACTCGTAATAAGTGAGACGTTCGGCCATGCCGTACGCTTTATTCCTAAGCGCTTCAGTGTGTTTGTGGAGAAAAATGATTTTATCCAAGGTGACCCCCTGATACTTTACTGTCGGACTCCAAAGGATATTTTGCCCGTGTAATCTCAGATTAGCAGGAAGTAAAGGCCGTTTCCTAATCAAGCAGGTAGCTGTCGTCTTAGCAGGATTAAGTTGCACCTGGTTAGTCGTACAACAAGCAGCCATGGCGTCCAGTTGCATGTGACGGCGTCTGATACTGGCTTGTACTCGCACATGCCGCACACTATGCTATTTGGACCCTTTCTGATGTTAAATGTGATCGGGGACAACATGGAACCCTGAGGCAGCACCGCACTAGCCTTCCGTGAGTCAGGAGATTGGTCCTCTGTAGTGTCAACCATTTTTCTGTCCGTGAGAGAAATAATCATAATCTTATGGTAACAGTCACGAACTGACATTCTCATTTAGGATTCGGATCAGTTGGTCCCTACAAACTTTGTCATAGACGTTAGCGGTATCTAAGCAGACTGCAACATGGCTTTACTCACTATTTCCGCCAAGCGTAGAAGCAAGGAGCTTACATTGGAACCCGTACTGCTCCGCTCGAATCTTTCCTTCTGCGACAAATGGGCTCCAAAAGGCGGGCGAGTGCGATCCTCTCAGACGATTTGGCAAAGCCGATAAGAAGACTGATCAGATCGATAGTCGGTAGCAACCGTCAGATGCTTCCGCATTTTGCGGATTGGGATCACCGTAGCCATCTTCCAAGCCTACAGAAAATACTTTGTAAGAAGACAACGTCTACATCTACATCTTCGTTGATACTCTGCAACTCATATTTAAGTGCCCGGCAGAGATACATCGAACCAACTTTGCCATAATTCTCTGTTATTCCAATCTCGTACAGCACTCGAAAAAAAACGATCACCTATCTTTCCCTGCAAGCTCTGATTTACCTGATTTTATTATGATGATCGTTTCTCACTGTGTAGGTCGGCGTCCACAAAATATTTTCGAATTCGGAGGAGAAAGTTGGCGACTGAAATTTCATGAGAAGATCCGCCGCAACGAAAAACGCCTTTGTTTTAATTATGTCCACTTCACATCCTGTATCATCTCAGTGACACTCTCTTGCCTATTTCGTTATGCTGCCCTTCTTTGAACTTTTTCGACGTACTCCGTCAATCTTATGTGGTAAGAATCCCACACTGCGCAGCAGTGTTCTAAAAGAGGACGGACTAGCTTAGTGTACGCAGTCTCTTTAGTAGATCTGTTCCAGTATGTAAGTGTGCCAATAAAACACAATCTTTGGTTGGCCTTCCCCACAACAAATTGTATGTGTTCCTTCAAATTTAAGTTGTTCGTAATTGTAATTCCTACGTCTTTGTTGAACTTACGGCCTTTAGTAATCATCCTGTGGTGTTGCAGTTCTTCTTATGTCAGTGCTTGCTAAGAAAACAGGACGAGGAATTCCGCCTCATGCAAGACACCTCGTCAGTTTCTTTTTACCCACGAAAACTGGAAAGGTGTCTTCCTTAAGGTGGTATTCCTCGTCCTACCTATGACCTTTAGATTTGACTGATTTATCGTGTAACCGAAGTTTAACGGATTTCTTCGACTACTCAAGTGGATGAACTTGTACTTTTCATGATTTAGGGTGAACTGTCAATTTCGCACCATACAGATATCTTTTCTAAGTCGTTTTGCAATTTGCTTTGATCTTTTGGTGACTTTACTAGATGATAAACGACAGCGTCATCTGCAAACAACCCAAGACGCCAGCTCCTGAATCATTTGTACAGATAAAAACAGCAAAGGGCCTATAACACTACCTTGGGAAACGCCAGAAATCGCTTCTATTTTACTCGATGACTTTCCGTCAGTTACTACGAACTGTGACTTCTCTGACAGGAAATCACGGATCCAGTCACATAACTGAGACGATATTCCATAAGCACTCAGTTTCACTACAAGCCTCTTGTGTGGTACAGTATCAAAAGCTTTATCTAAATCCAGAAATACAGAATCAATTTGAAATCCCTTGTCAATAGCACTCAACACTTCGTGTGAGTAAAGAGCGAGTTCTATTTCTCAAGAACGGTGTTTCCTACATCCATGTTGACTGTGTGTCAATAGACTGCTTTCTTCCAGGTAATTCATAATATTTGAACACAATATATGTTCCAGAATCCTGCTGCATATCGACGTTAATGATAATGGCCTGTAATTTAATGGGTTACTGCTACTACCTTTCATGAATATTGGTGTGACATGTGCAACTTTCCAGTCTTTGGGTATGGATATTTCGTAGAACGAACGGTTGCATATGATTGTTAAGTATGGAGCTATTGCATCAGCATACTCTGAAAGGAATCTAATTTGTATACAATATGGACCGGAAGACTTGCTTTTGTTAAGTGACTGAAGTTGCTTCATTACTCCGAGGATATTTACTTCTACGTTACTCATGTTGGCAGCTATTCTCGATTCGAATTCTGGAATATTTACTTTGGTGATTATTTATACCATTATGAATTCGAGTGTGAAGCAACCGAGGGCTTACAAGGTATGTGCTTCAGGTGTATGTTGGAAACGTTGTCCACACCGCATGTCTTATTTCCAGTCTGTTTTCTGGTAACAGCCCTCACTTCGCTGTGCGTCCTTAGATGTGGTTGAAGAGGGTCGACCGCCGTGATGATCGTGTACAGGTTCGTACTACCTCTATGTAACAGTCAGTGGTTCTCGCAAGAGCGTCGTCCGTTGTACAAAGGCTGTAACAAACGTTTCCACCATAGTGAGAGGATCGTCTGTAGGCCCTTAGAGGGGGGGAGGGGGGGGGGGGCGCCTGGAGCGGTGATTCTTGACCGACTTCTTCCATTTATCCCTGGTCCGTACAAGGAATAAGCACATCTTCTCTTCTCACGTCTCCATACCCCATTCCAGAGGCCGCCTTTCCAGTCTGTGTAACTGTCGACAATATTTATTTATTTATTTATTGCCCAATTATAGACCTGTTACCTGATGTTTAAAACAGGTCGTACATCTTACAATTTTCGGTTTTCATCTTTTTACAGTTTTCTTTCCTTTTGTTTTATCTACAAAATTTACAAAGAATGATTCAAAATAAAATTAATTTGAGGTTGAAATATAAATAAAATTTTGTTGTTTTTAAGAAGAATATAAAAAGAAGATAGGATAGATGAGAGATTTGTTAGTACCATCACCGAGTGTGACTGACGGTGAATACCTCGGAATGGTTTCATCGAGCCGTTGACCGCCAGTCACACACACACACACACACACACACACACACACACACACACACACACAAATGGTTATTAGTAGAGAAATGTTTCTTATCCTATTTGTTACTAATCCTATGTATTAACTACATTAGGTGCGCATCCATGTACAGCATTTGGTGTTTTCTTGGCTAGATTGCCAGCAATTTGCTTATTTACTGTCACATCTCAGCTTCCTCCTGTTCCTCCTCATTGTCACTATTTTCGCTGTCACTGTGGGTGTCGCTGTCCATTCTCTGGAGATTTCTGTTACGCTGCACATAGGCGTGTCTGTGACGTCGTGTCCGCATATACTCTTCATGTGTTGTTTTTGAAATACTGTTTGTCAGTGCGTTTAATTGTGCCCATTGTTCTTCGTCTCTTATTGCTGTGTATATATCTATGTCTGTATCTGTGTAGTCTAAGTGTAGTGTATGTCTATTGTTCGTGTATTGCCCGCAGAAAAAGACAGTGTGTTCTGGGGAACCTTCTTCCCCGCGTGTGCATGTAGGTGTCTGCCTCAGACTCACGCGGTTTAAGTGCGTGGGATAAGGTCCGTGCCCGGTTAAGAAATGTACCATACCGCGGCTGGGATCGATATGTCTCATTCTCAACCGCTCCCTTATGTCAGGGAGGAAGTTGTGCAGTCTACGTCCCTTATCACTTACATCCCACTCACCTTGCCATGTATCCAGACGCCAACTTTTAAGGTGACGTATCGTCTCTATGTGCACACCGGTTATTGTGTGTACCTTATCTAGTCTCCCCACCTTTAACCAGTACCTTGCAGCTCTGTATTTGATCGTGATATCTATGGGGCATATTCCGAGCACCACACACAGTGCATCTGCTGAGGTGGTACCGAAGGCTCCAGATAGCCTAAGCAGGACACTTCTCTGCCCTCGTCTGACGGATGCTTTGTTGGTGACCACGTTCAGTCTATGTGCCCACGTGCTAGCTGCAAAGCTGAGTACTGATTCGAAGAGCGCACAGTGGTATGTACGTATGACTGGTAGAGGTAGTCTGTACTGTTTTGAATTTAGCCTCACCAGTTTGTGGAGTATTTTTTCTGCTTTGTCTGTTGTTAGCCTTATGTGTTCCTGGAAATTCAATTTTTCATCTATGTGTACCCCAAGATAGCGCGTAATGCGTGCTCGTTTGATGTTTGTGTCCCCAATTTTAACCGAAGGATTCCTTTGGAGTGATCCTTTCAGTAAAGTGTATGTTGTTTTGTTTTCGGCTATCCTGAGTTTGTTGTTGTGACACCACTGAGTAATTGTTTGTAGTAATCCACTGGCTTTCTCTTCTAACTGGGCTCTGTTGTTTGCAGTGACTACAACTAATAGGTCATCTGCGTAGGCGACAATTCCGTCTGACCTGTCATCCCCATCCAGAAGTTGTAGGAGGGGTTCGATTGTTATGTCCCAGAAGATGGGGCCGCAGATCGACCCTTGAGGACAGCCTTTGGTAATACTTTTAATTACTTTCCGGCTGTCCATCTGCCATTCGACTACTCGGTCTTTACAGTAGTCCAGAAAACTGTTGTACAGTGATTGCGGTACCTCCAGATGTCTTAGCCTCTGAAACAGTGCTGGCCACCAAAGATTATCAAATGCTCCGGCAATGTCAATCATTATTGCCATGGCGTATTTCTGTTTTGTGGTGTTAACTATGTGCAGGGCCTGGTTGATCGCATCATCTATTGATCTGCCGGCTCTGAAGCCGAACTGGTGTTGGCTCATACCCCTGAGAGCTCTGTGTGTTTGCAGGCGCTTACACAGTAGCTTCTCCTGAATCTTTGCTAGGGTGTTTATTAGGCATATTGGCCTGTAAGTCCTTGGATCTGAAGGATCCCTGTCCGCTGATTTCTTAATAATGACTGCTTTGGAGGTTTTCCATACTGTAGGTACCCTGCCCAGCCGTAAGGCATCGTTCAGTAACGTTGTTAGGAACGGGGTGATCTGCGGTGCTAGTTTTTTCAGTGTTTCCGAGTGGATACCATCTGGTCCAGGTGCTTTTTTTGTTTTTGAGCTCTGAGATTGCTAGCGCAACCTCTTCTTGCGCAAAAGGACATGTGACAGTTGCAGTGTTGTATGGTGTGTGTAGGTTTCCTCTTAGTGTTGCATGATATTGTGTGTCTGTATCGATAACGTCGTCAGGGAGCAGTTTATACAGCAGAAACTCCGCTGTATTCCTCCATCCCCTCGTCATCGTGCCGTCATCCTGCCTTAGCGTTCCCAGAACTAGTGGGGTTTTTATCTTCTCTGTCAGTATTTTGTATGGTTCCCCCCATATATTTTGCTCTGTTTGTGTTGTTACAAATAGCTCTCATTGTTGTCTACGCGTGTTGTATAGGGTCTGTCTGTATAAGTCTTGTGCATGCCTATATGCTTCAAGTCTTATTCGTCGGTCCCTATCTGCTATCGCCCTTTGATATAATTTTCGTTTGCGTCTTGCGTCTTGTTTGAGTCTCGTAAGTTCGTTGGTCCATGGTACTCGTGAGCAATTTGTGTTCTTTGCTGTCGGTATTGATGTGTTTTGTGCATGTTGTATCACCTGTATTAACTTGTGTGCTCTATAATCGATACTTCCATTGATGTTTTGTAGATCGTGTCGTTGTATAATTTCCGTTAATTTGTTCCAGTCTGCTTTGTGCAACAGCAAGCGTCTGGTGTGTGATTTGGTCACTGTATTCTGAGTGTGAGTTAGTGTGTATGTTATGACATTATGATCACTACTGGTTATGTTGTCGTCTACAGTCCAGTTTGTTACGTATGCCATTGCTGCATTATTTGCTAGCGTGAAGTCGATATTACTGCTCGTACCATCGAACCCTGCATATGTTGGTATAGGTCCTTCCGTATTCATTACATGTAGTTGTGTTTCTTGTATTAGATCGGTGATTATGCGTCCTCTGTCATCTGTTCTGTCTGAGTTCCAGAGGGTCGATCTGGAATTAATGTCAGCACTTATCACTAATTTTTTGCCTCTGGCATACATTACTAGGTCTCTGATGTAGTCTGCATACGGCTGTATTTGATGGCTGTATTGGGCGTACATGGATGCAATAACCCATGTGACGTTCCCGTTAGTTATCTCTATGGTAACCAAGTGTTGATTGCATAACTGTGTTACCTTAACTACGTTATAAGTTCTATTTAGAATTACTATTGCAGCCTTACAGTCATTGCTGCCTGTTATTGTGGTAGCATGTTTTGGTAGACATATCAGCTGCCCGTTTCTGTTATAGGGTTCTTGTAAGCACATGATGTCTGCCTGCAGGTCTAGTGCTATTTTAGGGATTTCCGCGCTGACTGTCGTACTGTTTTTTGTATTATGTTGTAAGATATTCATTTTTTGTCTATGTGTTCTGGGTGTTTTACGTGTACAAAACATTTACTGCCAGTCTGTGAGTAATCAAAATATGTTCGTCCGTGTGCTCTTACATGATCTATATATATTTTGTCCAAGTCGAAAGATTCTGACCTGCGCAGGCAGACCTGGAGCATGAGATCGAGCAGCGGCTCTGCTGATGTAGGAATATTTTCTGTCTTTAGGATGATTCTGTCTGTTTGCTCAGTTACTGGAAAACAGAGAGAATCTCCCTTTGGATGGCACAATCTAAGTAGCATCCGCTGCGCTGTCTGCAGTATCTCTTTTTTCTCTAGCCTACTTAAAAGTAAGTTAAGTTCTAAATTATCATAATTAGGTGCAGCTGGCTTGCTGTTGGTGCTGGTTTCTGTTGCGGTCTCTGAGGTGGTACTGGACGGATTGTGGCTTGGTGTTGGCCGCTGATTGGGGGACATTTTAAGACCTCTTTGGGATGTCACACGGTTACTTTTCGTTTTGTCACACGCCTCTTCAACGCTGTTTGCCTTCACACGTTTTTCACTGATGTTGGTGGTGCTTGCTGGCGTGGTGTCGGCGATGGTGGTGATTTGTATGGGACTGACTGTATGTGTTATGTTGTCTTTGTTTGTGTTTGGAGTGGAGGTTGTTGCTAGACGCACGTTGACATCGTTGCAAATGTCACATGTCTCTCCCTCAGATTTGTCCTCATCTAATTGGTCTACTTTTATAAGTCTGGGTCCAGTAGTTTTGAGTTTTGTATTGGTCTGTAGCCTGCGTGTTTCGATGTGTTTTGATTCAGGGACTGCATGCCTCTCTGTTCCTTGTTCCTTTTTCCCGGGGTGAAGAGTGCCTCCCGAGACAAATTTGACTGGTTTGATGTACAGTTCACATTTACGTGTGTCGTAGGGTTTTCCATGTGATGATGATTCTGGTTTGTGTTCATCCTGTGTATGTATGGTGTGATGTACTTCGGCTGGGAGAAATTTTGAGGGAGTATGTCGGTTTTGTTTGTACATTTTCTTGTGCACAATATATGTAAGTTCATCTTCCAACTCATCTATCCTCTGCATTAATGTTATTTGGAAGTTTATCCAGTGGTGTAATTGTCTTTTAATTTGCTTTGCCACCTCGTAGTGGATGGAACCACAGATTGTCATGTCATCTATATATTCTATCGTATTAATGCAGCTATCCTGTAACGTCGTTGAGTGTGTTAGGGGCGGGATGGGTTCATTATCGACGTAATTCTCCGGCAGAAGATTCATTTGTCTTCTCCAGGAAATTGCTCTTTGGTAGCTTCTCTGTAATGTTGACGGTGATTTGTATTTATGTGTTTTGGGTGATTGGCTTTGGGCGTTCGTGTTTCTTGCGTGTGTGCTGATTTTAGCTGCCATAGTCTATACTGTCCAGGAGCCGGTCATGCAGCTGTTTATAGGTCTGACAATCACCTCCTTTTGTTTTATTGCAGACGCGGCCTCTGTATTTGCAGGGGATACAGACGCAAACCGCGGACCTGCACTCACTGCGCTTGTGTCCTTGGTTGCCGCACTTGGCACACGTGACGTCGGCTTTTCTGCAGGTTTTAGTCGTATGTCCTAGGTCGCAACACTTAAAACACTTGTTTACTACTGTATAGTCTTTCACAGAAAGTGATTCGAAGTCTATGTAGACTCTCTGTCTTCTTGTAAGGACTCTGTACAGGTGTGGGTTGACCTCCAGTATCTGGTGACTGAAACCCCTTCCCCTAAGCCCTGTTTTGAATCTTATTTTGACCTCTCTGTCGAAGTCTTCTTTCGTGGTGTCACCGCTTAGATTCTGCTCATAAAGGCTTTCTAGAAACTCTACGTCGGTAAGTGTATCTGGCACGTGATATACTGCCACGAGTGGCTTGCGTTTTCGCGGTCCTTCACAGACAATGGTGTGCAGGTCTTTAGTCTTTTCTATTATTTTTCGACAGTCCTCCTGTGTTTCCGTTTCTACTATAACTGCAGTCTGCGTGGTTCTGATTGATTTTATATGTATATTCTCTTTCCTGGGATTTATATTCTTGGTGATGGTCTGTCGGACAGCTTTGGCGTCTTGATTTTCTGTCGATTTGATATAGAGGGTTGTGGCCTGTTTTGTTTTAGCCTGTTCTATTCTTCGAGCCTCTTTGGTTTTGGGCTCTATAGTTAAGGCGGCAGCATATGTCAGTGTCTGTGCTTGTGTCTGTGCTTGTTGTGTGACTTTATTAGTTAGTTCTCTTATTTGTTGCTGCAAGTTTTGGTTCGCTACACTCAATTCCCTATTTTCGTTCTCTAATTTCTCAGCCTTCTCTTGCAAAGTTTGTATTTGTAGGTTTTTGACTGGATTCGAGGCTCTCTGTAGTTCTAGTCTTAGTCGCCTATTTTCATCGTTTAGGCAGGACAGTTTAGCTTCAAGGCTAGTTATTTCGAAAGCCAAGGGAAACACTTTGTCTCTAATGACGGTTAACAGGGCAGATGAAACATGCTTAGCTTTTAACTCCGCTCCTATTTCACTCAATATTTTGTCTATGGCTGCTATCTTTTGACTGGGGGACATGGGCACAAGTTGTTCCTCCGTGTGTTCCATACCTGGACTGACGTTGATGGCTCTAGCTAGCGTCTTACCCCATGCTTTCCTTCTTCTTCCGTCGGCCTCTGGTGTGGTGGTGTCGCTGCTTCGTCGGCTGGAATCCAGGGCCGAAGGTAGGCAGGCGGTTGTTTACCAACAGCAGGGAGCACAGCTGGTGGCCGCTACTGCTGACGTCGACGGCGGGGCGCGGGACAGCCGGTGGGCGCTGCCGACGAGTCGGAATCCGCTGCGGCTGGCGAGGTGAGGTGTCGCAGCGCGCGGCGCGGAGTGCTGACACGCGAGAACCGACGCGGCTGACTGGCGAAACCGACACGCGCTCGGCCAGCGGGAGGGCGACGGCCTCTCCGTTGACGCGTTGCACACGACGAACGCACTAAAGCACTTTAATCACTCTCTCTGTTTCATTTACAGTATTTAAAGAGTAAACGAGAACGGACTGTGTAAGATAACACTCCCGGTACACGATAATTAAAAATCAGTGTCCACAATCAAATTTTTACCGAGAAAATCTGCATCTGAATGCGGAGCCACATCACACTGCAACCTACTCGGCCGCCATCTTGTCGACAATATGCCTGTTCACGGTCAAAATTTGCGCGACCGATTTTTCTGCAAGCGAAGTTCTTCGAGCAAAGGAGGCAGTGGATCGTACGACCGGCTATACTGGTGGAGGATAGCTTGCCAGCCTTGCGAATTTTGCATGTGCCACGCGCCTATACTTACATCTCGTTCGTAAAAACTTTGGCAGGACACGGCCACGATCCAATGATAATTCACTAACCGTCACGAGGGAAGGCTCCACCCGTAGCCTAATATCCTGGAATAGGTGACTGTGATGCGGAATATGGGTCGCCTGTGTGGGACTCCAGACTTCCAGCTGACGTAGCTCGAGGCCTTAGGGTTGATGGTACCGGGATGCCAGGTAGAATGTTTCACACTCCAGTCGCCACAAATATACGTCTTTCGACAGGGGCGAGGACAGCGTGTAAATAATCGTCGACGAGCAGAACGTTGGGACGAAGATACGCCGCAACAGATGTCGGCTCGCCTAGTTCTGTCCAGTCAGCAACGGCGTTCGCCCCTAGGTCCTCCAGCCGTGGGAGGTTGACTTTGGGTGAGGAAGGATGCGACAGAGATCCGTGGGCAAACATAGCGTCGCCGGGCACGGATACGGCGCGAGTTTCTAGGGGCCACGTGTGATCGTGTGGGGAAAATAGTGGCCACGATTACAGCACTGCTGCCGTGGAAGCGCAGCCGCCTCTCGTGGCGGCTGCCAGGGACTTGGTGGACAGCAGATCAGCGCGTCGTTGTTATCCAGAAGATTTACCAACGTGCAGGAGGAGCGTAGCTTGCAGGTGATTGTGTCTCTTGCGGGAGACGATCTGCGAAGCCTGGCGACCAGCGGGTCGCGACTGGTTTGCACGTTGCCGTGTGTTAGGAGGTACGCAGCGGTGTCAGGTTCGTGTGGCTCCCAGTTCTTCCATTTTGAGGAAGGGTTTCGCTTGTTGCACGCTACATCCTGTTACCCAGGTGTCTGTCTTTTAACCTGACAACACTGGCCTATTTATCTTTATTCTACCTCGGCTATGAATTACCTTCCATATCATACGTCTGTTGTTTCTAAACGTGGCGTCTTCTCTCTTCTCGAGCAAACATTTAACTGCTCTAAGTTGCTCAGTAGAGCACTAGCCTTCGACCACTCCCATCCAATAATTTTTTTCTTCCGCATATACCGGCATGCCACGATAAGATTACTTTTACAAATAGATTTGCGCACAAACTTCCTTTGACTGAGCTGACAAACTGAATATTTTCTAAACTCTCCCCATTTTATAGTGCATGGGGCAGCATCTAGTATTTCTAGAGTTCGCTTCTTTTGTTTGCCTTCCGACCAACATGAATATTTAAACTGCTGCGAGAGGTCTGCCCAGTTTTGAACATTAACTATCGTTAAAAATTCTATTGGAAATAAAATTATATTTTGCACTTCGTATGTAAGTTTGCAGTGAAATTGACTTTCAACTCATAAGGCATTTATTTCTCTTCTAGTTCATTACCAAGTATACGTGACTTGACTAGTAGACGTCAACAGTCAGACCGTCACTGCACGATTACATTTGCATCACAGATGTATAGATTCTCATTTAACTACAATTGTATCGCTTTGTATTCAACGAAAACTGGAGGACAGCCACAGTCGCCGGCGGGATCTTCTCGCTACCATTGGCCGTTGGGTACTGCACGATCTCGCTGTCGACATGCAACAAAATAAACATTCGCGTAATGGCCGGCCGGAGTGGCCATGTGGTTGTAGGCGCTACAGTCGGGAACCGCGCGCCCACTACGGTCGCAGGTTCGAATCCTGCCTCGGGCTTGGATGTGTGTGCTGTCCTTAGGTTAGTTTAAGTAGTTCTGAGTTCTAGGGGACTGATTACCACAGCAGTTAAGCCCCATAGTGCTCAGAGCCATTTGACCCATTCGCGTAATAAACTATGCCAATAAGACAAAAAAAACAGGGTTTAAAATCTTAAATCCGTTTACTTCATATGCCTCAGTGACAATTACTTCAGCTCTTCACCTCTATGTGCTAGGGACGATAAGAACATCGGTGAGATAGATTCGAGTATTCTATTACACCAAAAGTGGAAGTCAGAATTTTAAAAGTTTTTTATGAGAGAGATTTAATAGGATGTATGCAGGTGCGGCTGATACTATGTCAGGATTACGGGGTCGAGGAATTCCGGGTAACACCAGTTACGTCAGTCGTGTCCACGTGTTCGATTACCTCATGCTGCAGCTCGCGCAGTGTTCTGAGAGCACATGTAGTAGTAAATGAATGCGACACAACCCGGATCGAATCATATCAGACATGCCGATTGTATTGTGTGACTCGTGTTTACGTAAGTTACGTTTACTCTCGTTACTAAACCGGTAATAGTCGGAGGACAGTGGGCTGTGACTTGTGGGAAGACTGGCCGGCTGCGACGGAAGTGAGATGTGCGCCTTTCCGCTGACAGTCAGCACGTGTTTTCATCTGGCTGAGGGAGGCGCGAAGGCCGTACAAACAGGCGACAGGCGCGCTGTTTTCGCAGCGGCGCCGCTCCGCAATAATGACAAGCAAACACTGGCTGGGCGGAACGTTGGTGGGGGTGGGGGTGGGCGTTGGGGGGAGGTCCGCCGGCCGCCAGATTGGCGCCGCTCTGCCTGCCTGCGCGCCGGACGGAAAACATCGGCCCAGCTGCCGCGTGGCGGGGGCGCCTCGCAGTGGACGTCTGAGCCCACCTCTACCTGCGTACTCCGCAGGCCGTCGTAAAGCGCACGGCGGAGGGTACGTTGTACCGCTACTGATGATAGCCCTTTCCTGTTCTGCTCGCAAATAGAGCGAGAGAAAAACGACTGTCTGTACATGTCCGTGTGAGCACTAATTTCTCGTATCTTATCCTCGGAATGTACGTTGGTGGCAGTCAGCTTCAAATTGTCGTTCTCTGAATTTTCGCAATAGTTTTCTGGAGAAATAAAGTCCTCTTCTCTCCAGCGATTCCCAATCGACTTTACAAGTGTGTGTGTGTGAAATCTTATGGGGCTGAACTGCTAAGGTCATCAGTCCCTAAGCATACACACTACTTAAATTATCCTAAGGACAAACACACACAAAGCCGTGCCCGAGGGGGACTCGAACCTCCGCCGGACCAGCCGCACAGTCCACGACTGCAGCACCTTCAGACCGCTCGGCTAATCCCGTGCGGCTCAACTTTACGAAGCATCTCAGTAATACTCGCACGCTGATCGAACCTGCCGGTAACAAATCTAGCACACGGCCTCAGCACCGTTTCGATATCCTCCTTTAATCCGACCGGATGTGGATCTCTAACACTCCAGAATGGCTCGAACCAGTGTTCCATAAGCTGTCTCCATTACTGATGATCCACACATTCCTAAGATCCTCCCAACAAACCGAATCCTTCCCTCTTACCGTCCTTGCGTGAGCGTTCCATTTCCTATCGCTCTGCAACGTCCAGATACTTAATCGATGCGGCTGTGTCAGGCAGCACACTACTGACGCCGTATTCGAACGCGACAGGATTGTTTTTCCTACTTATCTGCATTAATTTACATTTTCTACATCTAGAGAAAACTGCCATTCATCACACCAACTATCAAATTTCTCACAATCATCTCGCATCCTCCAACAGTCACTCAACAACGACACATTCACTAACATCGTCAACTAACAGCCACAGACTGCTGTTCACCCTGTCGTCAGATCATTTATGTTTATAGAGAAAAAAGAGCGCTCCTATCACACTTAGCTCGGAAAGCTCTCACGATTCTGCATTGTCCCTTACGAACACTCATCGTCCAGGACAGCGCACTAGATCCTGTTACTTAAAAAGTCTTTGATCATCTCACATCTGCGAACCTGTGGCGTACGCTCGTACCTTCGTTAACAGTCTGCAGTGAGGTACCCTGCCAAACTGCTTCCGGAAATAGAGAAACATGGTATCTGCCTGTTGCCCTAGATCCGTAGTTCGCAGGGTGTCGTGCGAGAAAAGCGCAAGCCGAGTTTCGCACGAGCGATGCTTTCCAAGTCCGTTCTCATATCTGGACAGAACTTTTCGAGTAAGTTCACTACATTTCCACTCAGAATACGTTCAGGACAGCTGCATGAGACTGATGTTAACGATACTGGTCTGTAATTTTACGAGTCCGTTATTTTATTCTTCACACGTACCGGAGTCACCTCTATTCTCTTGGGTCTTTGCTCTGGGCGATAGACTCGTGAGTAATGGCAGCCAGGCCACTGCCGCAGAGCACTCCTTCAAAACCCGAACTGGCACTCCGTCCGAACTGGGCGACTGGTTTGCTTTCAGCTCTTCCAGTCGCCTCTCCGCGCCAGGGGTTGTGTGTCCTCCGTACGGAAGCCCGTGGGACGGTCAAACGATGCTGTATTTGTACGATTCTCCTGCGCGAATGGTTTTTTAAACGAGAAATTTTAAGCTTCCGTTTCTCTTTTGCTTTCTTCCGTTTCACTTAAGACGGCTCAACGAGTGACGTGGTAGAAGCTTTCGACACGCTTAGCGTTTTCACGTAGGATTCTCGGCTTGATCCTCTCCTAAGGCATGACGGTGGTAGTTATATGCTTCGCGCATCGATCTTTTTGCAGATGCACGAATTTCTGCTAACTTTCGCCTATTGTCATCAGTGCGTTGCCTTTTGAACTGAGAGTGTAACAGCCTTTGAACTTCAGCAACCGTTGTTGCTATGATGACATCGTGATCACTAATCCATGTCTCCTTACTGACGCCATCGATACGGTGAAGCCTGTTCTTTTTTACAAGATCTAAAATATTTCCATTGCCTGTGGGCTCTCGAACTGGCTGCTCAAGACGTTAATCATCTGGAGGCTGAAACGCTTCTGTCCACGTTTGATTACAAGTAGGCTTGTTTCTGGAGGAGGTCGGCCCTGAGCAGAACACAGTTTTATCTTCTATTTCACGAACATGTTTCACTGAAGTTTCAGCATCATCAGCGGACTTTTCTGTTCTTTCTATTACATAGGGAAAATGCTCTTTACAACTCGTAAACATAGAAATTTGAGTTTTTAAGACAGTATTTACAGATCTGAACAAGAGCGAAAGTTCTTTGCCACAAGATGTAGTTTTCCTTGTTTTTTTGTTTTTAGCCCACTTGTTTTCTTTCACCGTTTTTCATCTGCAACCATATAGAAATTAATGTAGAAATGTTATTTACGTCGAAATTTTAGGAATAAGAATGTTATGGTTAGGCCTAACATTACTTAATTCTATGTGGAAGATTGTGCGAGCGCACGCGCACGCGAGAGCGTTTGTGTGTGTGTGTGTTTTCAGCGTGCTTGAGCTATTTTTCTAGTTCTTGCCATTATCTTTCGAAGTTTGTGAACAATGACAGTGAAAGTTATGTAGTGCAGTTCTTCACAGGGAAGGTAATGGCGAAACCAGAAAAAGTAAGTGAAGCATATTGCAAACACATAAACACATACACATACACACACACACACACACACACACACACACACACACACATACACACACACACACGCCTTCCACATAGAATTAGGCAATGTTAGGCCTAACCTTAACATTCTTAGTCCTAAAATTTCGACGTAAATACATTTCTGCATTAAGGTCTATATGGCTACAGATGAGAAACGGTTAAAAAGAAAACAATTGGACTAAAGCACAGCCGGCCGTGGTGGCCGAGCGGTTCTAGGCGCTTCAGGCTGGAACCGCGCGACCGCTACGGTCGCAGGTTCGAAATCCTGCCTCAGGCCTGGATGTGTGTGATCTCCTTAGGTTAGTTAGGTTTAAGTAGTTCTAAGTTCTAGAGCACTGATGACCTCAGATGTTGAGCCCCATAGTGCTCAGAGCCATTTGAACCATTTTGAACTAAAACACAAAAAAATCAGTAAAACTACGCCAAGTGGTAGCTATAAAGGATGAAGCGAAATTCGAGCACTAGGGCTTCGCAGAGCGACTCCTCAGATGCCGGCAATAAAAAAGTACATTCGGCAGAAAAACGACATTAAAGAGTGGCAATCTGGCAACGCTGCAATCACATGTATGGTATCTACCTCTTTCAGCTCATACTAATAGTGCTGTGCAGTTGCTGCAGTGGATAGAGTTTGGGTTGTCATGCGGGAGTTCGATCCTTGATTACAGCGCAGTTTCCTTTTTTTTATTTGCTATTTTCATTCCGGTATTTCATACTGTAATATACACCGTTTCTTAGGTCACATGTACCCTAAATTTGTAACATTTTGTTACGCTGAACATAACAAATTAGAAATAGACAGTTGAAACAAATGACCTGTCATAGGACACAATAATAACAAAAACAATATCAGTTTCGAGATTCTAAAGATGATAGCACAGTATAATACCACAACATCTACCTGTTATTTATACCACATGTAATATGAGCGCTCAGATGTCACACATTAGCAACCAGTGACAGTAATAATGTCCATATTAATGACCACATTACCTTCAGAACAGAGTACGTTGCCCTCAGAACAACAGATGCTCAAAGCTACCTCGCTGCACGTCCAAACACTGCGCAACCCGCCGGATCTTACAGCTCTGGACCCTTCGCAGCAAAGCTGCGTCCACAGTAACAAGAGCAGCATGAACACTCGCTTCCGATACTTCCACATTCGTCGGCGGAGTAGAGTACACGTGCTCCTGCAGGTGCCCCCGCAGGAAGAAATCCAGGGGATTTAGGCCAGGTGAACGCGGTGGCCACGCATCTGAACCTCCACGTCCGAGCCATTTCCCTGGAAATGTTCTGTCCAAATACTGTCGCACATGAATTCCAGAGTGTGGAGGTGCACCATCGTGTTGGAGCCGTATCCTCTGCCGAACATTTAGTGGAACATCTTCCAGCGCATCATGCAGATAGTTTGAGAGGAATGCGTGGTACCTTCGTGCAATCAACCGGTCAGGCAACATGTAGGGGCCCAAACACCTGTCGCCCAATATTCCGGCTCAGACGTCGACACCAATGCGAACTTGATATCCACAGTAGCGGGTGACGCGCGAGTTAACCACACACCAATGAGGAGCATTGTGCATGTTGAAGACACACTATGCTGCTTCATCCGGCCATATTACGGTGTTCACGAAGTCATCGTTGGCTTCCTGTTGTTGTTGGAACCATTCACAGAATTTCATCTGCTGATGGTGATCTTCAGTATGCAGGTGTTGCGTGAAAGCGTAATGATAGCGGTGCCTCCCATGCTCATGCAACACGTTAGCGACTGTGCGTTGCGAGATACGCAGCTGCCTTGCTACGCTACGTGTACTTCCCTCAGGTTCTTGGTGTATGACCTCCAGAATAGCTCCCTCAATAGCTGGAGTACGGCGAGACCGTGGACGACCTCTGCCATGCGATGGTGGAAGGAGAGAACCTGTTTCCCTAAGGCACAGCTCCAGACGACTGAACACATTTTTATCTGGATAGCGTCAATGAGGATATCTAGCAGCGTATTCATGAGCGACAACTCCAGCCCGGTATTCTGATGCAGCAAGGACCAGAAGCATATCCACATACTCATCGTTTGCGTATGCCATACATCTGCTACACTAGTTTAGAGGTTTACAGTGAGAAAATTCTGTACGTCTATACATGTACACTGGAGACTGTGACTCCGCTAGCAACTAGTCGCTGTCTGGTGGACAGCGCATACAGTATAAACACGCCTTCAGTCCTGCGCGCTGTTCCACCTAACGCGCATTACCCCCCTGACAGATAGTGTTCTGCACGATTCATCCCGACACCGCTAATTGTGAAATGTTCGGTTTCGAGTTACACTGTTTCCCTAACGGTAATAGACGTGATGTTTCCACCATCCCATTGATAGAATAATATTATTAATAATACATTGAGATACGTACTAAGCAGCATGCAGTTACCAGACTCAACGTTGAAAGGCATAATTAGTCGGACCGTGGTGATAACACACTAAAACTGTAAACGAGTCTGGACATCATTCGCAAAGCACGCTGATAGTCCAACTGGTAACGTAAGGCCCTAACGAAATGTGATGGATCAGAACGAGGCAAGAATAATATTTGGTACTAATCTATGGGACCATTGGAGGAGGGTACAAAGAAAACAGGTTTCACATCTGGTGCGAATAAATTCACGCCCAAAACGAGGAAAGGGCTTCTTTCAAAATTCACCAATCTTCCATTTCTAAGACTGTAGTATGTAAGTACAAATGTTTAGTAGAGGACCCCCTGCAATCGCTGTTGACGATTAAGATACCAGATACCGCCCACCACCTGGACTACATTCACCAAACAAGATACACATGCCTCAACCCAGGAACCAATCATCGACCTCCAAAACTCTATCCACTGCACCAATAGCACTGCAGAACTAACGTGCGCTGACAGAGGTGGTTACCACACTTGTAGTTACAATGTTGCCAGATTGCCACTCTTTGACGTCTTTTTTCTGAATCGCCGGGGGAAATTTTGTGACAGACTTTTTTAATCGCTGGCATGTGAGAAGTCGAGCTGCGAAGCCCGATTGCTCGTATTTCGCTTCACACAATATATAAATTTTGTCTGTTCTTCAAATTTCTAAATACTCTCTTTAAAACTAAATTTTGTGTGTGTACAAGTGGTAAAGAGCATTTTTTTATGTAACAGAAAGAAAATGGAAGCCCACTTATGACGCTTAAACTTCGGTGAAACATGTCTGGGAAATAGAAGTAAAGATGAAATTGTTTTTCTTAAGACAGACTCTGTCCAAAAACAAGTCTGCTCAATGCAGATTTCGTCAAACGTGTTGAAAATTACTTCACAAGTCATCCTGTCAGTGCCACCTGTAATTACTCCACTGACGTTCCGATCTATACTCGGTAGATTAAACTTGCCTCCAAGTAATGCTGAATGATCTGGGTATATCTGCGGTACTGAGCGGAGTCTTTCTTTAAATGATTCTAAAGCTGTCACAGCGGTATTGGGTGGCCAGCGAAGCCATCAGATAATTAACTCGAGTTCACATCCGTCTTTTACACTCGTCCAAATAACTTCACATCAGACTCAATTTTGATTTCCATAGACGCAACATTTTTGTCGACTCCAATGAACAATCCTTCCTACGGCGTCTAAACTGTCTTTCCGATATGTTCCGTACCACGCTAAATGTCTCAGAGCTTTCTACTTCGAATTTCAGCCAGCTCTCAGTTCCGAAAATAGTGTAATTGCAACAACGTACCTGGACGGCAATAAGTTCAGGAACATAGCTAAAACTGCACTAGGCGACAGAGCTCAGCTGTTACCGACATACCGCACTTGTTTCTCTCGCGTCGCCCTCCTTTGTTAGAGACCACTCGTGCCGGTCTCTCCCGCGTCCTGAGTCCGACATTCGCAGCTGTCACTCGTGGCTTACACACACTGCCTCCTCTCTGAGTCTGAAACGTGTTACTAGTATAGCCTGTCTGTTAGTTTTAATTGCTATTCTTCTTACTTTACACTTAATTTCTTTGAATCGAGGAAACTGTATTTGTGCTTGATGGGGTTAGTTCTTTCTTAGTGCACAGTTTTACTAGCCTGTGCTCGCAAAACTGGTTTCCACACTGTTTGCCTGTTCTTTAACACAACATATTAAATGTCTATCACTTTTAATTCCTTAGGGTACTTTGCGTTTATATTTTCTACTTGCGTTTTTCTTGATAAATATAGTCAGGATCAACATTCAGTTCTTCTCAGCCAATTCAACCCCGTAATCATATCATATATCATTATGAACTTACCTGTCGAATTAGTTTTCATGAATTTCACTAATTTTGCAGTCGCCCATTACCATTCTACAAAGTGACTTACTTTCGTTTAACAATTATTGTAGCTACTGGAAAAGCTCTGGAACGTTCTCATCAGGCTATGATTTTGTGACACAATCTTTTACTAGTTCCAATAAGCACATTTCATTAATATTTGAAAATATTTTATTTTTAACTTTAAGACTCAATTCCCTTGTTTGTATGCCTAATGTACCTATGATATACCAGCCTGCTTTGTTTAGTTCTGCTTCCAATACCGCTAGCCTATCATCAGTCTTAAAGGTTCTGTAGTTAATGGTCTTTGTATGAAGCGTTCTAGAACGTGTGAGAGCTCTACGAGACATGATACTTGATTTTAACAAAACGCCCCTAGCCGTAATTAGGGAGGGGCAACTACAGGATGGCCGCTGGTGACCAAAATAAAGAACCGAAAAGAAAGACAGCAAGGATAGATTAAAATAGAAAAATTAGTTAAGTCTATCGGTCATATGAAACCTTTCCCTATATTAAAGTAATAAAATCTTACTTGGGAAATCCTTATGACGTTAAGGTGGTCGAATCATATAATCAACGTTAGCTGGAAGCAAAAAAGCTGGCTGTGCCGACACAGTTAGCTGTAGCTCAGCTGGAGATTTAGATTAGGTTGGAATGTGACAGTCTGACTGTGAGTTGGGGAAGCCAACGAAAATGAAAGCAAAACAGCTGGTTGTGGTGTCAGACGGATCTGTAGCTCAGTCCGAGGTGTAGGTTAGAATGAAATGTGACAGTTGGGTTGTGAGCCAGAGAAGCAAAAAATTACCTGAAATGTCTTGGGCTCTGTAGAAAGAAATGTGAACACATTTTCTCTCCGCACCATCGTCACTCCGGACATCTATCACAAAGTCGTCGGATCAATTAATAAAGAACCGAAATCAAGGCTACAGAGTGGCGTAAGATACTCACTGCTACGAATTACTGACCACCGAAATAACGTTATAGATTGACGTCTATAAATTGAGATCTGTTCCGAACAGTATCATATGATCGTCAAAGTTGGCAGTGAAAGGAATCAACATACAACCACTCTAAGTCTAGGGACCTATAACGATTTGGTACCAGGACGGTACTAGGGAGACAAGAAATCAAGTAAACGTGGGCGCAGTACGCTAGGGTTGAGGATACGAAATACACTGGCATAAAGACCAAGGATGACCCCTTTTATTTACGTGTAAGCAAAAATAACAAATACTAGTAATATGGTTTGTAATAATGTGTGTGTGTGTGTGTGTGTGTGTGTGTGTGTGTGTGTGTGTGTGTGTGTAGTAGTAGTAGTAGTAGTAGTAGTGTATAAGCGTAGGGACTGATAGCTTCAGGCGTAGGGTCCCATAGAAATTTACCACAAATTTCCAAATTTTGAAGGAAAATTAGTTTTCTGTTCAAAATAGAATATAATGTTTTCAATTTGTCTACAGTCAGAAATTCTTATGAAAACGTATTATTCCGTATCGCAAGTGTGTGGAAAACGAGTGTATTAAGAGAGTGACACACTCGTCGAACTCTGTGTATACGAGCGAATGTAGAGACCACTTAGCACGGAATGCAGCTTATACTATTTTACTGAATACCCAGTCCACATCTCACTGTAAGGGATTTACTCCCGCGTTGAAAATAAACAGCTGCTGGAGAGGGGTTTGACACTAACATTACAGTAAATAACGACGTGAATATTTCTGCACTGTAAACAACTTGCCACCGTACCACCGAGGAATGAAAATAGGAGAGTAATGCGCTTTATTTAAAAAACAGGCAAAATGAGGGAGTACATCTTCAACGGTTCGTACGACTTCGTGGCTGCGACACTTGCGCCACGCCACCCGCGCCGTTTGCTGTCGCCCAGAAGGCGCATCGACACAGGTTGGCGCACGGCGCGGAAAGGAGCACAGTGTTCGTACAGGCTGACAGTTACTGAACTGGGTGAAATAACCATGAACCATGCACCTTGCCGTTGGTGGGTAGGCTTGCGTGCCTCAGCGATGCACATAGCCGTACCGTAGGCGCAACCACAGAGGAGGGGTATCTGTTGAGAGGCCAGACAAACGTGTGGTTCCTGAAGAGGGGCAGCAGCCTTCTCAGTAGTTGCAGGGGCAACAGCCTGGATGATTGGCTGATCTGGCCCTGTAACACTAACCAAAAGGGCCTCGCTGTGCTGATACTGCGAGCGGCTGAAAGCAAGGGGAAACTATAGCCGTAATTTATCCCGACGGCATGCAGCTTTACTGTGTGGTTAAATGATGATGCTGTCCTCTTCAGTAAAATATTCCGCAGGTAAAATAGTCCCCCATTCGGATCTCCGGGCAGGGACTACTCAAGAGGACGTCGTTGTCAGGAGAAAGAAAACTGGCGTTCTACAGATCGGAGCGTGGGATGTCATATCCTTTAATCCGGTAGGTAGGTTAGAAAATTTAAAAAGGGAAATGGATAGGTTAAAGTTAGATATGGTGGGAATTAGTGACGTTCGGTGGCAGGAGAAACTAGACTTCTGGTCAAGTGAATACAGGGTTATAAATACTAAATCAAATAGGAGAAATTCAGGAGTAGGTTTAATAATGAATAAAAAAACAGGAGTGCGGGTAAGCTACTACGAACAGCATAGTGAACGCATTATTATGGCCAAGATAGACACGAAGCCCACGCCTACTACAGTAGTACAAGTTTATATGCCAACTAGCTCTGCAGATGACGAAGATATTGAAGAAATGTGTTACGAGATAAAAGAAATTATTCAGATAGTGAAGGGAGACGAAAATTTAATAGTCGTTGGGGACTGGAATTCGATAGTAGGAAAAGGGAGAGAACGAAAAGTAGTAGGTGAATATGGAATGGGGGTAAGGAATGAAAGTGGAAGCCACCTGGTAGAATTTTGCCCAGGGCATAACTTAATCATAGCTAACACTTGGTTCAAGAATCATGAAAGTAGGTTGTATACATGTAAGAGGCCTGGAGATACTGGAAGGTTTCAGGTTATATAATGGTAAGGCAGAGATTTAGGAATCAGGTTTTAAATTGTAAGACATTTCCAGTGGCAGATGTGGATTCTGACCACAATCTATTGGTTATAAACTGTAGATTAAAACTGAAGATAGTGCAAAAAGGTGGGAATTTAAGGAGATGAGACTTGGATAAACTTAAAGAACCAGAGGTTGTAGAGAGTTTCAGAGAAAGCGTCAGGGAAAGATTGACAGGAAAGGGAGAAAGAAACATAGTAGAAGAAGAATGGGTAGCTTTGAGGGATGGAATAGTGAAGGCAGCACAGGATGAAGTAGGTAAAAAGACGAGGGCTAGTAGAAATCCGTGGGTAACAGAAGATATACTGAATTTAATTGGTGAAAGGAGAAAATATAAAAATGCAGTAGATTAAGCAGGCAGAAATGATTACAAACGTTTCAAAAATGAGATCGACAAGAACTGCAAATGGCTAAGCAGAGATGGCTAGAGGACAAATATATGGATGTAGAGGCATATCTCACTAGGGGTAAGATAGATACTGCCTACAGGAAAATTAAAGAGTCCTTTGGGGAAAAGAGAACCACTTGTATGAATATCAAGAGCTCTGATGCAAACCTACTTCTAAGCAAAGAAGGGAAAGTAGAAAGGTGGAAGGAGTATATAGAGGGTCTATACAAGGGCGATGTACTTGAGGACAATATTATGGAAATGGAAGAGGATGTAGATGAAGGTGAAATGGGAGATATGACACTGCGTGAAGACTTTGACAAAGCCCTGAAAGACCTAAGTCGAAACAAGGCCCCGGGAGTAGACAACATCCCATGACAACTACTGACGGTCTTGGGAGACTTGGGAGAACCAGTCCTGTCAAAACTCTACCATCTGGTGAGCCAGATGTATGAGGCAGGCGAAATACCCACAGACTTCAAGAAGAATATAATAATTCCAATCCCAAAGAAAGCAGGTGTTGACAGATGTGAAAATTACCGAACTATCAGTTTAATAAGTCACAGCTGCAAAATACTAACGCGAATTCTTTACAGACGAATGGAAAAACTGGTAGAAGCGGACCTCGGGGAGGATCAGTTTGGATTCCGTAGAAATGTTGGAACACGTGTGGCAATACTAACCTTACGACTTATCTTAGAAGAAAGATTCAGAAAAGGCAAAGCTACGTTTCTAGCATTTGTAGACTTAAAGAAAGCTTTTGGCAATGTTGACTGGATTACTCTCTTTCAAATTCTAAAGGTGGCAGGGGTAAAATACAAGCAGCGGAACGCTATTTACAATTTGTACAGAAACAAGATGGCAGTTATAAGAGTCGAGGGGCATGAAAGGGATGCAGTGGTTGGGAAGGGAGTGAGACGGAGTTGTAGCCTATCCCTGATGTTATTCAATCTGTATATTGAGCAAGCACTAAAGGAAACAAAAGAAAAATTCAGAGATGGAATTAAAATCCATAGAGAGGAAATAATAACTTTGATGTTCGCCGATGACATTGTAATTCTGTCAGAGACAGCAAAGGACCTGGAAAAGCAGTTGAACGGAATGGACAGTGTGTTGAAAGGAGGATTAAGATGAACATCGACAAAAGCGAAACGAGGATAATGGAATGTAGTCGAATTAAGTCGTGTGATGCTGAGGGAATTAGGTTAGGTAATGAGACACTTTAAGTAGTAAATGAGTTTTGCTATCTGGGGAGCAAAATAACCGATGATCATCAAAGTAGGATATAAAATGTCGAATGGCAATGGCAAGGAAAGCGTATCTGAAGAAGAGAATTTTGTTTACATGGAGTATAGATTTAAGTGTCAGGAAGTCTTTTCTGAAAGTATTTGTATGGAGTGTAGCCATGTATGGAAGTGAAACATGTACGGTAAATGGACAAGAAGAGAATAGAAGCTTTCGAAATGTGGTGCTACAGAAGAATGGCGAAGATTAGATAGGTAGATCACATAAGTGATGAAGAGGTATTGAATAGAATTGGAGAGAAGAGAAATTTGTGGCACAACTTGACTAGAAGAGGGGATCGGTTGGTAGGACACGTTCTGAGGCATCAAGGGATCACCAATTTAGTATTGGAGGGCAGCTGGGAGGGTAAAAATTGTAGAGGGAGACCAAGAGATGAATACGCTAAGCAGATTCAGAAGGATGTAGGTTGCAGTAGCTACTGGGAGATGAAGACGCTTGCGCAGGGTAGAGTAGCATGGAGAGCTGCATCAAATGAGTCGCTGGACTGACGACGACAACAACAAGAACATGAAATAATATAGTCATAACTTCTGAACGGTTTGGGGCAGGACGTTCAAACCGCACGGTTGGCCGCGGGGTATGATGTGAATTGTGTGGTTTGGTTTAGCGACGAAGCCCTCTTTCATTTGGGTGGGCTCGTCAATAAGCAAAATTGGCGTATTTGAGGGACTGAGATCCCGCATTTTGCGATCGAGAAGTGTCTTCACGCTATACGGGTGACTGTATTGTGTGCAGTGTCCAATCACGGAATAATCGGTGCGATATTCCTCGATGGCACAGTTAGTACCGAACGATACGTGGAGGTTTTGGAAGATGATTTCATTTGAATTATCTAAAGTCACCCTGATTTGGAAAAGATGTGGTTCGTGGAATACGGAGCTCGACCCTATCGAAGCAGCAAAATGTCTGATGTCCTGGAGGACCGCTCTGAGGACCGCATTCTCGCTCCGGGGTACCCAGAGGCCACACGGCCACTGGCACGGGTCTCGGTTGGTCGCCATATTCTCTAGATCTGAACATATGCGACTCCTCTTTGTGGGCCTAGGAATAACCTCAAACCGTTGCTGAGCTGAAAACGGCCATTCAGGAGGTGATCAACAGCATCGATGTTCCGGCACTTCAGCGGATGGTGTAGAATTTTGCTATTCGTCTGCACCACCTTATCGCCGATGATGGCACGCATATCGAACATGTCATAATCTAAATCCGAGTACCTATATTGATGCTTACATGTGCAATAAAGTGTATGCATGCCGCGGTTTGTAACTAATCTACGATTGTTTTCGTCTAGTTCAATAATTGTCAGCCTGCAGGTGCGTTGCAGTCCCCTAGTGTGGACGCACGCTTCTCAGTAAAAATGGAAATCGAGAACCGCCGTCCAAACAGTGCCGGCACGAGCGAACCTTTTTCTCTGGTATACCGACTCTGGATGGAACTTTTCCGTTGATGCACAAAGCGGCGTGGTTTGACGTGTAGACCCGACGCACCGCGCTCCGCCGAAGCCGTTTCCCCGGCTAAAGGACGGCAGCCGGCACCTCGGAGATGAGTGCAATGGCGAGCCGCCTGGGGGCAGCTGCTGCGAACACGCTGGCAAGAGGCGGCGGCGTAGACGGGAGGGGGGCGGCCCATTGTACGACCTGCCAATAGCTGCCGCCGCCGCAGGGACAGCACGCAGCCGACGCCCGGGGGGCAGTAGCCGAGGTGCTGCGCCGCTGTCCGGCCTCCTAGCCGAGCCTTTGTCACATCCATCAGTACATGTTATGACAATTGAATACGCAATGACGGATTCGACCACTTCCTTCCATAATTCTTTTAAAATATCATCTTTTCTCGACAAACCTAAAGCACAATACGTATTAAACAAATAGATATAACGTAGAAGCTACCACACACGATTCTGAGCAGCAGAGCCATTCCATCGCTTTATCATACCGAAGAACACTCGACGGCAACTCTCTAAAATTCGTATACAGGGTGAAAAGTATTTAAACCGACAAACTCTGTGAGGTTCTAGGGGACATCAAAACAAATATTTTTCCCTAATGTCGTTTTTCCTGTGAGGATTACTTAAACCGGTGGAGGCCGTATTACGCTCTTCAGTTGTAGGCAACTGCTGTCCACCAGTGCAGTAGTGCATTGTCTCTGTTTACTAATGGATCGATACACCTGGAGTGAGTACACTGATATGGCTGGTGCGTACTACGTAGCGCACTACAACGGACGAGCTGCACAGCGGGTTTATCAATAACAATATCCTAATCGCCGTATCCCGCATCATACGACCTTTGCTGCTGTGTACCAACTACTGCGTGAGACCGGGTCATTTAGCAGATTACCTGGACAGGGACGCCGTCGTACGGTAAGAACGCTGGAATTTGAGGAAGCTGTCTTGCAGCATGTGGCGCGGGATCCTTCAATCAGCACTCGTGCAACTGCACGTAACATGGGGACGAATCAGAACAATGTAAGAACAGTCCTCCAAGAGCAATTGTTACGTGCATTTCACTTACAGCGAGGCCACATCCTGGAACCAGTTGATTATCCACCCAGAGCACAGTTTTCGCAGTGGTACCTGGAACAATTTGAAAACCATCCTACATTTCCATCCTCTGTGTTGTTTACCGATGAAGCAACGTTCGGGCGTGATGGAGTCTTCAACATGCACAATTCGTATGTTTAGAGTGAGGATAACCCACATGCCACAGTTACTAGCGTCTATCAAGTGCGGTTCTTCGTTAATATGTGGATCGGTGTTGTTGGGGACTGTTTAATTTGGCCGTATCTCCTACCTAGGCGACTAAATAATAGGCACTATTACAATTTTCTCCCCAGTGCATTGCCAGAATTGCTGGAAGACGTCCCGCTCCCTACAAGACAAAGTATGTGGTTCCAACATGACGGGGCGCCGGCACATTTCAGTCGTCGTGTGCGTCGATTCCTGGACCGACGGTTCCCAGAAACGTGGATTAGCAGAGGTGGTCCTGTACCATGCCCTGCTCGATCCCCAGATATGTCCCCTCTGGACTTTTTTTGTGTGGGGAGAGATGCGCAACCTTGTTTACGCAACTCGTGTTGCATCAGAAGAAGATCTGGTTGCTCGGATAGAAGCAGCAGCAGGAACAATTCAGGACACTCCTGGGGTTTTTGCCTGTGTCAGACAGAACATGATCCGACGGTGTAAGCTTTGTTTACGTGTCAATGGAGGCATTTTTGAAAACGTACTCTAACTGAAATTGGGTTGTGTTAATGTGTTGTCTCTTGGTCATAAAAAAATTAAAAAGTGTTTGTTGGTTTAATTAATTTGCCGCCAGAGAAATCTTCCTCTACCGGTTTAAACACTCCTCATAGGAAAAAATGACATTAGGCAAAAATATTTGTTTTGATGTCCCCTACATCCTCTCAGAGTTTGTCGGTTTAAATACTTTTCACCCTGTACTAGGTCCCAGAAGAGTAATACAGACGCAAACCATTCGAGTACCTCAACAGCACGTTGGTATACTATCCTATACCGAGTGGACCGTATGTTCTATGTGATACAATGCCAAGTATTAGAGAGGTATCTGACCTCGTTCGTTAACGAAAATCACGTCCGATTACAGTTTGACGGCTGTAGTATTCTTTCTTCATAGTGACAGACTGATCGTCGGCGAATGTATCAACCGTGAACTGACATTTCAACTATGGCAGAAGCCCCTCACTTCATTTAAGTTTCACTATGATAACGACCGAAGATACCGTGTGTCGCTTCGAAGAGTCATCAGGTGTGTTTCGCTCTCCTGCTATTTCTGTCTGTCTCTATTCCACTCGTGACTGACGCGCGGAAGAAATGTGTCAATGACCGCACGGAATTTCTCATGGTGGTAATTTGCAAGACACATGTGCAACGGTGTGATAGCTCGAAAAGGTGTTTTATATGCCGCTTCTTCGTGCATCACGAACACCATTTCACATTCTCCAACGAACCCCACGATTATATCTCATACACATATAACTTTTGTTATGCAATCAGTCGACACTAGCTCGATCCAGGCGGTTACTCCACGATATTATATTCTTGTTACTGATTCCAATGGTTTACTACAAATATCGTATTCAGAATGAGATTTTCACTCTGCAGCGGAGTGTGCGCTGATATGAAACTTCCTGGAAGATTAAAACTGTGTGCCTGACCGAGACTCGAACTCGGCACCTTTGCCTTTCGCGGGCAAGTTCTCTGCCAACTGAGCTACCCAAGCACGACTCACGCCCGCTCCTCACAGCTTTACTTCTGCCAGTATCTCGTGTCCTGCCTTCCAAAGTTTACAGAAGCTCTCCGCAATATCCTTTCTTTCAGGAGTGCTAGTTCTGCAAGTTTCGCAGGAGAGCTTCTGTAAAGTTTGGAAGGTAGGAGACGAGATAATGGCAGAAGTAAAGCTGTTAGGAGGAGGTGTGAGTCGTGCTTGGGTAGCTCAGTTGGTAGAGCACTTGCCCGCGAAAGGCAAAGGTCCCGAGTTCTAGTCTCGGTCCGGCACACAGTTTTAATCCGCCACGACGTTTCACAAATAGCGTAATCGGGTAGTACTGGCCCCTTTTGCCTCTTTATATGCAATTTATTGTATTGATTTTATGCCAACTGCTACACCAATCGTCGATACTGTGTGATTTGCGAAGCTTAGTAAATAATGGCTGAGTAATTAATTTCACTGTCCGTTTTTCTCGTTCCCCTTATAGGCGACGAAATTAAATTTCAATTGCGATTCTTCTGCCGGCACGATCACGTCCATCACGTCTATCAATTATGAATTGATAAAGAAATAGACAACAGGGGCAATCCACAGATCAAGTAAAACAAGCAGTTAGAGCTGGTATATTGAGTCGAGGTCCCTCTTACACGTCAATAACGGTCAGTGCTCGCCAACAAAGTGAAGAAACCGGCAGGGCTCGTCTTTCTGCAGGTCAAGTAAAAATTAAAAATATAATATTGAATGGTCCAGTCACTGCATTAAGAGAGAGTGCGCCAAGAGATCAACTAAACTGACACGAGACCAGCGCAGGCCAGGGGCGTCTGAAAACTCTTTCACGGAAACACGATGCGATTCCCGCACTATACTTTCTTTGTACACGTTATCGCGCCGCGTCGGAATTTTAACCGAGTAACACGGCGAAACTGGTTAGTGAGCACGCCGTACTGTGTCGACGCAACCGACGTGCACGTCTGTGCGTAATGGCGGAGACTCACTGGCGGACGACAGCCACGAAGTTGCACCTGCTGAGCAGAGGCTTCGACTGGGCCGTCACTTTCGTCTCCCGAGACCCGGCACTGTCTCGTTCCGCCGACAGAAAGAGGAGCTGTGTGACCGACGTAAAAGGCGCGCCTCTCGCGCATCCGCACGGGCCTTGGCGGCAGTGTCGGCGTCCTCTCAGTTGGGTCGCCCGGAGTATCCGGTCTGCCGCGAAAAAGGCGGGCCAGCCGTGTGTACAGCTACCTCCGCCGCCGGCGAAGAAGAACTGAAATTCCAACTAACGGCTACTTTAGCCATCTAGTTTACGCCGTATTGTAGCAGTTCTGCATTAATTATATCAGGCGTCAGAAAATTATAATCTCTTCACCATCTGGGAGTCATGTTGATAGCAAGCCTACGGAAGTAACTACTTGTCGGGGACAATTAATTTGATAAGATTTGATCGGCAACTAACTAATTCGACTTGTAAACTACTGCGCTGATCAGCCCCTGACGCATATCAGTCGAGTCGTAATCTATAAGCGAAGCTAAATCTGTTACCAAAAGTATTGATTAAAATTTATTAGGGTACTCTCCGTTTGTCAGAGGGCTGGACTAGCAGCAACTTTGCCCAGACGTTTTCAGTGGGTGGGTATCACAATATATCAGTGCTACAATACTATTCAGAACTCCCTGTAAATCGCTAAAGTCTATTCCACATTCACATACTTGTTACTCTTCGCGCCTCTGTACTTATTCTAGTCTCTGTTATTATCGCTATACGAGATATAGTTTTGTTAGTGGCGAGAACAAGACAGGATAGTCCTCCAGAGCAATGATCAAAGAAGCCTCGCTACTGAACCTTCAATTACACAACACTTGGTGTAGTATGTCCGTGGTATCCAATTTCGACTATATGAGATACAGGGTGGTTGTAATTATTTGAGAGGGTACCCGTGAAAAAGAGTAATGGTAGGACAATGAAACTCTGCGAAAACATTTGTAAGGGTATGCGGAAGAGAAATAAAGAATAAACCACGAATAGAAACACATTTCAATTTCTGCAAGAGACGTTAATATTTGTTACCTGCGGACCGTTAGAAACGTTGCTCAGTGTGACTAGACGTCGCTCAGCTGCTGGTCGAAACATCTCAGTTGCCGGGTTGGCCACCAGCTTCAACCTCCACCGTGTGCCAGTGTCCCGCAGGTAACCCCACAGCCAGAAATCACAGGGCTTCAAATCTCCGAGTAGCAATCCCCAAATTGCCAGTTAATTCGAACTTCCGAATCGCGTTCTTCAACCCCGGTGCGGGAAGAGGACCTCACTACTAATGTGTCGCTGCTGGCTAAAAGCACCAGCACCGCTGCTGTACGAGTATATGTGCTCACCTTGTCCAAATCCGTGATGACTGTCTGCAGCTGTAGTGCACAGTGATGCACGAGCTTCAGCCCTACACCGCCCTACCAGTAACGGCGCCTGACGGCAAGTCATGGCACTAACGCCACTGCCAATGCAAACCTCGCAGTGCACGATCTCAACATCGCTCCTATAATGTTGCGGATCCATACGGTAAACATTTTTCCGTCTACATTAGCTCAAGTAACAAAAGTTTATTTATAACCACCCTGTACATCTCACCCTCTCAAGGACAATATGCAAACTCACCCCCCCCCCCCCCCCCCACACACACACACTCTTTAATTGCATGACAGTGAGCTGTGTAGTCCCCTTTTTGCGTCTAAAGGTGTCTGGACACCTACATATGTTTAGAGCAGCTTAAACAGCTTTCCATAGATCCCGGCGGTGGTTCGAGTCCTCCCTAGGACATGGGTGTGTGTGTGTGTGTGTTTGTTCTTAGGATAATTTAGGTTAAGTAGTGTGTAAGCTTAGGGACTGATGACCTTAGCAGTTAAGTCCCATAAGATTTCACACACGTTTTTGAAGCTTTCCTTAGAAGAATTGCCTAAGACATTTGTAGTGGCTATACAGGGACAGTAGTAAGGAATCAGGTTCGTAACATTTGCATGTCACGTGCAGTCGAGAGTACATTAACACGCATTCTGCTCCACTCGCGTGGAAAGAATGGCTGTTGGTAAAAATAAGTAGTTCCACATTATGAGCATTTTGCGAGACGTATGTGGAAGGAAGTAATACACCACCCGCAACAAAGTCTCCAGGATTCTTCCTCCACAATAAAAACCTCTGCATGATGCCCAACGCCTCACTGATAGACAGCATCTACTGCGGAAGCTCGCTTTCGTCGTTTCCGTAATATTCTGCCGCCGGCTCAAGGCTCAACCCTTTTCTTAATTCTGCCTGGTAAGAGTCCTTTGCTGACAAGCAAAGATACGAATAAAATATATGTCTAGCAGGTGTTTTATATCCTGCTTCTCTCACGAGTTATGAAGTACGTTCGCTTAAAATTTCTGCAAATAAATCCAAGCCCAGTGTATTCTTTTGCTTTAGACCGGTCGAGATGGTTATTCCTAGGTGTTTTGCGATACTTAATGTTTCGAGTGATAGTGTTATTGTACCGTAAATAAACTGTAGGCCCATTTAGTTCCAATAGTTACATTTATTTACGTTTGGCTACACTTGATTAGCAGTCACGGATCCCTCCAGGTATTCTTCCAGTTCACAACAGCATTCTTGTATACAATTGCATCATTTATGTATATCCTACATCGAAAAAAATACTGCGCGATCCGCTGTACAGTGATTGGCAGAGGGTACATAATAGTAGTATTATGGATGCCCTAACCTCCCTTATGTTTCACGGAAAATATGCCGCCTTTTTGGTGAACATTTTTCTGTTACACATTCGTATAAAGCAGACAGGGTATACGACCGCAGCAGCCACGTGCTGCTGATGCTCAGGTCAGCCAAAACCGACCACGTTGTGCGACTTTATCAGTGTTGTCCGAAAATACATGTTTCGTGGATGATTTCTCTCACCTTACGTACCGACTCCACTAAAGATCCGCTATGCAGTACCTACTGTATCTAGAGATAGTGTAGTGGAACGGCATTGGATTTCTTCCCCTATGTATGCACAATATGTCACGCGCAGTCCTCCAGATCTGTCTGTACCAGTATCTGATCCTCTGTAATCCTCTGCAGTGTACTGCCACTACCATCGTCGTCTTCTTACAGACAACTGCGTCATATACGACCAGCCTTCTCCGTAGTATGATAAAGAATGTAATTATTGTACCTACATAGGCTTCGGAACCGTGCACTGTAGAATTACATTACATTACAGCTAGAGCAGTAGTAATTGTGTTTAATCAACCATGAATGAAATTAGTTATGGAATACGTGTTAGACCAGTCTTTTAATGAGTATTTCTCATCGCTCCGAGACTTCTGCTATGTCGGATTAAAAAGAAGCTGAGCGTTTAGTCAGCACCAGCATATTGTGGAAATTATCAACAATGAGCTACTTTAGTAGATACTATGAGAGAGGCGTTGTGCATCACGGAGAGGCTTCTTTTGTGGAGAAAAATCCTGGACTGTGTGTTCCAGTTGATGTACACTGAAGCGCCAAAGAAACTGATATAGGCATGCGTAAACAGATAGAATACGGCGCTGCGGTCGGCAACGCCTATGTAAGACAAGTGTCTGGCGCAGTTGTTAGATCGGTTACTGCTGCTACAATGGCAAGTTATCAAGATGTAATTGGGTTTGAACGTGGTGCTGTAGTTGGCGCACGAGCGATGGGACACTGCATCTCCGGGGTAGCGATGAAGTGGGGATTTTCCCGTACGACTATTTCACGAGTGCACCGTGAATATCACGAATCTGGTAAAACTTCAAATGTCCGTCATCACTGCGGCCGGAAAAAAATCCTGCAAGGACGGTACCAGCGACGACTGGGGAGAATGGTTCAGCGTGATTGAAGTGCAGTCCTTCCGCAGATTGCTGCAGATTTTTTTCAATGCTAGGCCATCAACATGTGTCAGCGTGTGAACCATTCAACGAAAATCATCGACATGGGCATTTGGAGCCGAAGGCCCACTCGTCTACTCTTGATGACTGCACGAGACAAAGCTTTACGTCTCGCCTGGGCCCGTCAACACTTACATGGGCCTCTGGATGACTGAAAACACGCTGCCTGGTCGGACGAGTCTCGTTTCAAATTGTATCGAGTGGATCGACGTGTATGGATATGGAGACAACCTCATGAATCCGTGGACCCTACATATTAGGTCTATATTCGACTCTGACAGGTGACACGTACCTGTCTGATCAACTGCATTCATTCATGTTCATTATGCATTCCGACAGTTCCAGCAGGACAATGCGACACCCCACACGTCCAGAATTGCTACAGAGCGGCTCCAGGGACACTCTTCTGAGTTTAAACGCTTTCGCTGGCCACCTATCTGTCCAGACATGAGCATTATTGAGCATAGTGGGATGCCTTGCAACGTACTGTTCAGAAGAGCTCTCCACCACCTCGTGCTCTTACGGATTTATGGACAGCCCTGCAGGGTTCATAGTGTCAATACCCTCCAGCACTACTTCAGACATTAGTCGAGTCCGTGCCGCGTCGTGTTGCGGCACTTCTGCGTCCTCGCGGTGACCCTCCCTAGACGATATTAGGCAGGTGTACCAGTTTCTTTTGGCTCTTCACTGTATTACTTCCTTGCACACAAGTCTCGCAAAATCACTCGAACAAGGTATTACAGATGTTTACTGACAGTCAGTCTTTCCACGTTAATGGAGGAGGGCGGATACTAATGTACTTTCCGCCATCCACCGTAAGGTAGCATGTGTCTGCTGTGAAAGTACTCTCGGTATATTCCCCATACAGACACCAGGATAGTCTTGGAAAGCTGTTACGTTTCTTCCAAAGGATCGTGTTTAAACTCCGGAAAATCATAGTGTGTAAGTGGCTAGACACTTTTAAACAGGTAGTCTGTGCACACTGTGAACTGTGATACAGGTGACGGGCTGGGCGAGTTCGCACGCTGTTCGTGTTGGGGTGCACCGATGTAGTCGAAATCCAGTATCATGAAGACACTACATTAAGCTTAGTATAACTGAGGGGACACTAGCAAGGCTTCTTTGATCATTAGTCTGGAGAACTATTCCCCTATAATCTCACCGTTGGAATGAAAACTGGTGTAGACATCACAAAAGGGGCTAGGGTAAGTAGAGAGGTGTGCAACCAATCATTTTTACTCGATTAGTACGTGTGTGGAACAGGAGAGTAAAACGATAACACTGTTACGACATAAACCTCACTGTCGACTGTACAGTGGCTTGCTGAATATGTCTTTGGATGTTGACTGTTCACACACAGTACTCTTATCTCTATAGTAAGGATGCAGCGCAGTAGGCTATGGTGATGTACACTAAGACCTGCACACGGTCGACGATTATTGTAGGGACTGCTTGTAAATAAATGTAAAATATCGTATATAATGAGGTGGAGAGACCCATTACTGTTTGACTTTGTACGCTGCTGGTATTAATCCACTGGAATCAGCAAGAAGGAATTAACACGACCGAGCTAATGTAGAGCTATATTATAGTGCAAGTTGTACGTCAATCAGGTGCAAAGCTGAGGTTCGTCGGAAGAATTTTGCGACAATGACTCATCGTCCACAAAGAAGCGGCCTACAAAACACGTCTCCAAGCGATTAGAGCATCAAGGATATGTCTCGCAAAATGACTACAATAAGTAATTCCGTAGGGTTCAGTGACAGACATTCTTTACACGCGCCATTCGTCAGTGGAATAGGGACGCATGGCAGTAGCAGCGAAGGAAAACACCACTGATGACTCCTGGGAGACACACTCTGTGTAATCTGCAGGAACTGGGGTGTCCGTTCACTGTTGATTCTTTCATCGACGATCATTCTGACGGAATGATGGCAAAAAACTCCAATTGCCAATCTCTAGTGGGTCGTGAATTTTGCAAACAAAGTCAGATAACCCTGGAAAACCTTAAAGGCTTTGTGTCACATAGAACGGATGTTGTATTTGTTGTAAAATGGTAAAGGAACTTGTTGTTAAGGGCTGGAGGTTATGATACACACCGTGGTCAACTGCTGTCCAATGTCCAACCCTTACGATAAAATGGTAGAATTGTCCTGCAGCTCAAAACTGCGTATCGTAGGTGTTGTGTAGTTTCTATTTGTTTACTGCATATTGCACATCAGATGTGTCAAGAGAAAATGATTTTCTAAGAGAATTACATTAGGAAGCGGTCGAAGACATCATTACTCTTTTAGTCATCATAATACACTACTGGCCATCAAAATTGCTACACCAAGAAGAAATGCAGATGATAAACGGGTATTCATTCGACAAATATATTATACTAGAACTGACATGTGATTACATTTTCACGCAATTTGGGTGCATAGATTCTGAGAAATCAGTACCCAGAACAACAACCTCTGGCCATAATAACGGCCTTGGTACGCCTGTCCAGTGAGTGAAAGAGAGCTAGGATGGCGTGTACAGCTGCCCATGCAGCTTCAACACGATACCACAGTTTATCGAGAGTAGTGACTGGCGTATTGCGACGAGCCAGTTGCTCGGCCACCATTGACCAGACGTTTTCAATTGGTGAGAGATCTGGAGAATGTGCTGGCCAGGGCAGCAGTCGAACATTTTCTGTATCCATAAAGGCCCGTACAGGACCTGCAACATGCGGTCGTGCATTATCCTGCTGAAATGTAGGGTTTCGCGGGGATCGAATGAAGGGTAGAGCCTCGGGTCGTAACGCATCTGAAATGTAACGTCCATTTTTCAAAGTGCCGTCAATGCGAACAAGAGGTGACCGAGACGTGTAACCAATGGCACCCCATACCATCACGTCGGGTGATACGCCAGTATGGCGATGACGAATACACGCTTCCAATGTGCGTTCACAGCGATGTCGCCATCCACGGATGCGACCATCATGATGCTGTCAACAGAACCTGGATTCATCCGAAAAAATGACGTCTTGCCATTCGTGCATCCAGGTTTGTCGTTGAGTACACCATCGCAGGTGCTACTGTCTGTGATGCAGCATCGAGGGTAACCGCAGCCATGATGTCCGAGCTGATAGTCCATGCTGCTGCAAACGTCGTCCAACTGTTCGTGCAGATGGTTGTTGTCCCCATCTGTTGACTCAGGGATCGAGACGTGGCTGCACGATCCGTTACAGCCATGCGGATAAGATGCCTGTCATCTCGACTGCTAGTGATACGAGGCCGCTGGGATGCAGCACGGCGTTCCGTATTACCCTCCTGAACCCACCGTTTCCATATTCTGCTAACAGTCTTTGGATCTCGACCAACGCGAGCAGCAGTGTCGCGATACGATAAACCGCAATCGGGATAGGCTACAATCCGACCTTTATCAAAGTCGGAAACGTGATGGTACGCATTTCTCCTCCTTACACGCGGCATCACAACAACGTTTCACCAGGCAACGCCGGTGAACTGCTGTTTGTGTATCAGAAATCGGTTGGAAACTTTCATCATGTCAGCACGTTGTAGGTGTCGCCGACGGTGCCAACCTTGTGTGAATGCTCTGAAAAGCTAATCATTTGCATATCACGGCATCTTCTTCCTGTCGGTTAAATTTCGCGTCTGTAGCACGTCATCTTGGTGGCGTAGCAATTCTCATGACCAGTAGTGTATGTATTTATAGATGTGATTAAGGCTTGGGTGGAGGAATCGACAGTGGCGTAGCACGTCGCTTACCTGCCCACTGGGTGTTGGGCGACTGGGGGCGGGGATGAGTGGGTGCAGGGGCCCAGCAGCCGGCACTGCCAGGTCGTGCAGTGCAGCCACTGCCGTCTCGTCATTGCTGGCTGCTGACACCGTCCTTAGACGTGGAGGAACAATGGGGGCGGCCGGACGAGTGCGTCTGTAGTGGCCGCGGCGGCACGCTCCGCCTGTAGGAAGTGTGGGCGGTTTGAGGGCCGGCCCTCATTCTGCTTGTTTTTCAAGTAAAGTTCACACCTGCCCTATTTTCTATCCCCGTTGGTGATGGTAGCAAATTGTTTACAGTGCAGAAACTTATAGTTCACTTATAGTATCCAACTCTTCTTAGGCTGCCAGTGTTCTTATACCACAGCACTAAGTTTTTTACTGTGAAACATGGACTTGTAACTGTGTAACCGGAGATATCGGACTGTGCTAATTGTTAAACGTAGGCTATTGCAGTATCTGTTAAAAATATCGCACTGTGCTAAATGTTTTACTTCGGACATCGCTGCATTTGTTAAAATACCGCACTGTGGTAATTGCTTAACATTTACAGCTCCGCATTTACATCTGTCTTCCTGAAAATTAAGTATTTTCCATGTGGTGGGAAAAAACGACAAAATTGCAACGAATTGCCCAAAAAAAGTAAACGGCGATAGAAGGCAGGGTGCTCGCCGCAAATGCCATTGTCTGCAATTCTCTGCTGCACACTGTGAAAGCAAAATTGCTGCCGATGCTGTTGACTCAGTGGCATATGGAGCACAGATGTTGAGTCCGTCTCATGATGCCGGTTACCCAAACAGTTCTGGCGGTGGAGGACCGATAGGAACGTACTACAAGAGAGCGATGGCTGAGGCTGCTATTTTTTGATCATTAATTGTGGTAATAAAGATCAGAGTTGCGTAAACGTAGCTTAGAAGGGCCACTTTTGCTCATAAGGTGTGGGAATGTAAACGATAGTTGTGAAATTAACCCACTGCTTCTAAAAAAAAACTGTGAAAACGTATCTTATTTTATCGTCAATTTCGCTGTAAAATAATTGAAATAACGTTATCGACATTAACAAGCAGTGATATGTGTTGTCATTCGCATCAGACATAGTTACATCGGCGCAAGTAGGGAATTTTCTAATAAAAAATTGTTATTTCGATCTCATGCTTTTATCTGCTCAAAATTTGCAACACTGTTAATTATATGGAAAACCTGAGCAAAGTAGACGGCATCCCTAACGAAATTTTGAAACAAAAAAAGTTCATTTATGAAGGTGAACATCCCACTTCTGCATCTGTAAACCGTCTGGCTTTTGCCAGTCTTCCTGTAACCCGGCACCTGGTGCGTGTGGGTGTGAGAGCGCCGAGCATAGTAGCGAGGCCGTGCGTACTCAGCCGCCAGCCGCCAGCTGTGTAGGAGGGCGGGCCGGGCCTGCCCCCAGAGGCCGTGCTGCCTGCTGGCTGACGGCGCAGCTCACTCTCTCTTCCTCACTGCGTTTTGTAGTTTGTACCGCTCACCTCACTTGTTCTCTGTACCGCTTCTGTACGATTCATATGTTTTTTGGATAGGGTCCGCCTTGAGCAAAACACAATTTTGTTTTTTAACCCAAACACGTTTCAGTGCAGTTGCATCATCTTCAGTGGGCTTTTATTTTTCATCTGTTAAAGATAAAGAATGTTCTTTACTGTTTGTATACATGTAACAGGTTTTAATCGCAATTACATATATTTGGAAAACACATAAAATTATGAATTCATACCTTTTTACCACATGGTGTGGTTTTCCTAATGTATTGTGTTTCTACAGTGACTGTTTTGTTTCACAGTTTGTCATCTGCAACCAATTACACCTTAAAGTAGATAAATTGTTTAACCCAAAATTACGATTTGAAAATTGTTATTTCTATGCCTGAAATCAATTAATTCTGTGTGTGTGTGTGAGACAGAGAGAGAGAGAGAGAGAGAGAGAGAGAGAGAGAGAGAGAGAGAGAGATAGAGAGTGCAAGTTTGAGGATTTTTCATTATTATTTTTCATTATTATTACAAGTATTTTTGTGTTTGTCTGTGTGTTGTGTGTGGAAAGGGGGAGAGAGAGAGAGAGAGAGAGAGGAAAAGAGTGAGTGTCACAATAGCTTTGAGGATTTTTTTTTCTTTGTGTGTGTGTGTGTGTGTGTGTGTGTGTGTGTGTGTGTGTGTGTGTGTGTGTGCTTTATAGGTTGGTCTTGTCTAATAATTCCCCACACACGCAGATACAAAAAAAAGTCCTCAAACCTACTCTCTCTCTCTCTCTCTCTCTCTCTCTACATACACACACACACACACACACACACACACACATACACAAAATGCACAGACACCTCTGAAAGATTCAGAATAACTGCCTGGAACACCTTCAACTGTTCCTTTTTTTTACGCCTCCTTGTTTTTACGCCTCCAACTGTTCCACTGCCCGCCATGTCTGCTTTTACAGCTGGTAAAGCAGTGAAACAGTTACAGTGGCAGTGGCAGTGGCAACTCAATATATAGTGTTCAGTACTGATGAAGATGAGGAAAAAGAAAATGTAAGTGAAACATAATACAAATAGGCACATGCACAAACTCATAGAATTAACTAATTTCACGCACAGAAATAACAATTTTCAAATCGATATTTTGGCTTAAATAATTTATCTACTTTAAGGTGTAAGCGGTTGCAGATGACAAACTGTGAAACAAAACAGTCACTGTAGAAACACAATACATCAAAAAAACCACACCATGCGGTAAAAAGGTATGAATTCATAATTGTATGTGTTTTTTCAAATATCTGTAATTAAGATTAAAAACTAGTAATTACATGTGTGGTGTCACCGCCAGACACCACACTTGCTAGGTGGTAGCTTAAATCGGCCGCGGTCCATTAGTACATGTCGGACCCGCGTGTCGCCACTATGTGATCGCAGACCGAGCGCCACCACAAGGCAGGTCTCGAGATACGGACGAGCACTCGCCCAGTTGTACGGACGACATTGCTAGCGACAATACGGACGAAGCCTTCCTCTCATTTGCCGAGAGACAGAATAGCCTTCTGCTAAGTCCATGGCTACGACCTAGCAAGGCGCCATTAGCCTTACCTAGTTTGAGAGTTATCGTATAAATGTCTCAAGAAGAACGTTGTAAACCAACAAAGATTAAAAGTTAAGTATATTCCAAAGCTACGTATTTTCTTTATAGCAGTCATAACGTATCCTGTTCCAGACTTGACGCCAGTCGGCGTGTGTGTACGCGTGCCTTTCGGCTCCCTTCTCAGTGTGGCGTAGCTAGCTTGTTACGCCACAACAACATGTATTCAAACAGTAAAGAACATTCTTTATCTTTAACAGCCATAAAATAAAAGCCCACTGAAGATGCTGCAACTGCACTGAAATATGTTTGGGTTAAAAAACAAAAATATGTTTTGCTAAAGGTGGACCCTATCCAAAAACATATGTATTGTTAAATAAAACACGGAAAAAATTTCAACCTCAAGATGATTATTTGTACGATACTTTTATCTTCTTACGTGTAGTGTCACGAGAGCCTTATTTCCGCCACTCTTCAGAGATGTACGAACAAGGCACATTTGTGTTACTTGGATCGGTTTCGTGTATTACTTGCTTACTATACTATTAGCGCCGAGTTTGGAACGGTTTCCGCAAGTGCAGTCTTTAAGTGGGGTTTCATCAGGTGTAGTCGTTATGGACGCCGTGCTACCGGCCGTGATTGGACAGCTTAGTTCGCCACTAACCACTTTGGTGGCTTCTTGTAACAGACGGGGTACCGTTCCAGCGGTCTGTCTACCCACTTTTCCTCCGTATGTTGGTTCTGCCGAGGATTGGGAAGCTTACGATAAAAGACTCGGACAGCATTTTCTGATCTTCGGTGTGACAGACTCGAATTTGAGCAAAGCCTTATTGATCTAGTGGATTGCACCTAAGGTGTATCAAATACTGTGTCAGCTAACCCATTTACAAGAACTGGCAGCTCCTACTTTTCGTCACATGTACAGTTTATTGTTCAGCTACCATCGCCAACGAACGCATGTTATAGCGGCGCGAGTTGAGTTCTGCAGATGCCACAAGAAACCAAACCATTCATACAGGACCTGGGCAGCCAAGCTTCACGGCCTTAGCTGTAAGTGTCAGTCCGCTCCTGATGCCCACAATGACTCTTATGCACTCTACGGTGCGCTACGCAATTTCAGTCTAGCTCGAAGGAAGTGCGCCCGAATTCTTTACTATGGGGAAACTCAGCGTTGCGATAAGTTTTGCAAATAGAACAGTAGTAAGAGCTACAAAGAGTGGTGCAGGAAAGGAGACTGGATGTGCTCTATCTGCAGGAGCCATGCTCCCTTCAAATCGCCTTTGTGGTCTCTACATGACAAGTCATCAGCAATGGAGAGGAGCCTTAGGTGTCGATGAAAGTGACCAATAAATCATTAAAAGTCACGGTCTTGTCACAACCGTCGATCAGCCACTGCAACGTCGTAAAACTTCAGTCACCTTTGGGAATGGTATAGCTAGTGAATGTATACTTCCAGTAGGGAGGGAATATAGTGGAGCACTTGGACCATCTCACTAGTGTGACCACGGCGCTGCGGGGGCCTGTGGTCATAGTGATGTCGGACATCAGTGCGAAATCCCCCCTAGGGTTCAGTGGCACTCGGGATGCAAATGGAGGGGCGGAAGAGATAATCGTGGCTTTGGGCTTTGTGGTTGCTAACAGGCCAAGAAGCCCTCCCACCTACACTGGCGGAGGGGGCGATGTGACCAATAAAAACGTTACTTTAACGATGTCTGGTGCAAGTAGTGTTAAGTACTAGAAGGTATTTGATAATGTCAACGCAAGTGATCACAATTGATCACATTCATGTTAAGTGACAGACATTGGAACATGGGGTGGGAGATGCATCTCAATTACAACCAGACTGATTGGAAACAGCACTGGCTGAGAGGCCGAGGAGCTCTTTCTGAAGTTGCTGAGGGCAGCCAGACTCTGCAGTTTGGTACGGTATGTGCTCAACTAACTGGCTACTGATCCTTGGGGAGTCACACACTAGCAGATTATGGTGAAAATAACGTCACCCATGTTGCTATCCACCGTAGGGGTGGGAACTGGATGATAGAGTCATGGTGGGTTACTGCTGCGGTCATTCTCCAGTTCCTGTCGCCAAAAACTAGTGGACACAGAGGTGCAGCGCCCAATAAGAGCGGAAGATTGGGCTGCTATGCTAATGATGCAATGGTGTATCCCTTTTGAGAAGAGGAAGTGTCTTTGCAAATGAAGTCCCTGAAGAGGGGTACAATTCCAGGGCCAGACGGCACTGTAGCAGAGCTGGAGTTCGCGGCCTTCCTGCTGGTTGGACCTCTCACCAAACTTTACAACGAGTGCCTTAGGCTACCGAAATGTACCGCTGTTTTCAAACAGGCCAACGTCGTAATTATGGTGAAAGGTCCAGATAAGGGCCTGGCAGGACGTCAAGTCGAGCAGGCCGGTCTGTTTATTAGACTTATGGGGGAAGCTGTTTGCATAGTTGCTGGCTGACAGAGTGGCGGCACACCGACTGCTGTGCTGGATGAGTGAAAGGCAGTTTGGCTTTCTGCAGGGGCGATCGGCGTCTGATCTTGGTGGCTGATGTCTGTGACTCAGCCCTCGTCCATGAAGGAGCTTCATGCCTTCCTAGAGAAGATAGCCTTCTACCATAAACTGCTGGCATGAGAGGCAACATTAGCCCACCGTTGCATGCCTTATTACACAAGAATGTACCTTTCTGCTGGAGCCCGGACTGCGAACGTGCTTTTAAAATGTTGAAAGTCAAACCGCTCTCAGCCCCTTGTCTGGCAACGTTCCCTCCAGAGCAGCACGTAGTTTTGGCGAGTGACAGTATGGTCACGGCGCGTTCCTAGCACACCGACATGCCGACGCTCTGAACGACCTGTTCGCTTCTCGTCTAAATCTCTCACTCTGGCCCAGCTGTTTTAGTCTCAAATGGGAAAAGAGGCTCTTGCCACTGTCTATGTTCTCCAGAAATAACTTGTCTTTCTGTATGGCTCCAGGTTTCACCTTAGCACTCACCACAAACCCTTGGTTTTCTTGTTCAAACTTCACATTTCCTTGCCTGAGGAGGCAGGACACCCTCCACAACACTGGCCGCTGTTCTTGTTTCGCTACAATTGCGAAATCCACATTCTATATACATCTCTGCATGCCAATGCGGACGACATGTCTCTCCTCCCTGTGACTCCTGATCCCCACTTTGATCATGAAGAATTGCTTTGCTTCCATCTTGGTACTGAAATGCATGCCGTGGTCGAGGGTTTTCCAATTACAAGCTCACACATAGTAGCTGCCATGCCGCCGACCCGGTTCTCAATCAGGTGGTTCTGTTTGTTCAATAGGGCTGGCCAGATACACCGCCGGATCGGTCTTCAGACGCCCTGTGCTATCATTTTCCCTTACGATATTACCTCTCCGTTTTTGACGGTGTTTCACTGTTGTCCACGAAAGACGTCTCTCCCAGAGTAGCCATTCCCGTCACGTTTCGGCGCGGGGTTCTACGCCTTCTCCGCCAGGGCCATTGGGAAGTTTCGCAAGCTAATCTGTTAGCTAGGAGACGTGGGTGGATCATGCAGGCATGCGCTTGAGGACTGTAAGGGTTTTTGAGCTTCCCTTCGAGGTCCCAGGGGAAGTTGTCAAGGACGCCTTCCGACCATATGGCAATGTCATCAGCCACGTTGGAGAAAAGTGGCAAACTTTTTCGAAGTATAAGGTCTACTAAACTAGAGCTCAATAAACATGTGCCGTCTTATTTGAACATCGGTGGCTGTCAAGCAATCATAATGTACGACGGTCAACCGCGTACCTGTTCCGGATGTGGGCAGGAAGGCCAAGTTCGACCGGGCTGCTTACAACGTAGAACTACGCAGACATCAATGGGAGACTCCGTTTCCCCGACGGAGACGACAATCCTGCCCCTCACGTACGCTCAGACGACGATGCGCACCATAGATGAGGATGAAAAGGGCGATCGGGCACATCCATCGACTTCAGAAGGACCAAGGGAGGTAGAGGAAGGACCCTCGATGCCAACCCAGATGTCGCCCCCCCGCCCCGCCCCCCCCCCCCCCCCCCCCCACACACACAGCAACATAACATTCACGCGAATATTGTCCCGACCGCGGCTTTCCTAGCGGAAGGTGATAAGACGCTGGATTGCCTCCCACATTCGGATACAGATGTCCACGTTCGAAAGCAACGTTCGCCTCGACGAAGCAAGCGACATCGCCGGACACCTTCTGACGATTGCCTCCTACACACGGTGACATGAATGCTGCTGAGGATCTAAGTGGTGCAGACGGTTCGCTCACCCATACTACGAGTTCTCAGTTACTTCTCGCACCACAGATGATGGCGCTCCGTCCACCTCTTCCAAAGACGACGTGGGTGAGAGATATTTAGGTGCCGATCAACTACACAGCATCGGTTTGCACCCGCTGTGGTCGGACGATGTTGAGGAACTTCCTGGAGAGGGCACGGGTGACAGGGAAGGGGGTGGCATTGGGGATGCCACTTCTAGCCTGAAAGACTCGTAATCTGTAACGGGTTCGGTGGATCCGGCATCTCTTGCGGTTATCTTCGATTACCATGGTGTCTCCCCTAGGTGAACAGGCTAGGCAGCACACCATTCGCCTTACCACAATCAGTATCAACGCGATAAGGGCACCACACAAACTGACAATGCTACAACGCATGCTCGATGCGGCGGACATCGACGTGGCCCTGTTACAGGAAGTATGTGTCGCTAGTTTCCCTGACTTCTACGGATATAGCGCCCACATCTCCCACGCCTCTTCTACCGATTTTGGTGTGGCTGTCCTGCTACGAGAAGGCTCGGTGGACGTACTGTACCTACCGAGTGCAAGAGCCATGGCCGTGACTGTCAACGGTGTACGACTCATCAGTGTATATGCCCCTTCAGGATCAGGAAGACGGAGAGATATGGCCCGCTTTTTTTCGGAAGATATTACGCGTCTCTGTATGGGCCGCATAGACGATATGGTGATCGGAGGAGATTTTAACTGTACTTTATCTCCGTCTGGTCAGCAGCCACATCACGCCCCGTGTGCGGAACTGGAAATGCTAGTGCGTGACCTCCAACTGCTCGACACGTGGCACCACGTCCATGACTCAGCTCCTGGTTACACCCATTATACGTCATTCGTATAGTCGGTTAGACAGAATTTGTGTCACAAGCACCCTTTCGAGGGCGACGAGAGGAGCAGAGCTCTGGCCCACTGCATTCACCGACCACGCATCCTATATTTGCACCATTGCCCTCCAACCTGCAGGTGTTTGGAGCAGTAGGCCTCCCTGGAAACTGAACGTCGCCCATCTGGACGAGCCGGCATGTAAAGGTGCTATCGAAGAGTCGTGGAACGCGTCGTTACAGCGTCGTGGTCGTTATCGATCGACCCCCAGTTGGTGGATTGAATGTGCGACGCCTGCTCTTAGGCTCACCTTCGTGGCTTACGGCCGGGAAACGGCGGCATGGAGGAGGAGCACGGAAAACTTTTATTACAATGTCCTACGGGAATGTCTTGCTATGGAGCCCTCACCTGACAGGCAGATCATAGTCAATCGCGCGAAAGCGCAGCTCGTCTCCTTAACACGCCATCATTTACAGGGAGCTGTTATATGGTCTCGTGCTCCAGACATGATACAATCAGAAAGGCCATCTATGCACCACGTGCTCTGGTAACCGACATGATAAATGACGACGTTCGATACGTGGTAGAACAAGCAGATATAGCAGAAGCCTTCTATGGACATAATGCTCACCTTTATTCAGCAGTGCTCCCTTATAAGGCGACAGTAGACACCGTTTCAGCACATGTCCACGGTACAGTTCCACCAGACATGGTACCGACTTTACTGGGAGAAGTGACAGAAGAGGAAGTGCTCGACGCCATTGGTAAAAGTTCTCCCCATAAATCTCCATGAATCGATGGACTACCATTAGAGTCCTACCGAGCCTTTAAACAACTGTTGGTACCGTCTTGGGTTGAAATTTGTCAGGAATTGATGTCCCCGGGTATACCGTTGCCTGCACCGTTCTTGTACCCGTCAATAAGCCGAAGGGACGGGATTATGTCCGCGATTATCGCCCCTTAACGTTATTGAACAGCGACTTCAAGAACTTTTCGAGGCTGCTATCAGAACGTATTCGCGGCACACTACTGCAAGCCCTGCCCAGCGATCAGACGTCCTTGGTGGGACCAAACAACATCAGAACTGCGTTATATCGTTACAGAGATCTCACCTCCCATGCACGGGTGAGACGTTTGCCGGCAGCCCTGGCGTCTATCGATTTTAGCCAGGGTTTTGACCGTATGGGCCACACTTTCCTCACGGCCATTCTACGGCGCATGGAATACCCCGACCCCTTTATCACAGTGCTGACAGGCCTTCTGCATGGTGCTACTTCTCGAGTTCTTGTTAATGGAAGAATGACGGCACCCATGCCGATCCACCGATCAGTACGACAGGGATGTCCATTATCTACATTGTTATTTGCATTGGCCTTAGAACCTTTGTTTTGTGGTCTCCGGGACAGGCTCGATGGGACACAGTTTGAAGGCTCCATCTATCGCTGCACCGCATATGCGAATGATTTGATGACCCTCATAAGTGAAGCTGACGATATGGTGGTGGCTTTGGACTGGATTGAACCTACGGTACAGCTTCTGCTAGCCAAATCAACGTTGACAAGTCCGTCGCCTTGAGCATCGGGATTGCCCTACCGCAGGAACACATTGCCCCCTTACGCTTCAGTTATACTGTCCACTGCCTGGGCTTAGATTTCATGAACGACATACGACGCGAGACGACGCTCAATTACCGACGCCTTCTTAACCAAATTCGGCCCGGAATTGCAAATCAGCGTTTGCGATCCCTCAACATCGTTCAGCGGGCGCCGGTGCCGCTACAAAACATCCCAGCGCCATCTTTATATGGACGTTTTTATTTAGAACAAAGTTATTCCAGTGTAGCGCTCACGACACCACGAATGGCCACAACTCGACGCCTATATGACGACATGCTGCAACGCCGCCCCTAAATGTGGTCGAACTAAAATATCCTGATGTACGGTGGCGTGTTGTGTGGAAGACTGTACACGATGCCATGCTTGATTCCGATGTTGTTTCTCAATGGTACGTAGTCGTTAATGTGAAGCTGGTGACGCAAGAACGTCTCTACAATATCCACATGGCAGAATCTCCCAATTGTGTGGGTTGTAATACAGTAGATTCTGACGAGCACCGCCTCAGCTTTGGAGAGGCGGAGCCGGTTTGGCACCTAGTGCGGCAGAAGTTGACTTATCTCTTGCGAGTTAGGCCGGAGCATATATCTGCACGCACGTTATTGTTTCCGGATGAGACATTTTACCCCAAGACTCGAACCAACTCCGTCACCTGAATACGTGGTCATGCGGTCCATTACCTCTATCATGACGGACACAAAATTTACTTGACTTCTGGCTCTATTTGCAAGAAAGACATCATGCTATATCGGGCATACCAGATATCGACAACGCTTTGCAAACTACCTGTCCTATGGAGCGCCTTTCACAGCCCGCCGTGTAGTTGGATTGTTCCAGGCAGTGGTAGATGATGTCAGAACGAACTGCAAACGATCATACATTGAACTATCTATCTGTGAAGCCTAACTACGAAGTGGTAGCTTTATTTTCATGTTATTTATGTTTACTATCTTCGATGGTGTCTTCATTCTGTTTTAGTTTTCCAGGCTTGATTAACTATGACTGTTCGCACATTGATATCTATATAAATAAAAAATATGTAAAAAATACCTTCCGCACCCTACAAGAAATACCCTCCCCCCCCCCCCCCCCCCTTCCTTCCATCGTGTTTTTGTGGGTTGGCGCGCACCCGGTAGTGCCGTATAGTATAGTTTCTTCACAGTTGAGATGGTTACGTATAGTTAGGAAGGCAACGCCTGAAGAGGTAAGAGTTCATTTTTGTTTGGCAGGGACACAAGTGGCGGTGCCCCGTAGGGATGGCTATGATTTTGTTTTATTTCTGTAAAAAAAAAAATAATTAAGACCCCGAGCTGTGGACGCATTAGCAAAATAACGTCCACAATATGGCAGCATCTCTTTAGTAGTAGATATCTGAAGTAAAAATGCACTCAAGTGCATGTACCGTTTATTTACCAAAAACATTCAATTCTAGTTCTTAGTTTGGACTACATAGGGTCATGACTAGTCACAGAACGAACTTAGGTCGAGAAATCCACGTGCTGCATCTGCACAACGGTTATATAAATCATTTGCTGGAGTGTCACACATGTAACATGTTGAACAAAAAATATATATGTGCATCCCACATTATAGCGGGGTATGCACAAGAAAGTTGAATTAAATGTATTTTAACCAATAAAACTGATGAAAAATATTGAAGCAAAATGTTTTCAATGTTTTATTATTTGCGTGAATAATTAGACTAATTGTAAAATACGAATACTTCGTAGAGAGAGAGAGAGAGAGAGAGGGAGAGACGGACAGAGAGAGAGAGAGAGAGAGAGTTTGTGATTGCCATTTAACACATAAATGATACGTTTTGTATGATAAGTTCATTTTTGACTGCATCTTGTGAAGCTGCTTGTAAGCAACACTGGAAGGAAATGGGTTAGGCCAAAAACATTTAGCTATTAGCACCTGTGTGGACTACTTGGTGGCTGTCTAGAATCATAAATGATAGTAATTAAGATGACAGTTATCGATCATTAATTAGATCCTAATTAAACAAAATTAAGAGTGCAAGTGAGCAGTTAGTTTACATTAGGGTCATAAATTAATTGGTTTGTTAACGTAATGAGAGCTAAGCAAGTGGCCAGTTTGTTTATGTAGGGAGAATAATGGCGCCTATGAAGTACAGCTGGTGCAGCCCCACTATTGTCATGTACCAACTTGCAAAAGGCTTTTGTTTAATGCTACAAGACAGTAGTAATTTTTTTGTTTAAACTTTCTCTTTTTAATCAGTTTTCATGGGCAGACAATCTCTTGGTGAAATAGTCCTTGTCCATGAAGAAATGCTCCTATGTGTACTTCAGGATCAAAGAGCTTAGTTTTTCGTGCTTTGATTTCATTCTAAATTCAGATATGTGTTTGTTCACGTCTTCTCCATCACAACTCATATGATTTAAATGTGTTCATTCTCGCCTTAGTCTTGATCCGTTGCTCCTGGCCATGCTGCACGGCACTTTTTATTCCTGATAAGAAATTTTTGTCAGTTCTTTACCATAGTAGTAACGAATTTCTCCTGGTTTTGTATTTGTAGAATTCAAGATGATTTTCACCGGTTTGGTATCTGATCAGTAACATACCTATGCTTGCCCTGCTTTCACTGTAGTAGCTTCACCCCTGCATCGCAGTGCGATAACTTTCGTGACTTGGACTGAATTGTTTCCATTGCCATTGTTCCGTACCACCCTCCGGCCGGCCGGTGTGGCCGAGCGGTTCTAGGCGCTTCAGTCTGGAACCGCGCGACCGCTACGGTCGCAGGTTGGAATCCTGCCTCGTGCATGGATGTGTGTGATGTCCTTAGGTTAGTTAAGTTTAAGTAGTTCTACGGGAACTGATGACCTCAGATGTTAAGTCCGATAGTGCTCAGAACCATTTGAACCATACCACCCTCCCTATCTACCATGCTAGTGAAACACGATGTCTGTGGCCGAATCCCCTGTTGGTCAACATGTATTATTAATTATTTTAGGGCATCATTTAATGAAGCCAGTGTAATTTTCCTTGTTCATTTGTCATCGGCTGAAGCCAATCCGTTTGCCTTTTGGTAAAGATTGATGGCGATCGCATGTGTTTAGAGACAACAAATGTCCGCTCTTTGTGATTATTGACACAGAAGCGCAAAGATTCTTTCTTAATCCCTTTAGGTGAGCTAACCTCTTACCACCGCGTAACGGCTGCTAGAAAAGTAAATGAAGTTAACCACTGCCATGTATATTAAACTGCTCCATGCACCATCTTGTACTTCTGAGCTTGTATGCCAAAGAAAGTCATCCATTGCGCGTAAAATCGATGTTAAAGGTACCGGCGGGGCAGTCCAAGTGAAAGATGCAGATCTATTACTGATTAACGTGCGATAAGCAAGCTCATTGAGAAGCAGATAACCTGGTGTGAATGTACGTTAATTAAATGTCCCCCATTTGCACCAGATTGCGTTCTACGCAAGCCCCTCATCGTGAAACCACTAGGTTCAAATCTGTTCTACACAATGCCTTTCCAGCTGACATCCCTGCTCGAATCATCTTACAAGTTAAATCTCTTTAAACACCTCCATTTCACTGCGGCATGAACCCTCGTGTCCTTGATGCTTAGCACAGTGAATGCACGTGAGCTGCTAGGCCCACTGTTTGTCGAGAGACTTCCCAGCACTGTTCATGCATCACACTAATTGGATTTGACGCGGGAAATCGGCGCTGTCATATCTCACCTACCACAGTTCACTTATAAACTTCGGATCGTATGTTTCATCAGGCAAGGGCAAATGTTCAAGTTGATCCTCATAATCCGCAAAAAACTCTTGCACTTGCCAAAGAGTAAATCGAGACATATCCACCTGGATTAACAGTTTTATCTTCAATTTACTGTTGGCCGTAATTCTCACTGGAAGTGTAACAGTCGGGCGGAGCGAGTCCCATCACACAGCTGCTCGAGGCAGGAGGTAGGACGTCCTTCACTTGCAATAGGATTCCAGTCTCCGCGTATGCATTTGCTATTGTTGTTTCCTACTACTAGGTTTTCGCAAAGTTTTCTGAAATATCCACCGTACTCAGGCCATTAGAATTCAGCTTTTAACGACCTAGGAGTACGACGTGCGCGTACACCTAGTACGCACTCGCTATCGTGCAGTTCTTTACTCAGTGGAACTGTTGCAAGAGGCCGCCGTGGACTTTGACTGTACTGGTCGATTCCGTGCCTGATCGCAATGATAACGCCCCCACGGATAATCTAACTGCGGAGTAAATACCAACAATTCCCGGTTTACCGAGTTTTAACATCTCTCATGAGCAGACAAGTGAAAAAAGATATCTACAGGATGAATTCTTCTCGGGTTATCAGCCGAGTGGTGGCGTCGTCTTGTCGCAACGTTTCAGTGAGTTTCGTCATCTTCGCCAGAAGATGATGGGTACGAAACTCATTGAAACGTTGCGACAAGACGACGCCACCACTCGGCTGATAACCCGAGAAGAATTCATCAGTGGAATACGCCGAGAAAGACTGAAATCGAATATAGCTACAAGATGTTTACATGTGAAAGAGAAACAGAAACCATTAATAAACATGTGAAAGAATTACTCGGATTATATATTTATCACTTATGGGTGACAAAATTAATGTGTCACGTCTAAGAATCCTGGCCAAATTTACGTTCGCCAGTGGTAGAAAAGCAGTTGCACCAGTCATTTATATGAGCGGGGACGTTAATTAGAAACGCACGAAGTTAGTGGTATGCAGTCGCACCCGCAAACGAAAGCAGCGCGCCTTAAAGAGGAAACTGCGAGAGGAGACGCTAAGGCGACTCCTTCCCCCGGCTCGAGAGATGACTGCTCCTAGGTTTCTTTACTCAGACAACACAGGGTGTAACCTCTGTAGGGGCATCTACGTGAAACACAGGGACGACCTGCCAGCGATGGCGCACGAGTGGCGTCGCTGCACCGACGTGGAGGGCTGCGCCTGCGGAACGCCGCCCCTCGACGCAGAAGACGCCGCCCGTCTGGCTTCGCCTCCACTTGCAGGCAGCCTGGCTGAGCACACCCGTCCGGCAGGGGCTGGTCGGGGTCGGGGCGGAAGTTCTCCGGTCACAGGGGCAGAAACTTGTTCCTTCAGTCGTGCTCATTTACTGCCTCTAAAATGAAATTGCAAGATGGGATGTGAAAGGTGCTACCTACCGATCTGCAAATTTTACTTTCTTTTTCTTTTATTTCGTGCTCATTCTCGTTTGATCGGAGTGGCGGAAAATTAGCATCGAACAAAAGAAGTCAGCTAGACAACTGGAGGATACGTTTGGTTACCTCAGAGAGCAGAAAAAAAGTGGAAGGAGATTTTCTCGAAGAAAAAGGCAGTGGAACACCCCCGAGCATTTTTTAATCATATAGCGTCACTATTGAAGTATTTTCTTGAGAATAGAAATCGGGCCTGGAGAAAGAAATTTGAGGAAAAATAAAACCACGCCAGAAATCGCAGAGGAAAACTCTTTCAAACTTTAACATGACACATCGCAACATCAGTGATCATTCGTGCACATATTCTCGTCCCGAGCAGCCTACATAATTCGTTCAAACACACATATTGTATTAAATCTACATCGTACATCCACGCTAACAATAACACTCGCTAGAAATTAAAGAAATAGTAAATAGAAACCCTCGGTACCCTGTTTTTTTTTGTGTTAAGAAGAATAAGAAAACAAATGTTACCACACTGAAACAAAAAACAAAGCCTTAGAAGACACGGTCCCATTTTTACACAGACCAGTTCTTTTACACAGTTCACTCCAGCCACTGTCACCAGTGATCATGATGTAATGATGACGACAACACGAACACCCAGTCTCCAGGCAGAGAAAAACGCCCAGCCCGGATGGAAATCGAACCCGAGACCCCGTGACCGAGAGGCAGCAACGCTAGCCACTTTTTATTTATTTACTTTTTTAAATACAACAGAAATATTGATGTAGCCACTAGACCACGAGCTGCGGACTAAATAAATGATGAAACTATTGGCACATTGATTGTACGACTAAGTAATTTAATGGCAATTTTAAGGGTTAAAAAACATATACAAAGCGTAGGAAGTCCCAAAGGAAAAGTACGTTGTACACTTTGTTTCAAAAACATTAGGAACTTGCACAAGTATAGAAATGAAATTGTGGAATCGTCATTGCGTTTATAACGAGTATACACAACAAATATTCATCCTGTCACATGTCCTGTAGAAAAAGACCTACCTGCAGTTGTATTATTGCCCACGTGAGAAAATGTACATTCCAAAGTTCTATTCGACCAAACCTACACGGTGACTCGTTCGAAGGTACAGTCACACAGGTCTGGAATTACGGAGTTCAGTACAAGAAGGACTAGGAATGGATTTGTATTGGAGTCATTACACTAGCAACATTCTAATCGGTTATTCATCTAGGAGATAAGTATGGCTTCTACAGTATCAGTGTATTCACACGGCGCGATAGGGTGACTGTCAGAGAAAGGAAGTGGCGGTTAGCGGCCTCCGTTTGTTTCTCGCTCACTACCAGTACCTGGAACACGTGAGGCAATACTGACCTTACGAGTTATCTTAGAATAAAGATTAAGGAAAGGTAAACCTACGTTTCTAATATTCGTAGACTTACAGAGAGCTTTTGACAATGTTGACTGGAATACTCTCTTTCAAATTCTAAAGCTGGCCGGGGTAAAACAGAGGGAGCGAAAGGCTATTTACAATTTGTACAGAAACCAGATGGCAGTCATAAGAGTCGAGGGGTACGAAAGGGAAGCAGAGATTGGGAAGGGAGTGAGACAGGGTTGTAGCCTCTCCCCGATGTTATTCAATCTGTATATTGAGCAAGTAGTATAGGAAACAAAAGGAAAGTTCGGAGTAGGTATTAAAATCCATGGAGAAGAAATCAAATTTTTGAGGTTCGCCGATGACATTGTAATTCTGTCGGAGACAACAAACGACTTGGAAGAGCAGTTGAACGCAATGGACAGTGTCTTGAAACGAGGATATAAGATGAACATCAACAAAAGCAAAACGAGGATAATGGAATGTAGTCGAATTAAGTCAGGTAGTGCTGAGAGAATTAGATTAGGAAATGAGACACTTAAAGTAGTAAAGGAGTTTTGCTATTTGGGGGGGCAAAATAACTGATGATGGTCGAAGTAGAGAGGATATAGAATGTAGACTGGCGATGGCAAGGAAAGTGTTTCTGAAGAAGAGAAATTTCTTAACATCGAGTGTAGATTTAAGTGTCAGGAAGTAGTTTCTGAAAGTATTTATATGGAGTGTGGTCATGTATAGAAGTGAAACACGGACGATAAATAGTTTGGACAAGAAGAGAATAGAAGCTTTCGAAATGTGGTGCTACAGAAGAATGCTGAAGATTAGATGGGTAGATCACATAACTAATGAGGAGGTACTGCATAAAATTGGGGAGAAGTGGAGTTTGTGGCACAACTTGACTAGAAGAAGGGACCGGTTGGTAGGACATGTTCTGAGGAATCAAGGGATCACAAATTTAGCATTGGAGGGCAGCGTGGAGGTAAAAATCGTAGAGGGAGAGCAATAGGTGAATACACTAAGCAGATTCAGAAGGATGTAGGTTGCAGTAGGTACTGGGAGATGAAGAAGCTTGCACAGGATAGAGTAGAATGGAGAGTTGTATCAAACCAGTCTCAGGACTGCAGACCACAACAACAACACTAGTACCTGCTGTTCAGCTGTGACGACGACGCCAGCCGCCGAGTCGACCGCCGCTGGAGGGCCACCGTGGGCGTGGCCGGCGCGCCGGAGGCTCTGATCCAGTGACGAGGAAATGGCCGCTCTGTTTGTCGAATCCGCGCTGCCGCGGCGTCATTCGAGGGGTGTGGTCGGGTTGTGTGTGGCAGGAAAACTGCGACTCTGCTGCACGCATCAACTGCAGGCACGGGCACGTAGCACGCAGACTCCAGCGTCTGCCCCCGGGGAGGCCGAGGTCACGATCCTCAGCGGACGGAGCCCCGCAGGAGGTCGCCGCTCCGTGTTTGGCTGGCTTTGACAGCATGTTGCCTCTCGCACCGCTCAGAACTTATCGTCTCTACACATAATATACATAACTTACATAGGTTTACATTACACGTGTACATCTTTACAAAAATCTGGACACACAGAATAAACCAAAAGAAACTTGATTGTAAGCAACCAAATAGCGAGCAAAGGAAGATACCGAAATAATCCGCAGACTTCTTCCTCGTCGGTTGCTCGGTTTGTGGAGAAAAGGGGCCAAACTAATGCGTCATCAGTCCCGCTATTTCCTGAAGATCACTTCTAACACTATGAAATTGAAGAATATAACGTCTGGCTCTAGAGATTTAAAAACTTTAAATCGACTATGAAACTTAATAGCCGCAAACACATCCGAAATAGAGCGTTCCTTTCCTTGCAAACGCAAATTCAGATTATTGAAATGATTAGTAAAATCCGTGGGAAATGCTAACTCTACAATGAAATGAACACCCTTAGCTGCTTACGGGCGTTGACATAGGTCAATCGGGACAGATGAAACTGTGTGCCCCGACCGGGACTCGAACCCGGGATCTCCTGCTTACATGGCGGACGCTCTATCCATCTGAGCCACCGAGGACACAGAGGATAGCGCGACTGCAGGGATTTATCTCTGGCACGCCTCCCGCGAAACCCACATTCTCAACGTATTGTCCCGCACTACATTCGTAGTGCCCCCGCCCATTATACTCATTACTCGCGGCGCGTTGCCGATTCCCGTAAGATTTCGGGCTCTGTTTGTGCATTCGACCAGAAGAAGAAGATGGTCAAGTGGCCGATGAGCCTCAACTATATATATATTAAGATGGTATCTGTTCTTTCTTTTTTTATATATATATATATATATATATATATATATATATATATATATATATATATATATATAAAATGCTAACTCCAGTTTTCAAAAACGTGAATCCCTGAGCTTCTTTTTAAATTCGGTAGCAAAATAGGCACAGTAATAACCACAGTCAAAACCAGAATAATAGCCACGGTAGTAACAAAAATGACAACCTGAACGACAGTGCAATATTAAGGAGAGCAAATCTGAACAAAACAACGAGAGCGAGCTGTGTGTCTTCGAAGTCTGACAGCCAGTGAATGTGCTACAGCTGACGGTTTGAGTTCACAGTCTGAGAGCCTGACCCATTCGACTGTTGGTAAGGAAGCGAGCCATAGCCTGCAGCGAGGCCGTGGTTGCATCGCGCGACTACAGCCGGAGGGGCGGGGGGGGGGGGGGGGGGAGAGGCTCCCGAGCCACGCTCTGTCTGCCGGCAGCAGCCCATGTCAAAAGCTACCCAGAAATTTTTCACACCTGAAGAATACACCGAAAGAAATGCACTGTCAAAATTTTGGCTGCTAAGGAGCATTGCAAGTATCTAAAAAAAAATGTCATGTTACTCGTTTTTGTCGTACGAGGAACCACTTATAACAGGGCTTTGTACACAGCCCTTCCTGTCTTGCGCACGATCCGGGGAATAAACGGACATAGCCGTGACAAGATACGGTAGCGCCAAATCCGGAGTTCACACACGCGAATTTTAAACTCCAGAAACGTCCCAAGTAACTCCCAGTTCGTACTGACACTAGCAGTGGAAACGACGTTAAGGCAGTGTATTATGATACATACGTAGACAGACGACTTCCATTAATAGGTACTTTTATTTGTCGACATGAAATATTTCATAAAAATTCCTGTAGCACGGTTCTTATGAAAATTTTCTAAAATTGCATTTTTAACTGACAATGAAACAGCTCTGTGTATATTCCCTCAGTCATCACACAAGTGCGAAATGAGTGTTGGATGACGGAAACAAAATTTTTCCTTACACAAGGCACACCTTATAAAAGATACGTTAATGCATTCAGGCACTTTACAATAATTACTACTTTTAGTTAGACGGAATTGGGAAAGAGTAACAAATGCTCGTGGTCGTTGTTCTGTATGCTGTGCTGCGTAACAGGCATATTTGTTGAAAACTATAAAGTTTGATCCTGCAAATTGACAATGTAGAAATAACTCAAGTTTGACAGCAAATTCCTTAAATTACAAAGAACTGTCGGAAATTATAATGTCTGACAATTTTATAAATAATGATTTACATTTTATTGAGGGTCTGAATCACACCATTAGTTTTCGGCCCAATCTAAATTATGTTAACAGTCTTTCGTCCAATAAAAACAGTTTATTATTTTCTGCAACTGGAAAGAAGACGTTTTGGAAGTAATACTGAAAATTATTCTCTCCAACATCCAGATTTTGCTACGTCGATTATAAGATTTTTACAACTCAAAAGTCTTATTTTTTTAAAATTTTTTTCCCTAATTTTCCTCGAGGTTCCTGAACACAGGAACAGTAATCCACTGATACTTATTACCACTGACATTTTTGTATATGAATGTTGTATAGCGTTAATCGACTGCACAAGCGACTCTGTATCTCTTTTCGGTCGAAATGATACGTGCGGTTTGCACACATTTCTTGCACGGAACCTAACAGATTGACTTAATACACGGCGCTTTAGAGGGTTACGAGAAACTAGGGATTTGTCTGTAGCGCCAGCTATCGGCGGAACCTCCCCTGAACGTTTACTTCAGGTCAGCTTCGTAATTTTGCGACCTCTCCTACTCGTTTACTTCAGGTAAACTTAGTAATTTTACTACTTCTTATTCGGTGTAATTTTCTGAATGTGTGTACCCACGTCGAAGAAAGTTGGAAATCAGTAATGTTCATCTCATCTGTAATTCAGAAGGCCTGGTCTTGTAGATTTCGACTGATAATGGTGCACTGGCTCTCACGAGCAGTTCCATATCTTTTCCTTTCACACATTTTCGAGTTTCATTTTGGCGCCTGCTTCGTACCGCGTGTAAATCTTTCTTCCGTTTATACATCTCATGTTCAGATTTTGCGAATCGAAATCGACTTTAGATACGGCTTAACTTTAAACATTTTCTTCGTTTTACCAAAAAATTTAGAGCCTTTACATTATCACTGTAATCTATTACTCTCCATATTTTCTTTGGTCTAGCAATGTACTTTATTTTTGCTCTGAACTTTATCACAACAATAATCGTTAGAACCACAGCTCAAGGTGTCGTCAGAATTACTTCCTCTTTCTTTTAATTCTTCCTCAACTTCTAAAGATCGACGTTATTCGAATGAATGTCGAAAAAATCGACCAATAAACAACACGTGTGTTAGGTCTTCAGGAGAAGCAGGTGATATCGTTTACATAAAAAAATTCTTGTTATTTTATCTTTGTGACGTTGATAACATTAATTGAATGTCACATTACAGTCAAACAATGGAACCTGCACAAATACAAATGCTACGCTGAAACAACAAAGGATCTCGTATAGGCATGCGCATCCAAATACAGAGAGATGCAAAAATTTCTTAATTTGTTTTTAGTTAAATTGAAATAACCGAGAGAAGATTAAACTTTTTAATTTTATTTTCACTTAAACTGCTGAGTGAAACTGAATGCAAGTGTCACTTTGCTAGTCTTTATCATTACATTTCTGACCTACAGAATTTGCCCTGACTAACAGAACTTACACTTTTCTTATTAATTAATCTCACAACATTCAACGGTAACGCGAACTGACTTCTTTAAAATTAACTCAAAAGAATGGCCCTGAATTAGAAGAAATCCTAACAATAACCCATACATATCGTAAATCACATTGTAATTTTGTCAGAGACAGTAAACGACTAGGAAGAGCAGTTGAACGTTGAACGGTATGGACAGTGTCTTGAAAGGAGGATATAAGATGAACATCAACAAAAGAAAAACGAGGATAATGGAATGTGGTCGAATTAAGTCGGACGATGCTGAGGGAATTAGATTAAGAAATGAGACACTTAAAGTAGTAAAGGAGTTTTGCTATTTGGGGAGCAAAATAACTGATGATGGTCGAAGTAGAGAGGATATAAAATGTAGACTGGCAATGGCAAGGATAGCGTTTCTGAAGAAGAGCAATTTGTTAACATCGAGTATAGATTTAAGTCTCAGGAAGTAGTTTCTGAAAGTATTTGTATGGAGTGTAGCCATGTATGGAAGTGAAACATGGACGATAAATAATTTAGACAAGAAGAGAATAGAAGCTTTCGAAATAAGGTACTACAGAAGACTGCTGAAGATTAGATGTGTAGATCACATAACTAATGAGGAGGTATTGAATAGAATTGGAGAGAAGAGAAGTTTGTGGCACAACTTGACTAGAAGGAGGGATCGGTTGGTAGGACATGTTCTGAGGCTTCATGGGGTCACCAATTTGGTATTGGAGGGCATCGTGGAGGGTAAAAATCATAGAGCGAGACCAAGAGATGAATACACCAAGCAGATTCAGAAGGATGTAGGTTGCAGTATGTACTGGGAGATGAAGAAGCTTGCACAGGATAGAGTAGCATGGAGAGCTGCATCAAACCAGTCTCAGGACTGAAGACCACAACAACAGCATCGTAAATCACTTACCTCACAGAACATCATCATGACATGAACTGTAGCGATACAAGCGCCATTTTTTTTTTTCATCAGTCTACTGACTGGTTTGATGCGGCCCGCCACGAATTCCGTTCCTGTGCTAACCTCTTCATCTCAGAGTAGCACTTGCAACCTACGTCCTCAATAATTTGCTTGACGTATTCCAATCTCTGTCTTCCTCTACAGTTTTTGCCCTCTACAGCTCCCTCTAGTATCATGGAAGTCATTCCCTCATGTCTTAGCAGATGTCCTATCATCTTGTCCCTTCTCCTTATCAGTGTTTTCCACATATTCCTTTCCTCTCCGATTCTGCGTAGAACCTCCTCATTCCTTACCTTATCAGTCCACCTAATTTTCAACATTCGTCTATAGCACCACATCTCAAATGCTTCGATTCTTTTCCGTTCCGGTTTTCCCACAGTCCATGTTTCACTATCATACAATGCTGTACTCCAGACGTACATCCTCAGAAATTTCCTCCTCAAATTAAGGCCGGTATTTGATATTAGTAGACTTCTCTTGGCCAGAAATGCCTTTTTTGCCATAGCGAGTCTGCTTTTGATGTCCTCCTTGCTCCGTCCGTCATTGGATATTTTAGTGCCTAGGTAGCAGAATTCTTAAACTTCACTGACTTCGTGACCATCAATCCTGATGTTAAGTATCTCGCTATTCTCATTCCTACTACTTCTCATTACTTTCATCTTTCTCCGATTTACTCTCAAACCATACTGTGTACTCATTAGACTGTTCATTCCGTTCAGCAGATCATTTAATTCTTCTTCAATTTCACTCAGGATAGCAATGTCATCAGCGAATCGCATCGTTGATATCCTTTCACCTTGTATTTTAATTCCACTTCTGAACCTTTCTTTTATTTCCATCATTGCTTCCTCGATGTACAGATTGAAGAGTAGGGGCGAAAGACTACAGCCTTGTCTTACACCCTTCTTCATACGAGCACTTCGTTCTTGATCGTCCACTCTTATAATTCCCTCTTGGTTGTTGTACATATTGTATATGACCCGTCTCTCCCTATAGCTTACCCCTACTTTTTTCAGAATCTCGAACAGCTTGCACCATTTTATATCGTCGAACGCTTTTTCTAGGTCGACAAATCCTATGAAAGTGTCTTGATTTTTCTTTAGTCTTGCTTCCATTATTAGCCGTAACGTCAGAATTGCCTCTCTCGTCCCTTTACTTTTCCTAAAGCCAAACTAATCGTCACCTAGCGCATTCTCAATTTTCTTTTCCATTCTTCTGTGTATTATTCTCGTAAGCAGCTTCGATGCATGAGCTGTTAAGCTGATTGTGCGATAATTCACGCCCTTGTCAGTCTTGCCGTCCTCGGAATTGTGTGGATGATGCTTTTCCGAAAGTCAGATGGTATGTCGCCAGACTCATATATTCTACACACCAACGTGAATAGTCGTTTTGTTGCCACTTCCCCCAATGATTTTAGAAATTCTGATGGAATGTTATCTGGCCCTTCTCCCTTATTTGACCGTAAGTCCTCTAAAGCTCTCTCTTCTAAATCGACTCCTGTTTCTTCTTCTATCACATCAGACAAATCTTCACCCTCATAGAGGCTTTCAATGTATTCAATCCACCTATCTGCTCTCCCCTCTGCATTTAACAGTGGAATTCCAGATGCACTCTTAATGTTACCACCGTTGCTTTTAATGTCAACAAAGGTTGTTTTGACTTTCCTGTATGCTGAGTCTGTCCTTCCGACAATCATATCTTTTTCGATGTCTTCACATTTTTCCTGCAGCCATTTCGTCTTAGCCTCCCTGCACTTCCTATTTATTTCATTCCTCAGCGACTTGTATTTCTGTATTCCTGATTTTCCCGGAACATGTTTGTACTTCCTCCTTTCATCAATCAAAAAAATGGTTCAAATGGGTCTGAGCACTATGGGACTCAACTGCTGAGGTCATTAGTCCCCTAGAACTTAGAACTAGTTAAACCTAACTAACCTAAGGACATCACAAACATCCATGACCGAGGCAGGATTCGAACCTGCGACCGTAGCGGTCTTGCGGTTCCAGACTGCAGTTCCTTTAACCGCACGGCCACTTCGGCCGGCTTTCATCAATCAACTGAAGTATTTCTTCTGTTACCCATGGTTTCTTCGCAGCTACCTTCTTTGTACCTATGTTTTCCTTCTCAACTTCTGTGATGGCCCTTTTTAGAGATGTCCGTTCCTCTTCAACTGTACTGCCTACTGCGCTATTCCTTATTGCTGTATCTATAGCGTTAGAGAACTTCAAAAGTATCTCGTCATTCCTTAGTGTTTCTGTATTCCACTTCTTTGCGTATTGATTCTTCCTGACTGATGTCTTGAACTTCAGCCTACTCTTCATCACTACTATATTGTGATCTGAGTTTATATCTGTTCCTGGGTACGCCCTACAATCCAGTATCTGATTTCGGAATCTCTGTCTGACCATGATGTAATCTAATTGAAATCTTCCCGCATCTCCCGGCCTTTTCCAAGTATACGTCCTCCTCTTGTGATTCTTGAACAGGGTATTCGCTGTTACTAGCAGAACTCAATTAGTCTTTCTCCTCTTTCATTTCTTGTCCCAAGCCCATATTCTCCTGTAACCTTTTCTTCTACTCCTTCCCCTACAACTGCATTCCAGTCGCCCATGACTATTAGATTTTCGTCCCCCTTTACATACTGCATTACCCTTTCAATATCCTCATAGACTTTCTCTATCTGTTCATCTTCAGCTTGCGACGTCGGCATGTATACCTCAACTATCGTTGTCGGTGTTGGTCTGCTGACGATTCTGATTAGAACAACCCGGTCACTGAACTGTTCACAGTAACACACCCTCTGCCCTACCTTCCTATTCATAACGAATCCTACACCTGTTATACCATTTTCTGCTGCTGTTGATATTACCCGATACTCATCTGACCATAAAACCTTGTCTTCCTTCCACTTCACTTCACTGACCCCTACTATATCTAGATTGAGCCTTTGCATTTCCCTTTTCAGATTTTCTAGTTTCCCTACCACGTTCAAGCTTCTGACATTCCACGCCCCGACTCGTAGAACGTTATCCTTTCGTTGATTATTCAATCTTTTACTCATGGTAACCTCCCCCTTGGCAGTCCCCTCCCGGAGATCCGAATGGGGGACTATTCCGGAATCTTTTGCCAATGGAGAGATCATCATGACACTTCTTCAATTACAGGCCACATGTCCTGTGGATACACGTTACGTGTCTTTAATGCAGTGGTTTCCATTGCCTTCTGCATCCTCATGTCGTTGATCATTGCTGATTCTTCCGCCTTTACGGGCAATTTCCCACCCCTAGGACAAGAGAGTGCCCTGAACCTCTATCCGCTCCTCCGCCCTCTTTGACAAGGCCGTTGGCAGAATGAGACTTACTTCTTATGCGGGAAGTCTTCGGCCGCCAATGCTGGTTATTTATCAAAATTTAGGCAGTGGCGGGGATAGAACCCGGGACCGAAGACGTTTTTGATTATGATTCAAAGACGCTACCCCTTTTTTTTTTTTTTTTTTTTTTTTTTTTTTTATGTTTAAGAAAGTGGGGGAGGGCGCGGAAGGCAGAGCGATCAGGGGTCGTAACCCGAGGCCTGGTCGCAGTGTCCCCCTCGTCCGTCAAGGAATCAGGGATGGGAAGGGGAAATCTTTTGTGGGAATTATTGTTTATTTATTTATTTTTATTTACTGTTTTAATACATTCTTAATGTGGTTTTCCTTTATACCACAACAAAAATAAATGTATCTAGCACCGCATCGTGCTCTGAGAAAAAGAAAACAATATCTCGGCACGTTCCTACACCGAGGTAATGTATATGGGGAAAACGAAAAAAAGTGCTTCATACAGGATACAGAAGGGTGTGTCGCTACTCTCCTTACGCTTCATCATCCAGGTACGTCTTCACGTATATCATGTTATTCCACCGAGAATCGAACTTAGTCATGTCAGCTCACTCAATGGGTATCTTCTCCTACCTGTTGATGATCCAGCTGCGCGGAGGGTCGCGTAGGGCACTCCCTAAGTAATTAGAAAAATACTGTCTGTATTTTGGGTTCCGTACGATCTTGCAATGACGTTCTTGTAGGTAGTTCCAAAAGTCTAATACATCTTTAGGTCCATCGTGAAATAAGTAGTGTACCGCATGCGCACGGATCCACGTGACAGCGTTGGTCTTGGCGCGCGGGAAATACTGTTGATCCGGAAATAGTAGAAACCGAGGTGTAATGTGTGCCGGAGTCACTCGTAGAAAATACGACAAAATTTGTCGCACCAAGCGCCATACGTCTTCTGCCGCGCCACATGTGAGACGGTGTTCGTCCGTGTCTGGTATCCCGCAGTCTACGCAGAGAGGCGATTCCGCCATGTTTATCTTGTGGAGGCGTGATCGGGTGATCTGTTTACCATTGACTGTGATGTACCATGTGGATCGGACGGCTGTGTCCAGTGGAATCGCGTGAATCGTCTTCCACACCACCTTCCAATTAACCTGAGGGCTTTTCGTCTCCACGATGTTTGGTGGGCGCCTCTGCTGTAGGACATGATATATATCCCGCGCCGACGCCTGTTTCGTCGGTGGTACTGCGATACGGAAATAGCTGTGTTCAATGTAAAAGTTCCCGAAGTAGTAGAAGGGTGAGGGTATGTCTTGCGTCGTCAGTGGGGGCATAATGGACGGCGGAGCTAAGGACTCCAACAACAAACCTGTCAAACTTTCCGGGTGGTGGCGCCACAGCTTGTTGTGTGAGCTGACATACAGGGACACAGCTCTGTCGTGGACATGGACTAGGCCAAGACCTCCCCTTTCTGGGGGAAGGGTCAGTGACTCATAACTGACTTTGAAGAGCATGCCTGTACTGACATAGGATCCGAATGCCGCTAATAGACGTCGAGCCATCAGTAACGGTATTGGGAGAACACGCGCTATGTGTGGAAGGCGCGATGCGAGGTAAAGATTAACGAAGTGTGTCCTTTGGAGAATGTCGAGGGTCCGCAGACGAAGGTTGAAGATCTGGACCCGAATTTGTTGTAATAAGCGGCGGTAGTTAAGAGCCGCGGTGCGCCGTATGTCGTCGTGAAACTCTATTCCGAGACATTTGATAGTGCCACGAAGCTGTAGGGGTTCGACACACGCTGGGGTCAACCCGTCTCCTATGGCCATGGCGACCGATTTGGCGACGTTGAGACAGCTGCCGGAAGCCACACCGTACGTGGTAATCCATTCTAGTGCTCTGTTGACATCATCGCGATTGCGGAACACGAGAACCAGGTCGTCTGCATATGCTGTACAGCGAAATGTGACGTCACGTAGGGTAAGACCGGTGAGGCGTTGACGGAGACCACAGAGGAGCGGTTCCAGTGCCAGAGCATATAGTAACGTCGACAAGGGGCAGCCTTGACGGACGGAGCGGAAAATCGGGAGGGACTGCGAGAGACGCCCGTTAACGAGCACTTTGGAAGTCGCTCCTCGGAGTAGGCGCATCACGACGGCTGTGAATTGCTGTGGGTACTGCATGTGCTGGAGAACGGACGTTAGGTATGCGTGATCCACTCGATCAAACGCTTGGCTAAAATCTAGTGATGCCAGCGCTCCCGGGACGCGGCGTGCCCTGGCTAGGGCTATTAAGTCACGGTATCGACACAGTGCTGTGTGGATGTTGTTGATACCCCCTAGGGAAGTCTGATCTGGCGAGATGACGTAAGGTAGGGTCGGTCGTAGACGGTTTGCTAATAGTCTGGTGAATATCTTCATGTCGCAGTTGACGAGTGTTAGCGGGCGGTAATCTTGTATTCGAGCCCCACCTTTAGGCTTGTGAACCGGTATAATTATTCCTTCTACGAAGGTCGCAGGGAGCGGCACCGCGGGGGACATAAGCTCCCGACAGATGTCTGTTAACTTAGGAGCCAGTAAATACTGAAAAGTTCTATAAAACTCCACAGGGAGCCCGTCGGGGCCAGGAGACTTATTCGCCGCTCCTTTACCGATGGCGTCGATAACTTCGTCTTCCGTAATGTCGTTCAATAATTCAGTTTGTAAATCCTGTGGGACAATGCCGTAAACCAGTTGTGAGACTGCTGTCACCGTCATCGGGTCGGAACATTGAGCAGAATAAAGTCGTGCGTAATGGTCGAAGAAGGCTGCAGCAATATCGCGTTGTGTGGTGTGATGAAGGCCGTCCTCAGTGGTGATGGCATGTATCAGCGCCCGTCTTCGCAGTGTACGTTCTCGGATGACGTGGTACATGGTGGGTCGTTCCGTTGCGAGTCTGTCTTGTGTCCGCGCTCGGACGATCGTCCCTTCGAGGTGTCGGCGCATATGGGCTACGATCTGTGCTTTCGCACGCTGAACTGTCAGCTGTCGTTCCGGTGTGGGTGGCAAGGAGGCGCATTCGCGAAGGACGGTGAAATAAAAATCAAGGGTCTGTCGCCTCCAAGCAGCAGTCTCACGACCATACGTAATAAAGGTTCGCCGTAGGGCCGGCTTGGCGCAGGTTAACCACCAACTAATCGACGTAGGATACGTTGGGAGGCGGCGGACGCACAAACTCCACGTGTCTTCGATGGCGCGTCGACAATCCGGAGAAGCGAGATGAGCAAGGTTTAATTTCCAGGGATGTCGGCTGCGCCACACCCGTTGGCGACGAAGGGTGACGGCACATATATAGGCCTCGTGATCAGAGAAGGCTACTGGCCACACCTCCGCGTCACTCACCGTTGCCGCGAGAGAACGGGAGACGTAAATCCTATCGATGCGACTAGACGAGTGACTCGTGAAATGGGTGTATCCCGGTCTATTTCCTCGGACATGTTCCCATGTATCTACTAGCTGGAGATCGCCGATGAGTGTCCCAAGTTCTGGGCACGGTGAATGGCGTGGCAGCTGATCTTTAGGTGCTTGGGTGCAATTGAAATCGCCCCCTAATATCAAGTCATCGTGCCTGCCCTGAAAAAGCGGTGCTATTCCTTCTGCGAAGAAGAGCGATCGGTCACGACGGCGATTCGTTCCGGAAGGGGCGTACACATTGATAAACCGGACGCCTTGCACCGTTACGGCCATTCCTCTAGCGTCGGGGAGATATCGGACTTCGTCCGCCTCGAGGCCCTCTCTGAGGAGAATGGCGACTCCACTGTTAGTTGGCGAGGCGTGGGACACATGAGCCGTATAACCATACATACCCGGGAAATCTTCGACGAAGACTTCTTGGAGAAAGACAATGTCAACGTCTGCTGCATTGAGCATGTCTTGGAGCAGCGACAACTTCGTACGTGTCCGAATGGTGTTAATGTTGATGGTCGTTAAGCGATAGGTTTGTAGATCGTCTCCTGCGGTGGGGGCTGCCGTCAGTGTCGCCGTAAAAAGTGGGGCCTGTGATCTGCTGGCCGCGTCCGCGCCGTCATCTGTTGCTACTCTGGAGGGGCCGAGGTGTGGGAGGAGAGATCCCTCTCCTCATCCACCACAGCGGCCGTAGAATCGTCTTCAATGTCATCCGCCCAAGGTCCGCAAGTTAACGGTGGCTGCGGTAGAACACTTGTGGGCTGAGTGACTAAGGGTGAATCCGCAGTTGTTTCCGGTTGTGTACCAACGGCGGGCGCTGTGCTGGCCATCCGTTTGTCCGAGGGAGCGGAAACGGATTTGTCAAAATCAGACAAAGTGACAGGTGAGGGCGATCTCGTGTCATCCATTCTCCTCGTCGTTTCGTCGGCCGTCCGGTCGTCAACTGGAGAAGACGTCCGCTGGAGGCAATCGTCTGAGGGTGTGCGACGTCGCTTTTTATGTTTTCTCGGTGACCTTTGTTTGCGGACGTGGGTTTCTGAGTCCGAAAGAGTTTGTGGTTCCCGCATAGCATCCCCCTCAGGGAGAAAGGCAGAGGTCGGTACAACCCTAGCGTCGAGTTCCATTCTCTCGTCCGAATCTTCTTGTGGAGTCGATGGGCGGCGTTCTTCAACCCCTGCAGACACAGTAATGGTGTTGGTCAATCCAGGACCGGCGACAGGTGCGCATTCTAACGCTTCCTGTCTCCCGGGGGGGTTGTCGTCTGTCATGACGGTCGATCGTGTCACCTCTGCGTAATTGAGGGGGAGGGCCGTGAGCGTAGGAGGTGGTGTCGTGTCATGCAATGGAAGTTGTGTAATCCGACGTTGAATACACGCCGAGCGGACATGACCCTCCTGGCCGCAACCAGAACAAGTACGAGGTTGGCCGTCGTACATTATTATTGCTCGACAGCCACCTATGACTAAGTAGGACGGCACATGTTTCTTTAATTCAATTTTTACTTGTCGGACGCCGTTGAGGACTTGGTACGTCTCGAAGGTGTTCCATTTTTCGGCCACGTGGCTAATTACCGTCCCATAAGGGCGGAAAGCTGAGGTAACGACGTCCGGTGGTACTTCGAAAGGGAGTTCGAAGACTCTTAGTGTGCGTAATCCTAGTCCAGCATGGTCAACAGTAACCTCTCCGATGTGACCATCGGAGTGTTTGAACTTGAGAGTGTTCGCGCATCTGTTCACAACTGCGTGACATAACTCGTCATCGACCATCTTGACGTAAACGACGCTGCTTGTGATGGATAGGTGGATACCGATGATGTGCTGTGTTGGTATTTGAACTTCGTCACGGATAAATCGTTCGACTTCAAAGGCTCGTGGTCGTGCGTAGTCGGGCTGGAAGCTGATCTTGATGGTAGCTTTTCTGTACGAATGAGCCATGGCGACTCAGTGTTAACGGACGCGAGTATTAGCTGCGGCGAGGAAGTAAACAAACTACGCGCGCTCGCGACTCTGCCGACGGGACCGCGACTCTGCGGACGGGACGTAAACAAGACGTCCTCGCCGCTCACCGGCCGAAAGCAGACTGACCCCTAGACCACGGGGCTGGCCGATACTGCCAGCGAAGTAAGAGATTCCAACTACTGAAGGCTCTTAAAAAAATTGTTGCAGAGCAAACAATGTATTTAGCAGATTTTTACCTTTATCAAGTGACAACCAGTCCAAAAAAAAAAAAAAATATAACCATCAGTAATAAATCTCCATGACGGATACACATTCAGACCGTCCGCTCGCGCTAATACTGCAAACCTCCAACACTGATAATTATTAACCTCTAAACCTCGATCACTGCAGACTACTCACTCCCAACTTCCATCACTGCTGGCCGTTCACCTCCAACTGCGAGTCCGACCAGCTACAGAGTCTCTTACAGAGTTATTAATGCAGTGCGCAATATAGCGCTGCCAACATACAAACACATGGACAGCCCACTTACAGTGTAAAGAGGCACAATACGGCGCTGCAGTCGGAAACGCCTATATAAGACAACAAGTGTGTGGCGCAGTTTTTAGACAGATTACGCTGCTATAGCGGCAGGTTATCGAGATTGAAGGGAGTTCGAACGTGCACGTACGATGGGACACAATATATACGACGTAGCGATGAAGTGGGGATTTTCCCGTAAGTGCATTTCACGAGTGTATCATGAATATCGGGAATGTGGTAAAAACATTGAATCTCCGACATCTCTGTGACCTGAAAAAGATCCTACAAGAACGGGACCAACGAAGATTGAAGAGAATCATCGTCCAATGTGACAGAAGTGCAACCCTTTCGCAATTTACCTGCAGATTTCAATGTTGGGGCATCAACATGTTTAAACAGTTCCACTGGCCACCAGACTCCTCAGACGTGAACGTTATTGAGCATATCTGGGATGCCTTGCAACGTACTGTTCGGAAGAGATGTCCACCCGCTCGTGTCTCTTACGGATTTATGGACAGCTCTGCAGGATTCGTGGTGTCAGTTCCCTCCAACACTGCTTGAGACATTAGTCCAGTCCATGCCACGCCATGGTGTGGCACTTCAGCGTACTCGCGAGGGCCCTACACGATATTAGGAAGGTGTACCAGTTTATTTGGCTCTTCAGTGTGTTAGCAAGCATATATGAAGCACGTGTATGCGTAACTCCTCATAGGAACTGAAATTCGCTTTACAAACTATGATCGCATTGCGCTGTGTTACCTGTTGATCAATGGGCAATTAATCGAGGACATGTGCCTGCCATGTTGTGCATGCGCTGCTTGATACAGCTACGGTAGGGATGTAGGTGTCTCCAGCCACCTAGCGAGCTTCGAATTTGGCAATTCCCAAAATATATTTCAAAAATACTTGCAATGTGCCTTAGCAGCAAAGCTTTGACATTGTGTTTCTTTCGGTGTACTCTTCCTTTACTAAACATGTCGGACTGGAGCGTTCCCTTGTAAGGCAGTGGCGCCTAGAACGAGCCGGTGCTCGTCCCGGCCCCTTGTCTGCGACGGCTTCACCCCCCGGGCTGGCGGTCCCATCTGCGTCGGTGGCTGCCTAGGTGTGTTTGCAACGAGGTCCACAGCCCAACTGACTTAGTTCATACTCGCGCCGCAGATAGTCGTCTGCGAATACCCTAATGAATGTAACTGAACACATGTGACACCCACTTCACGCTTCTAACGTATGAATTACCTAAGTACTTAATTCCAATTCAATTTTAATCGTATTCAATACTGAATGTACCATTTCGATATTCAGTGATTAAATGAGAAGTTCCACATTTTCCCAGTAGGAGCGCACTTCATGACGTTGCATCCCCGCACCCCTAGCATGCTACTGCATTAGTCACGTGATTCGACGTCATAAAAACTATATAAACCAAACCACAACGCCACTGCTCCTGTGCTTGTTCCAGTGCCTTTAACATCACTAAACTTTATCTTCCGCGATGAAGCGAACAGGATCCGCCAGCAGCATCCACAGTCGCAGTGGCAGCAGCAAGCGCTGCCGAGTGGACGAAGTTCAGTTACCTGGTAAGTACATTTTCAGTGTTCAGATATCTGTTTTGGCCACAGTCCACTGACTCTTCCATCCTTTAACTCAGTGTATGCGTGTTATATCTGTTTTGGACCGCACTGTATACAGAATGCTGCGTCCTTTAACAGATTGTATGTGTGTGTGTCTATGTGTTCAGTGTCTCTATGTTATATCTGTTTTGGACCGCATTCTACTCAGATTGCTGAGCCCTTTAACACATTCTATCTTTCTGTTATGTGTTATGTTTGTTTTGGTACGCATTCTATTCGGAATGCTGTGTCATTAAACACATTTGTGTTATGTGTTATATCTGTTTAGAGTCGCAGATTGCAGACTCATTGCCGGCTAGTGTGGCCGTTCAGTTCTAGGCGCTTCAGTCTGGAACCGCGTGACCGCTACGGTCGCAGGTTCGAATCCTGCCTCGGGCATGGATGTGTGTCATGTCCTTAGGTTAGTTAGATTTAAGTAGTTCTAAGTTCTGGGGGACTGATGATCACAGATTTTAAGTCCCATAGTGCTCAGAGCCATTTGAACCATTTTTTTGCTGAGTCATTTAACAGATTCTATGTCTGTGAGTCCCTTTTTATATCTGTTTTGGACCGCATTCTACCCAGATTTCTGAGCCCTTTAACAGATTCTGTGTCATGTGTTATATCCGTTTTGGACTGCAGATTCCTGAGTCATTTAACAAATTCTATGTCTGTGTGGCTCTGTGTTCAGTGTCTCTATGTTATATCTGCTTTTGAACTGCTGAGCCCTTTAAGTGACTGCCTGTAAGTAAGTGTTTGCTGCAGAGATTTCCTTCCATATCACATACACTACAGGCCATTAAAACTGCTACACCAAGCAGAAATGCAGACGATAAACGGGTTTTCATTGGACAAATATACTACAACTTAACATGTGATTACATTTTCACGCAATTTGGGTGCATAGATCATGAGAAATCAGTACCCAGAACAACCACCTCTAGCCGTAATAACGGCCTTTATACGCCTGGGCATTGAGTCCAACAGGACTTGGATGGTGTGTACAGATACAGCGGCCCATGCAGCTTCAACACGATACCACAGTTCATCAAGAGTAGTGACTGGCGTACTGTGACGAGCCAATTGCTCGGCCACCATTGACCAGACGTTTTCAATTGGCGAGAGATCTAGAGAATGTTCTGGCCAGGGCAGCAGTCGAACATTTTCTGTATCCAGAAAGGTACGTACAGGACCTGCAACATACGGTCGTGCATTATCCTGCTGAAATGTAAGGTTTCGCAGGGATCGAATGAAGGGTAGAGCCACGGTTCGTAACACATCGAAACGTAACCTCCACTGTTCAAAGTGCCGTCAATGCGAACAAGAGGTGGCCGAGACATGTAACCAGTGGCACCCCATACCACCACGCTGGGTGATACGCCAGTTTGGCGATGACGAGTACACGCTTCCAATGTGCGTTCACCGCGATGCCGCCAAACACGGATGCGACCATCATGATGCTGTAAACAGAACCTGGATTTATCCGAAAAAATGACGTTTTGCCATTCGTGCACCCAGGTTCGTCGTTGAGTACACCATTGCAAGCGCTCCTTTCTGTGATGCACCGTCAAGGGTAACCGCAGCCACGGTCTCCGAGCTGGTAGTCCGCGCTGCTATAGACGTCGTCGAACGGTTCGTGGAGATGGTTGTTGTCTTGGAAACGTAGCCATCTATTGACTGAGGGATCGGGACGTGGCTGCACGGTCCGTTACAGTCACGCGGATAAGATGCCTCTCATCTCGACTACTAGTGATACGAGGCCGTTGGGATCCAGCACGCCGTTGCGTATTACCCTCCTGAACCCACCAATTCCATATTCTGCTAACAGTCATTGGATCTCTACCAACGCGAGCAGCAATGTCGCGATACGATAAACCGCAATCGCGATAGGCTACAATCCGACCTTTATCAGAGTCGGAAACGTGATGGTACGCATTTCTCCTCCTTACACGAGGCATCACAACAACGTTTCACCATGCAACGCCGGTCAACTGCTGTTTGTGTATGAGAAATCGGTTGGAAACTTTCCTCATGTCATCGCGTTGTAGGTGTCGCTACCGGCGCCAACCATGTGTGAATGCTCTGAAAAGCTAATCATTTGCATATCACAGCATTTTCTTCCCTTCGGTTAATTTTCGCGTCTGTAGCACGTCATCTTCATGGTGTAGCAGTTTTAATGGCCTGTAGTGTATTATCCTCAGTCTTTTCGATGTTTCCAGATTACATCCCGCAAATGCTGACTGAGCTAGACCGGCAAAAAAAATGGCTCTGAGCACTAGGTGACTCAACTCCTGAGGTCATCAGTCCCCTAGAACTTAGAAGTACTTAAACCTAACTAACCTAAGGACATCACACACATCCATTCCCAAGGCAGGATTCGAACTTGCGACCGTAGCGGTCCCGCGGTTCCAGACTGTAGCGCCTACAACCGCTCGGCCACTCCGGCCGGCAGCTAGACCAGCAGGTAGAGATGGAGAGGCCCCAAGCACAGCATGAATGTAAGTACATCTGTAAAAAAAAAGTAAAAAAGAGAGAGAGAGAGAGAGAGGGAGGGAGAAAGAACGTACTTCCTATATTAAATAATTTCCTGTAATACATATATAGGTCCCCCCTGAACCATGGACCTTGCCGTTGGTGGCGAGGCTTGCGTGCCTCAACGATACAGATAGCCGTACCGTAGGTGCAACCACAACGGAGGGGTATCTGTTGAGAAGCCAGACAAACGTGTTGTTCCTGAAGAGGGGCAGCAGCCTTTTCAGTAGTTGCAGGGGCAACAGTCTGGATGATTGACTGATCTGGCCTTGTAACACTAACCAAAACGGCCTTGTTGTGCTGGTACTGCAAACGGCTGAAAGCTAGGGGAAACTACAGCCGTAATTTTTCCCGAGGGCATGCAGCTTTACTGTATGATTAAATGATGATGGCGTCCTCTTGGGTAAAATATTCCGGAGGTAAAATAGTCCCTCATTCCGATCTCCGGCGGGGACTACTCAGGAGGACGTCGTTATCAGGAGAATGAAAACTGGCGTTCTACGGATCGGAGCGTGGAATGCCAGATCCCTTAATCGGGCAGGTACGTTAGAAAATTTAAAAAGGGAAATGGATAGGTTAAAGTTAGATATAGTGGGAATTAGTGAAATTCGGTGGCAGGAGGAACAAGACTTTTGGTCGGGTGAATACAGGGCTATAAATACAACATCAAATCGGGGTAATGCAGGAGGAGGTTGAATAAAAAAATAGGAGTGCGGATAAGCTAGTATAAACAGCATAGTGAACGCATTATTGTGGCCAAGATAGACACGAAGCCCACACCTACTACAGTAGTACAAGTTTATATGCCAACTAGCTCTGCAGATGATAAAGAAACTGATGAAATGTATGATGAGATAAAAGAAGTTATTCAGGTAGTGAAGGGAGACGAAAATTTAATAGTCATGGGTGACTGGAATTCGAGAGTAGGAAAAGGAAGAGAAGGAAACATAGTAGGTGAATATGGATTGGGGGTAGTAAATGAAAGAGGAAGCCGTCTGGTAGTATTTAGCATAGAGCATAAATTAATCATAGCTAACACTTGGCTCAAGAATCATGAAAGAAGGTTGTATACATGGAAGAACCCTGGAGATACTAAAAGGTATCAGATAGATTATATACTGGTAAGACAGAGATTTAGGAACCAGGTTTTAAATAGTAAGACAATTCCAGGGGCAAATGTGGACTCTGACCGCAATCTATTGGTTATGAACTGTAGATAAAAACTGAAGAAACTGCAAAAAGGTTGGAATTAAAGGAGATGGGACCTGGATAAGCTGACAAAACCAGAGGTTGTAGAGAGTTTCAGGGAGCGCATAAGGGAACAATTGACAGGAATGGGGGAAAGAAATACAGTAGAAGAAGAAGAATGGGTAGCTTTGAGGGATGAAGTAGTGAAGGCAGGAGAGGATCAAATAGGTAACAAGATGAGGGCTAGTAGAAACCCTTGGGTAACAGGAGAAATATTGAATTTAATTGATGAAAGGAGAAAATGCAAAAATGCAGTAAATCATGCAGACAAAAAAAGAATACAAACGTTTCAAAAATGAGATCGACAGCAAGTGCAAAATGGCTAAGCAGGGATGGCTAGAGAACAAATGTAACGATGTAGAGGCTTATCTCACTAGGGGTAAGATAGATACTGCCTACAGGAAAATTAAAGAAGCCTTTGGAGAAAAGAGGACCAATTGCATGAATATCTAGAGCTCAGATGGGAAACCAGTTCTAAGCAAAGAAGGGAAAGCAGAAAGGTGGAAGGAGTATATAGAGGGTCTATACAAGGGCGATGTACTTCAGGACAATATTATGGAAATGGAAGAGGATGTAGATGGAGATGAAATGGGAGATATGATACTGCGTGAAGAGTTTGACAGAGCACTGAAAGACCTAAGCCGAAACAAGGCCCCCGGAGTAGACAACATTCCATTAGAACTACTGACAGCCTCGGGAGAGCCAGTCCTGACAAAACTCTACCATCTGGTGAGCAAGATGTATGAGACAGGCGAAATACCCTCAGACTTCAAGAAGAATATAATAATTCCAATCCCAAAGAAAGCAGATGTCGACAGATGTGAAAATTACCGAACTATCAGTTTAATAAGTCACAGCTGCAAAATACTAACGGGAATTCTTTAGAAACGAATGGAAAAACTGATAGAAGCCAACATCGGGGAAGATCAGTTTTGATTGTTGGAACACGTGAGGGAATACAGATCCTACGACTTATCTTATAAGAAAGATTAAGGAAAGGGAAACCTACGTTTCTAGCATTTGTAGACTTAGAGAAAGCTTTTGACAATTTTGATTGGAATACTCTCTTTCAATCTCTAAAGGTGGCAGGGGTAAAATATAGGGAGCGAAAGGCTATTTACAAATTGTACAGAAACCAGATGGCAGTTATGAGAGTCGAGGGGTATGAAAGGGAAGCAGTGGTTGGGAAAGGAGTGAGACAGGGTTATAGCCTATTCCCGATGCTATTCAATGTGTATATTGAGCAAACAATAAAGGAAACAAAAGAAAAGTTCGGAGTAGGTATTAAAATCCATGGAGGAGAAATAAAAACTTGGAGGTTGGCCGATGACATTGTAATTCTGTCAGAGACAGCAAAGGACTTGGAAGAGCAGTTGAACGGAATGGACAGTGTCTTGAAAGGAGGGTATAAGATGATCATCAACAAAAGCAAAACGAGGATAATGGAATGTAGTCGAATTAAGTTGGGTGATGCTGAGGGAATCAGATTAGGAAATGAGACGCTTAAAGTAGTAAAGGAGTTTTTCTATTTGGGGAGCAAAATAACTGATGATGGTCGAAGTAGAGAGGATATAAAATGTAGACTGGCAATGGCAAGGAAAGCGTTTCTGAAGAAGAAAAATTTGTTAACATCGAGTATAGATTTAAATGTCAGGAAGTCGTTTCTGAAAGTATTTGTATGGAGTGTAGCCATGTATGGAAGTGAAACGTGGACGATAAATAGTTTAGACAAGAAGAGAATAGAAGCTTTCGAAATGTGGTGCTGCAGAAGAATGCTGAGGATTAGATAGGCAGATCACATAACTAATGCGGAGGTATTGAATAGAATTGGGGAGAAGAGGAGTTTGTGGCACAACTTGACTAGAAGAAGGGATCGGTTGGTAGGACATGTTCTGAGACATCGAGGGATCACCAATTTAGTATTGGAGGTTATCGTGGAGGGTAAAAATCGTTGAGGGAGACCAAGAGATGAACATACTAAGCAGATTCAGAAGGATGTAGGCTGCAGTAGGTACTGGGAGATGAAGAAGCTTGCACAGGATAGAGTAGCATGGAGAGCTGCATCAAACCAGTCTCAGGACTGAAGACCCCAACACACATAAATAGGGTTAGTTTCTTTGTAGTTGATTCCACACATAGGGAGGGGGCACCGAGGATATCGTGCAAGGCAGGGGTCAAATGCCTGACTCGGTCCATGAGATGGCGGCCGCTGCAGAACAACAACGGCAAGGAGCTGAAAGGCGTCATATTATGGGCCTTTTAGAGGAGCAGGTCATGATTCCCGAGTGGATGGGAGACCTAAGTGAATGTGCTGGTGAGTTGCTGAAACCCATGGATCCAGAGTGGACAAGGTGAATTTTTTGAACTTTATCATTACAGCAAATAATTACCGTTATTTAGTGTTGCTACTTATTGCTCTTTAAAATCTACATCATTAAAGTAATTTTTTTCTTATTTACGTCACAGGTATACCACACGGTGTGTGCTGGATACCGAGAGCAGTGGTTGCGGGGGCGGGAATCGGGAACGCACAACCACAGAGGCACGCTGAGCCCTGTGTAGCCCCCGTCAGAGCTGCGTGAGAGGCGGCAGCCGCAGCGCCTCCCCCCCCCCCCCCCCCTCTCAACATCCCAAGCCCTCTGGCAACGCAGGCGGCGGGAGAAGAAGCACAGCAGCAGGTGCATCGGCCTCCCACCCCACCGGCCGGTAATGGAGACACTACACCGCAGGGGCCGCGCCATCGCCGCAGCCTGCCATCAGCGCCTCCTCAACCAGCTCAGCCCCGCTGCGTATACCCATCCGTATACCCCTCCCTACAGATGACGCGCCATCGCCATCCCCATCTTTGACCGACTGGATACCTAGGTGTAGTACTAATAGTAATATTGATTATCCGGTGGCTAGCGGTAGTGCTCTCCCCCGTCCTACTGATAGTGAAGTGGATCAGAATAATGGCTTAATGACCCCCTAGAATACTGACCAGTTGCTAGGGCTTTTGAGGGAGGGAGGGAGGGAGGGGCCGCGACCCTGTCGGGTTTTTAGAGACATGCCTCCCTGTCTTGGAGGCCGAGGTCCTCAAAGTTCTAGACGATCCGAGATTTACTGCCATCAAGTGGAGTGCAATATTATGCTGCGAGATGAGTCACCCCGCCCCCCCCCCCCCCCCCCTAAACATCCAGGTGACGCAGAAAATATTTCACGAAATAAGCGTCAAACGAAAAAACTACAAACAACGGAACTTGTATAGCTTCAAGGGGGAAACCAGATTGCGCTATGGTTGGCCCGCTAGATGGCGCTGCCATAGGTCAAACGGATATCAACTGCGTTTTCTTTAAATAGGAAGCCCCATTTTTTATTACATATTCGTGTAGTATGTAAAGAAATATGAATGGTTTAGTTGGACCACTTTTTTCGCTTTGTGATAGATGGCGCTGTAATAGTCACAAACATATGGCTAACAATTTTAAACGAACAGTTGGTAACCGGTAGGTTTTTTAAATTAAAATACAGAACGTAGGTACGTTTGAACATTTTGTTTCGGTTGTTCCAATGTTATACATGTACCTTTGTGAACATATCATTCCCGAGAACTCATGCTGATACAGCGTGATCACCTGTAAATACCACATTAATGCAATAGATGCTCAAAATGATGTCCGTCAACCACAATGCATTTGGCAATACGTGTAACGACATTCCTCTCAACAGCGAGTAGTTCGCCTTCCGTAATGTCGGCACATGCGTTGACAATGCGCTGACGCATGTTGTCAGGTGTTGTCGGTGGATCACGATAGCAAATATCCTTCAACTTTCCCCACAGACAGAAATCCGGGGACGTCAGATCCGCTGAACGTGCGGGCCATGGTATGGTGTTTCGACGACCAATCTACTTCTGATGAAATATGCTATTCAATACAGCTTCAACCGCACGTGAGCAATGTGCCGGACATCCATCAAGTTGGAAGTACATCGCCATTCTGTCATGTAGTGAAACATCTTGTAGTAACATCGGTAGAACATTACGTAGGAAATCAGGATACATTGCACCTTTTAGATTGCCATCGATAAAATGGGGGCCAATTATCCTTCCTCCCATAAAGTCGCACCATACATTAACCCTCCAAGGTCACTGATGTTGCACTTGTCGCAGCCATCGTGGATTTTCCATTGCCCAATAGTGCACATTATGCCGGTTTGCGTTACCGCTGTTGGTGAATGACGCTTCGTCGCGAAATAGAACGCGTGCAAAAAATCTGTCATCGTCCCGTGATTTTTCTTGTGCCCAGTGGCAGAACTGTACACGACGTTCAAAGTCGTCGCCATGCAATTTGTGGTGCATAGAAATATGATACGGTAGCAATCGATGTTGATGTAGCATTCTCAACACCAACGTTTTTGAGATTCCCGATTCTCGCGCAATTTGTCTGCTACTGATGTGCGGATTATCCGCGACTGCAGCTAAAACACCTACTTGGGCATCATCATTTGTTGCAGGTCGTGGTTGACGTTTCACATGTGGCTGAACACTTCCTGTTTCCTTAAATAACGTAACTATCAGGCGAACGGTCCAAACACTTGGATGATGTCATCCAGGATACCGAGCAGCATACACAGCACACGCCCGTTGAGCATTTTGATCACAATAGCCATACATCAACACGATATCGACCTTTTCCGCAATTGGTAAACGGTCCATTTTAACACGGGTAATGTATCACGAAGCAAATACCGTACTGGCGGAACGTCACGTGATACCACGTACTTATACGTAACACAAAGCGAAAAATGTGGTCCACCTAAAACATTCATATTTCTTTATGAACTACACGAACATGTAATAAGAAATGGGGCTTCCTATTTAAAAAAACGCAATTGATACCCGTTTGACCTATGGCAGCGCCATCTAGCGGGCCAACCTAGTTTCCCTCTTCAAGCTAGACAAGTTTCGTTGTTTGTAGTTTTTTCGTTTGACACTTATTTCGCGAGATATTTGGCCCGGTCGCGATCAATGGACCACCCTGTATATGGGATGATAATGGCGTTATTTCCCGGAGCACTTCCATTCCTGAGTGGTATCGATAATCCACCTTGAGCGCTATTATGGCCCGATTTTGCCGATATGGAAGTACGCAGGTCCGCAAAAGCGCTCAGCTGTATACCATACCTCGACATCAAAAATGGTTCAAATAGCTCTGAGCACTATGGTCCAACATCTGAGGTCATCAGTCCCCTAGAACTTAGAGCTACTTAAACCTGACTAACCTTAAGGACATCACACACATCCATGCCCGAGGCAGGATTCGAACCTTCGATTGTAGCGGTCGCGCGGTTCTAGACTGTAGGACCTAGAACCGCTCGGCCACAACGGCCGGCGACACCTTAGTCGGCCCCCTCCGTTTCTCAAAATTTCGAGGTGAGCGAGAGCTGCATTTAAATATGCTGCTCTTCTCTGAAGGTGATAATTATCACTATGTCTGGATCAAAAGATATGTCCCAGCTCATTTCCTCCCAGTTAAGTAACAAGCAGCATAAACAACGTATTTGTTTAATGTGTCTGAATGATTTTTCATGTGAAGAGTCATTAGCGATACATCTATTAGATTGTTCTTCCAAGGACCCGGTACGTGTGATTATGCTCACCGAGGAAAATAACTTTATTAAATTTCAAAATGCTCACAACCAGCAGCGATGTCCTTTTGTAGTGTACGCCGTCTTCGAATGCCTGCTGGCTCCTATTATTCGTTGTGAAGGGAACCCCTTAGCCTCACACACAAACTTCACACAAAAACGCGTACCTTATGTGCCACCATTCCAAGTTATAGGTGCATATGATTCTAAACTAAACCGCTACCAGTCTTATGTAGGGAACGATCTGGCAGTTTGTCTTCTCACTGAGCTCGTAAAACATTCTTGGAAAATTGATAAGCTCTACAGCAACAACATTCCCATGACCAAATCAAAGGAAGATGATGAATTGTATGAAAAGGCGGTTAATTGTCATATTTGTGGGCTAGTCTTAGATTTAAAAAAAAGCGGAAACTCCTCGTAGAGACCACTGTCATCTTACGGGTAAGTTCTGCAGTGCAGCTCACAAAGCATGCAATTTGAAGTACCAGTTACCTAGACATATACCCGTCTTTTTTCATAATAATTTGAGTGGGTATGACGCTCATTTTCTAGTTGAACTCTTGGCTAATTTCGGTAAGAAGAATGATCGGGTCAGTGTCCTCCCTGAAAGTGTTGAGAAGTACATTTCTTTCTCAAAACGAACGACGCCAAAAATTGCGCTCCGCTTTCTTGACTCTTTACACTTTATGCAGACTTCACTCCAGAAACCTGTTGAAACTTTACCTCAGAATCATCTGCATATCACTCTATCTGCATATCCCGATGAGGAAAATTTCCAACATGCTACTAGGAAAGGAGTTTTCCCATACAAGTATGTTAATAGTATGGCAAAACTCAATGAAACCAGGCCCCCCGACATATCCGCATTTACCAGTACTCTCACAGGCGATGCCGTAACTACAGCAGATTATGAGCATGCCGTGAATGTCTTGCGGGAATTCAACATCCCCAATTTGGGAGAATGTGGAAGACTATACATGAACACGGGTGTGTGTTTACTTTCAGATGTTTTCGAAAAGTTCCCGAGTGTATGTCTGGCCATGTACTCTCTGGACCCCGCCTTTTATTACACGGCACCTGGGCTGTCCTGGGACGCTATGCTCAAAAAACGGGGTGAAGCATTGAACTTTTGACTGATGCTGGAATGCTTCTATTTTTTGAGTGAGTGATCCATGGGGGACTTTGTCAATGTGTTCACAGGTATGCCAAGGCAAATAAGTTTAATGCATCCCTTGATTCAAGTTACTTTATGTACTTAGATGTCAACAACTTACACGGGCACGCCGTGATGCAGCCACTACCAGTTGGTGGGCTTCGATGGGTGCCCGAAAACGAACTGAAGGGATTAGGTGGACAAATAATGGGTCTTGCGGCCGATTCTGATGTAGGGTATGTGCTTGAGGCAGACATCACATATCCTGATAATTTGCATGGAGAGACAAGTGACTTGCCGTTATGTCCAGAGCAACAAATTCCGCGAGGAAGCACCATCCCTAAACTGTTAGCTACTGTTGGAGATAGGGAGAGGTACATAATTCATTATCGTAACCTCCAGCAGTGCCTCAGATTAGGGATGAAGCTTGTTAGAGTCAGCCGCGCAATCTCCTCGAAGGAGTATATTGAACTAAATACTGAAAAGAGGGCGGTCGTGAATAATGATTTTGAAAAAGATTTGTATGAATTAATGAATAATTCCATTTTCGAGAACACTATGCAGAATGTAAGAAATGAACGGGATATTTTGATTAGAACCGTATGGGGTGTTATGGCGTGAGAAAGTGTATAGGCAGGCCAAATTTTAAGCATGCCACCATCTTCAATGAAAACTTTCTTGAAGAAGACTGCAGTAGAGTTTATGAAGCCTATATATTTGGGGATGTACATATTGGATATCTCCAAATTCTACATGTACCTCTTCCGCTACGAGTCATATGGATACAGACAGCTTTATCTACTGGATCAAGAACTGCGATCCATATGAAGTAATTAGGTGCAAGGGTAAAGAATTCGGCACATCTTCTTATGAGGCTGATGCTGTTTATGGTACTCATCCTCAGAACAAGAAGGTTCTCATGAAAGACGAGGCGAATGGTTTACCAGTTGTAGAGTTTGTGGGATTGAGGTCCAAATTGTATGCATATGGTACAATAGACAGGGGCACCCAGAGGAGGGCAAAGGGTGTTAGATGCGGGACATCTCGAGTTCTTACTGTTGAAGACTATTTGCAGTGCCTGTATGGTCGCAACATTCAAGGCGCTCACCAACACATGGTTCAGCAAACTAGCATTCGATCACGAGGTCACGAGATGTACACTGTGCTGCAGTCTAAAGTCGGATCGTCTCCTCATGACGAGAAAAGAGTCATTTGTGAAAATGGGGTGGAAACCATCCCATACTCACACTGTTTACTTGAAGCAATAGTAGGGATGGGGAACTCTGGTTGATAGATAGAGAGAGAATGAGCGTGTGAATGGTGTGATGGGGGGTTTATGCATCGAATAGTATGGCTCTTTTATCATAGTGTAAATATTGGATGAGTGTGTTGTGTGGTGGGTGTGGTGTGTATCACTCTGCGTGCTTCTGTATATGTCTGAGTGTGTGAATGAGTGTGGAAGCCTGTGTTAAGTATATGTCTCTAAAAATATATATTCGTTAGCACACATTAATTTGCCAATGAAAAAAAAAGGAACATAAAAACGAAAAAATATTAAAAACAGAAAAAATATTAAGAAAAAGTCTGTATGTAAATATTTTGCATCCTTATTACTAGTTAATATATCAACAAAAACCAATTTTTCGCACATTATATATATAATATCAATTTGTAAGTTTCACCTACCGCTAGCGATCCAGTCAGAATTAGTTTTAAGTATGTGAGTTCCACCCAATTAAATAGTTTATGTATATGTTCACTTGTTTGTGGTAGTGGAAAATGTTTAGAGCCACCCACTTCACTCACTTGTGGTAGCGGAAAATGTTTAGAGCCACCAACTTCAAAGAAATACGTTCGCCTTTACTTAAAAGTGTTTTCTGTTTCAGGTGGAACTTCACTAGTGGTAGTATTTAGCTTTTAAGATAGTCTAATTGGCTTGTATCTCAGTTATGTATATGTAAACAGCTGAATGTTGATATCTCTCTAAAAAAAATGCAACTCTGTATAATGTTTCTGTAAACTGATGTAATGTAAATCTGAATCACGTATCTGCAAACAGCAGAATGATGATATTTTTAGTCAAAAAATGTAAATCTGAATCATGTATCTTAAACTGATATAATGTAAAATCTGAATGACATATCTGTAAACTGGCATTTTGCAAACAATGTTAAAAATCTGAATGTAATAATAAATTCACTTATTTTATTGTATAAATGTCCAATGTTATTATTTCAACCCTCAATCGTCATCCTTTTGATTAAAAAATGATAAATGTATTTCTGTACAATGGGCGGTTACATCCGCATTGCACAGCACGTGCTACAAGGCATGTTGCTTTAAAACACTGCTTCACTGAGATTTATGAATTTATCGTAAGGTATTTCAGTACAATGGGCGGTTACATCCGCACTGTACAGCACATGTCCATAAAGCATGTTGCTTTAAAACACTATTTCAACTAGAGTTCTCAATTTATCATTGCACTCACGGCTACATGAAATACCGCCTTGAGCACACACTTTCAGTGTCTTCCTTGCAGGCGAGATGCGCGGAATGTGAAAGCGCGTCTGTTAATATCGCAGGTAACGCTATTCATCAGGTGAAAGCGTGCAAAGGCCACGGTAGCTGGCTCAGACAGTTCCAGTGGAATGCACTTATAGATGGATTCTGGTACAGTATCGCCAATAAACTTACTTGCTAAGGACGTGGGTGGCAAAGAAAAAAAGAATACAAACATTGTTATGGAAGAAAGACATTTCTCATCCAGCTTAAAAATAATTTTACATTCTCATTTCCAGATACAATAGCACTTTTTTGATACATGTTCTTTAGCCGATGGATAGATGGACAGCCGTAGAATTCCAGGTCTTGAATAGAAGCAAATTTAAATATTCATTGCATCCAAGAGATCTTCTCCTTTCCCTTCATTTAGACGATGGTGTCCATGTGATCGAATAATTTAAGCGTAGTCATAATATATTTATAGGGTATGCCAGGATCATTCCAGTGAATTCCACGGTAGAAATGCGTTAACCACTTTGCGCTCTTTCATGTCTTAGAGCACCTCACTTGCTTGAAGGGTCTTCGTGATTCAATATTTGCAGCGAATGTCTCTATTATTCCATAATCCTCCATGTACAATACAAACGCGAAATCTTTAAATACGAACTGCCTACGCTCACCGTCATAGAAGCCTTGAGCGTCCGCAATGATGTTCACTCTGTGACACGTTATGGTTGAATGCTCTAGGGCGTAGCAGGACCTATTCATTTGTACAGTTCACTGCACAACACCTGTGAGCAGACAGTAGTTGCTTACAGGATCATGAAGAACTTAAGCATAGGCGGCAGTGTGTTCTGGGAAATTTGTCGATGATTCAAATTCAATTTGCACATCATAGGTCCAGACTTAATTGTCTCATTCTGTTTAGAGCAGTCTATTACAATGAACAGTGAAAGCTCTTTGAACTTAGGTGGACGAGTATACACCTCCCTCCCTGTCCTTCAGCAATTTCATAGTTAGTATGGCGAAACCTTGCATACATGTCATACGCCAGGCTGTATACATTTTGATTCCACTGCAGATGTAAATTGTAATATGGGTAGAATTCTGAATTGAGGTAGACTTTAGCATTAGTTAACTTGCAGTTATCGAACACGGTGGAATCATTTCCTCTATTACCTCTTCTATGTCTGAAACGCAAGTATGATGAATCTGGGTGTCTCTAGATGGCTGGATGTTTTAATAGCCCATGTTTGTCTGCTCGCTGTAACACTGGGTACTCGAAAATGAGCGAAATGTCAGAGACAGAAATGTACCTTAATTCAGGAAGCTTCAAATGTTCCTCGTCAGATACACTGATATGAGGCATTTTCCATATTATCTTGTTGATTGTGATCATATTCTCCTCTTGAGCTGCTTGAATGTATGAGTTATTGTCCGTCGCACTCCGCACCAGAATGAGCCCCTGTTTAGTGTTCATAATAATCTGCCTCATGTCAAGTTCCCCATAAGCATTTTTAGAGGTATGCATGCAGTAAATCGCTTGTACTCTTCAACTGCTCGTCTATGAACCATCCTGCATTTTCTAAACTATGCAAATCTGCTGGAGATGCCGAGACGTATGTTTTAAGGGTTGATGTTGTGCCTACATTGCCTTTATGGTCGATCTCAGATCCATTGAGTTCACAGCGTATCTCTTGGAACAGGAATCCTAAAGCGTTACGTGTCAGCTTGGATCCCACAGAATCGCTGCATTCCACTTCCTTGAATGATCCCTCTAGATATATGAAACTCTTGCACGGAAACTTGAGTGCGTCTTGGTGCTGGATGACAATCCTGATTTTATCATTCTTGTTAAACGTGGTCGAAGCGTAAGGTTTATGAGAGAAGTATTCCTGACGTATAATTCTATCATCATACTCTACTGGACTGGTTATATTGAGTGATAACGTCATTGCGAGGCTTGAGACCAACCGATTTGAGAAACTTGTAGTTCGCAGGTGTTATCACTTTGCTGTTCAGTAGCGAAGTGACAGGCTGTGGATTGCGTGCACTTGTTTTATACCATACGCCTATCCTGTCTTAGATGTTATCGTACAATGATTTTCTCGCCACGAAATTCAACAAGTTGATTATTCTGGTCAGCAATACGCAGCTCCAAATACTCCAATGTCTGAGCTGCACTGAAAGGTATATTGCATTGGCAAGCCGGCCGGTGTGGCCATGCGGTTCTAGGCGCTACAGTCTGGAACCGCGCGGCCGCTACGGTCGCAGGTTCGAATCCTGCCTCGGGCACGGATGTGTGTGATGTCCTTAGGTTAGTTAGGTTTAAGTAGTTCTAAGTTCTAGGGGACTGATGACCTAAGATGTTGAGTCCCATGGTGCTCAGAGCCATTTTTTTTTTTGCATTGGCAAGGGTCTCAACAATCTCATACCCCGCTGCAACTGAGGGGAAGAATCCGTAAATAGTGTGAATGAGACTATCATTGAGATAGGAGTTCTTTGCAATGTTACATTCGACCCGGATTGTGTTGACTGGGAGTATGTCCACTGTCTGATTCGACTTGTAAAATTTACTTGGATCCTTCTTCAAAACCTGTCCTTTTGTGAAGCCCAACAGGTGCCCTATTGAATCTTTCTGGTTAAAGTCAATCGTTGCATTTACAGCCCTTATTACAGATTTAAGTGTATTGATGTTTGCACATAGTTCAATACCTTTTCCAGACTCTTTTAAGACTTCGTTTAAATCGACGATATCGTATGCACCCGGTTCTATTTCCACAATATCTTTTTCACCATTAGTATCGAGATGCAGTTTATTGTTAGTCTCAGTGATATTCGGGATGCTGTTGTACGTCTACAGTCCAATCAATGCAAAATTCCAATGACTAGAGCTCAAATCAAGTGGTGGGAAGTAATTTGCTCGCAATGCAGATGATCGTCCTTTTTAACGTCAAAGTGTACGACATTGCACCTGAACCTCAACTGATGAATGAATATTTAAACCTCCTTCTTATATAGCGTGCTTCTTCTTCTTCTTTGTGAACGTTAAGAGAAAAATGATGCATAAACGTCCACAGAGGTGAGTATTAAAGTCCTGATGGCGTCAATAATTGTAGAGCACATGTCTTCTATAAGTGAAGTATTGTTGTAATTCGTCTGGTGGCTGCAGGTCACCAAATGAGTCGAAATAGTAGACAGTATCACCGTCTTTCATAACGTATGCCACCCAGTGGGTGCCAGGGGGCCTCCGGGAACATCTAAATTTACAATACCGCAGTCACCAGTTTTCCACATAGTCTTCGGCAATGTATAACGCATAAAAACACCACGGAATCTTGGTATCTGGAATTTACCCCTAACAAACTTAAGTAGGTCTGCATTTGTGAGTGGACGATCTGGTAGGACCACTAATGGGCTTTTTCTTTAAATTTATGAATAGACCAAGCCCTTTTCTGTACGGTTTCAAGTATAGTCCTTTTCCGATGGCTGCGGCTTCCATCATGCGGTTATGTTTTCCCGCCTCTTCTAACTGTGCTTGGGAGTTTTGCGAGTTCTTGACCGTTCGAGTGACAGCTGCAGCACCACCGGCGAGGGAACCTACCGCCGAGAGCGCGGAGAGGGCCGGGAAGAGAAATGGAAGAAAACCGCCGGATGTCTTGGGTATTCGTTCTTTAACCGATCCTCCTCTTATTCTTCTTCTTCCCGCATCTTTCTGATTCATTGCGTTTTTAGCTGCATACATCGCTGTCAGGATACAGTTCTTCAAACAGCCCTTCATGTTTTTGTTCTTCTTCTTGTTTACTGCGCAACGAGGAGCGTTCATAACTCGTTTGATATTCATGACTCCTAAACCCAACTTGATTCTTCCACGAATGGTTTTATCAACTGCAAATGCTGCGATGCGTTGACCTATACCAATATCCTTTCTTCTCTGTATTGCCTTAGCAGCTAAAATCCTATCTGCAATGTGACGACTTGATAGATCTTTATTTGCAGCGTATGCAATGTCGTGTTCCATACAAGCTTCGTCGAGCAGATTGACTCTCTTATCACTTCGCGCCAAGCATTTCTGAAGTTTTGTCCCAGGTCAACAGTAGTTATACTCAGGGATGTGTAATCCCACGGGTAGTTTGTCTAGAATACCACCGCCTTCTCTAATGTGTCTTGTAGAGTGCGTGTTACGCTACTGTGGTGGTTGCGCCCATTATATATCAAATCTTCGGCATCAGTCCAACTGCTTTTTGTAGCAGGAAAACCAAGCCATTTGACTAGTGCCTCATTTCCCCGACGTCTTATGACTCTCTCCACGAGAAAAACATGCGGTTCTGAGCTTTTCTTAATCTCCTCAGTGTAGAAGCAGCCTGCAATATCTTCACCTTTACTATCCTTCAATATATAAATTCTAGGATTCGTACGTTGCACCTTTGAAACTGTAAATATCTCAGTGGACCAGTTCGGTAGGTATGATTCCTCAAATGCTGTCTTGTGTTTTGAGATACACACCAAATCACCTACATTAAATTTTTGTTTACGAGGATCCAGCATCTTAATGCGATAGTACACGGTATCCATGAGTCCATTCTCATGAACATCGATTGGTCTCATTTTTATTGTGCTATGTTTGGTTCTGTTACACTGAGCAATTATTTCTGGGAGGATGTCTGTTCATTCGTATGAGCCGCAAAGGTTAAAACGCATCCACATTCGACCTTTTATTGTTCTGTTCAGGCGCCCCACGATACTCGCCTCCAGGTGAGTGAATGTCTAGTGGTGATGTATTCCATACCGCTGCGTCACTGTCTTGAAATACCTATGGTAGAACTCCCCACCATGATCGGTTTGGAGCTTGTATGGGCATCGATTCGTTCCTGTCTGTAGCAAACGCCCAAAAACATCAGCGATATTTCGGCCGGTTTTTGTTTTGACAGGTAATGTCCAGGCAAATTTGGAGTATGTATCAATAACCATTAAAATGTATTTGAATCCATTATTCTCATGTGAATATTGCCTTATATCTACAAGATCAGCTTGCCACAGGTCATCCAACCTTTTAATCATGACATGCCTGCGAGGGTACGTTTTGCGTGCTGACTTGTGCAGTTCTCGAACTACCGTCTCCATAGTTATCCGATGAAACCTCTGGCTCGAAGTTCCGAGATTATCGAAACAACCTCATTCGAATGAGCTGTATTACCTGCAGCAGCTGATGCCATGAACAGCCGTAGTCGATCTATTAGTTTGTTGGGGACATCATAATATATATACTGAGGGATTCGATTGTTCACTGTTTTATGCTCAATGTCAATACCATCATCGCTGCTGCCGCCGTTGTTGTTTTCGCCTTCAAGTATTGGCTTTATAATGGTTTTATATATCTTGTTGCTTAGACTTCTTGTAATCTTGTGTATACCAGTCATGTACAGTATTTCACGGTACGTTTCCCTATCATTAACTGAATAATTTATGGGTTTTTTGGTAGGTCTTAGGAAAATAAGATTCGTTAAGCCGGATGTTCTGTAAAATCGTCTATCAGAGATCTATATTTTGTCTTCAGTTACAGTTATAGGATGCGCACCCAGCATGTACGGTCTTTCCCTGCTAACGCCGAATGTTCTATTATCTGACCTGGAGTGTGACGAATAATGAATTCATCAATGGCAACTCCCTCGTTATCGAGTGTTTTTGTTTTTGCTGAGAGCTGTCGATGAGATTCACTAACCGGCTTAAAGGTGTCTCTTAGTGTTTGCTGTCGATCCATGTGTCCTAACCTCAGCAGCCTTAATTTCTCACGAACTGCTTTACGCACCAAAACACTTTCTGCTTCGTCGACATCCCGGTGTATGCTAATCAGACATCTGCGCGGCGTGAGGCTTTATATATATCTGGTCATTTTCTTCCTCCTCTTACTATGATCCTGATCGCGCTTCTCAACAAGAAGGAAGTCTACATCTATTTTCCCCTGAATAGCATCGACCTTTTCAGTTAAGTCAGTTACTTTCCTACTGACTTGATTAACTAGCTGATTTAACGCATTCACCATTCTCAGAAGTCTGGTAATACGTCTCTAGTTCCCTGTGCATACCTGCAACTTTATGCGCCATAGCCTGAATTTTCGCATCCAAGTACAGGCGAATGTTGTGTCTGTGTACACCCATCCTCTCGGGTTGAGGGTTTGTCCATGGTATAGTGTAGACTGATGTACTAACGTTTATTACCGTGCTATATATGCAAACTCTTGAAAATGTCGCTTGTGCCTACCATCGCTCAGTTTTCTTGTTTTATCAATAACGAGAAAGCCATACTGTGAACGATTCCAGTAATTTGCACACATACTTACAAAGCCATTGAATGACATGTACGGTCCGGCATGTGCCTGGTAAATGTGTTTTAAATTCAGGTTGTCTTTATGTATGTTTTTGGATAGGATCTACACCTACATCTACATACATACTCCGCAGTCCACCATACGGTGCGTGGCGGAGGGTACCTCGCACCACAACTAGCATCTTCTCTACCTGTTCCACTCCCAAACAGAACGAGGGAAAATGCCTATATGCCTCTGTACGAGCCCTAATCTCTCTTATCTTATCTTTGTGGTCTTTCCGCGTAATGTAAGTTGGTGACAGTAAAATTGTACTGCACTCAGCCTCAAATTCTGGTTCTCTAAATTGCCTCAGTAGCGATTCACGAAAAGAACTCCCACCCGAGTTCCTGAAGCATTTCCGTAACACTCGGGTGATTATCAAACCTACCAGTAACAAATCTAGCAGCCCGCCTCTGAATTTCTTCTATGTCCTCCCTCAATCCGACCTGATAGGGATCCCAAACGCTCGAGCAGTACTCAAGAATAGGTCGTATTAGTGTTTTATAAGCGGTCTCCTTTACAGATGTAAATTCTACCAATGAACCGAAGACGACTATCCGCCTTCCCCACAACTGCCATTACATGCTTGTCCCACTTCATATCGCTCTGCAATGTCACGCCCAAATATTTAATCGACGTGACTGTGTCAAGCGCTACACTACTAATGGAGTATTCAAACATTACGGGATTCCTTTTCCTATTCATCTGCATTAAATTATATTTATCTATATTTAGAGTTAGCTGCCATTCTTTACACCAATCACAATGCCTGTCCAAGTCATCTTGTATCCTCCTACAGTCGATCCGCCTTTCGCAAACGCAATTTTGTTTTTTAACCCAAACATGTTTCACTGCAGTTGCGGAATCTTCAGTGGGCCTTTATTTTTCATCTGTTAAAGATAAAGAATGTTCTTTACTGTTTTTATACATATAACTGTTAGTTTTTAAATCGTAATTGCAGATATTTGGAAAAACACACAAATTATGAATTCATACCTTTTTTACCACATGGTGTGGTTTTTCTGATGTTTTGTGTTTCTACAGTGACATTTTTGTTTCTCAGTTAGTCATCTGCAACCAGTTACAACTTAAAGTAGATAAATTGTTTAAGCCAATATTACGATTTGAAAATCGTTATTTCTATGCCTGAAATCAATTAATTCTGTGTGTGTTTGTGTGTGTGTCTATTTACATAATGTTTCACTTACATTTTCTTTTTCCTCATCTCCATCACTACTGAACACTATATATTGAGTTGCCACTGCCACTGCCACTATCACTGTTTCACTGCTTTACCAGCTGTAAAAGCAGACATGGCGCGCAGTGGAACAGTTGGAGGCGAAAAAACAAGGTGGCTGACAGTGGAACAACTGAAGATGTTCCTGGCGGTTCTTCTGAATCTTGCAGGGCTATCTGTGAAATGTGTGTGTGTGTGTGTGTGTGTGTGTGTGTGTGTGTGTGTTTGTGTGTGGGGGGTCTGAGGTGATTGGGGGAGGGGGCGGGGTGGGAGCTCTATAGGTTGGCTTGTCTAATAATTCTTTGAGGGCAGAGAACAGAGTTCCATTGCAGAGAACTGTGTATTCATTTATCACTTGTTTGCCCTCCACTATGGCTTTTTGTATCTGATAATTTTCTTCAGTTATTAGTTTTTGTGGGGTGGCTGTTGCTGCATTTGGGTATTTTCAAATCAGTACTCATGTTTGTTGGGTTATGTTTCTTGTCCATGAGGTGTTCAGCAAATGTGGAATGACAGCTGTTACATTTTAATGCTCTTCTGTGTTCTGTGTATCTGGCATTAAAGTTTCTGCTTGTCTGCCATATATAAACTTCATTGCAGTCCTAACATGTTAGTTGGTAAACATCAGATGTGTTGTGTTTGTCTGTGCTTGTGTTGGTTGTCCTTAGTTTTCACTGTGTCGTGTTGTCTGTCCTGTAGGCTATTTTTACCCCTTGTTTTTTGAGTATTCTGTGGATTACTTTGTTGTTGTAAGTGAGAGTAAACCACCTGTTTTGTCATTGTAGGTGTTTCTTGTTCATGTGTGCTCATGTGTGCGTTCCGTGTGTTTGTAAGTTGATGAGGAGGCTTTTGTTTTTGTGTGTTGGATGTCCTTTTTAAAGTTGTTCTATTTTGTGGTTCAGTTTACCTATAGTGTTTGTGTCATATCCATTCTCTACTGCTATTTGTTTGATTGTCTGCAATTCATTCTTGTAGTTGTTTTCAGTGAGTGGGGTTTTGTTCAGTCTGTGTAGCATATATTGGAAGCCGGCTAGTTTGTGTGTAATCGAATGATTAGAATCTTTGTGAATTTCACGCATAATGCACGGACATCATAAACTGTTGTAGCAGAAAGTGTCACACGAGTAAGTTGAAATTCTGGGGGAGAATGAGTTGCATAATTTTCCATAGTCATCTGCTGGTTGATGTAGCGCTGTGCACCACATATTTCATCCCAGTCGAACTCTAAAATTGGCACTTTAACACATTTGGATACATTTTCAATCTCCATTCTAGCATGATGCATTTTATAGCAATTTTCACACGTTTCGGGAGTTAAATTCTATGTGGAGGTGAAAAGTGTAGGTGCACTCGACGCCTTCTTCTTATCCACAGTATCTGCACTCTGTGGGTGCGCATCACAATGATGTTCTGCTGGGATGGGTCATATGTTGGCGACCAATACTGACCTCCATCTTGTTGTTGTTTAACACCGCCAGCAACAGCATTCGATGTGTCATGTGCAGGTCGTGTGTCCTCGTCACATAAATCGATGAGTGGGACGGACAGCAGCAACTCCTTGTCCTGATCCAGCAAGTGGGCTGTGTGCGCTACCGGATCCCATGTGGCCGCTACTGGTTCAGAAGCGCTGGAGGCTGTTACTGTAGATCTCGACGAGATGGCCAGCGAGGTTGCTACAGCAGAGCTAGGCATGTAGGCGCTTGACCCTGTTGAACAAAGATGATGAAGCATTAAATATGAACCAATAAGTGATAATTTTGAATAATAATGGTAATAAGGCTAACCCGAGAGAATAATGTGATACGGGATACTTATTTTTCCGTTTAATCCTGTTCCACATGTGCTCCTGTACTGGAGTGCGATTGCTGTTGATGCTTCATCGTGGTTCATGTTCTTCTCCTTCTGCTGACTGACTGAACAAGACTGAGGCCCCATAGCTGCTGAGCCTCACCTATATCTCCTACAATGACGTCAACAGATACTTCAATCCTACTGCCTGAAATCGAACATGTGACTGGATTAAGGGTTCCTATTGGTTCCCACCATTTCCCCCACCTCAGATGGTCATCAGCTGACGCCACGGTAGCGCCCTCTGGTGGTGGCCATATGAACTACGCCACGTGGCGAACAAAATGTATGCAGCCATCATCACCTGACGTCATGAGAGCGCCCTCTGGTGATGGCGATATGTACTAAGTCAGTTGGGCTCTGGACCTCGTGGCGAACACACATGCTTGAAATTGTTTAAATAATAAAGACATATCTCCAACTTCTTTTTCCCACGAATCCTTAGGATGAGGTGGCGGTCGGGCGACTGAGGTTAGTACAAGTGTCCTTTCTTTCGCGCCATTTTCTTACCCAAGCAGTGAAACGCCAAGTGAGCTACGTTTACCGCCAAAATTCAAACTTGGCGCCACTTCATAGGAGGAAGTGGCGGTGGAGTGACTTAGGTTAGCAGAGGTAGCCGCGATTTTCTTTCCTTTGTAGAGATAACCGGGGTGTGGCGCATCGCCTGGCATTCTAACTACCAAGACCATTAGGTAAGCAGTGCAGCGAGCTATAACTTATTGTTGGCATTTTGATGAAGTCGTACGGAGTTTCATATGTTGCTGTATCATTCGATCCTAATAAGGTCTGGCGGCTACTTGGGAACTGATGACCAAGAGCTCGAAGAGTATTTGAAAGGACGTTAATGTAATATCTGTTCCGAGGACATTGCAGAAATATATGTTTCGGATCTTCTTCCTCTCCGCAAACACATAGAGGGATGGAGCTTAGGTTGAGCCGATAGAGGTATTTGTTGAACTTCCAGTGATGAAAGTTCAGACGTGGTATAACTTTCGTGAAATTCTTGTATGTTTTTTCCGCATTATACCATGGTACTCCTGAGGCCTTGGAACAAATTAGTGCATTTGATTTTAGATGTCCTCGACCGCTCTTCATTCCAATCCGATAACAATCGCTTTCTGAGAATGGATAACGTATCTATGAGAAGGAGTTTATCATCTACATCTACATAGATACTCTGCAAATCACATTTAAGTGCTTGACAGAGGGTTAATCGAACAACCTTCACAATTCTCTATTATTCCAATCTCGGATAGCGCGCGGAAAGAATGAACACCTACTTCTTTCCTTGCGAGCTATGATTTTACTTATTTTCTCATGGTGGTTGTTTCTCCTTATGTAGGTCGGTGTCAACAAAATATTTTCACATTCGGAGGAGAAAGTTGGTCATTGGAAATTCGTGAGAAGATTCCGTCGCATCGAAAAACGCCTTTCTTTTAATGATATCCAGCCCAAATGCTATATCATTTCTGTTACACTCTCTCCCATATTTCCCGATAGTACAAAACATTATGTTCCATAATCCTGCTGCATATCGACGTTAACGATATGCGCCTGCAATTAAGTGGATTACTCCTACTACCTTTCTTGAATATTGGTGTGACCTGTGCAACTTTCCAGTCTTTGGGTACGGATCTTTCGTCGAGCGAACGGTTGTATATGATTGTTAAGAATGGAGCTAATGCACCAGCACACTCCGAAAGACACCTAATTGGTATACAGTCTGGACCAGAAGACTTGCTTTGATTAAGTGATTTGAGGTGCTTCACTACTCCTAGGATATTTACTTCTACGTTACTCATGTTGGCAGCTGTTCTCGATTCTAATTCTGGAATATTTACTTCGTCTTCTTTTGTGAAGGCATTTCGGAAGGCTATGTTTAGCAACTCCGCTTTGGCATCACTGTCTTCGATAGAATCTCTATTGCTATCGCGCAGAGAAGGCATTGATTGTTTTCTACCGCTAGCACACTTCACATACGACCAGAATCTGTTTGGATTTTCTGCCAGGTTTCGAAACACTTTCATTGTAGAAACTGTTATAAGCATCTCGCACTGAAGTCCGCGCTAAATTTCGAGCTTCTGTAAAGGATCGCCAATCTTGGGGATTTTGCGTCTGTTTAAATTTGGCGTGTTTGTTTCGTTGTTTCTGCAACAGTGTTCTAACTCGTTTTGTGTACCAAGGAGGATCAGCTCGGTCGTTTGTTAATTTATTTCGTATAAATCTCTCAATTGCTGCCGATACTATTTCTTTGAATTTAAGCCACATCTGGTCTACACTTATATTATTAATTTGGAATGAGTGGAGATTGTCTGTCAGGAAGGCGTCAAGTGAATTTTTATCTGCTTTTTTGAATAGGTATATTTTTCGCTTATTTTTCGAGAATTTGGGGATTACAGTATTCGATCTCGCTACGACAACCCTGTGTTCACGAATTCCTGAATCGGTTTTGATGCTCGTTACTAACTCAGGATTCTTTGTTGCTAAGAGGTCAAGTGTGTTTACACAACCGTTTACTATTCGCGTGGGCTGATGAACTAACTGCTCGAAATAATTTTCAGAGAATGCGTTTAGAAAAATTAAACATGTATTTTCGCCAACATATCGAGGGTACATTAAAGTCACCACCAACTATTATTGTATGAGTCGGGTAGGTGTTTGAAATCAAACTCAAGTTTTCTTTTAACCTTTCAGCAACTGTATCAACTGAATTGGGAGGTCGGTAGAAGGATCCAGTTATTATAATATTCCGGTTTCCAAGAGTGACCTCCGCCCATACTAACTCACTAACTCACAGGAGTTCTACTACTTCTAACAGCAACAAACACGCCACCGCCAAGCGTGTTTAGCCTGCACCATTTGTGACCGAAGCCCTTATTGTGTCTTCCCGAGACCCTCTAACCTAAAAAACCGCCCAGTCCACGCCACAGAGCCCCTGCTTCCCGTGTAGCCGCCTCCTGCGTATCGTGGACACCTCATCTATTCAGCAGAACCCGAAAGGCATGGGTGTGTGTGATGTCCTTAGGTTAGTTAGGTTTAAGTAGTTCTAAGTTCTAGGGGACTAATGACCACAGCAGTTGAGTCCCATAATGCTCAGAGCCATTTGAACCATTTTTAGAACCCCGATTTGTTGCAAATCGAGGAATCTGCAGCATTGTACATGAGATCATTCCAATTTAAGTACGAGGATTTTGCTACTGCATTACTGTACATCTTCGAACTACATACAAGTACTGTAGTCCAAAGGTGATCTGCATCCCTCAGAGTGGGCTCATGTCTATCACCCAGACGTTCTCTCTATCCTCATTATTTTGTACCATTCAACACAGAAAAACTACAAACTATAAAAACTCCAATAACATCATCCAGTAGAGAACGCTATAAGATTTTACCATGTCCCTCTCATCTGATACAATGAAAACAAATACCATCTGCATGCTGACATCTAGCATATTTGGCGATCCTATTAAATATACAAGTACTGATTGACAGCAGCAGGGGGCCAGTGATCAAAGTCAGTTGCACAGACCAGTATAAAATTTCACTGTCGGAGGACCATATCCCACAGACTATCAGTCACAAAACAGGGTCTCCGTTTTGTTCTTACATAAGCAGTTTGATACATTGTTTTTTCTGCTATAGCACATACAAGCAGCATATGACTACAGTTGTGTAGACCGCCATATATTTTGTTTTTACATCACGACTTCGAGGTCTGTGTCAAGTGTTAAACTGACATTAACATGTTTCGACCCATTGGCTCTCACAGAAAGCTGGGCACTGCATGGTGTATACTGTGCTGCTCCCGTAACACACGGGATGGTTGAAATAAATGACAGAGGCGGTGTTCCGCATTGCCAAAAATGTGGACGACATCGTATGGAAGATTTTGTGGCGTTGTGGAGTGTTGCCAAACAGCTGCCTGAAGGTGACGACCTCAGCATTTAATCTCATCTTTCACAGTGAATAGCAATGTCTAGTTGTTCCATTTTGAAGAGACCAAGAGCATTGATTTCTTATACTACAGCCATGTACAGGATCAGTTTTATGGTGCTGGCTATCCCTGGAAGGTATTGCTCCCACAAAGACTCTCTCCATCTCAAACAAGTGCTGTCAGCCAATCATTATGTGGCCATCAACAACTCACCAGAGGAAAGATGTGTCAGTTTAGTGTAATAAGCACCACGGTTGATAATGCGATGAATTTTAGCAATTTTACATGTTTTTCCGAAATTTCAGTATCGACCAATGACAAGCAGCATGCTTTCCAGTTTCTATATCATCACTAAACTAACCCTCCACCACTTTGTGTGTACCATAAGCTAGATTGCGATGGAAGAGAGATGTACAATTTTGGTAAACATTTTTGGAAACAGCGATGAATAGAGTATTATATTTTAACTAAAGTTCAGTCTTGATCACAACACTTATGTCTCAATAACATAGGTGACCAGTTTCGGTTGTATTGACTTCGTAGCAGCGTTCGTCTTAAGAGGCGGCGCTAGTTATCAGGCGAAGGCGTTCGCGCGTGTTGCTAACCGTTAGACCATCCACAGGTCGGTGATTCTCCCATCTCTCGTTTGCGTAAGATTTTTCTGGCTTTCACTTGGACCCAATGAGATGGCACTTCCCCACGACTGGCGGGCACATAATGTGTTGCACGGCCGAGGGTTGATCATTATTCCCAGATCTGTCTGCAGGCTCACAGTGGCTTCAGCAGGAGTCACGGTCCTGGGCTGACAGACACACACATCTTCTCGCCATAAATAAATGTTGCACTTTACCGTATTGTGATATCTGCGAGTCCATCCATGTCTTTATATGTAGGAAGAGTTTATTTTTTCTGCTGCAGCGTGATCATTTCTCTGCCTGGTTCGCGTGAGGCGATGTCGTGTATGATTAATTTGCATCTATTAACGAGTCTTATAGTCACGTAATATTGCTAAAGTTACATGTCTGGCAGATGTAGCCTACCATTGACGAGCTGCTAGAATTGTATTTGGTCGCTAAATTCTTTCCCCGTTACACCAGGTATGGATCTTATGTATTGGGAAGGGGGGGAGGGGGAAGGTGTATACGTCTGTTGCACCAGTCCTGCTCTCGTTTGCGATTTGCTCACTGTTAATGCACAGACAGATCCTCGTAGCAATACAATAGTCTGCTTACAGGTCTTCGTGTGTCTTTGGAATTCGGCGGGTCAAATTTCCATAACGTACCCAGAATTTCGCGTGGTTAGTATACGAGGCTTATAGTAATATCGCTTATATTTTGTAGCGTTTATTTTGTTACAAGTCTTCATTCCATCTGGGAGGACGCCTAGCTGAAAATGGAGTCACCCACGCTAGTTTCAAAAACATGACAGTTGGAGATAGGAGTGGTTTTTCTAGGTGTTCTACAGAGATATTATAGAGGAGCGGGGTGGGGGAGTGCTTGGCGCAGAGGTTATCTGCAGAAGCGTCACACGTTACGACAGGTTTCTGTTGTGGCGAGACGTCCGCTCCCTGGTCGAATGAGCTACATTTTTGACAGCTGCTAGGTCAGAGGAGATTTCTCTAGCATTTCTGGAGCGATGATCTGGCGTAGTGTTGGGCAGGCATGAGGGATGCGGGGCACTCCCGTTCTCGACCTGGAGGCCACGATCGTGCGAGAGGCTCCACGCCGTATCGGCATATCCCGTGAATGTAACCTAAGTGTGTACCAGTCTTTGATACGTCCACATACGACCTACGACTTGGAATCTGTTTGCCTTTATTACCGCGAGGGCCAGATGTCTTGTGCAGCCGTGATATAACGGAAATGTTTTCCACCAACTGCCAAGTTCGTCGGTAATTGCTGAGCATCCGCGTCTACACACCCATACGCCGGAGTGAAAAAGGGGGGCGGATCATCTACCGTCCAATAGCCGACATGATTATCGATCGAGTTGTCGTAAATAGTGGACGACGCTCTCTAGAGAAGTATTTCTGTAGCACTGTGCTACACATAAAGTATCTCTGCTTGTGGGCTTCAAATTTTACTATGACGTCACATGATTTGGTAACGTAGTGTGATCTAGCGTATACATTATCTTAGGCATACAGAATAGTCCATGACGTCTCATTTTCTACCAACGTATACGTTTCTAACACTGAGATCACACTAGTAAAGAAATGGTGGCTAAGCTATGATATATCGGGACCAGAGCTGACAACACTATGGCGCGGGGCAGTGCGATGTCGTAGCGTGAAGCGACGTGACTCCTCGTCGTGACAGGGCATGACACGGTGGTGACCCAAAACTCGCGTCACTGGGTGCAATGCGCAAAATTGTGGAAAATATGTAAAACTGAGAGCACTTATATATCATCTGTTTGGGTGTGCCATCTCTGTCTCGACATATTAATCAAATAGACCTCAAATGACGGAATTTGATTTTGACGAACAGATTCGGTCCATCCCTATGGAGCCCATCTCCAGTGTGTCCCAGATTGGGAGGTGTGACTCATTGACGGTGATATCTAATTGCCTGAGAGAGCGTCATGACATCGACGCGACGTGGGAAACTTCCTGGCAGATTAGAACTGTGTGCCCGACCGAGACTCGAACTCGGAACCTTTGCCTTTCGCGGGCAAGTGCTCTACCAACTGAGCTACCGAAGCACGACTCACGCCCGGTACTCACAGCTTTACTTCTGCCAGTACCTCGTCTCCTGCCTTCCAAACTTTACAGAAGCTCTCCTGCGAACCTTGCAGAACTAGCACTCCTGAAAGAAAGGATATTGCGGAGACATGGCTTAGCCACAGCCTGCGGGATGTTTCCAGAATGAGATTTTCACTCTGCAGCGGAGTGTGCGCTGATATGAAACTTCCTGGCAGATTAAAACTGTGTGCCCGACCGAGACTCGAACTCGGGACCTTTGCCTGTGAGTACCGGGCGTGAGTCGTGCTTCGGTAGCTCAGTTGGTAGAGCACTTGCCCGCGAAAGGCAAAGGTCCCGAGTTCGAGTCTCGGTCGGGCACACAGTTTTAATCTGCCAGGAAGTTTCATATCAGCGCACACTCCGCTGCAGAGTGAAAATCTCATTCTGGAAACATCCCCCAGGCTGTGGCTAAGCCATGTCTCCGCAATATCCTTTCTTTGAGGAGTGCTAGTTCTGCAAGGTTCGCAGGAGAGCTTCTGTAAAGTTTGGAAGGTAGGAGACGAGGTACTGGCAGAAGTAAAGCTGTGAGTACCGGGCGTGAGTCGTGCTTCGGTAGCTCAGTTGGTAGAGCACTTGCCCGCGAAAGGCAAAGGTCCCGAGTTCGAGTCTCGGTCGGGCACACAGTTTTAATCTGCCAGGAAGTTTCACATCAGCGCACACTCCGCTGCAGAGTGAAAATCTCATTCTGGAAACATCCCCCAGGCTGTGGCTAAGCCATGTCTCCGCAATATCCTTTCTTTCAGGAGTGCTAGTTCTGCAAGGTTCGCAGGAGAGCTTCTGTAAAGTTTGGAAGGTAGGAGACGAGGTACTGGCAGAAGTAAAGCTGTGAGTACCGGGCGTGAGTCGTGCTTCGGTAGCTCAGTTGGTAGAGCACTTGCCCGCGAAAGGCAAAGGTCCCGAGTTCGAGTCTCGGTCGGGCACACAGTTTTAATCTGCCAGGAAGTTTCAATCCAGGTTCTGTTTACAGCATCATGATGGTCGCATCCGTGTTGGGCGACATCGCGGTGAACGCACATTGGAAGCGAGTATTCGTCATCGTCATACTGGCGTATCACCCGCCCGCATCTCGTGGTCGCGCGGTAGCGTTCTCGCTTCCCATGCCCGGGTTCCCGGGTTCGATTCCCGGCGGGGTCAGGGATTTTCTCTGCCTCGTGATGGCTGGGTGTTGTGTGATGTCCTTAGGTTAGTTAGGTTTAAGTAGTTCTAAGTTCTAGGGGACTGATGACCATAGATGTTAAGTCCCATAGTGCTCAGAGCCCGAGCGTATCACCCGGCGTGATGGTATGGGGTGTCATTGGTTACACGTCTCGGTCACGTCTTGTTCGCATTGACGGCACTTTGAACATTGGACGTTACATTTCAGATGTGTTACGACCCGTGGCTCTACCCTTCATTCGATCCCTGGGAAACCCTACATTTCAGCAGGATAATGCACGACCGCATGTTGGAGGTCCTGTACGGACCTTTCTGGATACAGAAAATTTTCGACTGCTGTCCTGCCCAGCACGTTCTCCAGATCTCTCACCAATTGAAAACGTCTGGTCAATGGTGGCTGTGCAACTGGCTCGTCACAATACGCCAGTCACTACTGTTGATGGACTGTAGTATCGTGTTGAAGCTGCATGGCCAGCTGTACCTGTACACGCCACCCGAGCTCTGTTTGACTCAATGCCCAGTCGCATCAAGGCCGTTATTACGGTCGGAGGTGGTTGTTGTGGGTACTGATTTCTCGGGATCTGTGCACCCAAATTGAGTGAAAATTTAATCACATGTCTGTTCTAGTATAATATAGTTGTCCAATGAATACCCCCTTATCATCTGCATTTCTTCTTGGTGCAGTAATTTTAATGGCCAGTGGTGTAATAACTAGTATTTCACTGAGTTTTATTTCGGTATATTCACTGTGGCATACGGCACGCGCGGCTAACAATAATGCAGCACTGCGGAGAGACTTTTTGAACACCCGTATGGCTGCCTTTCTTTAAAAAATTAGATATTGTGCATTATTATTTCAAATTCACTTAGATTCTTAAAAAAAAATCGTCCCCATCAGTTTATCACCAGATGTTAAGAAAAACAATATAGTCAAAATAGGGCCAAGCAAAATACTCTGTACCAAAAACGTTAGATCCAAGAATCGCTAAAAATTATGACAAACGGCGCTTGAAAAGCCACAGCTACTGAGATTCATATGGTAAAGCACGTTGACGTGGAAGTGTCTTAATGACAGTAATGAATAGAAAAATTAATATTAAAGAAGACAATCGTCTTTAAACACGTCAATAGCGAAGTCTACAAGGTTTCCGTACCGAATAAGTCCATAGAGAGCCGAGAATACATTACGCTTCAACTCCACTTTATACAAAGCAAACTGAGTCGATGCTGGTGGCAGGCAGCAGGCCGCCGGCAGGTCTCGCTGGTTGACGCAAGTCATCGGCCGGTCGAGGCACGTGCCACAGCCCACCCTCGGGTCGGCGGTGTGACAAAGGCGGCGCTTTCTCGCCGATCGGTCTGCAGGGGAGGGTCACGCCCGGAGAGGCCCCTCCCCGCCGCCCCTCCTTCCAGCAGCACGTGCACGACGCGGCGCAGTGTACAGGTGGCTCGCCGACGTGCCGAAATTGATCCGTCGCAGATGCATATCAATCGAGACGAAAGCACTTCGGTAGAAAAATTCCGACACGTGCTGCTGGTGTCGTAAATCGCGAGTTTTTAGTGTTCATAAAGCGCATGTTATGCAACAGTACGTTTCATATCCTTTCTTTCTCAGCGTAGTTGTCTGGAGAACACGCTGGTCACTCTAGTCGAGCGATGTCGTTATCCTGAAGGAAGTCATTCACAAGATGTGCTCGATGGGGGTGCGAATTGTCGCCTGTGAAGACGATTGCCTCACCAATATGCTGCACTATCGATCGGAGGATGGCATTCACGTATCGTACAGCCGTTACCGTACCTTCCGTGACCACCAGCGGCGTACATTGGCCCTGCATAATGCCACCCCAAAACGGCAGGGAACCTCCACCTTGCTGCACTCGCTGCAGAGTGTGTCTAAGGCGTTCAGCCTGACCGGGTTGCCTCCAAACACGTCTCCGACGATTGTCTGGTTGAAGGCATATGCGGGACTCATCGGTGAAGAGAACGCGATGCCAATCCTGAGCGGTCCATTCGGCATGTTGTTGGGCCCATCCGTACCACGCTGCATGGTGTCATGGGTGCAAAAATGGACATCGCCACGGACGTCGGGAGTGAGGTTGCGCGTCATGCAGCCTATTGCGCACAGTCTGAGCCGTAACACGACGTCCTCTGGCCGCACGAAAAGCATTATTCAACATGGTGGTGTTGCTGTCAGGATTCCTCCGAGCCACAATCCGTAGATAGCGGCCATCCACTTCAGTTGTAGCCCTTGAGCGGCCTGAGCGAGGCATGTCATCGACAGTTCCTGTCTCTCTCTGTATCTCCTCGATGACCGACCAACGTCGCTTTTGTTCACTCCGAGACGCCTGGACACTTCCCTTATTGAGAGACCTTCCTGGCACAAAGTAACAAAGCGGGCGCGATCGAACCGCGGTATTGGCCGTCTAGGCACGGCTGAACTTAAGACAACACGAGCCGTGTACCTCCTTCCCGATGGAATGACTGGAACTGATCAGCTGTCGGACCCCCTCCGTCTAACAGGCGCTGCTCATGCATGGTTGTTTACATCTTTGGGCGGGTTTAGTGACATCTCTGAACAGTCAAAGGGACTGTCTCTGTGACACAATACCCACAGTCAACGTCTGTCTTCAGGAGTTGCGGGAACCGGAGTGATGCAAAACTCTTTTTGATGTGTGTATAAGAAGCACTGTGCAAAACGTCGACGACATCCATAGCAAGTGCGCTGTCCACTCACACTGACGTGACCGCCTGACAGGAGCTCCAGTAGCGGCGCTCATCACTGGGAGGTTCAGACTGAAGCGCCTAGAACCACTCGGCCACTTTGGCCGGCCAACCGTGGACAATAAGGAAAAACGGAACGATTAGAAGCCCCTGAAACGTAATGTAGCAGGAGACCATTGAAGAATACAGTGTTTGATCGAGCAGAGAATAAAGGCTTCCTACAACAAATCAGTGAGAAAAAATTGTTATTAAACAATTTAAGGGGAGCCGGAACGATGAGACTGACAAAATTAACGTTTTTTTTTCATTATAAAATTATTTGGAGTTTTCTGAATAAAACAAATCAAGTTTCACCCTTTTAAGTGATTTCTAACTGTGTTTTTTATCGCTGCAAAGTGGACGAGACGAGTAAACGCTTGTAGCGACTTGGTGCGTCACCTCTGACGGCGCCGCTAGATGGCTGCAAGCAGGGTATCTTTGCGGAATTAGACAGTGTTTTGTTTTCCAACCTTGAATGGCTTTATATCTGTGCCAAGTGACTGTTCATATCGGTAAACGTAAACGTAAACGTAATTTAACGAATTTTGCTCATACCTGTTTTACGTATTTGGTATATGCCTCGTTTCAGCAATAGTGTGTTTAAGAAAAGGGACAATGAATGGAAGAAGAAATCTTTTGTTGTTTCGAAGGGAGATGCTGCTCAGACTGCTTCACCGACTACTCCAAATGAATGTGACAGAACTTCTTCCAGCAAGAAACTTTGTGACAGGAAAGAAAAATTTGAAAACTATGAAAGTGACAGTAACGATGTGAATGAAATAATTAACATTTCCTTGCTCTCTAATATTTTGAAACAACGTATTATGTCAAGTTTGCTAAAAAAAAGAGGACTGGAATTGAAAATAACTTCACACATTGGTTTGGCATGTAAAATGTTATTGAAGTGTAACAAATGTTTGCTTTTGACAATGTTAACTGGAATACTCTCTTTCAAATTCTGAAGGTGGCAGGTATAAAATACAGGGAGCGAAAGGCTATTTACAATTTGTACAGAAATCAGATGGCAGTTATAAGAGTCGAGGGGCATAATAGGGAAGCAGTGGTTGGGAAAGGAGTGAGACAGGGTTGTAGCCTCTCCCAGATATTATTCAATCTGTATATTGAGCAAGCAGTAAAGGAAACAAAAGAAAAATTCGGAGTAGGTATTAAAATCCATGGAGAAGAAGTAAAAACTTTGAGGTTCGCCGATGACATTGTAATTCTATCAGAGACAGCAAAGGACTTGGAAGAGCAGTTGAACGGAATGGACAGTGTCTTGAAAGGATGATATAAGATGAACATCAACAAAAGCAAAACGAGGATAATGGAATGTAGTCAAATTAAATCGGGTGATGCTGAGGGAATTAGATTAGGAAATGAGAAACTTAAAGTAGTAAAGGAGTTTTGCTATTTAGGGAGTAAAATAACTGATGATGGTCGAAGTAGAGAGGATATAAAATGTAGACTGGCAATGGCAAGGAAATCGTTTCTGAAGAGGAGAAATTTGTTAACATCGGGAGTGTAGCCATGTATGGAAGTGAAACATGGACGATAACTAGTTTGGACAAGAAGAGAATAGAAGCTTTCGAAATGTGGTGCTACAGAAGAATGCTGAAGATAAGGTGGGTAGATCACGCAACTAATGAGGAGGTATTGAACGGGATTGGGGAGAAAAGAAGTTTGTGTCACAACTTGACTAGAAGAAGGGATCGGTTGGTAGGACATGTTTTGAGGCATCAAGGGATCACAAATTTAGCACTGGAGGGCAGCATGGAGGGTAAAAATCGTAGAGGGAGACCAAGAGATGAATACACTAAGCAGATTCAGAAGGATGTAGGTTGCAGTAGGTACTGGGAGATGAAGAAGCTTGCACAGGATAGAGTAGCATGGAGAGCTGCATCAAACCAGTCTCAGGACTGAAGACCACAACAACAACAACAACAACAAATGTGCTGCAGAAGTTTCATTTTCTAATTCTAACAGTATTCCTCGTAGTGATAATAGTGGAAAGAAGGTGTGTGATGTAAATGTTAGGCTAGTATATGGCTTGCGTTGCACTGCCAAGGGCAGTGCTGCAGGGACAATGTTATGTGGAATTATAAACTTGCCAAAACCACTAACCAAATTTGGATTTTATAATGAATTGGTGGGATCTTCTGCTGAAGATATTGCTCAAGCAACAATGAAGAAAGCAGCTGAAGAAGCTGTGACAGATAATGGGAATTGTAGAGATTTAACTGTTGCTTTAAATGGATCATGGCAACGTAGAGGTCATAAATCTCTAAATGGAGTTGTAACAGCTACCAGTGGAGACAGTTGCAAAGTACTTGATGCTGCTATTCTCTCAAAACATTGTAGATGTAAAGGCAATAACAAGGACGAACATACTGAAGTTGTGAGGCAAATTTTCACGGCACGAGTGGAGCGATGGAAGTAGGTGGAGTGAAAGTAATATTTTCCAGATCCCAGAAGTGGTATAATGTACGATACGCTAACTATCTAGGAGATGGTGATTCTAAGGGATATAAAGCTGTAGAGGAACTCAAACCTTATGGCAATGAAATTCACATTTAAAAAAATTAGTGCATTTGACATATGCTGAACTGCATGGGGGCTCGCTTGTGCAAACTAAAGCAGACATAGGGTCCCAGAAGCTTAGTGATGGAAAGACCCTTGGAGGAAGAGGAAGATTGACAGATGAAGGAATTGATAGATTGCATAGGTATTATGCGTGTGGAATTAGGCAAAATACAAGAAGCATTGAGCATCAACAAATGAGCACCCACAACATGCACTGTGCCCCACAGGTGGTGACTCATGATGTAAGTACCAATCAGGAAAGGAATATGCCAATAGAAACAGTTTGCCAAATGATGTAATTGATAATATTCAGAGATTTATCATAGCCAAGTTTATTGGAAAAGTGTTTACGTAAGAAAACACAAAATCCAAATGAAAGTGTAAATAATTTAATTTGTATTAGGATTCCCAAAAAAGTGTTTGTACAGATAAAAACATTGCATTTTGGAGTGTATGATGCAGTGGCAACGTACAATGAAGTAAACATTATCAAATGGGATGTGCTGAAACGTTTAGGTTTCCAACCAGGACACAACACCATTTCCACAATGCGCCTAATTGATGAAGAAAGACTAAGAGATGCAGGAAGAAGAGACAAAAGCCTACAACATTCACCAAAAGGGAAGGAAAGACCAGCGAAAAGGAAATTATCATTGGAAAAAGAAGAGGATGCTGACAATCCATCAAATGAGGCAGGAATGTATTAAAAACTTTGGAAGCCATTTCCCTTAACTTTAAAATTTTCAACTTTGAGGAACATTTTCTCAAAAACTGCTAACAGTATATCAATGAAATTTATGCACATTATTGTTGACTTCTTTTCCTTCATTTTTATAACAAATTGAAAAAAATTCTATAATTCAAGGGTTATAGAAGAAAAAGTGCAAAATATTAGAGAAGAAAATAAGCATCTGATTTAAAAAAATGTAGAACAAAAACCAATAAATATTTCTTAACATGGCATTATAACTTTGTAGAGAAATATTCACTGAACATGTAGTCCAAATTTCAGAGCAATATGTTTAATGGTTTTAGAAAAAATGTTCCTTCTATTTGCTAAAATTAACATGGAGGAGATGGATCGTTCCGGCTCCCCTTAGTGAAACTATGTGGTAGAATGGCTGGGAATTTACTGTGATATGACTGCTCCCTCAAAACTACAGATGAACGGATGATGCCACAGAAAAGATGGCAAGATGCGAGTACATCAGGATGACACTTAAGTGTCCAAAAATGTTCAGATGCGTTTCAATTCCTAAGGGACCAAACTGCTGGGGTCATCGGTCCCTAGACTTACACACTACTTAAACTAACTTACGTTAAGGACAACACACACGCATCCATACCCAAGGGAGGACTCGAACCTCCGGCGGGAGGGGCTGCGCAACACGAAGGTGAAAACTGGGCTATTTGAGTGACTGAGTGGTAGGCTAGAAGTTGTAAGTTGACCTCCACTGTCAATAACGCAGCCACAATCCAATATGATCGAGGCTCTGGGCAAAGGTGCGATGCTACATTGTATTTGTCTCATTTCTTTCATCCCAGGTGGATGGCACAACAGTGGTATGTCGTTGCGACATGCGTAACACATGCACAACAAATACCAGAAGTTTATTTGAAGACGTATAACAGATTAAACCCCCCATGAATCATCGACCTTCCCGTCGGTGGGAAGGATTGCGTGTCACAGCGATACAAAAAGCCGTATCGCAGGTGCAAACACAACGGAGGGGTGTCTGTTGAGAGGCCATACAAACGTGTGGTTCCTGAAGAGGGACAGCAGCCATTTCAGTAGCTGCAGGGTCAACAATCTGGATGATTGACTGAACTGGCGTTGTAACATAAACCAAAATGGCCTTGCCGTGCTGGTACGGCGAATAGCAAGGGGAAAATACAGCTGTAATTTTTCCCAAGGACATGGAGCCCTACTATATGGTTAAATGATGATGGCATCCACTTGGGTAAAATAGCGACCCGTTCGGACCTCAGGACGGGGACTACTCAGCAGGACTTCGTTATCAGTAGAAACAAAACTGGCGTTCGAAGGATCGGAGCGTGGAGTGTCAGATCCTTTAATCGGGCACGTAGGTTAGAAAATTTAAAAAGGGGAGCTGGATAGGTTAATTAGTGAATTTCGGTGGTAGGAGAAACAGCACTTCTGGTCAAGTGAATACAGGGTTATAAATACAAAATCAAATAGGAATAATGCAGGGATATTTTTAATGATAAATAACAAAATAGGACCACGAACAGCATAGTGAATGCATTATTGTAGCAAAGATAGACACGAAGCCCACACCTACACAGTAGTAAACGTTTATATGCCATCTAGCTCCGCAGATGACGAAGAGATTGAAGAAATGTATGACGAGATAAAAGAATTTATTCAGATAGTTATGGGAGACGAAAATTTAATAGTCTTGGGGGAGTTGAATTTGGTAGTAGGAAAAGGACGAGAAGGAAAAGCAGTAGATAATATCGACTGAGAGTCAGGGATGGAAGAAGAAGGCGCCTGGCAGACTTTTGCATAGAGCGTAAGTTAATAAGCGCCAATACTTGGTTTAAGAATCATGAAAGGAGGTCGTGTGAATGGAAGAGACCTGGAGACATCGGAAGGATCCATATTGATTATATAAGGGTAAACAGAGATTTAGGATCCAGGTTTTAAATTATAAGACATTCCCAATGGCAGATGTGGACTCTGACCACAAATTATTGGTTATAAACTGTAGATTAAAACTGAAGTAACTGCAAAAAGGAGATGGAGATTTAAAGAGATAGGAACTTGATAAACTGAAGGAACCAGAGGTTATAGAGAGTTTCAGAGAGAGCATTAGGGAACAATTGACAAGAACAGGGAATAGGAACACAGTAGAAGAAGAACGGGTAGCTTTGAGAAATGAAACAGTGAAGACAGTAGTGGATCAAGTAGGTAAAAAGACGAGGGCTAATAGACATCCTTGAGTAACACAAGAGATACTGAATTAAACTGATGAAAGGAGAAAATAAAAATAAAAAATCAGTAAATAAAGCATGCGAAAAGGAATACAAACGTCTCAAAGATGAGATCGACAGGAAGTGCAAAATATCTAAGTGGGAATGACTAGAGGAAAAATGTAAGGCTGTAAAAGCACATATCACTAGGGGGAAGACAGATGCCGCCTACAGGAAAATTAAAGAGACTTTGGAGAAAAGAGAACAACTTGTATGAATATCAAGATCTCAGATGGAAAACCAGTTCTTAGTAAAGAGGGGAAAGCGGAAATGTGGAAGAAGTATATAGGGGGTCTATACAAGGGTGAATTACTGGAGGGCAATACTAAGGAAATGGAAGAGGAGGAAGATGAGACGGGAGATACGATATTGCACGAAGAGTTTGACAGAGCAGTGAAAGACCTAAGTAGAAAGAAGGCTCTGAGAGCAGACAACAGTCCGCTAGAACTACTGAGAGACTTGGGAGAGCCAGCCCTGACAAACTCTTCCATCAAGTGAGGAAGATCTATGAGACAGGCGAAATACTCCCAGACATCAATAAGAATATAATAATTCCATTTCCTAAGAAAGCATTGCTGGCAGATGTGAAAATTACCGAAATATCATTTTAATAAGTCATGATTGCAACATACTAATACGAATTATTTACAGAAAAATAAAAAAAAACTGGTAGAAACCGACCTCAGGGAACGTCACTTTGGTTTCCAGGGAAATGTTGGCACAAGTGGAAGAATGCTGAGCCTATGACTTATATTAGAAGACAGTTTAAGGAAAGGCAAAGATAAGTTTGTAGCATTTGTAGACTCTGAGAAAGCTTTTGACAATGTTGACTGGAATAGTCTCTTTCAAATTTTGAAGGTAGCAGGGCTAAAATACAGGGAGCGAAATTCTATTTACTACTTGCGCTGCAGTCATGGACTGTGCGGCTGATCCCGGCGGAGGATCGAGTCCTCCCTCGGGCATGGGTGTGTGTGTTTATCCTTAGGATAATTTAGGTTAAGTAGTGTGTAAGCTTAGGCAATGATGACCTTAGCAGTTAAGTGCCATAAGATTTCACGCACATTTGAACATTTGAGCTACTTGCGCAGAAACTAGATGGCAGTTATACGAGTCGATGGGTATGAGAGGGAAGCAGTGGTTGGGAATGGAAGGAGACAGGGTTGTAATCTATCCCTGATGTTATCCAATCTGTATATTTAGCAAGCAGTGAAGGAAACCAAAGAAAAATTTGGAATAAGAATTAAACTCCAGTGACAAGAAATGGAAACTTTAAGGTTTGCCGATGACATTGTAATTCTATCAGAGGCAGCAAATGACTTGGAAGGGCAACTGAACGAAATGGACAACGTTTTGAAAGGAGGATGTAACATAATAATCAAGAAAAGATGATGATGAAGGAATTAGATTAGGAAGCGAGACACTTAAAGTAGTAGATGAGTTTTGCTATTTTGGCGACAAAATAACTGATGAGGGGATATAAAATGTAGACTGGCTATGGCAAAGAAAGCGTTTCTGAAGAAGACGAATTTGTTAACATGGAGTATAGATTTAAATGTCTTTTCTGAAAGTATTTGCGCGGAGGGTAGCCATGTGTTGAAGTGGAACATGGAGGATAAACAGTTTAGACAAGAAGAGAATAGAAGCTTTGAAATTCGGTGCTACAGAAGAATGCTGAAGATTAGATGGGTAGATCACGTAAATAATGAGGAGGTACTAAACAGAATTTGGGGGAAGACGAATTAGTGGTACAACTTGACTAGAAAAAGGGTTCGGTTGGTAGGACGTGTTCTGAGTCATCAAGGGAGCACCAGTTAAGTATTGGAGGGAAGCGTGGAGGATAAAAATCGTAAAGGGAGGCCAAGCGATGGATACACAAAGCAGATTCAGAAGGACGTAGGTCGAAGTAGTTACTCGAAGGTAAAGAGGCTTGCACAGGATAGAGTGCCATTGAGAGCTGCATCAGACCAGTATTTGGACTGATGACCACAACACCAACAACAGATTGAATCAACGAAGATGGAAGTAAATAGCTAATGTCAACACCAGTTAACCTTTGATTGTAAAAATATTATTGCATTCCTTATACTTTAATTCACTCGGTATTTGGAGTGGAGACTCCGCTAAAGGTCTGGTTGCGCCGGATAGTATTTAATCAAAGTTCATGAACAAGTATTGTGTAAGTATCGGTTAACGTTCCCTACTCGGTTCTCTGAAATATGCCAACTGCGACGCTCCCTCGATCGTCCGAGAAGCGGCGAAGTTCAATGGAAAGTTTGTGCGACACGCGCTGTTAATAAAAATTCAACAAAGTTAAAGTACGGCAGTTTCTTAAAGTAATGGAAAATTTTGTACGTATCACAAACTCACAGCAAAATGTTACAATCGCACTGACTTTCCCAAATATCGCAATACTAGAGAAGTCGAAAAGTCGCGTCGGTCACTGCCCAAGAGTTGAGCTGTTCGAGTGGTCGCCCGCAGCGACGTTGCGCCGGTCGCTGCTGCTGCACGCGCCGTCACTTTTTGTTGGAGCTGTAGTTTGCAGAAGAGTAGGTGCGGATTCTCTTGGCGGCCTTTCAGAGAGCTCAGCTGTGCGTCTTCCAGTCTGCTGGCCGAGCCCGTGGCACGACCCCGAGCTCTCGCACACGACCAACACCGACTCAAATGAAGGCCTCGGCGCTTGTTCGTGACGTCACGTCAGCTAGGCACGGCGAACGCCAGGTCTGTTGCAGGCATACTCGTAATGGTGGTGTCTCCCTCTCTGACACAGGGAAATGTGAAACTATTGGCGGTAGTTGACCAACACACATTGTTCTGAGAGTAGAATGAAGGCTTTCACGACCGGGTGACATGGCTGTTGATATACTTTCCGGGATGTGAGGTCGTGGTCCAAGAACTTTTCTGCTCCTTACGTTTCGTCCAGGACTGCGCTAGACTTCCTCAGGGGCGCTGCTCCGCTGTGTCTTGCCGACTGACTGGTCGGGTGTCTGAGAGCGACTTATATATTGTGAGAAAGGGGGGCGTGGTTCAGGTGACACGTGATGAGCAGTGATAATTCATAGCAAAGATAAGGTTGACTATAGATTACCACCTTGTCAAAGATAAAAATTGTTAGCAATTTTGTAGAGCCACTGTCCATATATCGCTAAGTTTCATAGCCTCCTCTTTCCTATTAAAATTATCGTGATGTTTATAAATTTCAATAGCTTCTCTATATAGCCGTAGATAGTAATTTAACGTTGTAGATGAAACTTCGGTATCCGAAAACTTCACTTGGTGGTTGCCTGGTTGAAGAACATGTTCCGCTACAGCTGATTTTTCTATTTTTCCAAGTCGACAAAGACTTTTATGCTCTTTCAGTCGCGTGTTTACGCTTCTTTTGGTAGTACCAATATAAACATTGCCACAGGTACATGGAATTTTATACACACCACATGTCGACTTGGAAAAATAGAAAAAATCACTGGGCTGTTTGCACTTTTTATGTGGTCTTGCAGCTTTCTACAGCCACTCAACGTCGACTCCTTGCCGTGCACCGCGGTATCATCAGCAAACAACCACAAAATGCTCCCCACCCGGTCCGCCAAATCATTTAAGTATACCGAGAAAAACAGCGGTCCTTCCGCTATTCCCTGGGGCACTCCCTATTTATTTCTGTGGTGTTTCCGTGCGACTTCTTCCCTAGGGCTTTTAAACAGTATTCAATATTTGTTCTTCGTGCGGATATTTCGCTGAGTCCAAGTGGAGGGTACCTTTTCCAGTCTAACGGCGAGAAGTCGGAACTTGCTGAACGTAGTCACTTTGCCAAAGGATTTGTACTAAAGACCGAGAAGTAGTGAAAATTTTATCTCTCTCTGGAGGGTTACAGCGAGGCAGACAAATTTTATGTGGACCGACTTGGTAGTGCAGCAGTCCAGAAGAGTGGTGGCGGTCCATCAGTGAAGGTGCCGCTGTCGGCGTGGGGAGCAGTGCGTCGCGCACTCTGTCCCGCTATCGCGCTGTCGCTGGATTGTGGTTGGCGCCGCGCCGCTACTGCGGCTCCGAGGATGCAGAAACGTCTCAGCTGCTCTCTAAACTACTCATCAACATACATATATAAAAGTCAGGTTACACGAAACTCTTGAGACCGTAAAAGCATGTCGTAGGATTACGCGACGTACGAACATACTACACAGCACGAATATTTGATGTGGCGCTTTGTGCCAAACGGGATAGTGCCCTCGAAGCTTACGAGGCACGCACCACTTTTCAGTGGCATCGTTTTCTCTTGTCGTTTTATAACTTCCATCCCCTCTGCTAGTCAGTTTTACGTACTCATTGACTGTAGGCTCGGTATCGCCTCTCCTGGGGAAGTGGCACCATGTCCGCGTGTTTTCTCCCCGCGACACGAGGCGTTGCCCCGCGCGCCGCATTCCGTCACCCACATCCCGAGCTGCGGGCCACTGCGCAGTGCGTGACCGAGCCTACCTCATATCGTTTCTGTTCGTCGCCTCTCCGCTGAGCGAGCCAAAAGCTACTGTCTAGATACCTCTCTACGAGGACTGAGCTATTCCGTGCTTCTCCCACGATTCCTGTGCGAAACATACAACTGCAGCGGCACAGCAGCTGAAAGTCTTGGCCCCGTACAGTTTCTCCGAGTTTACTGCGAGGCTTCCGCGCCAACTAAGTTTTCTTTGTTCGAAAGATTCCCTTTGAAGCTGCCAGACTATTTGTGTCACATTTTCGTACGAGCCGTACCAAATTGCTACGATCGTAGTACCGCGTCCCCGACTTTGCTCCGTGTCTGTCACCGTCGCTGGTTGACGAGGACTCCACACTGCCGCAGCGCAACTGGCTTCTCGTGTGCTATCTCCGTTCCAAAAGACCCACCCGTAATGCAGTCTTCTACTTGCCTTCTCCAACACTTTCTGGAAGAAAAATGTTGTGTTCAAATGTGTGTGAAATCTTATGGGACTTGAAACTTCCTGGCAGATTAAAACTGTGTGCCGGACCGAGACTCGAACTCGGGACCTTTGCCTTTCGCAGGAAGGTGCTCTACCAACTGAGCTAACCAAGCACGACTCTAGCCCCGTCCTCACAGCTTTTAATTCCGCCAGTACCTCGTCTCCTACCTTCCAAACTTCACATAATGTCCCATGCGAACCTTTAGCACTCCTGGAAGAAAGGATATCGCGGAGACATGGCTTAGCCACAGCCCGGGGGTTCTTTCTAGAATGAAATTTGAAAGGTAGGAGACGAGGTACTGGTGGAATTAAAAGCTGTGAGGACGGGGCTAGAGTCGTGCTTGCGTAGCTCAGTTGGTAGAGCATCTGCCCGCGAAAGGTGAAGGTCCCGAGTTCTCGGTCCGGCGCACAGTTTTAATCTTCCAGGAAGTTTCATATCAGCGCACACTCCGCTGTAGAGTGAAAATTTCATTCTTATGGGACTTAACTGCTAAGGTCATCAGTCCCTAAGCTTACACACTACTTAACCTAAATTATCCTAAGGACAAACACACACACCCATGCCCGAGGGAGGACTCGAACCTCCCCCGGGACCAGCCGCACAGTCCATGACTGCAGCGCCTTAGACCGCACGGCTAATCCCACGCCACACTTTCTGTAAGTAATTGTGCAATGCATACAGCTTCTTACAAGGAAACATGGCCAACCTCACTTTCTGTTTCAAGGAAAAAAAAGTACAAGCCCCAGCAACAGATGCCGGCCCAAAAGTTGGGCCGTAATTCTAGTTTTACGCAGTTACGTCTTCCTGTACACACAGCAACTGCGCGCACGCACCGGCTGACACGCGCTCCGCGCCATTGCGGCCGCTTGCTGGCCCAGCGCCATGTACACGCCAGTTATAATTAAACTTTCGCTACTTGAAAGGACACCGCGGAAAACGAGTGACACAAGCCCGTGCGGAAGAGTATTAACGAATAAACAGTTGGAAGTAACACATTTTGATTTGCTCATCGGAGAGCAGTATTTCACGTGTACATTCGTCGTCCGCCTCCACCCACGACGGCCTGGACCCGCACGAGAGGCTGCTCCGCTCCACTGCGCCCGGCTGTCGCGGCACTGCTTGGAGGCCGCACGCCGCACCCGTGCCAACAGGAGCTTCTTCGACAATTTGTGGCGCAATTTTCCGTCACCCTCTCGCAGCCAATTACTTTCAACTTTAGAATCGTGTTCTGCAACTCCAATGCGGAAAGAAGAGCTCTCCGTATTCCTTTAATTCGTCGATTCCTCGAAGAGGACCAGCACTATTCCTGTTCTTTCGGTAAAACAGTTTTGCGAGTAAAGCCCTGTCCACCTTGACCAAACCCGTGTTGTGCGCCTGCAGCTGTAATGCACACAGATGTCTGCGTTTCAGTCTTGCGTCGCCTAACGGCACTGACACTACTATTAATCCAGCTCACAGTCTGAACATCATTCCTGTGAAGATGGGTACCCGTACGGTAAATAGTTTGCCGTCTACACTCTCCCTAGTAGCGAAAAGTGAACAGCTCGCTTAACCACACTGTAGTGTACAGTGGAGTGAGTAAGAGGTTTCTCACATTGTTAGCGTGCTTCGTTCAGCGTGTCAGAGCGCACGGCTGGTGACGAAGATGGCTCGGCGTCGAACTTTTTTATGTTGCGCTTCACAAATGCAGTGCAAATAAATGAAAAGGATCAGTGTTTCATTAAAGGAGCATCGTAGCGCTATTTCGTCACAAACTGCTGTTATGCATTATTTTGTTTTGTATTTTAAAGGTGACACGGTTCAAATAAAATACGTTTGCAGAAGATGCGCTATTCTTCAACGTTATTGGCAAGACCATGTTGTAAATCAAAAGTCGTTAACTATATTTAGTAATAATTTTTCGCTTTCTTTGGTTTGTTCATCTCGATATTGACGCGACGGTATAGATGTACACTCGTGCTCATAAATTAAGGATAATTGCAGAATGTGGTGCCACACAATGTGGCACTACACAAAACTGGCGCAAATAGCAGAGGCACGTAGGAAACACACACGACACACATCTGTAAGTCCACAGTATTGCTGATAAGTAGAGAAGGCCGTCCCGAAACACATGTGCTACAAAACGCCACTGTTTCCTGCGCTTGTACCCCGACATCGTTATGGGATATGATCACCACGCACACGTACACAGGCCGGACAACGCGTTGGCATACTCTGGATCAGGTGGTCGAGCAGCTGCTACGATATAGCCTCCCATTCTTGCACCAGTGCCTGTCGGAGCTCCTGAAGTGTCGTAGGGGTGCAGCGATACGTCGACCGAGAGCATCCCAGACGTGCTCTATGGGGTTTAGGTCTGGAGAACAGGCAGGCCACTCCATTCGCCTGATATCTTCTGTTTCAAGGTACTCCTCCACCATGGCAGCTCAGTGGGGCCGTGCGGTATCATCCATCGGGAGGAAGGTGGGACCCACTGCACCCCTGAAAAGACGGACATACTGGAGCAAAAAGACGTCCCGATACACCTGACCTGCTACAGTTCCTCTGTCAAAGACATGCAGGGGTGTACATACACCAATCATAATACCACCCCACACTATCAAACCACGACCTCCATATAGGTCCCTTTCAAGGACATTAAGGGGTTGGTATCTGGTTCCTGGTTCACACCAGATGAAAACCCGGCGAGAATCACCGTTCAGACTATATCGGACTCGTCCGTGAACATAACCTGGGACCACTGTTCCAGTGACCGTGTGCTGTGTTCTTGACACCAGGCTTTACAGGCTCTCCTGTGACCAGGAGTCAGTGGAATGAACCTTGCATGTCTCCAGGCGAATAAACCATGCCTGTTCAGTCGTCTGTAGACTGTGTGTCTGGAGACAACTGTTCCAGTGGCTGTAGTAAGGTCCCGAGCGAGGCTACCTGCAGTACTCCGTGGCTGTCTGCGGGCACTTATGGTGAGATATCGGTCTTCTTGTGGTGTTGTAGACTGTGGACGTCCCGTACTGTAGCGGCTGGACACGTTTCCTGTCTGCTGGAATCGTTGCCATAATCTTGAGATCACACTTTGTGGCACACGGAGGGACCGTGCTGCGACCTGCTGTTTTCCAACCAACCTCCAGTCTACCAGCCTCCAGTCTACCCCTCATAACGGCATCAATATGTGTTCTTTGAGCCATTTTCACCACATAGTGACCATTAGCACGTCTGAAACCGTCTGCACACTTACTCGCTGCACCGTACTCTGACAAGCACCAACACACCTCTGCGTATTTGGACTGCTGCCAGCGCCACCGAGCGACGACCGCAGGTCAAATGCACCGCATGGTCATATCCCGAGGTGGTTTAAACCCACAAACCGCCCACCAGAGCATTGTTTCACCATGTATCAACATTATCCTCAATTTATGAGTACGAGTGTAGAATATAAATACGATAATACTGTTGAAATAGTATCTATTTTATTACTTACTATTTTTTGTGTAGAATAAGATTTCAAAACACGTTGGACGGATGTGTCCACCTCCCTGTTGTAACCTCCCTTTCAGGTCCTGCGAATCGTTGGGCTCTCTTGTAATTCCGTTGTACCGTACTTGTGGCAGTGTGGTGGGGTGGTTGGCGGACAGCCGGTGAGCATGGAAGGTAGAGAGCTGAACTTTCAAAGGTCGCAACCGAGTTCTGCAGAAATTGTGGCTCAAATTTCCACGCAGGATCGATTGCGGGGACCGACATCTCGCAAGTGTACTTTTTCTTCGTGAAATCTTATCTCAGTTTAGTGATACTTCCTTCTTAGTGTTACGTGTAAACGCTAACAGTGTGTTACGTGCTCAAGCTTTCCGCCACTATTCTGGTAATCAGGCAGTACCGGGTTGTTGCTCGTCAGCCTGCCTGCGCCGCATCTCGCGGCTCCACTCACACAGGGCCCGGTGGCCCACATCTGCGCAGCCCACAGGGCCCTCCTTCACAGTTACGACCAGTGCCCCTCTGCCCGCTTCCGCCGCCGCTGCACTCGGCTAACTCTGCTCCAGCATTCGCCGTTCCAGCCCCGCAGCGAGTTGACGGCTCGGCCCGGAATCGCTTCACCCACCCCCCTCCCCCCTGCCGATCGAATTTCCGCCATCCCCTGGCGACGGTAACGGCTTCAGAACGCTCCCCTTCGGCGTAAGTTCTCGGGGCTGCTGAGTTATACGCGGCGCTCTCTACCTCACAGCCCTCGCCGGCACCTGCGCTGGGCCTGTCGTTGGTGGGGGTCTCAGTTCCGAGGGGTTCGTGCAGACGGCGACGCGCTCTCCCCCCCGCCCACCTGAAGATCATTACTGCACAACAACTGTTACATTCTCACGCCCTGTGCCGTCAAATGGGGTTCCTTTAGCGCAGTATTCAAATTTTTTGAAACCTGCAGCACAGTTCAGTTTTAATTTCCTTGTGAAATCTTAAACCCCTATGACCAAGTTTATTGCTCCATGTGCACTACAGGGGTTACAAAGACGATAACGGATTCAATTTTGTATGTCCATCCTTTCGGCGGGAGGTCTTTGGGACGATGGCCGTTTACTATTGTGAGAAAAAAAAAAGAAACGTCTACAGCCGTCCTTATGATTTGGTTTGTTTTGTTGCGACCAGTTTCGCCGCTTCAGTGCGCCATCTTCAGGCTGTAGTTGATGCTGAATGGATTGACACGATGCCTACGTGTATCGCATCAGTAGCCAGCATAACTGGTTACGCAGATTATCTGAAAACTGAGATGTCAGCACTCTAACCGTCAACTGCCAACTGTCAGTGTCTGCATCGTGTCAACCCCTTCCGCATCAACTACAGCCTGAAGATGGCGCATTGAAGCGGCGAAACTGGTTGCAACAAAACAAACAAAATCATAAGGACGGCTGTAGACGTTTTATTTTCTCACAATAATGGATTAACGTTGGGTCTGCCTTTTTGCAAGTACACAAATTGTTGTTTTGGTTTACCATCCAAACATGTTGCACCGCAGTTGTTATTTAAATTGTACGTCCAATTTATCTTTTATATTACATTGTGTGTGTCTTGTGGCTAACAACCATAAACAGCGACAGTACACCATGTCATCTGCAAACATTAAGCGTGTTAGAAAATCCTCTGTATTGAATTTTTTTGTTTTGTTTATTGTCCAAATTTTAAAATATCTGTTCTGGTAAAATTCGTGGCATATGCCCATTCGTGGCCTTACCGTTGTAGTATTTTTCTAGTCGTTAACTGAGACAAGTTTGTTTTTGTGTATCAAACGTGCTCTTGTGCAGCTGAGCTGAACCTGTGGACATCGATGTGTTTTCTGAAGCTTAGGTATAGCGAACGATTTCGTGTAGTTTGTATATTCATGCGTTGTATTTTGCATTTTTCCAGTATTCTGTTCGTTTGTAAATAATGCTTCCATTTGTGTTGCCGTGGCTATGACATAAATTTCACTCCGCACCTGCGACTGTCATTTGTACTCCCAAAAAGACAGACCCATGCCTAATTCATTACTATTTTTATGCAATCACGGGAGCTGAGCTCAAAACTCCAATATGAGGTTACAAAAACAGTTACGGATGTTATACTGTCACCCTTTAAGTACTGTCAATTTGATGTATCGCAATGAAATAACACAGTTGACACTTTTGTACTATTCTCAGATTCTGAAGAAGAAGCTAGACCAATTCACATAAAAAATATATTTTCAACATAGTTTAAGATTTTCAGAAATATTTTGTCACTTTCCATCTTTACCATTGTTTCTATAGAAGGCCTCCAAAAGAAAATAATGGAAACAACACCAGAATGCATAGCCGGCCGGTGTGGCCGTGCGGTTCTAAGCGGGTCAGTTTGGAACCGCGTGACCGCTACGGTCGCAGGTTCGAATCCTGCCTCGGGCATGGATGTGTGTGATGTCCTTAGGTTAGTTAGGTTTAAGTAGTTCTAAGTTCTAGGGGACTGATGACCTCAGTAGTTAAGTCCCATAGTGCTCAGAGCCATTTGAACCATTTTGAACCAGAATGCATACCACAATACAGCAACTTTTATCAGACTATAAGGACAAAAATGCTGAGAAAACTATGAAGTGGCTATAAATTTACCCCGTCTGTTCATCTTTCCCTGAAAAACGTTAGCCTCTGACCACAGGTTACGTTAAGTGCATTGCAACTAATAATACACTCCTGGAAATTGAAATAAGAACACCGTGAATTCATTGTCCCAGGAAGGGGAAACTTTATTGACACATTCCTGGGGTCAGATACATCACATGATCACACTGACAGAACCACAGGCACATAGACACAGGCAACAGAGCATGCACAATGTCGGCACTAGTACAGTGTATATCCACCTTTCGCAGCAATGCAGGCTGCTATTCTCCCATGGAGACGATCGTAGAGATGCTGGATGTAGTCCTGTGGAACGGCTTGCCATGCCATTTCCACCTGGCGCCTCAGTTGGACCAGCGTTCGTGCTGGACGTGCAGACCGCGTGAGACGACGCTTCATCCAGTCCCAAACATGCTCAATGGGGGACAGATCCGGAGATCTTGCTGGCCAGGGTAGTTGACTTACACCTTCTACAGCACGTTGGGTGGCACGGGATACATGCGGACGTGCATTGTCCTGTTGGAACAGCAAGTTCCCTTTCCGGTCTAGGAATGGTAGAACGATGGGTTCGATGACGTTTTTGATGTACTGTGCACTATTCAGTGTCCCCTCGACGATCACCAGTGGTGTACGGCCAGTGTAGGAGATCGCTCCCCACACCATGATGCCGGGTGTTGGCCCTGTGTGCCTCGGTCGTATGCAGTCCTGATTGTGGCGCTCACCTGCACGGCGCCAAACACGCATACGACCATCATTGGCACCAAGGCAGAAGCGACTCTCATCGCTGAAGACGACACGTCTCCATTCGTCCGTCCATTCACGCCTGTCGCGACACCACTGGAGGCGGGCTGCACGATGTTGGGGCGTGAGCGGAAGACGGCCTAACGGTGTGCGGGACCGTAGCCCAGCTTCATGGAGACGGTTGCGAATGGTCCTCGCCGATACCCCAGGAGCAACAGTGTCCCTAATTTGCTGGGAAGTGGCGGTGCGGTCCCCTACGGCACTGCGTAGGATCCTGCGGTCTTGGCGTGCATCCGTGCGTCGTTGCGGTCCGGTCCCAGGTCGACGGGCACGTGCAACTTCCGCCGACCACTGGCGACAACATCGATGTACTGTGGAGACCTCACGCCCCACGTGTTGAGCAATTCGGCGGTACGTCCACCCGGCCTCCCGCATGCCCACTATATGCCCTCGCTCAAAGTCCGTCAACTGCACATACGGTTCACGTCCACGCTGTCGCGGCATGCTACTAGTGTTAAAGACTGCGATGGAGCTCCGTACGCCACGGCAAACTGGCTGACACTGACGGCGGCGGTGCATAAATGCTGCACAGCTAGCGCCATTCGACGGCCAACACCGCGGTTCCTGGTGTGTCCGCTGTGCCGTGCTTGTGATCATTGCTTGTACAGCCCTCTCGCAGTGTCCGGAGCAAGTAAGGTGGGTCTGATACACCGGTGTCAATGTGTTCTTTTTTCCATTTCCAGGAGTGTAGAAAACCACACTTGGATAAAGGCTTGTAACTAAATAAGAAATAAACCTAAAAATGTTAGGTAGGTGACTGGGCATTACGTTACAATCAAACATTATTTTCACTTCCTCATGTCAACCAAAACAATTTCCTTCCTAGAAATTTGTTTAGGTGAAGCAAGTTTGTGAATTATTTGTGACAGTTTTCGTCAACTGAAACAGTCCATTTCCAGAACTTGCCATGTTTCATCATGTGCCATAGTATTCATAAGAGGACATAACAGAGTGACTGTAACTCGTCCTTAAATGCCATTCTCAATGTTTTTTCAAGGTCACACTACATTTGGAAAATGAGATTGCGTATATTCTGTTACCGAAATGGAAAGGGCATTCAGATTTGAGTATGAAACTTGTAGTACATTAATGTGCTAGGGATGATAGGTGATGCGATATTGGACAAAGAAGAGAGCAAATAATTTTCACACAATTTGACTGGCATCCTTTTGTAAACAATGCGAACAGTACTTTACACTGTGTAATCATAATACATGTTCACATTACTAACAATTTCAATTTAGTAAATACTCAAAGTTATGACAATTAGATTCGAAGCATTCCGAAAACACTCTTCAAAAGATAGTTGAACTGTTGACATAAAGTTTCAGTCGTGGTTGGCATTTCTTGATAAACTTTGTCCTTAATGTATTCCGTAAGAGAAAGTCGGGAGATGTGAGATCCAGAGAGCGAGCAGGCCAATTCTGCGACATTGTGACCCATGTCAGTTTTTGACAAAATAGCAATTTGCAAACCTGCCTCGATATTACTGATACATTCATTTCATTAACAGTGTTTCTACTTCAGAAATAGAGATCAAAAGAAGGGTAATATGCTCTGAGTGTGTGTATCAACCTCAGGCTTCTTCTTTGGAGAAAACTTTCTGGCTGCTTTCTGTTCCCACTCCTGGCTGCTTCACACATACTCTGGCAAGTCGTACAGTGTTATTCTGCAGAGCGGGCGGCGAGGTTGGTGTTTACTTTCACAGCCACCGGGGTGCGTAGCAGAATCACAGGCATATATCATCTCGCTCCCTGGTACAAAAGGACCATTTTTCTCAGGTGCGTTCATCTTGCAGCCGAAACTTTTTTTTTTCGAAAGTTTAATAATTTTAAGCAGTTCTCCGTAGTCTGGCAGTATATCACCACGGAGAAATTATTGTGAGTGACACGCTGGTTCTAGAAGCAATTACGCAGTAAGTGTTTGATTTTATACGTCATTCACAGTATCAATCTTTTCTAGATCTAAAATCTAAATTCACTTTTAGTTATTGAGGGAAGTGACGTATAAAACATCAACTATCCATAACACAGCAGCTCGTACATCGACAGCCACAGTGATTTGCTTGCAGTGAAGAAAACAGGTTTCACGTTTAACATCAACGAAACTCTACACGGACAAACACACTTTGTTATGCACGTAGATAGTGTCAATGTTTTTGAAGCAACCATAATCTGTTGTCTCAGGAAACGTTGTACCCCGCAGGGAAGTCTATGTAAATCTGTGCTGCACTGTTTAAGCAAACATTTATCGTTGTCACATTGCACCGCCGGAATAAGCTGCAATCCTCACAGTTGTTTATTTATTTACTGTATTCCATCTTCGTTCCATTACCATTCGCAAGAAATACGGCTAAAGAAACAGGGCCAAGATTTCATCAAGAGTTAAGAGATGGGGATAAAGGAGTCGTTGTAACAGAAAGCAGACGCCGATAATGGAAGAGATAAGTCGAATTGAGTTACGCGCTGAGTGCCTTGGAGAGGGCATGGGACTGGGATGTTATTTTTAAAACTTGTATAGAGGCGCCTAGCGAGAGGAAAAGTGGGGGTAGAGGGGAGGGGAGCGGCTGGAAGTTAGAGAGAGAGAGAGAGAGGAGGAATGAAGGTCCACAGGGAGAGGCGAGGCGGCGGACCACTCGCAGAGCCACTCTCCTTCCCTTTAAGGGCGGCAGTCTCTTCCGGCTAGTACTAGACTCGTAGCCCTTGCCTCCCCCCGTTTTGAGGGTAAAGTGAGGCGAGCATAAAAGCTGTGTGGTAGGGAAAGGGCCAAACAGCCGCAGGGGGATTTGCTTGTTAGTGAAGCCTGTGGGCGAGTAGTATACACAGGACAGGAGCCGTGAGAAAAAGAGGTATATCTGACACCGGCTAACACGCTCGGGTGTGCCGCGTACATGGGACAGGTTTTTGCAACAACTTGAACTGATAATGGCGCCGATAATTTGGCAGTATGTACAGAATTTCGCAATTCTTTCCAGTGTCCCCTCGAAGAGGAGCAGGTGTATCCACTCAGTACTATCAAGTGATACTCCAAGTCCCGGTACACAAGATTAATTTCGAAATTTCGAGTGTTCTTAACATGTGAGTTGCATTGCATTTCAGTCTTTTACTGCGGTGATGAGACTCTAGAGGAAGGATGTGCGGGAAAATCCGTTTTTTTTATTTTTCCTTATGTAACGGAACCTATTTAACCCACTTCCGTATCCGTATATCGTTCTGTTTTAAAAGTTACGCTGTGAACAAGACAGGTAACCACCGTATGCCTAAGGATTTGCCAACTTAGCAGTATTCTGACTGTTGGGTGTAGCACTGAACGCAGAGATGTACCGTGTCCTTACTTAACTGTTCTCTGCGACCCTGAGGCTGCGCACAGACGAAATTCTTGGACACTCTGCTTCTGGGAAACACGAGCGTAAGAGGGGCTCTCCCTAGTCTACTGCTGTGATTTGAGGTTAGACAATGGTTCAATGCGTTTCAACATCTAGCGGATTTCATTCTGTTTCGATCGAAAACGTACTTCAGTAAATTACTCCGAATTATACAAAATGTAAGGGATATAAATGCAAATATTTCTGTTGGCTTTTTAGGGCAGTTTATTGAACAACATTACATCTTTGTTTACGTAAGTTACAAACTAATACTGTATTCTTGGTTATTTGTTTTCAAATTTTATATAAAGAATTCTGGTTTTTGTGGAAGACCTTGTCTGTGATGGGGTGCAATCACATCTGCCTATAGATCTACAGATTTAGTCTCAGAGGAGTTGCTTCATTCCTAATTTAACCTGTTTTCATTCTCGAAATAGCAGTACTTTGAGCTTGCCCTCTGTCCGTGGTCACGCCTCAGCTATTTTGCGCCACTCTTCTACTGACTGTGAGTACTTTGTGTGAGTTGAGGAATTTCCTTGCAATGCTGAACGTTGTCGTGGTGAGAAGACCGTGTCATCTATTGGTCTGTTGTTTTTAACATTATGTTCCATACTGTAATATGTGAAATTACGGGCAGAACGAGTACCAACGCGTGTAATGAATTCTCTCTCATTTTTTATTTATACGCATGAATGCATTTTTTCCTTTTCTTTTTTGCCAGTACGGCATCTGGCCAGTAACATGCCTGTATTATCCCAGTTCATCCCCCACTGGCTTTGATTACGATTGTTTAGCACCCCGGCATGTTTAGTACTGAAAGTTTGTGCGGATTATTCCTACTACCCGTGTTCCATGAAATTCTGCTCGTCCACTTTGTACACCAAGCTAACCATTTCTGTAATAGCATCCCACGTCCGTAATCGTGTTTTATCAACTGCGTTAGGGGACCATTTAATGTACATTATTGCCATTGTTTACAGTGTGTTTATGTACTGAGAACATTTCCGACTTTCCGTTCGGAAGATTCATGGCAAACACGTCTTTTAAAGATAAATAAAACATCATTCTCTGCATTTACTGACCGCCATCTTTATTAATGCCACCATACTTGACTTCCCAGAAGTTTAATCTCCTCCAACATCATGACGTGTCTTTAGAGAAAGAAACAATTTGTCATAAAGCCTATTGTCTCATTCCATGAGTTGCCACGTGCACTAAACTTGTGTCCTGATCTTAAAGTTATCTGCTCTTCATGAGGTCAATATTAGTAGCTTTATCGGGCCGATTCGGTTTGTGGAGCTTCAGATATTTGACACAAGCGCAGTAGGACATGAGCGTAACATGAATAACGTGATGAAACTGTGCTCATGTCAAGGTACCCTTGCTTATTCCATATTATGTTATTTCAATTTCTCTAAGTAATCCACCTGCCGGGCTTTCCAGCTTACGCACGTCGTTCGTAGTCACGATACACATCTCATGATATGAATTCATATACACCCTTTTCGCCGCGCGGGCTTAGCCGAGCGGTCTATGGCGCTGCAATCATGGACTATGCGGCTGGTCCCGACGGAGGTTCGAGTCCTCCCTCGGGCGTGGGTGTGTGTGTTTGTCCTTAGGATAATTTAGGTTAAGTAGTGTGTAAGCTTAGGGACTGATGACCTTACCAGTTAAGTTCCATAAGATTTCACACACATTTGAACACACACACCCTTTTCATCTTGCAACTCTAGTAGAATGTTGTCCTCACGCCTTCTACAAGTACCAAAGAACAGTAATTCATACACCTACCTTTCAGTTACATTAATTTCACGTCACTGTAGTACTTTACTAATTTCTGTACGTACATGTTCACTGACTTATTACGTTTTCTTCGTTTAATGTGTTTTAGCTTTTTTAATTCGTATGGACAAAGTCAAAAGAACAAACACATTTTCTTCACAAAATTATTTCATCTGTACTCGAGATAGAGCTTTTGCTCTCAAATATCTCAGAGTGTTAATTTGGTGATGCTGTAATCCACAACTGACTTACAGCAATTAGTGATGTGAGTCTTTTTAAGCCTTAAGATTGAATAGAGAGGAATTTAATACGCTGAGTAACTTAGTTTTCATGTATATGTATAAGGGGCGTTCAAAAAGTAACGAGCCAGCGGCATAATTACAGAAAACAGTACCTGTATGTCAGAAATATTGACCCTGGTTGTTGAGAAACTTGCCCCACTGTGACACAAGGCAGTGATTGGCTGTCTCATGAAATTCCCGCGGCTGCGATGTTAACCAGTTCCTCACGTACAGCTGGACGTCGTCGTCCGAGGTGAATCGTTTGCCCCTCAGAGACTTTTCAAGGGGACCAAAAATTCCCCCCTTCTGATTCCTGCAGCACGGGACAACAAAGAATGTATAGCGTTACTCGCAAACCTTGACCACCCTTCGCCTCAAAACGACCATGAAATCTCACCCATGGGGTCATTCTGCTCCACGACAATGCAAAGTCTCATACGGCCAACACAGTCGCGACACTCCTGCAGAAATTCAAATGGGAGGTTGTCGGCCACCCCGGACCTCTCTGTGATTACGCCAGTTTTGGTCCCCTTAAGAAGGCTCTGAGGGCAAACGATTCACCTCGGACGACGACGTCCAGCTGTACGTGCGGAACTGAATCACATCGCAGTCCCGGCAATTTTATGAGGCAGCTATTCACCGCCTTGTGTCACAGTGGGACAAGTGTCTCAAAGCCAAACATACGGGTACTGGTTTCTGTAGTTATGCCTCCGGCTTGTTACTTTTTGAACGCCCCTTATGCTACTTGTACTAATCCTGCAGTTTCAGATGCATGTGTACAAAGTATTCGCCGACGTTCAAATAATAGTGGAGAGAGCTGGGAGAAGTGGCCAGGCTGAGGTATTCCTATATTTCAAGCTGAGCAGCAATATGCGGAAAGATATGGTCATCAGAGATTATAATCTACAACAATTAAATTATAATATAGAATAATTTAAGAACCTTAGATTCGACACAAGTTCTTTATTCGTTTTTCACTTTAATTTCAAAAGTAAGGGACAAAAAACTCTTAACGAAGAACTAATTGTATTTCATTGTGAAATATGATTCGAATTACACCTTTCACGAATCAAAGTCAAATTGTGTTCCTCAACTCCTGTGCAGACTTGGTGTGTCCAGAGGCAGCACGTTTGCAACTTCCTCCGCTGTTCTGCCGGTCTCGAAACCGGAAAACTTTCTTCACAGTATTGCACTTGTGTCTTCATCGTTGTCGACAAACAGACCAAATTAATTTTACCATATTTCTCCCCCCCCCCCTCCCCATGAACCATGGACCTTGCCGTTGGTGGGGAGGCCGTACCGTAGGTGCAACCACAACGGAGGGGTATCTGTTGAGAGGCCAGACAAACATGTGGTTCCTGAAGAGGGGCAGCAGCCTTTTCAGTAGTTGCAGGGGCAACAGTCTGGATGATTGACTGATCTGGCCTTGTAACATTAACCAAAACGGCCTTGCTGTTCTGGTACTGCGAACGGCTGAAAGCAAGGGGAAACTACAGCCGTAATTTTTCCCGAGGACATGCAGCTTTACTGTATGTTTAAATGATGATGGCGTCCTCTTGGGTAAAATATTCCGGAGGTAAAATAGTCCCCCATTCGGATCTCCGGGCGGGGACTACTCAAGAGGACGTCGTTATCAGGAGAAAGAAAACTGGCATTCTACGGATCGGAGCGTGGAATGTCAGATCCTTTACTCGGGCAGGTAGGTTAGAAAATTTAAAAAGGGAAATGAATAGGTTAAAGTTAGATATAGTGGGAATTAGTGAAGTTCGGTGGCAGGAGGAACAAGACTTTTGGTCAGGTGATTACAGGGTTATAAATACAAAATCAAATAAGGGTAATGCAGGAGTGGCTTTAATAATGAATAAAAAAATAGGAGTGCGGGTTAGCTACTACAAACGGCATAGTGAACGCATTATTGTGGCCAAGATAGACACAAAGCCCATGCCTACTACAGTAGTACAAGCTTATATGCCAACTAGCTCTGCAGATGATGAAGAAATTGATGAAATGTATGACGAGATAAAAGAAATTATTCAGGTAGTAAAGGGAGACGAAAATTTGATAGTCATGGGTGACTGGAATTCGTCAGTAGGAAAAGGGAGAGAAGGAAACATAGTAGGTGAATATGTATTGGGGGGAAGAAATGAAAGAGGAAGCCGCCTTGTAGAATTTTGCACAGAGCATAACTTAATCATAGCTAACACTTGGTTCAAGAATTACAAAAGAAGGTTGAATACATGGAAGAAGCCTGGAGATAATGACAGGTTTCAGATAGATTATATAATGGTAAGACAGCGATTTAGGAAGCAGGTTTTAAACTGTAAGACATTTCCGGGGGCAGATGTGGACTCAGACCACAATCTATTGGTTATGAACTGTAGATTAAAACTGAAGAAACTGCAAAAAAGGTGGGATTTTAATTAGATGGGACCTGGATAAACTGACTAAACCAGAGGTTGTACAGAATTCCAGGGAGAGCATAAGGGAACAATTGACAAGAATGGGGGAAAGAAATACTGTAGAAGAAGAATGGGTAGGATTGAGGGATGAACTAGTGAAGGCAGCAGAGGATCAAATAGGTAACAAGACGATGGCTAGTAGAAATCGTTGGCTGACAGAAGAGATATTGAATTTAATTGATAAAAGGAGAAAATATAAAAATGCAGTAAATGAAGCAGGCAAAAAGGAATACAAACGTCTCAAAAATGAGATCGACAGGAAGTGCAAATGGCTAAGCAGGCATGGCTAGAGGACAAATGTAAGGATGTAGAGGCATATCTCACTAGGGGTAAGATAGATACTCCCTACAGGAAAATTAAAGAGACCTTTGGAGAAAAGAGAGCCACTTGTATGAATATCAAGAGCTCAGATGGATACCCAGTTCTAAGCAAAGAAGGGAAAGCAGAAAGGTGGAAGGAGTATATAGAGGGTCTATACAAGGGCGAGGTACTTGAGGGCAATATTAAGGAAATGGAAGAGGATGTAGGTGAAGATGAAATGGGAGATATGATACTGCGTGAAGAGTTTGATAGAGCACTGAAAGATCTGAGTCGAAACAAGGCCCTGGGAGTAGACGACATTCCATTAGAACTACTGACAGCCTTGGGAGAGCCAGTCCTGACAAAACTCTGCCATGTGGTGAGCAAGATGTATGAGACAGATAAAATACCCTCAGACTTCAAGAAGAATATAATAATTCCAATCCCAAAGAAACCAGGTGTCGACAGATATGAAAATTACTGAGCTATCAGTTTAATAAGTCACGGCTGCAGAACACTAACGCGAATTCTTTACAGACGAATGGAAAAACTGGTAGAAGCGGACCTCGGGGAGGATCAGTTTGGATTCCGTAGAAATGTTGGAACACGTGAGGCAATACTAACCTTACGACTTCTCTTAGAAGAAAGATTAAGAAAAGGCAAAGCTACGTTTCTAGCATTTGTAGACTTAGAGAAAGATTTTGACAACGTTAAGTGGAACACTCTCTTTCAAATTCTGAAGGTGGCAGGGGTAAAATACAGGGAGCGAAAGGCTATTTACAATTTGTACAGAAACCAGATGGCAGTTATAAGAGTCGAGGGGCATGAAAGGGAAGCAGTGGTTGGGAAGGGAGTAAGACAGGGTTGTAGCCTCTCCCTGATGTTGTTCAATCTGTATATTGAGCAAGCAGTAAAGGAAACAAAAGAAAAATTCGGAGTAGTTATTAAAATTCATGGAGAAGAAGTAAAAACTTTGAGGTTTGCCGATGACATTGTAATTCTGTCAGAGACAGCAAAGGACTTGGAAGAGCAGTTGAACGGAATGGACAGTGTCTTGAAAGGAGGATATAAGATGAACATCAACAAATGCAAAACGAGGATAATGGAATGTAGTCAAATTAAATCTGGTGATGCTGAGGGGATTAGATTAGGAAATGAGACACTTAAAGTAGTAAAGGAGTTTTGCTATTTATGGAGTAAAATAACTGATGATGGTCGAAGTAGAGAGGATACAAAATGTTGACTGGCAATGGCAAGGAAATCGTTTCTGAAGAAGAGAAATTTGTTAACATCGAGTATAGATTAAGTGTCAGGAAGTCGTTTCTGAAAGTATTTGTATGGAGTGTAGCCATGTATGGAAGTGAAACATGGACGATAACCAGTTTGGACAAGAAGAGAATAGAAGCTTTCGAAATGTGGTGCTACAGAAGAATGCTGAAGATAAGGTGGGTAGATCAAATAACTAAACAGGAGGTATTGAATAGGATTGGGGAGAAGAGAAGTTTGTGGCACAACTTGACTAGAAGAAGGGATCGGTTGGTAGGACATGTTTTGAGGCATCAAGGGATCACAAATTTAGCATTGGAGGGCAGCGTGGAGGGTAAAAATCGTAGAGGGAGACCAAGAGATCAATACACTAAGCAGATTCTGAAGGATGTAGGTTGCAGTGTGTACTGGGAGATGAAGAAGCTTGCACAGGATAGAGTAGCATGGAGAGCTGCATCAAACCAGTCTCAGGACTGAACACCACAACAACAACAACATATTTCTTCTTTTCGTCTGCTTTCTGTCCGTCCTTTTTCTTACTTTCTTTTTATTCTCTTTCTTTGTTTGACGCTTCACGTCATTCTTATAGGGACTTACAATAAGTATCGCTGTACACAAACACCACTCTGCGTATTCGTGACATGAGTATCGAACCAATCCTCCTGCTGCCTACAGTACGCTGTCGTCACACAGCCTACACATGAGGAACACACGGCACGTCCTCAGCGGAACTGTCAGTCGACAGGGCAACTACTGCGCCAACGATGCTTTTCCCGACACACGTTCGTAGCACCTTTGTCCCTCCATTTCCTGTCAGCAATCTGTCCCTGCAGTTTGCCAGTTTTACTAATGTTCACCCTGCATATGCTTCGTGACCGGGTCTGCTCGACTCGCTAGGAGGATGCTCTAGAAAACGTAATCTCCGAAGACGTCCCACTCTGTCACTTCGGTCTGGCTACTGCAGCGAGACAGTACACTATACCATATGCCGCTTTACCAGCCGCCGCCGCCGCCGTCTGCCTGAAACTGGCGAGCGGGTCCCACGTTCAAATCCTGTGCAACACTTGGTAATCTTTCCAGCAGATCGACGTGTTCTGAAGTAACGTTACAAGTTAACAAATGGAAGAAAATATTATAATTTTTTGTGGTATTACTCGATAGGGGCTAACAGACCGAAACGAGATAAAGCACTTGTTTCTGTGAAAAATGTGCTCATAAGGAAGAAAACGTCATATAAGAAATTTAATACGTCTGTGGAACCAATGATGAAACAGGCTACGATGTGACACAATACGATGACGAGTATTTATTTAATCTGAACCACACGCAATTGACCTGCTTTACTGGCAACGAAAATGTTCCTATGCTTTCCATTATCTTGAGTACTAGAAACAGAGATCGAGGCAACTTTCAATCCCAGATAATACGTCATGAAAGCATGACAAGTAATTCCTCCTACTCTCAGTTGGACAGGGTGGTGAACATAAAATGTGCACAATTTTCTATAGCCCTGTCATCTGGAGATACTAGACCACATTTAGCAACCATAGAGGTCCAGGGAAAGTAGAAAATATGGAAAGGGATGTGCGAATGCTCAGCATATATGTATGAGCATTCAGTGAAGTGGACAGGAAGATAAGGGGTTGAATTGATTTGGGAAGGAGACGAAACTGCAAGGTCATCGGTCTCATCGCATTAGGGAAGGATGGGGAAGGAAGTCGGCCGCGCCCTTTCAAAAGAACCATCCCGGCATTTGCCTGAAGCGATTTTGGGAAACCACGGAAAACCTAATTAAGGATGCCCGGACGCGGGAGTGAAACATCGTTCTCCGGAATGCGAGTCCAGTATGCTAACCACTGCGGCACCTCGCTCGGTGGGAATGATGTAACATGAACATGGTTTATTGCATTTAAGCGATACGATTGTTGTCATCAGAAGTTAAAACAAACAAACACCAACAACAATAGCTCGGGTGTACACGCCGACTTCAGGACCAGTTCATGAAGATGTAGAGGCAGTACTGTATATGAAGCCGTCGGAAGGGTAAATCAATACGTGAAGCCAGACAACATTCTGTTAATCTGAAGCAGCGGGAGAAGTACGGGTAGAAGACGGAGTTACGGAGAATGTGGGCTCGGTAGTTCAGTAATTAATTCCACTTTGTAACAGAAAAGTACTGTTGAATAACCACAAAAGGAGGCACTTGGAACAGGCCTGAAGACACGGAAAAGTACCAGATGGATTACGTCATTATGAGACGGAGATTCCGAAATCCGATATCGGATTGTAGGATATACGCAGCAGCAAGTAAATATAGATTCACATCACAGTTCAGTAATGATGAAGAACAGACGAAAGATTGAAACAGTCGTCAGGAAGAATGAGCGAGGGATACCACATAAATTGGACAGACAAGTGCTGGTACAAGGAACGCAGCCACGAAGAAGCAAACATTAGGTGACACGAGAAATACTCCAGCTGCGTTCGTCGCCAGGCTTTCCGCCCTGACCGCGAATCCCCACCAGTGGCTTCTCCCCAGATTTATTTCTCCGACGTCCCACGAAACTTAGTCCACAGAATTAAATTCCTGCACAAACTAGAAGTAGATATTTTAATAACAAATATCCCCCCCTCACAAAAAAATTTAAAAAATAAAAACACCCGTCCTCGAAATGTGTAACTACAATGTTGATACCTATAAGGTGAAAGTGATTAGTTATTTACAAGACAGGAGCTTCCGGTGTTATCTTCGCTCAACCGAGTCAGACTGTAATCAAACGCAGGTTTAGCAGCTCGTATTAAAATCGAAAATTAAATTAAAATGACTAACTTAAGTATTTGTATTAGATTTATAAGTGATGACTGGAAGTACTGCACTGTGTGTCAGAGTTGGAAAAGACGTTGTCGATAATTGAGTTATCCCTTGTAGTGCCTTCGTGTATTAATAATGGTAACATGTCGTTGGAGGCGAAATACAGTAAAATTCCATTTTGAGGCTTGATTTTAAAATCTGTGTTCACATATCCTACAACACTTAGTCGATGAATGTAATCGTCGTTATTGTTATCGTATATCGGCCTGTCTGCACTGTACGGCAACGTGGTTTAGAGCTGACCTCTGAACTGCGGGCAACCGTACCTCGAGCATTTCGAAACGTCCTCGCTCATAATGACCCTTTACAGTGGTCGGGTTTTTTAAGCAAAGCCTTTTACATGATCCATTTGTTATAGAACGTCTTAGATTCTGACGTACATACCCGTTGAACCTTCAACCTGGAAATGCGTTAAGTACTGCCAGACCGTCCACGCTCTACATCTCATCAAAACAATCACGTTTAAAACTGTCGTTCCGACAGCCCCAGATTTCAACAAACAGTGCGGCATGGAAGGAAAGACTGATAGCATCTGCGATGATGTACGGCAAAGCGACCGTAGACTTTAGAATGTGACATAAATTTCAGCTTGATAAGCCTACCGGTTTTGAGAAAATGGGCCTTAACAGACCTACAGACAGACAGGCAGACCGGTAAGGGTAACTACTGACAATTTTTTTGTCAGTTGTAGCAAAGTATTACAGTACAGTACAATTCCAAAAACTGTTAATTTGTGATCTATAAGGGTTTCGTATTTATCGACTGAGGTATGGAATCGTAATTACAAATTTACGATTTTTTTAAAATCTGTCTGTCAGTATGTTCGACAACTGCTAAGACACCTTTTTCTCAGGAACGGTTAGACGTATGAAGTTGACATACTGAAGTATGTCGCCCCTTAGCGGTGTAAAAAATTTAACCTTCGAAGATAATGAAATCAAAAGATATGACCGTTCGTGTCACAGAATTTTACACTCATCAGAACCTGCAGGTTACTTCCCGTTGACCTAGAATCATGAAATTTCGCAAGAAACAGGGTTTTCCAGTGAAAGTAAAGGACAAAATCTCAAAACTGTTAATTTGTGATCCTGCAAGGGTTTCATTTTTACAGACTAGTTGAAAATTAACAATTCTCGATTTTTTTTAAATCACGTCGGCACTTGAACAGCTTACAAACTTATCCATTTCGGAATGGTTCTTCCACCCGTGGGCCGAAAGCCAACGATCATGTCCTCTGTACGTCCAATAAGTCGCCCCACTCCCGCATTACGACAACTACTGCACTGTTTTTCGCGTCCCCCGGGCACGCTCCATATACCTTCCACTGCTGGTGTTACCAGCTGCCGTCTGTTGACGTAGGCGGTGGTAGCACTGACGTGACCGTGGCTGTGGTTCCTCCATTCCTCGGTGTCGTTCTTTTCCCTCGTTGCACCGCTCCTAGTTCACTATCTAGCTGTCGCGGTTTTTTCGCTGCGGACGCCTGTTCGGGTTCTGTTTCAAACTGTTCTCGAAATCTTGACTTCAGGTTCATTGGTATGCTATTGAGACTCCACAACTGGTAATTTATAACCTTTTATAATAATATAACGTACATAAAAATTGAGTTATATATCATATATATATTTCTTTCGGACAACAGACTCAAGTCTAATTACATTTTCATCGTTTTCATCACACACAAACGTATGACAAGATAATTTTTTCGTAGATTTTTTTTAATGTTTCATCCGCTTCACTTAACTGTTGATAATGTTTTAAATGTTTACATAAAATAATATTCGCATTTCTTCCAAGAATAAAACAGGTTACTTAAGGGGGCTTTTATTTTCCAAGTTTGACTGTCTCATTCAGCTACCCATACCTGGTTTTTTTGGAGGAAAAGAAAAAGACGTGTAAGTGGTTTCGGCTCAGCAGGATAAGGGGAAGTATCTCCATCTGAAAAATCGTAGAATGGCATAAATTGTATTTACTTTCATCTCTAAAAATTTTTTCAGGGTTACCTTTATAAGTAGCTTTTTACTTTCAAATTCATAATTAATTCTGTGTTGATGCATTAACTTTAATAACACAGGCTACAAGCCTACTGTTTACTAAGGATGTGAGGTAGATATGACGAGAAAATAAAATTTTCTTTTTAGAAACTCATGGATAAAGTCTATTCTCTTGCCCCCGAAAGTTTATAGGGATATTCAGACACAACCTGAAGTGTATGTACCTTGTGTTTCTCCGTTTTTTTAATTATTTATTAGTTCCGTGACCTTGACGTCTGTGTCAGCCGCATAGTTTACAACATTTAATGTAGGAACAAGGTGCAGAGCGTTGACATCTTCATTTTCATGTCACTGTGAAGACTCTGTCTTATGAAACATGTCATTCATATCAAGTGTATTTAAAGATTCATTTTGAGAAACGAACTGTTCAGTACCATTATTCATAATTTTTGCGATTTGATCATTCCGTTCTTCAGTCCTTACATACTTTTCTCAAGATTCAGTGTAGTTCCAATTTTTCATCAGAGGATGTAGGGGGAAGAACATGGGGACGGGAACCATAAACGATCCTTCAGTCAATTCCATCACGGAACAAACTTTTTAATACATACATGCCTTTAGCCATTAACTTTGCGTCATGGATCCCCTTAGAGCACGGAGATAAACTACATGTGATGGTTCTTCGGGGAGAGTTTGCAGTTAAATAAAAAACTGTAAATGTAATCCTCTCATTATGCTCGCAAATTAAATAAAGAGATCCTTTTTAAAATCTTTCCAATCACAACAGACGCATCTCTAAAAGTTGCCGTATTTTATGCTGTTGTGACAGACACTAATGGTTTAACTAAAAAGTTATTCAACATGAGATTCAGGGACAACTGTTTCCTGCCCTTTTCCGTAGTAAGTTAAAAGACGGAAATACGCGTAAAACTATTAGCATTGAACTAGTTCTTAACATTTTCTTTTATTTTGAGATATATTTGGGTTTACAATTTATATTTTAAGTACATTAATACGTAATGTACTGATTTGTTGAATTTCATATTCATGTCACTCTTGCATTTTTTTAAATTTTTTTAAGCTCCCTGTGCTCGCTCACTATTTCTCTTTCTCGGATATTCATGACTGATTCCATGAGTGAATCTTGGCCTCCTTGTCAACTATTAACTGGTCAAAAACTGGTAGGCTTTTCGATTGTAAAGATCTTCGAAGTAATGTCGTGTGCTGCTTTGTCAAGGTTTTGAAAATAAGTATTCTTTCTTTTCACATATTAAATTCCGATGATGATCTTGCATATTTATGTAGCTGGCGCCGTTCCTCAGACAAAGCTACAGTGTCTCAGCTCTTTTGTCGCGAACTTCACTTGTATGTCATTGTGATACGTGGCTATTTTACACATCCGCAGACTGTAAAAGGAAACTATTAATTTTGATTTGGCAGGTGACAGTTTACTTCCAGTTATCTCGTGCTAGTAATGCCCTCAAAACTTAATATTGTTATCGGTAAACGAACTCAAAAACAAAGCATTCTGCTTGCTAAGGCTACAAGCATCCCTGAGTGTGAACGACGGCAGGAGTGGTCTGGGCTACGTCACAAACAGGCTCGGTTGTCCGCACTTCCTTTCAGGCGGCCCTCATACTTGGCCCTGCAACCCACTGGCCATTCACGTCACTACTGTGAGGTCTTGCTACCCTGTCCCCTAACCCCCCTCCGCCCCCCTCCCCCCTGTCACCCACATTTGGGGTCCATTCCACGTAGAAGCGAGCTGTGTAAAGTTCATAAAGTATGAACAGTTAGAAAAAAGGAACAGTGAGAGAGTAAAAATGAACGATGGCCAAATAGGAACGATTTCCAGTGAACCAACCCCGAAAGATAAACTGTCTGGCCATTTCTAGCATCGACCATACGAGCACCAAAAATCTGTCCACGTTTAAATTCAGGTCGCTCTGAGCGCGCCCAACACTTGCACCGCACTGACGACAGACAGCGCACGGGTGCGGTTCGCTGCCGAGCACTGGAACGCAACCTGCACGCTCGGCTAGCTCCTGCCTTTGTGTTGGAACGCGCATTTCTCGCTGTGATTCCATATTTTTGTCCTGTCCTTGTACCTGAGGCAGGTGATTTATGAACATGAAACAGACTGTTTAGTGTGCGTCTGCTAAAGGAGATCTATTACAAACCTATTTTATTCTTGCTACATTTATCCTAAAAGTCTCCCAATAAACTGTTTTATTCAGGTGTGTAATCTGGATAATGGTCTCTGTCTTCACAAAGAAGGAAATAGATTGTTCATTTGTCGGAATTTCAGAGGTATAATAAATGGCATTGTTTGAAATTCTCAGCGTATCATCGATAAAATACAGTGAGCGAAAACTTTCTACAACTAGTAGAGAAATCGTTCACGCAGCAGAATCGTGTAAACATACCGTCATTTGACCATCGGAAAGACGTCATCGTAATACGCATCCCTGGCGTGGAGAAACAACTGAAAGATTTGAAAGCAACTAAATCCCCAGGTTTCTCAAACGGTACTGCCGCGCGGGGTAGCCGCGTGGTCAGGGGCGCCTTCCCCCGTCGGAGTTTCGAGTCCTCCCTCGGGCATGGGTGTGTGTGTTGTCCATAGCGTAACTTAGTTTAGGTTAAGTAGTGTTTGAGCTTAGGGACCGACGACCTGACCAGTTTGGTCCCATAAAACCTCCCCACAAATTTCCAAACTTCAAACGGTTCCCCCCCATCATTGGACCCTTACCTACCCTTCGTTTATCGCCAATCTCTGGCCCAACACGAAGTCCCAAGCGACTGGGAAAAAAGTGCAGATGACTCCTCTGCGTAAGGGCAAAAGAACGAACCCGCAAAATTACATATCAGTATCCATAACTATGGTTTGCTGCTCGAACACATTCTGAGTTCGAATAAAATAAATTTTCTTGAGACTGAGAAGCTTTTGTCCACAAATCAGCATAGTTCTAGAAAGCATCGCTCGTTCGAAACACATCTTGGCCTTTTCTCGAGTGACATACTGCGAAGGTAAACAGGTAGATTCGAAATTGATTTCCGGGAAGCATCTGACACGGTGCCCCCTTGCAGGTTGTTGGCGAAGATATGAACATGCGGAATAAGTTTCTTCTTCAGTTACAGAACCCAGTATGTTGTCTTCGACGACTAGTGTTAATTAGACCACGGTACCGTCAGGAGTGCCCCAACAAAACGTGATACGACCGCTGTTTCTCTCAACATACATAAATGATTTGGCGGACAGGGTGGGCAGCAATCTCCGTTGTTTGCTGATGATGCTGTGGTGTACGGCAACGTCGAAGTTGAGTGGCTGTAGGAAAAGATGACTTAGATAACATTTCTAATTAACGTCGTGAGTAGCAGCTAGATCTACATGTGGAAAAATGTAAATTGTTGGAGATGTGTAGGAAAAACAAACCTATAATGTTCGGATACAGTATTAATAGTGTGCTGCTATACACAGTCAAGTCTTTTAAATATCTGGGGGTGACGTTGCAAAGCGATATGAGGTGGAACGATAATGTGAGAAGTGTGGTACGGAAGGCGAACTCTCGACTTTGGTTTACTGGGAGAATTTTAAGAAAGAGTGGTTCATCTGCAAAGGATACCTCAAACAGGACGCTCGTGCGACCTATTTTTTAGTATTGGTCAACTGTTTGGAATCCGTACCAGGTCGGATTGAAGGGAGACATAGAAGCAGTTCAGAGACGGGCTACCAGATTTGTTAACGGCACGTTCGAACAACACACAAGTGTTACGGAGCTGCTTGGGGGTACTCGAATGGAGATCCCTGGAGGAAAGACAACGTTCTTCTCGAGAAGCGCTATGAGAAAATAACTGATAATAACAGAAGTCGACTGGGAGTTACAAGAAGTACAACTCTGGAAGAGACAAATTTGCTAACGAACGTAAGTGCGACCGTTAGGAATTGTTTTCTTGTCTGATGTGCGTTCTTTTACAGAAGTGGAATGTCGTCAGTAAACAGTTGAGATTGGAAGAGAACAGAATGTTTCGATATATGGTGCTACAGAAGAATGATGAAAATAGACGGGGTCGTGTAACTGACGAGGAGGTAATGAATCGAAATGAGGAAAAAAGAAATTTGTGGCACTACTTGGCTAACCAGAGAACATGTCCTGAGGCGGCGAGGAATCACAAATCTGACAGCGGAAAGAATGGGGAAGGTGGGGAGAGGGAGGGGATTTGCGCAGCGAGGGCTGGCCGAGGCTCGAGTGCAGTGCAGCGATCTGGCTCACTTAGTTACTCAGAGACAAAGAGGCTTGCCCGAGACACGTTGACACGGAGGATTGAGTCGCCCCATTCTTCGGAATGAAAATGACCATAACAATTAACGCCATTGTTTGCTCACGGGTGAAACGCATTTCTTCTTATTTTTGTCTCGAATGCGTTACCGCTGTCAGCTGTTCAGGTAGCTGAGATGTGCAGCCTGGTTAGGAAATGTTGTGGATCCAGAGACAATCCGGTCTTTCTTGCGCAAAAAGCGACTTCCGAACGATCCGGCCGATACCGGTGTAGCGTGTCGGAGCTGTGCGCCTGGCAGCTGCCGGCCGGTGTTAATTAACACGGCAGGGCAGAGGGGCTGCGGGCTGCGGGGCCCGGCCCGTCACGCCACGTCACGCCGCCACTCGATGCCCGCGCCTCGCGGCCCTCCAGACGGGGCGGACAATGGCGGCCGGCACAATGCGGGCCGGCGGCACCTCGCCGCGTAATTCACCTCCACTGGCCGCCCAGCGGCAGACAAAAGTCGGTGCCGAGCCGCCGCTCCAGTCACGTCGGTTCCTACCGAAAACTCTCTGTCGGTTTAACGAATAGCTTTGCGTACAAAAAGTTCGCTTAGGAAGTGGTCCGAGTAAAGTGAGACCCCGAGTACGCGACGAAACGTCCATCCTCCGAGCCTCATCGTAGCACCACAGCGGCTAGCCTGCTCTCCAAAGCGGACTCTTTGTCACAAACGTAACGACAGAATTGAGCGGTGGTGCGCGGGTAACTACACTCGTCAGCCAGAACATTGTGGCCGCCCACCTACTAGCCGGTACGCCCACCTCTGGCGTGGGAGCAACGAGCCTCGGTAGCTCGCTGGAGGGAGCTGGCTGTCGATCAGTGAAATCCTCCACAATCGGCTGCAAATACCTCGGTATTCTGTACGGTTTAAGGTAAACAGGTGTTTCATTCCCTGACGGTGTCCTATGTTGAACTAGTGGAGTTGCTGGCAACGGCCCTTGTGGAAAAAACAAAATCTTAAATTCCCACAATAATTCTTCCATGTGCTCTCTTTCTCCTCCTTTCAAATGCTTAATGTTGTCACGCAATGCAGTTCTATCGGCATACCTCTCGAACACCACCTCTCGAACTGGCACATACAAATTTGCAACTCCCTCTCTCAAATTCGCGTCTACAGCATTAAAATTATCCACGTTCACGGGAACTACTCGTCGGTCGTTCCCTTCCTCTACGGGTACAACACTACGTTTCACAAAACAACCCAGTGAACCTAAAACTTCATTATCCTCCAATAGTTCAATACCGCATACTGTACCCACAGGTAGATTCGACTCCACACTGCCGCGCGGGATTAGCTGAGCGGTCTGAGGCGCTGCAGTCATGGACTGCGCGGCTGGCCCCGGCGGAGGTTCGAGTCCTCCCTCGGGCTTGGGTGTATGTGTTTGTCCTTAGGATAATTTAGGTTAAGTAGTGTGTAAGTTTAGGGACTGATAACCTTAGCAGTTAAGTCCCATAAGCTTTCACACACATTTGAACAGTTGACTCCACATTTACCCAAAGCGACTTCCCGGTACCACTGCACACTCGTGCGAATTAAGCCTTAATTCTAATGTATGTGGTTCAGTTGGTTTGTTCATTACGTTGAACGCCCCTCGCGACAGCTCTGCATTGACAACAGTTTCCCCTAGTGGAAATAACAGTCCACCAAGTTCCACAGTTCGTGGTCCAGTGTCAATTTTGGCATGATGTTGATCCAAGAAATATACTCCTAGGATCATGTCGTAGCCCTCGTTTACCCATGGTGTAACCTCCATGCATGCATTAAATCGGACTTTCCGGATGAGAAAGTCAACTGTCACTGACCCCAAAGGCGTGACCTCCTTATCCCCCACTCCACGCAACCTGTAACGTTCTGGGTCTAACTTCCTTCGTCCCATTATATTCTTAGTAGCCACGGAAACTTGCGCCCCTGTGTCCAACGAAATCTTAAACTTTTTAGTTCCTACGGACCCTATCATTGAACATTCGGCCTCTGCATACGTATTCGTAGCATTCAAATTAAAGGGGAGCTCCCTTAGGTGGCTCTTGGGCCCCCTCTGCCGTTTAACGCTTGTCCACCTCTCCTAACTCCACTTCTCCATCCTCCCTGCTGATGATTTCCACCCTTTCCTCTATTCCTCGGTGACTGGGTACATTGCCTCTGCACATGTCCCGTACGACCACACTTATAACATTTTATACCCGCTGCAAATACTGTTTGCCTCTCGCGTACCCCTGTTGCCATGTCTATTTCTTCACATTGAACTGCCAGCTGAATGGCCGAATACAAATCATTCGGATTCCCTTCACGCACTTTCCTTAACATATGCGCCGGTAACCCTCTCAAAAATAAATCAAGTGCCCTTTGCTCGGCCTCCTGTAGTAGAACACAATTCGCTTCATCGCTCTGATCCAACTCGTAAGTATACTCATTAATTTCCGTTATCCTGTCCGCAGATTTCTCCACTGTCTCCCCCTTTGTCATTGTGCTTGACCTCTCCCTAAAGTGCCGAGCGCTACTCTGTTTTTTGTACCTTAGTAAAAGCCCTTCCTTTAACTGCTTAAACTGTCCTGCCTTCCCTAAGGCCTCAGAACACCTTACATGTGGTTTTGCTTCACCCGTTAATCTAATCTTGGCTATATGTAACAACTGCTCATCAGACCAACCACAAACGAACACACATCCTCAGATGCCTTGCCAGAAAACTGAATAATCAGACTCCCGCCGCGTGGATCAGTCTCCTGCGCCCTAGGCAACAACGGCTGATCAGATACAGTTTCCCGCTCACTTCTAGGTGTTAATTTATTTCTCAACTGCGTATTGTCCCCTTCAGTTGTGCTATCTTTTCCATCAAAGACCGTACAGCTTCTGGTTTCGACACATCTCGCGTCCTTGGCTCTGCCAGTGTGTTGCTTTCGTTCTCAGTTAGTCCTGAAACAAAACAATTAAGTACAAGAATAACCTGACTTCCTACAACTCCGTATCATCATACTCAGTAACATCATACTCAAAATTAAAAGTGATTAAACGCCACAAAACAATGTTACTCTCTAAACATACTAACACTTACTCTGAGAACAAAATATACAATGCCCACGCGAACATCTGAAAATGTAGCTTGCCAGGAGCCATACTCGAAAAAATAAAAAATAAATAAAACGTTCAACACTCATAAAGAACAATTTTCTGCCCAAATGTTGTGGTATCAGACGCCAAATGTGGCGTATTAAAACTCGGCGAGAATTTTCCGAATGATTTATTGTTCTTCAGCTACAGTGCCCTCGTTCCTCTCGATCTGCGTCGCAGGGTCCCGCAATTCCGTGGAATCACCCCTGGGGCCCGAGTAATACAGTGCTGTGTCGAGCCGGCCTCGTAAGCCAGCTGCGGAGTTCTGATTACGACTCGGCGCTGCTCCGCCGGGAGCCACAGGCCGGCCCCGCTGCTGCTTCTTCCTCGCTGGCGTAGCTGAGAACGCAGCGGCAACGACCGCCCGCAACCCGGCGTCCGAATCTGCGGCCCTCGCCTCGTAAGTCTCCGGCATGTGTCGGGAGCCGAGACGACTGCCCGCGGTAGCGAGCCGAAGAGTGGCCCGCCCTGGCAGGCTGCGGACCCCGCGTCCGCCTCAGAGGGTCGAACCGACGACCTGCCGTGGAATGGGACACTGGCGCCTCATCTGTTGCTGCGTATAGCCCGGTGGTGGGACACGCCCCGCCGTCCAGGAGAGCTGCCACCCTTCAACGAATCTCGTTAGAAAACGGCACCAATTTATACTCGGGTATGCGCCTTTGTTTTGTCAAACGTGCCGCTTCGTGTCACATAGGCGTAACACTTGGCCAGTGGCCCTCTTCTGTGACTTGCGCCACGGAAACCGCTGTGTGCGCCCTCTCCGAGAGTTCTACGCCCCTGTGGCCTCCAATTGCCTTCGCAACTGCTGGAATGCGTAACTTACTGCGATCCGGCCCGCACCTGGCTGTAACTCGTGCTCCAAATATCGCACAAAACTAACTTTCCCCATCCTAAACGGTGGTGCAGCTACACTATCGATCGCCCGCTCCGTGCCCCCAAAGCAACATGAAACTGCATCAGCTGTGTGGCGAACATCTGCTACGATATACGTCCGGAGAATTGCCTAGGACTTGACGATCCACGCCAATCAGAACCACTTCTATTTTGCATTCCAAAGGTGCACCAATACTCATTTAAATAGATCGCCATAGTGTTTTGGTTCATCATTGTACACAGGACAAAGACAGTACATAATGACAGTGCTTGTAGAGTAATAATAATAATAATAATTATTATTATTATTATGATAATAAAGATAAAGGTAATGTATCTTGTAATCATTACAATGCGAAAAGTACATGATCATTAGATAATACTAACTACTACTACTATCATTCCTGTCACTAGTTCTACTGACAATACTAGTCGAGTTACGTTACCAACACAATATGAGGGGAATGTCAACTCACTTCAAGAAAGACAATAAGAGAAGACCTGCAGATCACTGGTCCTCTTTTTGGAGAATACTAAATCAACCGTGTAGCAGTAAGACACGAGAACCACAAAGGCACGATGCAGGTACAAGTCAGAAGAAGGGCAGCCACAGACTCCGATCATTACCTCTCAAAAATCAGAGAGACAGTAAATAGAATTAGTAAGACAACGCTGGCGCCGACGATCAATGTGAAAAATTAAATTCGAGGGTCAGAGAGAAATGGCGGGAAAAGATACAAACGACTCGGAAAGAATTCGAACGCAACGTAATCAGTAAAGCAAAAGAGAGAATTCCTCTAATGTAAAACAAGAGACACCATCCACGGTGGAATGATGCGTGCGGTAAAGCAAGTGAGAACAAGTAAATAGTATACCACGAGAGACATCAGGAGAGTCAAAAGAGAACATGAAAAGTATTCATCAAAAGGAATACAAAGGGATTTCTGAAACTATACCACGAGAGACTTCTACAAAAGATTTAAAACCAGAATCGTAGGATACAAAACACAACATATGTGTTTCAGAAAAAAGGATGGAGATTGCAGCGTAAAATCCTTGGAAGTTCTTCATTCGTAGGAATCTCTTACGGTGTGTGGAATTCCAGGTTTAGCTTTTCATTTTGTTTTCAGAAATTGTTGCCAACATTGCTCACGTTTACTGAAAGTCAAACCCCTTTCCCCAGTGGGATAACTGGTTTCGAGCAGGATAGCTTCTGTGAGATAATCTCAACATCTCTGGCTCGAAATCACTCCCACTTTTTCTTATGTTTTTAAAATAGCTATCTCATTCGAAGCAGGAGGTAAGGGGATGTGATTGAGACACTGTCGCTGTGGACCGACAGGCCGGCACGTCGCCGTCAGCCAGGGGCTCCATTCGGGTGTCGGTCAGAGGGGCGCGGGCCGAGGCCATAGCCGCAGCCACTGTCCGTCACTCGGGCAGCTGCTCAGCTGGCCTCGCGGTGCCGGCTGTGCACTATCCCAGTCCTCCCACCCAGGAGAAACGCGTAGCAGAGTAGCAAATTGAGCCCGGAATCTTCTTAAGACAGTAACACACCTAGACCTCCTAGCTCACGTCCCGTCCTCACAGCTTTGCTTCTGCCAGTACCTCGTCTCCCACCTTCCAAACTTTACAGAAGCTCTCGTGTAAACTCTGCAGAACTAGCACTCCTGAAAGAAAGGATGTTGCGGAGACATGGCTTAGCCACAGCCTGCAGGATGTTTACAGAATGAGATTTTTTACTCTGCACCGGAGTGTGCGCTGATATGAAACTTCCTGGAAGATTAAAACTGTGTGCCGGACGAGAGTCGAACTGGCAACCTTCGCCTTCCGCGGGCAAGTGCTCCACCAACTGAGCTACCCAAGCACGACTCACGCCCCGTCCTCAGAGCTTTACTTCTGCCAGGGTTTGCAGGAGAGCTTCTCTAAAGTTTGGAAGGTGCACCTCTACCTCTACAGTTTTAATCTGCCAGGAAGTTGCATATCATCGCACATCCGCTGCAGAGTGAAAATCTCATTCTGGAATCATTTATTAGAATTGAACATCGGGTTATCTGCGGTGAGATCGAGCGCAATGTTTCCGAGTGGATATGGTCTGGTCCTGGTGCTTTCTTGTTTTTCAGGCCAGCACTTGCTATATATATATATATATGAGCTAGGTTTGTACGGCTACCGCCGCCTCTCGCATCCCAACGTCCATCGTTCACACTCATTCCAGTCTCCTTCATCAAGACCTCTCGCCGCCATTGCTTCGTTGACGTCGTCTTTCCAGCGTGTCGCAGGTCTACCGCGCTTTCTTCTTTGATGTGGAGTCCATTGCCATACCCGTTTTGGCCATCTTGTGTCTGGCATACGCTGTAAGTGACCATACCAGAGTAGGCGCTTCCTTTCTATGTAGCCTAGGATTGTGCTTTTGACGTTCATAACCTCTCTGATCCTATCATTTCTAATATGGTCAAGTCTGGAGTATCCACAACTCCGTCTCCAGAAATCCATATCGACAGCCAGTAGGTGATCATTCTGCCTCTGAGTTAGTTCCCACAACTCTGCAGCATATGTTGTGATACTTTCAATAATTGTGTGGTAGATGGTATGTTTTGTTCTGCGCGTAATGTTTTTCTTCCAGAGAACACCATTTAGTTGTTTTATGGCTTGCTTGCCCTGTTAGCGCGACGTTTTCTCGCCCTTTCGAGTAGGTGTAGGTTTCTATACTGTAATCCCAATGCATTTTCTCCCTGATGTGTGGTTGTGCTTGTGTCTGTTCATGGATCGTCATCAGGGAGGAGTTTGTCGAGCAGATATTGTGCTGTTTGTCTCCATCCCCGGTGTTACAGTTCCCTCATCCTGCCTTATCATAGCCACAACAAGAGCAGACTTCGTTTTTTCACTTGTAAATTTTTATGGTATTCACGATGAGTTGCTTTATAGATGTGCTGTGACTTATTGTTCCCAGCGTTCTTGTGTAGTCGTGATTAGTATGGGTCTGGATGTGCTTTTTGCATCCCTGTGCTTATGCAGTCGAGTCTGTCTGTCCCGAATGGTAATCGCCTTCTGGTAGAGCCTTCTCTTGTGCCTCATATCCGGTCTTAGTCTTCGATGGGCAGTTTCTAATATTAGCTGAAGTCTGTATTCCCGTAGTTGTATACTATTATCTACGTCAGTCACCAGTCCGGCCACAATGCCACGAGGTGGATCTGGCATTGACGTCGGATGCAATGATCATCTTCTTCCCTCTGGACTAAAGTGCCACATTTTGTACCATCTCTGTGTATGGTTGAATTGTACAGGCCCGCATCTCGTGGTCGTGCGGTAGCGTTCTCGCTTCCCACGCCCGGGTTCCCGGGTTCGATTCCCGGCGGGGTCAGGGATTTTCTCTGCCTCGTGATGGCTGGGTGTTGTGTGCTGTCCTTAGGTTAGTTAGGTTTAAGTAGTTCTAAGTTCTAGGGGACTGATGACCATAGATGTTAAGTCCCATAGTGCTCAGAGCCATTTGAACCATTTTTTTTGAATTGTACAGGAGAACGGGGCATACGGTGACGCCAGTACACAACTGCCTGTACCTTTGGTGATCTCTACTGTTACAACACGTCCATTGCATGACTGTGACATTTTTGTAGTCTGGCACCTGGTGTCCATTATCACTGTAGCAGCCATAGCCTCTCTGTCTCCTGTTATCTAAGTTCTTCGGGTGGAGGGGGACAACATCTTAATTACCCATTTCTATAGTAGGGTTCTTGAATGCACATGACATCAACGTTAAGCTGTTGGCCCAGCCTGGGGAGATCCGCACTTACAATATCACTCCTCACAGCATTGTGCTGCAGGGCCTCCACGGCTGCCTTGTATGCACGTAGCACTTCACACCCGTCTGCTCTGGATCAAAGTACACTTTCCCCACGACCCCTGACAAGGTCGTTGTACATTTTCTTACTGATGAGATTTGGGCGCCGTCCGCAGACCTGTCTCGGGAGACCAGCAATCTCATTCGCACCAGTACAAGTTTTCTGTCTGAAAACTTATCCTACCCGTCTACTCGGTTGTAGGGAAGCAAATGGAGTAACCATTGTGACGTGTTAATCGTATAACTAATCTTTGTGCAGTTTGCAGGTATCCCTTTGCTCGAGCCTACTGAGCTTTAAGTTCAAGTCAGACGCACTGTGGCCTGGTGGTTCTTTATTATGATTATGTACTTGTTCACCCTGTGTGTTTTTCAGTTCACACTTTATATAATTAGTTACTTCCCCCTTATCATTACATACTCGATCGTCCTTCATGTTGTTCACCGCTTGTTTATGCACCTCTACCCGTGTAGCTTTCTTGCATTCGTTATCACGAGAGCTACTGGCATTAAATTCATTATTATGAGAGTTATTGTTGTTAGTGCTGTTAGAAGAATGCTGATGCTGCTTATTTATTCGAGCAGTTCCTCATTTGAGCTCTCGAAAGCTGAGTGGCCCCCGTGCTAGACCTCCTTACCTCAGAAAAAAACCTCTGGACGTAAAGGGTATCGAACCAGATTCTGTCGCACCGAAGGCAGCAACACTAACCATTTGGCTGTGGAGGCGGCAGAAACTGATTACATTTCATTCTATTGTGTTACTTCCGTGATATTCTGGAACTTTTTGACAATAATGTCAGCGCCTGTATCCTCACGCTGACGAAAATGTTGTCCTTCAACTTAAATTAAGAGTATGTAAAATGTAAGGGTACTGCCACAAGTGCGTTTCTCCCATTGAATTGGACCTGCAAGAGGCACGGCAATAATTTTAGCGAATACGCCGGCCTCACAGAGCGGTAACAACTGCGGGGTGCTGGGAGTCAGTCGATCAGATGCACAACTGCCAGGCAGCAGCAGCGCACGGTGCTTGGCTGACCGGAGAGCGTAAAGGAAGCTGGGGACCTTCTCACTTTTCTGTTGTAGAAGTGGCAGCAGTAAGCGCCAAAGACGTTAGCCTATGTTATTTCTTCTAGACCAGCAGTGCTAGCAAACAAACCCGAGTGCGGAAGCTTAACCCCAACCTAAGGTAGACGGTCGCGCAAAGCGTATGGCGAGCCTCTAAACCCTCGGTTGCCATGGTAACCGTCACAGCACTATATGGGCAGAGGAGGGGATGCAGGCCACCGTGGCCGTGCAGGAGGCCCGTAGCCGTGGTGCCACCTCTCTAGGTTTCTCGTGTGCTGTAGTTGTCCCGTGTGCAGTCAAGTCCAATGTTGTACAAGTACTATTGCAACTCTTTCGAATGAGGGCGTCATCACTGCCTTGCAGTTCAAGGGGATGTTAAACTGAACGACACGAAATTCTGAAGAAAGTATGTCCAACGCTGGCGTTACACCTTCTTCAGAAAGATAAGATCAAAACATATGTATTGCGAAGTTCACGGTATGGTCATCACAAATGGTTATATGCTAGCCGTACAAAAGGCTGACCAAAGCACGAGAAAAACTGTACGGTCCGCTGAGTGTTTCAATGACTCGGACAATCGCTCTAGAGGCTTAGCGTGGAATGCTTCTTCTAATGATCTTCTAAGCAAAAGTAACTGAATTTTCCGTCGGTGCTCGACAGAATATGATAATTATATTAAAAAGAAAAGCACTGCAAAATTATATTTATTTGGTCATGAACCGGCTTTCGGCTTCTCAGGCCACAAGTTGTCACCTGAAGATCGCCTGAAAAACCGAAAGCCGGTTTTAGTATTTAGTATTTCAGAGAACATTGCAAACTGATGTAAATCAGGGACGACAATGAAGTGTAAGGTAACAGAGACAGGAAGAAAATTCTAATTGTCTTCGCAAGTCTTTTGTGTAAGCAGGAGCTAGGTTTCAGAGGTCATGATGAGACAGAAGATTCGCTGAATCCCAGAAACAAAAATCTGAAAGCTTACAGGAAGAAAATGAGCTATTTCCAGGGATTTTCAAAAACTACACAGAACGAAGTGATGGGATGTGTAAATGGGGAGATTGTAAATATGTACATTGAAGTTTGAATAGAACCTCATTTTGTGCCTCCATTGTAGATGAAGCAAGAACGTTGCACACTAATCGTGACTACTGAACTCCAACGGCAACATTCAACAACATTTTCTTGATTTTCATGATGTTAGTGAAACTAGAACAGCGGCTGCTGCTGCTGCTTTATTCACAGCGCTGAGTGGCGTGTTTCGGAATTATGATACGAAGAACAATGCGGTGGTCCCGACCTGTGATGGTGCTTCCGTTCTGGCCGGAGAATTAAAAGGCCTGCAAGCTGAGGTCCCTGAAACTGTGCTCCAGGTTCTGTTTACTCACTGTTTTGCACGTTGTTTAAGTTTTGCAGCAGAGCTGGTATTGTGTAAAAGCAGTAAGGATTTTTTCACGCTTCAGGGTATTTCCTGCTTTCTTCCACCGGTCTGCCAAACGCACACCAGTTCTCAACAGTATTACTGATAAACGGAATCCTTTTGAAGTGAAATGAGATGGATCTCTCATTTCAGGATAATATCTGCCAATTACGAAAACCGCCCTGTGCTAATTGGAGGGATTAAAAGAAATAATTGACCGTCCGGACTCTAGTGCACCAACTACAAGAGAAACCTGTGCTTTTTCAAAAGTGGCGTCCTGAATTTTTACTTTCTCTGTATTCTTTCTGTTTTTCAAAGCAAATTTTCAAAGACTGAACTGCTTTTCACCTTTCTTCAGAAAAAAACGCAATGGCGCACAGTTTCACAACAATGCTGTCTCAGGGTACATAGCTTACATGAAGATCGTAAGGGACCAAAGTAATTGATAGTCTTTTTAAATTCCACGAAACGCTCGTCCCACGAAACGCTCGACTAGTTCGCAAGCTGAAGCTTCCATGAATAGAGTTGAAATGACAGATGAATTCATTGGCAATCCACTGATGTCAAAATAGAAATACGTGTATTTCGTGGTATAGGATAATACTGGAAACAAGGTCTTCACATTGTGATAAACTGCTCTTCCTCAAGCTAGGCGATACTACTCAGGTGGTCAATTATGGTCAGTCCCTGCAGACGGTGTGGAGTCATTATTACAAACATAAGGTGCATTCTTCTGTCGGCAGCAGTTGCGTATAGAATTGGAGGGTGTATTTTCTTTTCGTGCATAGCGAAACATTTCACTCTGTCAATTAGGAAATGATTGAGAATGAATTGGGCCAAATGCTTCCAAAAACTTTCAGACCATTTTGTCTAATTGCTACCCTTTCTGCAAAAAGTATTTGAGTTGAGAGGAGTTTTTCCTTGTCTAAAGTTGTGAAAACTTATTTGTGACAGTATCGCCCAGGATCCCTTATGAGTTCTTGCTTCTCCCACATCTGAAAGAACGGTACTGTGAACGCCTGAATGCGACCATTTGGCGTACGTTCCCCCAGTTCATAAGAATTTTCCATTAATTTTCCTAATTTTACTGTATTTATGTCACTTCTGCTCATGTGATAAAGACATCACCTCTCGCCCCGTTTTCCAGAATTGCAGTTGTCAGCATATAGCGCTGTTTTTTCTATAACTGTGTGTGCCTGTATCGGTTTGATGTGGGGAGAGGGCACCCCTGGCACAGGGTTGGTTCAACATAGGATCAGGATAGAGCTCATAGGTGCATCCACCATGTGTTACATCAGGGGGACGGTTGAGGGCAGCTCCGCCACGTCTTATGATCAGGATAGGATTCAAAGATGGCTCCAACAAATGTTACGGCTACAGTAGTGTAAAAAGTGGATCCTCACGTGTTATGACTGAGAAATGGTTTGGAAGAGGATGCACCATGCTTTACGACTGGGAGAGAGTTCAGAGGTGAATCGACTCACTCCAGAACGGGTTCTGAACATGAGTTCACCGGTGGTAGGTTCAGAGTATCGTATGTGGGTCCCCATATGAAACCGGGTGCAGGAAAAGTCTTGTACACGGGAACGAGTATGAGGCAGCAAGAGGAATACGACATAAAGCATTGAGGACCAGGGAAACAGTAATTTCTCGTCGACAGCGATAAGACGGCTGCAATATATTGTTTAATCTGAATGACCACCAAATGTAGAGTAATAAATATATGCATTTAGGATCGCAAAGCCTGGTTTGACCACCAAGGCCGGTCGCGGTGACCGAGCGGTACTAGGCGCTTCAGTCCTGAACCGCGAGACTGCTACAGTCGCAGGTTCGAATCCTGCCTCGGGCATGGATGTGTGTGCTGTCCTTAGGTTAGCTAGGTTTAAGTAGTTCTAAGTTCTAGGAGACTGATGACCTCAGATATTAAGTCGCATAGTGCTCAGAGCCATTTGAACCATTTTTGGCCACAAAGTTATCAGCAACCGCCTTGTTGTTGTTGTTGAGGTCTTCAGTCCAGAGACTGGTTTGATGCAGCTCTCCATGCTACTCTATCCTGTGCAAGCTTCTTCATCTCCCAGTACCTACTGCAACCTACATCCTTCTGAATCTGCTTAGTGTATTCATCTCTTGGTCTCCCTCTACGATTTTTACTCTCCACGCTGCCCTCCAATACTAAATTGGTGATCCCTTGATGCCTCAGAACATGTCCTACCAACCGATCCCTTCTTCTAGTCAAGTTGTGCCACAAATTTCTCTTATCCCCAATTCTATTCAATATATCCTCATTAGTCATGTGATCTACCCATCTAATCTTCAGCATTCTTCTGTAGCACCACATTCCGAAAGTTTCTGTTCTCTTCTTGTCTACACTATTTATCGTCCACGTTTCACTTCCATACATGGCTACACTCCATACAAATACTTTCAGAAACGACGTCCTGACACTTAAATCTGTACTCGATGTTAACACTTTCCTTGCCATTGCCAGTCTACATTTTATATCCTCTCTAATTCTACCGTTGGTTATTTTGTTCCCCAAATAGCAAAACTCATTTAGTTTTTATTTCTTCTCCATGGATTTTAATTCCTACTACGAATTTTTCTTTTGTTTCCTTTACTGCTTGCTCAATATACAGATTGAATAGCATCGGGGAGAGGCTACAACCCTGTCTCACTCCCTTCCCAACCACTGCTTCCCTTTCATGCCCCCTCGACTCTTATAACTGCGATCTGGTTTCTGTACAAATTGTAAGCAGCCTTTCGCTTCCCGTATTTTACCCTTGCCACCTTCAGAATTTGAAAGAGAGTATTCTAGTCAAAATTGTCAAAAGCTTGAAACGTAGGTTTGACTTTCCTTAATCTATCTTCTAAGATAAGTCGTAGGGTCAGTATTGCCTCACTTGTTCCAACTTTTTCTACGGAATCCAAACTTATCTTTCCCAAGGTCGGCTTCCACCAGTGTTTCCATTCGTCTGTAAGGAATTCGTGTTGGTATTTTGGAGCCGTGACTTATTAAACAGATAGTTCGGTTATTTTCACATCTGTCAACATCTGCTTTCTTTGGGATTGGAATTATTATACTCTTCTTGGATTCTGAGGGTATTTCGCCTGTCTCATACATCTTGCTCACCAGATGGTAGAGTTTTGTCAGGACTGGCTCTCCCAAGGCTGTCAGTAGTTCTAATGGAATGTTGTCTACTCTCGGGGCCTTGTTTTGACTCAGATCTTTCAGTGCTCTGTCAACCTCTTCACGCAGTATCATATCTCCCATTTCATCTTCATCTACATCCTCTTCCATTTCCATAATATTGTCCTCAAGTACATTGCCTTTGTATAGACCCTCTGCATACTCCTTCCACCTTGTAGATATAAATAAAACGTCGTTAGCTAAAGCGGATTTGGAACTGCAATATGCAACTGCTTGTTTCACCCAGTGAAAGACTGTTAATGTGTTTCAGACTAACAAACAGTGTTCACAGTGTGGTTCTCTGTTCTGGAATGAACGCCAATGTGTGCAATCGGAGGGTTTATTTCGTCAGATGTGTCTAGTGGGAACGGCTGCCTGTGTTCTCAAACGTGGTGCATACAAGACCTTGGATACGTTTAGTGTTACAAGCTTCTTGTGACGACAATTTAATTACTTCACTTGCATAATCTTTGCATGTGATTCTCAGACGATGAAAAGTTTTATTACGAAGAACTGGATATCAGTGAAGAAATAGTTGTGAAGTATCAGCATGAACTTGACACGTTTAACTCCAACGAGTGGGACAAAATTGCTCAGAAGATTCAGGAAGCAGCGAAACAAACATTTTCCTTGCTACGAAAAGGAAACATCCATGGTGGGATGATGAATGTGAAGGTACCTTACGGAAACGTTCTGAAGCTTGGAACAAGTGGAACTCTACCAAACAGAATTTCGAAGAATTTAAAACCCAAAGAAGGACGACAGCAAAAGTATTTAGGAACGCAAACGAAGGTTTGAAAGAGATCTATTAAAGGAACTAGAAGAGAATTTTCGGAAGTACAGCGCCAGAATCTTCTATCAGACATTTAAATCAAAACTTAGAGGTTACTCATCTCCCACCATCTGTTTCAAAAATTATTAGGGCAAATTGATTATGAACAACAAACAGAATTGTGAACACTTGGCTGGGCACTTCAAAGAGTTGCTCAACTGTGACCTACTACCAGAATAATTAACCTTCCAGAAACCACGAAACAAACATCCTGATTCCACCCCACCAGATAAAAAGGAAATACGAGAGATCATCAGGAGCTTGAAAAACAACAAAGTGTCTGGCAAAGATTCAATTGTTGCAGAACTTTTGAAGTACGCAGGAGACAGTTTCCTGGAATGACTTGAAAGACTCTTTCAAAAATTCTGGCTCACGGGAGATATCCCAGAAGAATGGAGAGATGCTGTCACCCACCCATTACCCAAGAAAGGAGACAAATCCAATGTCAATAATTACAGAGGAATATCACTTCTACCAGTAGCATACAAGATCCTTGACATTGCTCTCAGACATAAAATAGAACAACACACTGATCAAGAACTAGGTGAATATCAAGCTGGCTTTAGGACAGGAAGATCGTGTGCAGCGCAGATCTTTACCATCAAATCTTTAATCAAAATAAAGACACTAACAGCTGATTAGAAAGTCATTGTGCCATTTGTGGACTTTAAAAAGGCGTACGATTCCGTAGATAGAGACACATTAGTAGAGGTGCTGAAAGAATTTGGAACAGATGATAAGAAAACGAGGCTTATTCAGCAAACACTAACAAACACCCGATCACAAATTAAATTTTTAGGCGAACTGTCAGAGGCCTTTGAAATGAAAACAGGTTTGAGACAAGGAGACAGTCTCTCTCCGATCTTGTTCAACTGTGTTTTAGAAAAAGTTATCAGGGAATGGCGAAAAGAAATGAATCAGTTCAACTTTCCAAATGGAATCAGGCTGGGCCGCAAACAATCTGTGCTTACGTTTGAATGCCTCGCGTTTGCAGATGATATAGTTGGTACGTGGGTTCCCTTATTCGTACTACTTTTACCCACCATATCTTAGATACCATAAAAGAGGAAGCCGGATGGAATCATGGTTGGTAGTCACAATTTATAATTAATACAGTTTATTGACATTACGCCTTTTAAGGACTTTGACAATTACAAACTGTGGACGAGCCAGTAGATACGGCTTTGCAAATACAGTTAGAAACCCAACGTACTCCGTACTCAAATAACCAGTCCCTTAAGAGAAAGTTGTAAAAAACTTTATGTGCCAGGCATTTACATAAAGCTTAAGTATAGCAATTATCAATTACTTCAGATAGACACTTCATCAAACTCCTTAAAACCAGTTATTACATCATGATGGCCACACTTAAAACATTCTTCACTAAAATACGCTTGTTGTCGGTGTTGTGGTCTTCAGTCCTGAGACTCGTTTGATCCAGCTCTCCATGCCACTCTATCCTGTGCAAGCTCCTTCATCTCACAGTACTTACTGCAACCTACATCCTTCTGAATCTGCTTAGTGTATTTATCTCTTGGTCTCTCTCTACGATTTTTACCATCCACACTGCCCTCCAATACTAAATTGGTGATCCCTCGATGTCTCAGAACATGTCCTACCAACCGATCCCTCTTTCTAGTCAAGTTGTGCCACAAACTACTCTTCTCCCCAATTCTATTCAATACCTCCTCATTATTTATGTGATCCACCCAACTAATCTTCAGCATTCTCCTGTAGCACCACATTTCGAAAGGTTCTATTCTCTCCTTGTCCAAAGTATTTACCGTCCATGTTTCACTTCCACACATGGCTACACTCCATACAAATACTTTCAGAAGCGACTTCTTGACACTTAAATCTATACTCGATGTTAACAAATTTCACTTCTTCAGAAACGATTTCCTTGCCATTGCCAGTCTACATTTTATATCCTCTCTACTTCGACCATCATCAGTTATTTTGCTCCCCAAACAGCAAAACTCCTTTACTACTTTAAGTGTCCTATTTCCTAATCTAATTCCTTCAGCATCACCCGACGTAATTCGATTACATTCCATTATCCTCGTTATACTTTTGTTGATGTTCATCTTATATCCTCCTTTCAAGGCACTGTCAATTCCGTTCAACTGCTATTCCAAGTCCTTTGCTGTCTCTGACAGAATTACAATGTCATCGGCCAACCTCCAAGTTTTCATTTCTTCTCCATGGATTTTAATACCTACTCCGAATTTTTCTTTTGTTTCCTTTACTGCTTGCTCAATATACAGATTGAATAACATCGGGGAGAGGCTACAACCCTGTCTCACTCCCATCCCAACGACTGCTTCCCTTTCATGCCCCTCGACTCTTATAACTGCCATCTGGTTTCTGTACAAATTGTAAATAGCCTTTCGCTCCCTGTATTTTACCCCTGCCACATTCAGAATTTGAAAGAGAGTATTCCAGTCAACATTGTCAAAAGGTTTCTCCAAGTCCACAAATGCTAGAAACGTAGATTTGCCTTTTCTTAATCGAGTTTCTAAGATATGTTGTAGGGTCAGTATTGCCTCACGTGTTCCGATATTTCTACTGAATCGAAACTGATCTTCCCCGAGGTCAGCTTCTACCAGTTTTTCCATTCGTCTGTAAAGAATTCGCGTTAGTATTTTGCAGCCGTGACTTATTAAACTGATAGCTCAGTAATTTTCATATGTGTTGACACCTGTTTTCTTTGGGATTGGAATTATTATATTCTTCTTGAAGTCTGAGGGTATTTTACCTGTCTCATACATCTTGCTCACCACATGGCAGAGTTTTGTCAGGACTGGCTCTCCCAAGGCTGTCAGTAGTTCTAATGGAATGTCGTCTACTCCCAGGGCCTTGTTTCGACTCAGATCTTTCAGTGCTCTGTCAAACTCTTCACGCAGTATCATATCTCCCATTTCATCTTCATCTACATCCTCTTCCATTTCCTTAATATTGCCCTCAAGTACCTCGCCCTTGTATAGACCCTCTATATACTCCTTCCACCTTTCTGCTTTCCCTTCTTTGCTTAGAACTGGGTTTCCATCTGAGCTCTTGATATTCATACAAGTGGCTCTCTTTTCTCCAAAGGTCTCTTTAATTTTACTGTAGGGAGTATCTATCTTACCCCTAGTGAGATATGCCTCTACATCCTTACATTTGTCCTCTAGCCATGCCTGCTTAGCCATTTTGCACTTCCTGTCGATCTCATTTTTGAGACGTTTGTATTCCTTTTTGCCTGCTTCATTTACTGCATTTTTATATTTTCTCCTTTCATCAATTAAATTCAATATTTCTTCTGTCACCCAACGATTTCTACTAGCCCTCGTATTTTTACCTGCTTTATCCTCTGCTGACTTCACTACTTCATCCCTCAAAGCTACCCATTCTTTCTCTCCTGTATTTCTTTCCCCCATTCTTGCCAATTGTTCCCTTATGCTCTTCCTGGAACTCTGTAGAACCTCAGGTTTAGTCAGTTTATGCAGGTCCCATCTCGTTAAATTCTCACCTTTTTGCAGTTTCTTAAGTTTTAATCTACAGTTCATAACCAATAGATTGTGGTCTGAGTCCACATCTGCGCCCGGAAATGTCTTACAGTTTAAAACCTGGTTCCTAAATCTCTGTCTTACCATTATATAATCTATCTGAAATCTGTCATTATCTCCAGGCTTCTTCCATGTATACAACCTTCTTTTATAATTCTTGAACCAAGTGTTAGCTATGATTAAGTCACGCTCTGTGCAAAATTCGACCAGGCAGGTTCCTCTTTCATTTCTTACCCCCAATTTACGTTCACCTTCTAGGTTTCCTTCTCTTCCTTTTCCTACTATCGAATTCCAGTCACCCGTGACTTTAATTTTCGTCTCCCTTCACGATCTGAATAATTTCTTTTATCTCGTCATACATTTCTTCAGCTTCTTCGTCATCTGCAGAGCTCGTTATAAACGCTTATAATCTTACTATTTCAATCCGTTAAAGTAGCCCTTGTTAAAAGGTCAATTACGAACTTAATGCTGCCGGGCGCTAATACCCCTCGCTTTATTTTTCCTTATTAAGAAAACAGAATTCCTGACAAACTCCAGGAATTCAAATTCCCACATAGGATTTCCCTCAAAATACATACAATGAAAACAGTTACCAGTAAAGGGTGACTTAATGACTCTTCAACACTAGTGCCAAGCTGAGATCCAGTTACGTAACATGACAGAACCACTTACATAAAAAAACTACAGCAGGAACACTGATCTTTAAAAATGAGTGTTGCAGTGCTCAGACGTGTTAATAAAAGACTACAAGAAACAGCTGTGCAAGGAACTCAGCAGATGCTATGCAATTTAAAGTTTAGCCAGTTGTCAGTCGCTAATATTTAAGGGTGCAGGTTCGTATAAGAACAGTTTACATACAATATATATTTATATATCCACCAGCTTAAACCGCCTTGGCGAAAGGAAGATAAATAATAAGCTTTGGAAGGCGGTATGTGAACAACTGCCGGTAGTGGCGATGTTCACATACACTGCCAGGCCTAGACCTCGGACGACGTTTCACTCCCCGCCAAGGCGCTGGCACAATCAAAGGTTTTTGCGCGAATCACAGAGACATTCCAATAACTCTGAAACATACAAACACTCGGCAGAATCTTTCACTCGATATATGGGTAAGCGTGTAAAGGAACACGTTACACCACTGACAAATTCGCAACTTTAACCTTCAGAATTTTACACATGGACATCCCTATTAATAGAGTGCGGGCTTTGAAAACGCCGACATAAAATCATTTGATTACGAGAAACACAGAGCACTAATAAAAATTCTGAGAAAGCTTTCAGATAACGGCCACCATTTAACTAGGCCAACTGAACTCTTCCACACCATCGTAAAGTTCGACTATGAAAGTCTCATCATAATAATAAAATTTAAATGCCTCTGAGTGCGTCGGCCAACGAAACACAATTATGACCACTTACTCATATCACGTACACAATACGAAGGAACGGGTTCCATAGCTTCACCGCTTCACTTCAAATTTTGTTCCCAGCGAAGTCACAGATCTTGTATCCCCAAGCTGCCGATGTCGCCAAAACGCCCGACCAACATCACACCACAACGTAAAACGGTCATCACGCTCGTTCGGCAGCCGTTGACACTCGTCTCCCAACGAATGTCGCGAGTTCTCAAAAGGGTTATCCGCCGAAGGCTAACATCCAACTCGCTTCTCCCGCCAACCCGGAACATAAGATACGCGAAAAGCAAAGATAGCTTAGCTCAACCACAATCGATCTCAACGATACATGAACAGAATAACACTGGCGCCATCTCACCACGGCTCAATAGTGTATTTTGCAGAGAATCTGTAAATTGCAACTAAACAGATTGAAGTCCATAAGGAAACAGTAGCGAAGGGAGGACTATTGAGAAGACACAATATATGAACATAATTCCCACTGATCCAGTCTGGACAGTGAGGACCAAGTATGGCGACATCAAAAGAGTTCAGAGGTTCAAGTACCTAGGAGAGATTTTGACTCCATACAACAGTGAAAAGGCAGCAATTGAAGAATGGGCAAGAAAAATGGAAACAGCATTCAAATTGTGTCAGAACACATACAAATCTAAATCACTCTCATACCTGGCCATATTCCGACACTGCAGCACAGTCGTCAAACCTGAAAGTTTATATGCATCTGAGACAATAGCCAGGAAGGGACATTCAAAAGAAAGAAAGGAAATTCCTAAGAAAGATTCTTGGACCCAGAAAAATATGAAATGAAATTACTTTCCGCCTAATATCAAATGAAGAACTTTATCAACTATTTGAAAATATCATTATCATAATGAAGAAAAGAAGACTGTCTTTCTATGGACATATTAAAAGAATAGAATCAGAGAGGCTGGCCAACAAGATTCTTCTCTTTCAGGAGAACTGGAAGACATAAGTTCCATGGGTGAAAGAAGTGCCCTGTGATCTAGGAAAATGCGGGATCATGGTAGAAGAAATTGTGAACGGGCAGATCTTTAGGAAAACGTTTGCGGAAGTGAAGGGATTCTTCGAGGAGAAAACGAGCAAGAACAGAGTACTCTCGGCAAAAGAACGTGCACGAGGGAGCCAACGGATGAAGGAGTACTGGCGAAAGAGGAAGGAGGAGAACTTTAGAAAGTGGGGCAAGTTGTGTAAACGTAGCCAATAGATGGCTGTAACGAAAATAAATAAAAAAATATGAACAAGGATGTGTTTCAAGCGATCCATTTGACTCGTATAAGTCGTTAGCAAATAATTTGGTAGGATAACGCAAATGGGACCACAAGGTCAATGGGGCAGACATCTAGGCCCTGGTCAGTAGTATTTAGTATCGTGATCTGTAAATTAGGGCACTGGGCGGATTTTGACCTCCGTGGCGGCGCCAAGACGACAGACACACGTGCGGATGACTCATAATGGCGGCTAGTATACCGCACTTCAATTCATTCCTCAGTACTTACAGTTATTACATCATGGCAAGTGGGGGTATGGGGTGCGGACATGAGGTATACCCGAGTGGGGGAGCCCTGTCTCCCGCAAACTGATTAAATAGGGAATATGCAACGATATGTTATTGAAATTGATTTGAATTTCATGTGGTGAGATCCTTCCTCTCAAGCACAGACTGCGAGACTGAGTATTCTTCTCGCCAATATTTTCTTAGGAGGAGCGGGGAGGAATGGGGTGAGGGCTGGGGGGTTGGGACGTGCTCTGTTGGAGGCGTTTTGCACTAGATCAGTTACACACACACACACACACACACACACACACACACACACACCAAAATTTTCCAACAGGACAAAGCTGATATGCCTACTCGATTCATAAATGTCAGGAAACATATTTCCAATGAGGAGAGGCGCTGGACCAAGATTTTCAAAAATAAAATCCCTTCATGACATGTTTTTTTTTTGTTCATTGGTACTCACTCGCTACAAACACAAAGACACCTAATTTATACTGGAATTTTACAATAACTTCGATCATTTAATGGTATTCATCATACCGATAATTAAGAAACATTCACTTTGAATTAGCTTTAAGCAAATACACAAAAACAGGCATTCACTTTAACAATTAAAAAAGATTTCAATAAAATCTGGCACTGGGCTAAATTTCGAGAGAACAACTCTCATCATAAGACGATGTTCAAAACAAGTTACTCCTGAACAAAGACAGCTCCACCAACACTGGTTGTAACATCGTTAACTAGAACTTAGCAGGAGGTTCTCAAAATTGCTAATTACAGTTCACAGATCATGACAAAATAAAACTCACCAATTACTACAGAATTACAGCTAGACACTTTTAGGCCACAAACATAGCATTCAACCTTACCCAACACTCATATTAAAATTTTTTGGGAAAGATAAAGAAATCAACATATCCCGTTTACAAATAGAAATGGTTTTCATTTTTTTACAACCAGTACAGGCTTGTTTTGAGTGCGCCTTTTTCCCTTGGGGCAGACAAAGAATGGTCAGGCCACAATATCGAAATAACACCTCTCCTGCTGAGCTCAGATACTTCACAGTTAAGCAAAAGGTTCCTGACCCGTCAGCACACAACACAGTTACTATTTGAAATTACTGACAAAAAATTAAAACTGCTGCAATCAACACTCTGAATATGTGTAACAAAGTTAGCGTGTCACCCAAGTCTCAAGTGCAGCTGACCCAGTTATCGCTTGTCCGTACGTACAGTGACGTCCTGCTGGAAGACAAGGCAGAGCCCACTTCACGGCCATATCTCACAACTTGTCCACGCCGCTGTACAGAACAGCTGCCCTGCGAGTCCTCGCGGCATCCCTAGCGACAGCCGACTGCCCTCCCTGGGCCTGTGACGTGCCGTTTCATAGGTTTCGCGCTCCACAGAGCCTACGTCCCTCAGTATAAACTGATAGGTCGGACTCAGTGCAGACACATCAATCTCCCACCCTTAAAGTAAAACTCCCCAGGAACTGCTCACCTTAAGCTGGTTTATACGGGTACTGATCTCCCTGTACGTTTGCAGATGTTTTACCAAGTAAAGTGAGGACGCTAATCACCATTCATGGGCCGACATGTCTGGGTCCTTGTAATGGACTGGCCTGCACAGAGTCCTGACTTGAACCTGTACAACGCCTTTGGGATGATTTGGTACGCCGACTTCGTGCCGGGCCTCACCGACCGACATCAATACCTCTCCTCAGTGCAGCACTCCGTGAAGAATGGGCTGCCATTCCCCAAGAAACCTTCCAGCATTAGAATTAGAAATTTTTGTATTAGAATTTTTAATAGGTTGGTGTATAAGTTGAGCAAATATTCTAGTAGAAAATCAAACAGCACGTAGGTATGTCATCAATATGACCATAAACACATGGAATACTGTGGAAAAAATATGGAAGATGACACAAAATCGGTAAAATTGGAGGAAAACCGTGTGTAATCACGAAAAATTGATGTGAGATACGTAAAAATAGATGGAAATACGGTGAAATATGTAAAATCGCGAAAACCTAGTAAAATTACGAAAATTGACTAAGAAAACATAAATTTAGGGACAAGTACCATGAAAAGAGTACTGAGAAAAATAAAAAAATGGCGTGTTCCGAAGGAGGCGAGTAGACTGATGCCATATATACATACCTTAACTGTCGAGAGGAGGCATACTAGAGACGTGACGTCAAGGGGAAACGGCAGTATTATCCTACACATGAGCAACACAGCCTAGCATCGGACTTCGACTTCTGTGAGAAAGAGGAAGGTTAGCAGGAGCGGTGGTAAATTGCGGTAAGACTGTTACATATCCTCTGGCTACCGATCGTGGTGTTTATTCCGTCGTGAGAAGTCACTGTTTCTTCGTATGCATTTTTGGCTGTCGACGATCATTTTATAGGGCTGTTATCAGCGTATCATAATTTCCAAACCGTAATCGTCCTTCGTAATCACCAGGCGTCATACACCTCTGGAAACATACGTAGTGTTTGTATTGCTAAGTCTCAGGCGCTGCAGTCATGGACTGTGCGGCTGGTCCCGGCGGAGGTTCGAGTCCTCCCTCGGGCATGGGTGTGTTAGTTTGTCCTTAGGATAATTTAGGCTAAGTAGTGTGTAAGGTTAGGGACTGATGACCTTAGCAGTTAAGTCCCATAAGATTTCACACACATTTTATTTTTTTGTTTGTATAGCAAAGAATCGATGTTTTCTTTGGTGTGCAAGGTAGTACTTTTATCACTTCACAATTTGTCGCCAAAGTATGCCGTAGAGACAATTTCATGGAGAATGTATGTCATGCACTGGGAATATATTTATTACTTCGGAATATTAACAATGGTGCATTCCGCACGACTAATAGGTAGGAAGCCGCACTTCTCTGGCATTATACTCGTAGCATACAAGTCCATAAACGTGAAGCCTTAGGAATGCATGTGTTTGTCCACGATCATTTCTCTCCTACCAATATCTTCTTCGTTCTGACTTTAGACACTAGATCAATACTTCTGAATTGATAGCACGGTTGATTTACGTAAAATGCTCCAAACTACGTCCGTCTAGAGCTCCATCATAACCGTATGTTATATCATCACAAACCCCCATATGTGCTATACACCAATAAGGGGTGATAACTTCCTCGAAATGCGCGCATCTGGATAGATGTTGTGCACTTGGGTGGCGCCGTGAGTAATATTGGTGCGGAGCAGCCTTTGTGGAGACCTGTTACGGACTCGGCTCGCTCTGTTCCTTCACGAGACGTGGAATGTAGCGCCTCCTACTTCTAGTCTGTTGCAAATTGAATCAGTGATAGTGTTGCAGGAAGGATTGGTCAAAGACAATCTGGGCGAATTTTTCAATCTCCATCTTCATCCTAATAATGCGAGTATGCTCTGTGACTCCCATGTGTATAGGGGCAATTGGCAGTCGTAATCGTAAATTGCGTGCTATGACCGAAGTGCTAGAAATATGTTGATCTATACTGGACGCTGTCCAGTATACTCACAAAGTGGTGGTGGGGTTGCTTAGCAATTATACAGAAATTGGGAATCATGCTGCCACATCATTGGTCTGTGTTGAAATTACGGGAAAACTGGTAAAACTGCTAAAATTGATCACGCTATCAATTGTGGTGCTTATTACAGTACATCGATGGTGTCTTTTCTATCCCATCCGTCCACTGGTACACTGATGATTACCACATAGTGATTGACTAACATCATTTGTTTGAGATAGATAATATTAGCGGGAGCAAACCCCTCCGAGGATGGCCTGCACAGAAACAGCGATCACGTCCATGACTGCAATGTGAGGGATCCGTCGAAATGGAACACCTAGACGTCTGCTACCACGTCACTGTGAAAGATGACTCTAGATGTAGAGGTCATCAGTCACCGTCGGACAGCTGTGTGGGAATACCCTACAATGCCACAACACTCTTCCCGTTTCTATCTGTTGCAATGTCTTCCACATTTTTTTTTCAATAAGAAGCACCACCTCTGTCTTTTGTTTCAGTCACATTGTGTATATTGTGGAAGTAGCACCAGTATAATCTACACCATGTTTTCTGTGCAAGCCAATGCACTTGCACCTAACACAGACCTCACGGTGGAGAAAACAAAATGATGCCAGTGTATGTAGCTGTAGTCATATACTGCTTGGAAGTGTTACAGTAAAAAAAAAAAAAATAAATAAATAAATAAAGTATCTAACAACTGCACGGTGGATGATCCTCCTACAATATAGGTGACGAAACTTTACATTGGTCTGTGAAAGCGACTTCGATTATGAGCCACCTGCTACAGCGAATATTTAATATGGCCAATGCCGGTACGCAGACAGTATCTGTTTCCGATATATCAGCAGACAGGGACATGGTAATATGTTATCGAGTTCTCTACTGGATGATGTTAGTGGAGTGTTTATAGTCCATAGTTTTTTTCTGTTGGATGGTAAAAATAATGAGGAGGGAGAGAATGTTTGGATGACATAATAATGCACCCTGTGGGACGCACATCTCCTTTGGACTGCAGTACCTGTAAGTAGTTTGGAGATGTACCGCATTGCAGTAGCAAAACCCTCGTCCTTCTTCCAGTTCCTGTATAATGTGGAGTCTTCCTAATTTTCCTGATAAGGAACACCACTGTAACTACTCGCACTATTTTTTCTGCTACCTCGTGTTGCAGGAGAAAGCTTCGTTTGGCGCTGGCCTTACACATTATACATGTTTGGTGGAGCTAGAACAACATGTTCGCATTTCCAGCGAGTGGTCAAAACGTGGTCCTATCACATCAGCTTAGCTCACCCTGTTTCTCCACGGGATGCAGAAAGTCTTAGTTATAGCGCTCTCTGACTTCCTTGCAGTTCCGACTCCCATTGGGACGATCACACGGACGAAGCTGCAGAGAGGGCTGGCAGAGACTGAGCAGCAGATACAAGACGCAGAGGGACTGTCTAGGAAACCACGCTGGTGTTTTTGCTGCAGCAGATAGGTTCGCAAAAGTTGACTCGTTTTGAGATATGAGAGTGGCATGAATATGATTCGCCAGTTGTAATCATTAAAAGACATCTCCACAGTATCCAACGCAAGTATGTGAGTGTGAGGTTGAAAAAAATGGTTCAAATGGCTCTGAGCACTATGGGACTTGAGAGCTGAGGTCATCAGTCCCCTAGAACTTAGAACTACTTAAACCTAACTAACCTAAGGACATCACACACATCCATGCCCGAGGCAGGATTCGAACCTGCGACCGTAGCGGTCGCGCGGTTCCAAACTGAAGCGCCTAGAACCGCTCGGCCACTCTGTCCGGCGTGTGTGGTTGAATGGGCTTAATTCAAAAATCGCAGACAGCATTTTTACAAGAAAGCGAAACCCTATCGGCGACTCTTGTGTGTGCCTGTAGGACCAAGACCGCTTTTTATGGAGTGTGGCAGTAACATACACCACTGGCCATTACAATTGCTACACCAAGAAGAAATGCAGATGATAAACGGGTATTCATTGGACAAATATATTATACTAGAACTGACATGTGATTACATTTTAACGCAATTTGGATGCGTAGATACTGAGAAATCAGTACCCAGAACAACCACCTCTGGCCGTAATAACGGCCTTGATAGGCCTGGGCATTGAGTCAAACAGATCTTGGATGGCGTGTACAGGTACAGCTGCCAGTGCAGCTTCAACACGATACTACAGTTCACCAAGAGTAGTGACTGGCGTATTGTGACGAGCCAGTTGCTCGGCCACCATTGACCAGACGTTTCAGTTGGTGAGAGTACTGGAAAATGTGCTGACCAGGGCAGCAGTCGAACATTTTCTATATCCAGAAAGGCCCGTACAGGACCTCCAACATGCGGCCGTGCATTATCCTGCTGAAATGTAGGTTTTCGCAGGGATCGAATGAAGGGTAGATCCACGGATCGTAACACATCTGAAATGTAACGTCCACTGTTCAAAGTGCCGTCAATGCGAACAAGAGGTAACCGAGACGTGTAACCAATGGCACCCCATACCGTCACGCCGGGTGATACGCCAGTATGGCGATGACGAATACGCGCTTGCAATGTGCGTTCAGCGCGATATCGCCAAACACGGATGCGACCATCATGATGCCGTAAACAGAACCTGAATTCATCCGAAAAATGACGTTTTGCCATTCGTGCACCCAGGTTCGTCGTTGAGTACACCATCGCTGTCTGTGATGCAGCGTCAAGGGTACCCGCAACCATGGTCTCCGAGCTGATAGTCCATGCTGCTCCAAACGTCGCAGAACTGTTCGTGCAGATGGTTGTTGTCTTGCAACCGTCCCCATCTGTTGACTCAGGGATCGAGACGTGGCTGCACGATCCGTTACAGCCATGCGGATAAGATGCCTGTCATCTCGACTGCTAGTGATACGAGGCCGTTGGGATCCAGTACGGTGTTCCGTATTACCCTCCTGAACGCACCGATTCCATATTCTGCTAACAGTTATTGGATCTCGACCAACGCGAACAGCAATGTCGCGATACGATAAACCGCAATGGCGATACGCTACAATCCGACCTTTATTAAAGTCGGAAACGTGATGGTACGCAATTCTCCTCTTTACACGAGGCATCACAACAACGTCTCACCAGGCAACGCCGGTCAACTGCTGTTTGTGTATCAGAAATCGGTTGGAAATTTTCCTCGTGTCAGCACGTTGAAGGTGTCCCCACCGGCGGCAACCTTGTGTGAATGCTCTGAAAAGCTAATCATTTTGCATATCACAGCATTTTCTTCCTGTCGGAGCCGCGCGACCGCTACGGTCGCAGGTTCGAATCCTGCCTCGGGCATGGATGTGTGTGATGTCCTTAGGTTAGTTAGGTTCAAGTAGATCTAAGTGTAGGGGACTGATGACCTCAGATGTTAAGTCCCATAGTGCTCAGAGCCATCTGAACCATTTTTAAATTTCGCGTCTGCAGCATGTCATATTAGTGGTGTAGCAATTTTAATGGCCAGTAGTGTAGTCGTTGTGATCCTGTTTTTAATAGCGCAGTCTGTAAGCAAAATGAATGTTGCCAATAGTGGAATCCTTGTGTGGTCAACTGCAGCTGTCGGTTCTGACTGTTGTTCCTCGAAAAGAACGTCTGCCCTTCAGGGATTCCCATTTGAACTACTTGGTGATTGTAATATGACTGCTGAAAAAGAAAATTACTCGACATGCTTAATGACTCTCATGATCATTTTTTTTAATTATCCTGTCAATCCGATATCAGAGACGTGCTTCCTGGTGGATGGAAGCGATAGCTAGGGCAATATGGATATGATTCTTGACTCGGGGTGATAAGCACGATTTTTCTTTTTTTGTTTTCGTAGCGGCGCTGACTTGTAACGATATTTCCATCTCCTCCACCTTCACAGGGAGACAACCATCATAATAAAAGCAGACGTAATCCCGAATTTATAAAGTGACACGTAGTATAAACCTGATATTTACAGCTTCCCTGTGCTGTTATTTAAGAGACTTCATACACTCCTGGAAATTGAAATAAGAACACCGTGAATTCATTGTCCCAGGAAGGGGAAACTTTATTGACACATTCCTGGGGTCAGATACATCACATGATCACACTGACAGAACCACAGGCACATAGACACAGGCAACAGAGCATGCACAATGTCGGCACTAGTACAGTGTATATCCACCTTTCGCAGCAATGCAGGCTGCTATTCTCCCATGGAGACGATCGTAGAGATGCTGGATGTAGTCCTGTGGAACGGCTTGCCATGCCATTTCCACCTGGCGCCTCAGTTGGACCAGCGTTCGTGCTGGACGTGCAGACCGCGTGAGACGACGCTTCATCCAGTCCCAAACATGCTCAATGGGGGACAGATCCGGAGATCTTGCTGGCCAGGGTAGTTGACTTACACCTTCTAGAGCACGTTGGGTGGCACGCGATACATGCGGACGTGCATTGTCCTGTTGGAACAGCAAGTTCCCTTGCCGGTCTAGGAATGGTAGAACGATGGGTTCGATGACGGTTTGGATGTACCGTGCACTATTCAGTGTCCCCTCGACGATCACCAGTGGTGTACGGCCAGTGTAGGAGATCGCTCCCCACACCATGATGCCGGGTGTTGGCCCTGTGTGCCTCGGTCGTATGCAGTCCTGATTGTGGCACTCACCTGCACGGCGCCAAACACGCATACGACCATCATTGGCACCAAGGCAGAAGCGACTCTCATCGCTGAAGACGACACGTCTCCTTTCGTCCCTCCATTCACGCCTGTCGCGACACCACTGGAGGCGGGCTGCACGATGTTGGGGCGTGAGCGGAAGACGGCCTAACGGTGTGCGGGACCGTAGCCCAGCTTCATGGAGACGGTTGCGAATGGTCCTCGCCGATACCCCAGGAGCAACAGTGTCCCTAATTTGCTGGGAAGTGGCGGTGCGGTCCCCTACGGCACTGCGTAGGATCCTACGGTCTTGGCGTGCATCCGTGCGTCGCTGCGATCCGGTCCCAGGTCGACGGGCACGTGCACCTTCCGCCGACCACTGGCGACAACATCGATGTACTGTGGAGACCTCACGCCCCACGTGTTGAGCAATTCGGCGGTACGTCCACCCAGCCTCCCACATGCCCACTATACGCCCTCGCTCAAAGTCCGTCAACTGCACATACCGTTCACGTCCACGCTGTCGCGGCATGCTACCAGTGTTAAAGACTGCGATGGAACTCCGTATGCCACGGCGAACTGGCTGACACTGACGGCGGCGGTGCACAAATGCTGCGCAGCTAGCGCCATTCGACGGCCAACACCGCGGTTCCTGGTGTGTCCGCTGTGCCGTGCGTGTGATCATTGCTTGTACAGCCCTCTCGCAGTGTCCGGAGCAAGTATGGTGGGTCTGACACACCGGTGTCAATGTGTTCTTTTTTCCATTTCCAGGAGTGTATGTAGCGAGGCATTTGATTACCTTAAGAGAGAGTTCGAAAGTGGTGATCTTAGCACTCCATCTTGAGCCAAATAAGTGTTAAATATTCTAGTCCTGTGATACGTGATGTAACGGACAAGGAAAAATTTTTCCTACCTGATGAGAAAATACTTAGAGGAAATGTAGTCTATGCCATACTGCTACAGGATTTTCACAGAAAGTAACACTACTTCAGCGATGTGAAAAGCGCGTATGGCTCGATTTCTTCTGTCTTCGAAAATAACTCGCATAAAAGGGGGAAATGTACATTTCACGTCAGAAATTCTAAGTGTATGCAAGCAACATTGCCGTATCGGATTGAGTAAAGTGGTATTTTTAAACTCGTGGGTGTATGTCATGGTGGAATTGTTTAGCCCTTTCGCGGTTACAACAAGGGCGGAGCGTCCTTCCTGCCCGGCCGGCTGACGGGAGCAAACGCCTGGCTGGCGGGCGGCGGACCCAGCTGTCAGCCATGTGGCCGCTGCAGGCTGCGGGCTGCGGCCACTCCGGGCTTCACGGCGCGCACACAGCCACTGCTCAGTAACGTTCTTCCTCTAAACAGCATACCCTCTATGGTCACAGTGGTTACAGTTTCCGAAAACCACGAAAGACAGCTTCGAGACTAACCAACACCTTCAGCTCTATGTTTATTATGGGTTCAAAAATAGTTAGTTCAGAAAAATTATGGGAACTTTTTAAATAGTGATTCCTGTAACGTGAAACTTACACCGTCGATTTATGTGTCTATAACATATTTAAATTTCATCAACATCGAATGAATGTGTTTCAAGATATATAGTTTTAAAGTGAGTAGTGCATAGCGAAAACGCCCAAATCTCGGACAAGTCTTGATGCTATCTTAATTAAAACCAAATTGTGTCCTGTATCTGGACTCAGAGTTAAACAAAGAATATATCTGGATAACACATTTTGTGTTAGGTCCGTGGCTTCGTTTGTAACTAAAGCCTAAAGTCGATTCCCCGCAGTAAGACATCGGATAGTAAACGTCTGCCTTCTTCATGCTCGCTGTTTTCTTTTTTAACTCGCCACGTTCAGTACGACTTACTTCAGTGGTTTCCCATCCTCATTTTTGACGCAGGCTTTGGACTGCAGCTGGCTGAGTCAAAAACCTTTTATTTACTTTTTTATTTTTATTTTTTACTTTCATTTACTTGAAACGTACACAGTTACTAATATTTCTTTAGTGTGTGATATTTTTCGAAACATGGCACCATGCAGACAACCACATCACACTTTTTGCATCTTACTCGTATCATTTTTCGCTGTGAATTAGCAGTACATATTACACAGCGTCTCTGGGGAATCTCCTTTCTCTCCGTTGCTACGAGGAACCCTCGTTAATGTCCCTCTTTATTCTGCAGCCGGAAAGGGCTTTCTTCTTTGGTTGTCCGTGGGAATGCACTTCTACACGTTTGACTATGAAATTTATCAAACAATTGATGGATTCAGAATGAGATTTTCACTCTGCAGCGGAGTGTGCGCTGATATGAAACTTCCTGGCAGATTAAAACTGTGTGCCCGACCGAGACTCGAACTCGGGGCCTTTGCCTTTCGCGGGCAAGTGCTCTACCAACTGAGCTACCGAAGCACGACTCACGCCCGGTACTCACAGCCTTACTTCTGCCAGTACCTCGTCTCCTACCTTCCAAACTTTACAGAAGCTCTCCTGTGAACCTTGCAGAACCAGCACTCCTTTTCTTTTCTGTCCCCTAGAAGTAAGACTACTTTTTTTCCAAGGACCTTTCATATTTTTTTTTTTAGACGAGGGTCGAAATGTAAAAAAATAAAAATAATAAAAATAGTAGGCCGCGAACAGGCGACCATAAGTTTAGAACGCACGACGGTTTCCACTTTTTTTTTTAACCCTCCTTTTTTCTTAGTCTCCTTCTTCTTGTTGGCGAAGAAGCAATCTTTTGGAAAAAAAAATTTTTTTTTCAAAGCCAAACTCAAATTTCTTTTTCCTTTAAGAACAAATTGTGAGGAATAAATAAGGAAAAGTTTTTTTTTTTTCAAAAGAAAACAAAGACTCCGATTATACTGGTTTCTCCTTCCAGCAAATAAAAATGAGTCTCCTTCGTCTTGTTGGCGAAGAAGCAATCTTTTGGAATAAAAAAAGTTCCTCAATGCCGAAATCAAATTTATTTTTCCTTTAAGAACAAACTATGAGGAAGAAATAAGGAAAAGCTTTTTAAGTCGTCGTGCGACTTGTAGTTAAAGTCCAGTTCTTACAGGAGCTCCTGAAGTGTATCCGCCTACAGCATGCCAGCTCGTCTAAACGTGTCTTCTCATGGCGTAGGCGTGGGTTCTGGGTAGCAGATCTATTCAGTTCGGTTCGTTTTATACAGTTTTCAGCTTCTCAGGGCTTGGACGTTCCAGCTACTAGGTGGGTCATCGAAAGTGCTCCGTAAGAAATTGGAAAAATATTGTTTATAGCGTGGGTTGCGTATCAGGACGCAGTGTCGTTTGTTGAGATAAGTCCAATATCCTAGCGTAGACTTGTCGCCAGAAGTAAAAAGATAGCGGATCGTGTGGCGGAGGGGTAGAAAGTCTTATCGGGGTACAAAAGCATGTGGACGTCGATCTGAGCCGGTGTCTGGCGAGTAAGAAACGCCAAAATTCGCCGCGCAAGTGTCCAGACGTCTAGCGCTGTGCCACAGTGGAACCGGTGGACATCCGTGTCATCCACTCCACAGTGGGTGCAGAGGGATGAATCGGCGAGATGGATGCGGTGCAGACGATCTCGGTTAACTTGTTTGCCATTCGCGGTGATGTACCACGCTGATTGAACGTCTGATTCGAGAAAACGCGCATGGATCGCCTTCCATATGTGTTGCCACACGTACTGTGGATACTTACGTTCGATGGGGTTGGACGGGCGGCACTGTTGTAACAATTCGGAGACTGTTTTCGTGAGGTACAAACGTGTAAGTGGTAAGGACCGGTAGATATAACTGAACTCCAGGAAAAATCGTTGGATGTAATAAAAGGGGGTTGGAATGGTCGATACCAGTACTGGGGCGGACAAGGAGGCCGGTGCAAAGTTGTTAAGCAGGAGGCTAGTAAGGCTCTGCGGGCAACGATGCCAATGTTTTAGTTGGGAGCTGACGTATAGTGCCTTGACACGAGTCGGCACGTGGATGAGTCCCACCCCGCCACGATCTCGTGGCAGTGCAAGGAATTCATACTGCACCTTGAATAACATCCCCGAGCTGACGAAGGAGCCGAAAGCCATCAACAGTCGTCGCGCCAGGAGATTTGGGACTGGTAGTACTTGAGCCACGTGTGGTATACGGGAAGCATGATACATGTTCACGTAGTGCGCGCGTTGGATAACGTCGAGAGCTCGTAGCCGGTGATCTGCGAGATTTGCTCTGATTGTCTGTAGCAAGCGTCTACCATTGATAGTCGCTGAGCGGCGCAGGTCTGCTGTGAAATCAAGTCCAAGACACCGTATGGTGGCGGCGACACTAAGGGGGGCAGCGCATCTCTCCGGCAAGCCCTCACCAATGAGCAGGACCTCGGATTTTGACACGTTGAGGCAGCTCCCCGACGCTTCTCCGTAAGTCGCCACCCATGTCAGTGCTGCTCGTACTTCATCTTCAATGCGCAGATATAGTACTATGTCGACTGCGTAGGCTGTACAACAAAAACGGTGGCCTCGCACAGCCATGCCTTCCAAACGTTGGCGCATGCCCTGGAGCAGGGGTTCCAAGGCGAAAGCATACAAAATCGTGGAAAGAGGGCATCCTTGTCGTACAGATCGTCCGACGACCAGGGACGGTGTAAGACGACCATTGTACATGATTTTAGAGGTTGCACTATTCAACAGGCGCATAACCACTGTGACAATACCGCCAGGAAAACCCATATGCTGAAGAACTGTCCGTAAATAGAAGTGGTCAACACGGTCGAAAGCCTGGCTAAAGTCCAGTGAAGCCAAGGCGCCAGGGAGACGCTGATGATGCGCTAATGCTATCATGTCTCTGTAACGGCAAAGGGCCGTACGGATGTTGTTGTCGCCTCCTAGGGAAGTCTGGTCGCAGGATGTGACGTAACGTGCGACCTTCTTGAGTCGCGATGCCAGTAGCCGTGTGAATATTTTCATGTCGCTGTTGAGCAAAGTAATTGGTCGATAGTCCTGGACCCTCGATAACCTGCGCGGTTTATGTACGGGGATAATAATTCCTTCTAGAAAGGCGCTCGGGACCACTGTCATCGGTGATATCAGCTCTTGTGCGATTGCCGTCCACGTGGAAGCCAACAAATAGTGAAAAATTTTATAAAATTCGATGGGTAGACCGTCAGGTCCAGGAGATCTGTTATCGGAACCCGCCTTGATAGCATCTACCACTTCATCTGTGGTTACGTCGTCTTGGAGGTCATGCACTGCATCCTCCGGAAGAGTGTTCGTAGTAAGCTGAGCGACTTCTGTGATCAGTGCTGCAGAATGCGGTGCGGCTGCGTAGAGCCCGGCAAAATGAGCATGGAGAGCACGACCGATGCTTTGTTGGGTGTCGTGCCGGCGCCCTTCCACATCAGTAGGGACTTGGATCAGAGCTCGTCGTCGTCGTTGTCTTTCCTGGAGGAGGTGGTACATCGACGGACGTTCTTGAGGGATTCGATTACAAGCGCGAGAACGGACTACAGTGCCTTCCAAGTTACGCCGCATGATCAAGGAGATCTGCGCCTTCGTGCGATGGACCATCGACTGCCGGGCTGGTGAGAAAGGCATCGTCGTACAGTCACGTAGAATGGTGTAGTAGAAGTGCAGGGTATTAGTTTGCCACGCCTTTAATTCCTTCCAAAAACTCATCAGAGTCTTCCTGAGGGTCGGCTTTGCACAGGAGAGCCACCATGATAAGGTGGAGTCATAGGCTTCTCGACGATGGTGGTAGCGTGCCCACGCTTCTTCGACCATACGGCGACAGTGAGGAAGTCGGGTTGAGCGACATTGAGTTTCCACAGACCACGACTATGCCACACTTGCTGTCGGGCGAGAGTGACGTCACAGAGGTACGCATCATGGTCTGAAAAGGCCAAGGGCCAGACTTCCGCATGACGTGTGCCATCAGCAAGGGAGCGGGTAACGTAGATGCGATCTATGCGGCTTGACGAGTGAGAGGTGTAGAATGTATAGCCCGGTTGAATTCCGTGGAGCTTCTTCCATGTGTCAACAAGTCGGAGACGGTCGATGACCACTGAGAGAGATGCACAAGGGGAATGTCGCGGGAGTTGGTCCGCGGGCTCTTGTGTCGAGTTAAAATCCCCACCGAGTACCAAATCGTCCTGCGGACCGGTGAAGAGGGGTGTGACGCTTTCGGCAAAAAAAGTTTGTCGGTCATGACGGCGGCCAGTGCCGGACGGAGCGTAGATATTAATAATACGCACGCCGAACAGTGTGAGGGCCATACCTCGCGCAGTGGGGAGGTAGATGACCTCCTCTGCAGGGAGTCCGTCGCGTAGCAGGATGGCGCCGCCGCTACCGGTATCGGATGCGGGGGAACGTGGGCGTTGTATCCGGTGGGAACTAGGAAGTCAGCCACAAACACCTCTTGTAAGAGTGCTATATCCACATCCGCAGAGTAAATAGTGTCTCTGAACATGGCCAGTTTATGGGGGGCACGAATGGTGGCAAGATTCATCGTGGCGATACGATATTGCTGTGTGCGGCCATCCTCAGTATTTGCAGAACGTGCGGTAGAAGTAGCCGGCAGGTGGAGACCCGCCGGTGGTCCCGCAGTGGTGACAATTACTGGCGGGGCGCCAGCCCCAGTGTCGCCGAGGTGGACTCCTTTGCAGACACGCTGGCAGTCTGTTCCACTTCTTCTTCAACGTCATCGGCCCAGGAAGCTGACGATGTGGACATGTGACGGTCACGTACTTCCGGAACGGGTGTTGTGGATTCCGCAACATGAGTGGCAGGGGGACCGCCGTCATCATTCGTTGACAACGGCGAGGACACGTCCCTGGCTGGGAGAGTAGGCGTCACAGGAGGGGCGCCTGTTGCTGCCACATCGCGTGACTGGACGCAATGTGGGAGATCACCGTCAGACATCAGGTCGACATCTCGTGGGGCCGTCTGAGAAAGGGCGTCATCGGAAGGCGTTCGTCGTCGTTTCCTGTGTTTGCGAGGCGACCGCTGTTTTCTGAAGTGGCCTTCTGAATCAGAATGTGGTCGCCCGTCGTCTGACGCCGAACCCGTCTGGACAAAGGCAGACGTCGGCACGACACCGAGGTCGACGTCCATGGTTCCAGCAGGAACGTCGGTTTCGGTCTGCAAACCGGACGGTCCTGAAGCGAGCACTGGAGGTGACGCCGTTCTTGTGTCCTCGGCGCGTTGTGCTGCGGCGGGTGGCGTTGACGATGCTGCTGGCGCAGTCGAGATTGGTACGACGGGGTCCTGTGCAACCTTGGCGTAGGCGATGGGTAAGGACGTGACCGTCGAAGCCTGGGTCTCTTCACGTAACGGCGTCTGTATTAAACGGCGGTGTAAGCATTCGGAACGTACATGTCCCTCCTGGCCACATCCTGCGCACGTTCGTGGCTGTCCATCGTACATGACGATGGCCCTCACACCGCCAATCAGCAGGTACGATGGGACATGTTTCGTCAGCTCAATTTTTATTTGCCGGACGCCATTTAATACGGGGTAGCTCGTAAATGTTTGCCACTTCTCCGCGACGTGACCCAAGACGGTGCCATATGGTTGGAAAGCGGCAATGACCACATCCTGAGGCACCTCGAACGGGAGCTCAAACACCCGCAATGTCCGGAGACCGCATCCAGCATGGGCGACCGTCACGGCACCCATATGACCATCAGAGTGTTTAAATTTCAGTCCGGTGGCATGACGGTGAATTATGTCATTGCAAATTTCCTCCGTCGACATCTTGATGTAGACAACACTTCCAGTGATGAAAAAATGTATGCCGATTACGTCCTGGGGGTTCAAACGTAGATCCTCACGTATGAACTGTTCGACTTCGAAAGCTCTGGGTCGTGGATGTTCGGGCTGAAACGTTACTTTGATCGTTGCACGGCGGTACGAGTGCGCCATGGTGTACGTTAGTACTGGACTCGATAGACACAAACACCGCGACGCGGAAGTAAACACCGCCGACAGCGGAGCGTCGGACGGCGCGCGGAGCAGCTCCGCACGGTAGCACGGCTGAGAGCCGACAGACTGAAAGAAAGGATATTGCGGAGACATGGCTTAGCCACGGCCTGGGGGATGTTTCCAGAATGAGATTTTCACTCTGCAGTGGAGTGTGCGCTGATATGAAACTTCCTGGCAGATTAAAACTGTGTGCCCGACCGAGACTCGAACTCGGGACCTTTGCCTTTCGCGGGCAAGTGCTCTACCAACTGAGCTACCGAAGCACGACTCACGCCCGGTACTCACAGCTTTACTTCTGCCAGTACCTCGTCTCCTACCTTCCAATATCCTTTCTTTCAGGAGTGCTAGTTCTGCAAGGTTCGCAGGAGAGCTTCTGTAAAGTTTGGAAGGTAGGAGACGAGGTACTGGCAGAGGTAAAGCTGTGAGTACCGGGCGTGAGTCGTTCTTCGGGAGCTCAGTTGGTAGACCACTTGCCCGCGAAAGGCAAAGGTCCCGAGTTCGAGTCTCGGTCGGGCACACAGTATTAATCTGCCAGGAAGATTCAATTGACGGATTATTTACAAGTGTTACTTCGCTAGTGGTACCTTCTGTTGCTTTTGTATTTCAAAAATAGTTTTTGCATTAAGCACACACAAGTCAGTCAAATCAAAGAATACTGTCTTGTATCACTGCACTGTCTTGCGGATGCACTGTACGAAGATAACAGCACTTTTTTTTTATCAACTACACCCACTGACTTATTACAGCTGACAACACAGGTAGGTTTCAATTTGTTTTGGCCTGTTCAACGTTCTTTTCGCCCTATCTCCACAAATTCTAGTCTATTTACTGTGGAAAGCATCCAGATTTCTTTCTTGTTCATCCATTTTAGTGCCATTAATGTTCCACAGGACTTGAACTGTATGTCCCAATTTTTCAGCTTGTCTGGCAACGGTGGTTTCCTTTTTTTGCGTATTGTTCCTATGAGGTTGACGGACATCATTTTGAGCATTCATTGCATTAGTGTGGTATTTACAGGTAATCAAGCTGTAACAGCATGCGTTCTCAGAAATGATAAGTTCACAAAGATACATGTATCACATTGGAACAATCGAAATAAAATGTCCAAACGTACATACGTTCTGTATTTTAATTTAAAAAACCTACCAGTTACCAACTGTTCGTCTAAAATTGTAAGCCATATGTTTGTGACTATTACAACGCCATCTATCAGAAAGCGAGAAAAGTGGTCCAACTACAACATTCATATTTCTTTACGTACTACACGAATGTGTAACAAAAAAATGGGGCTCTTATTTAAGAAAGCGCAGTTGATATCCGTTTGACATATGGCAGCGCCATCTAGAGGGCCAACCAAAGTGCCATCTGGTTTCCCCCTTCAAGCTAGGCAAGTCTCGTTGTGTGTAGTTTTTTCGTTTGACGCTTATTTCCTGAGATATTTGGCCCGGTAACGATCAATGGACCACCCTGTAGATATTGATCTGTATCAGTATTTCATATGTCAGAAATGAATGAAATGCCCTCATACATGACAACTGGTAATTTTAAAATGGGGAATGCTCTCAAACTACACCGATTTTGCGTGTAAAACTATAGTAATTGACTATATCTATTCTCATGGAATCATGTTTTTTTATTATTACTTTAACGGTTGTGTGTTTGCAAATACGTTGTATCGCAACTCTTGTGTTATTTCATAGTACACAGCTCCTAATTATAAAGTAGACACTGGTTGAATTATAGCTCGTTGTGGAACCTAGAAATGATATACTTTTTGCTGACATGTGAGTAGATTGCATGAAACAGGCTGTTCTGTGATTACCAAATTGCTTATGAAACTACAACTCATGAATCTGCTGCAGCTGTGGATGGTGGTCTGTTGGGTGACAGGAACTTTACACACAGGCCGCTAAAGCCTATTCCCGGCGGCGTCAGGGATTTTCTCTGCCTCGTGATGGCTGAGTGTTGTGTGATGTCCTTAGGTTAGTTAGGTTTAAGTAGTTCTAAGGTCTAGGGGACTGAAGACCATAGACGTTAAGTCCCATAGTGCTCAGAGCCATTTGAACCATTTTTTTTTTTTTTTTTTTTTTGCTAAAGCCTAGTTATGGCGCAAAAAAAGTCAAATGTTAGCACACATACAGTATAATTTTCGATGTATTGGTGGTATCTTAAGGTCGCTAGAGGCAAGTTGTGAAGCAAAAAATGTCAGATGTCAGCATACAGACAGTATTTGTTTTCGATTGATTGGTGGCATCTGAAGGTCGCAAGAGCCAAGTTATGGAGCAAACGATGTCAGACGTCAGCATGCATATGGTATTTGTCTTTTATGTATAGGTGGAATCTAACAGGGTTCTCCACTATGTGATATTAGGAGATTCTGTAGCAAGTCGTGCCCTCACTGTTTTGTTTCTTTTCGTTTCGTAAACGATAAAGCGATAGAGAAAGACATGGGTAAAACAACGAAGTCTTCTTGAATTCTAGCTTCTTGTCATTGCATGTAAAATGTTTTGTTTCTTCCAACATATGGGCAACTGGCATGAAAGGCTGTATTCTGTGATGTTATTTCACATATCTGGAATGTTTTTAATACACATGTGCACGACAATTTATTTATAAACACTGATGAGAATGCGAGGGACGTTCTCTAGTCATGTCACTTTGTCCACCAACCTGAAATAAATCGATTAACACAGATGTTTTTTCTTTGGAATTTAAATTCTCGCGTTTTCTTTACTCTGATGACAGTTTCGAAACAACATTCTGTAGTGATCGGTATATTTCACGGCAAAATGGTGGAAGGCTTTAATTTCGGTTTTAGACAGGGTGGACATGTAAAGGAGATGTGAGAATAAGTCAATACATCGGTCTGATGTGTAGCACGGACCTCTGCTGTTTGGTCATCTGTAATCAATGTCAGTGCTGCAGTTTTTTCTCCACTCGGGTGGATGTCGCAAAATAATGGGAGGCAGGTTGGGCAGCAGAGAGATGTGAATTGTATTCTCTAGTCGAACATAAAAAGCTGTATCAATTTTGCAGGGGTAGCATACTGAAGGCGTGGGGGTGTGTTCCATAGGCGGTCGCGTCTGGTGAACAGCTTGTGTTTGGGGTAGTCGTGATCCTACCTCGCTCTGTTCTGTGACTTGCCGGCATCGTGGCCTGTTCTGTATGTTGGCATCATTAGCACCGACCAACTCCCTGGGCCACCCAGCCACCTGCTCTGCTGGGCGGAGGTGCCGACAGCTTGCTGGGTGGGTGCCAGCGGGGCGCAGAAGTGGTAGCAGCAGCTGTTCATTTGAAAAAGTGATCTCGTCAGTTCTCAGAAATTCCGTTGTTGTTCTGGGAAGTGGAGCGGAGGGGGGGGGGGGGGGGGGGGAGGGATGTAGTCTGTCTGAGAAATATGTTTAACAGCTTACAGGAGGCGTGCATCTGTGACTGAGTTCCGCAGACCGGAAACAGTAATCACTGCCACCAGACGGATCTCTTAGTGGTCCATCAGTGACGAGGTAGAACAGGCGTGTACCTGTGCCTACGATGGGGAGAGTGAGGGGTGAGGGGTGGTAGGGGTGAGGTAAGACTGCCTGCTTTGTGACCGCACATCGAGGAGAGCACACGCGCAATTGCCGCCCCTGTCCCCTGGTGCCGTATTTTGGGACGATGAATTTTCCCAAACCCTAGTACATGTCTTGAATGATGACCCATTTTTTACGAGCTCTGTTTTTTTTTTTTTTCACGACAGTTTCGATGTGTAATTAGAAGAGTGAAGCACTTTCCATCATGTGCTGCAGTGTGATTGTCTAGCAGTGCAGTGGAAGACGTCAGATGTCAAACAGCGATAGACACGGTCCTCAGCTGTACGCTTAGAGGTAATGCATTCATTAAAATTCCTCTCTGTCCAGCACCCGCATCTCATCAACTGAACACAGTTCCTAAAAAGAATAAAGGTAGTACCTTACACTGCAGCGTTTTTCCATCCGGCTTGTAGGTGAAGGGTCATCCTATGTAGCGTTTGAGTATGTCTGACATTAGGTTCGAGTGGCATTGTGAAATTTTTCCCCAGCAGGATAACACCAGTAGTATGACATTGTCAATTTTTGAGCTGTATTGCGATTTTAGGTGTTCCATGTGTAGCGCTGTGAATATAGTTGTGTAATTAGGACCGATCTTTATGATTAATTACGTAATTAGGACCTATCTATACTTCAGTTTCCCACACAAAAAAAAGTACACTAACCTAACCTTCCTCTCCCGCATCTGACAGTTTCCCTCTGTTGGGGGGCCACCTTGGGCTCCCATCCAGAAGGACCGGGCTTCGAGTCTCAGAAAGGGACCGCTATTTTTAATTTCCAGCCAGTTTCCGGGTGAGGGAAGGGGTGGGGCGTCAGCACAGCCTTGGGACAAAGAAATTCCCGCCATTTTTCAAATTCCGAACAATTTTTTTAATTTCCCGCCAAAATTCTAAATTATTGCGAAACTCGAAATTTCTGCCTATACGGTACATGGCCCCCCCATGAACCATAGACCTTGCCGTTGGTGGGAAGGCTTGCGTGCCTCAGCGATACACATATCCGTACCGTAGGTGCAACCATAACGGAGGGGTATCTGTTGAGAGGCCAGACAAACGTGTGGTTCCTGAAGAAGGGCAGCAGCCTTTTCAGTAGTTGCAGGGACAACAGTCTGGATGGTTGACTGATCTGGCCTTGTAACAATAACCAAAACGGCCTTCCTGTGCTGGTATTGCGAACGGCTGAAAGCATGGGGAAACTACAGCCGTAATTTTTCCCGAGGGCATGCAGCTTTACTGTATGGATAAATGATGATGGCGTCCTCTTGGGTAAAATATTCCAGAGGTAAAATAGCCCCCATTCGGATCTCCGGACGGGGACTAGTATAGAGGACGTCGTTATCAGGAGAAAGAAAATGGCGTTCTACGGATCGGAGCGTGGAATGTCAGATCACTTAATCGGGCAGGTAGGTTACAAAATCTAAAAAGGGAAATGGATAGGTTACAGTTGGGTATAGTGGGAATTAGTGAAATTCAGTGGCAGAAGGAACAAGACTTTTGGTCAGGTGAATACAGGGTTATAAATACAAAATCAAATAGGGGTAATGCAGGAGTAGGTTTAATAATGAATAGGAAAATAGGAGTGCGGGTAAACTATTACAAACAGCACAGCGAACGCATTGTTGTGGCCAAGATAGACACAAAGCCCATGCCTACGACAGTACTACAAGTCTATACGCCAACTAGCTCTGCAGATGTGGAGAAATTGAAGAAATGTAAAATGAGATAAAAGAAACTATTCAGGTAGTGAAGGGAGACGAAAATTTAAATCACGGGTGACTGGAATTCGATAGTAGGAAAAGGAAGAGAGGGAAACGTAGTAGGTGATATGGATTGGGGGTAAGAAATGAAAGAGGAAGCCGCCTGGTCGAATTTTGCACAGAGCACACCTTAATCATAGCTAAAACTTGGTTCAAGAACCATAAAAGAAGGTTGTTTACATGGAAGAAGCCTGGAGATACTGACAGATTTCAGATAGATTATATAATGGTAAGACAGATATTTAGGAACCAGGTTTTAAACTGTAAGACATTTCCAGGGGCAGATGTGGACTCAGACCACAATCTATTGGTTATGAACTGTAGATTAAAACTGAAGAAACTGCAAAAAGGTGGGAATTTGATTAGATGGGACATGGATAAACTGACTAAACCAGAGGTTGTACAGAGTTTCAGGGAGAGCATAAGGGAACAATTGACAAGAATGGGGGAAAGAAATACTGTAGAAGAAGAATGGGTAGCATTGAGGGATGAAGTAGTGAAGGCAGCAGAGGATCAAATAGGTAAGAAGACGATGGCTAGTAGAAATCGTTGGGTGACAGAAGAAATATTGAATTTAATTGATAAAAGGAGAAAATATGAAAATGCAGTAAATGAAGCAGGCAAAAAGGAATACAAACGTCTCAAAAATGAGATCGACAGGAAGTGCAAAATGGCTAAGTAGGTACGGCTAGAGGACAAATGTAAGGATGTAGAGGCTTATCTCACTAGGGGTAAGATAGATACTGCCTACAGGAAAATTAAAGAGACCTTTGGAGAAAAGAGAAACACTTGTATGAATATCAAGAGCTCAGATGGAAGCCCAGTTCTAAGCAAAGAAGGGAAAGAAGAAAGGTGGATGTACTTGAGGGCAATGTTATAGAAATGGAAGAGGATGCAAATGAAGATGAAATGGGAGATATGATACTGCGTGAATAATATGATAGAGCACTGAAAGACCTAAGTCGAAACAAGGCCCCAGGAATACACAACATTCCATTAGCACTACTGACAGCCTTGGGAGAGCCAGTCCTGACAAAACTCTACCATCTGGTGATCAAAATGTATGAGACAGGCGAAATACCTTCAGACTTCAAGAAGAACAAAATAATTCCAATCCCAAAGAAAGCAGGCGTTGACAGATGTGAGAATTACCGAATTATCAGTTTAATAAGTCACGGCTGCAAAATACTAACGCAAATTCTTTACAGACGAATGGAAAAACTGGTAGAAACCGACCTCGGGGAAGATCAGTTTCGATTCCGTAGAAATGTTGGAACACGTGAGGCAATACTGACCTTACGACTTATCTTAGAAGAAAGATTAAAGAAAGGCAAACCTACGTTTCTAGCATTTGTAGACTTAGAGAAAGCTCTTGACAATGTTGACTGGAATACTCTCTTTCAAATTCTGGATGTGGCAGGGATAAAATACAGGGAGCGAAAGGCTATTTACAATTTGTACAGAAACCAGATGGCAGTTATAAGGGTCGAGGGACATGAAAGGGAAGCAGTGGTTGGGAAGGGAGTGAGACAGGGTTGTAGCCTCTCGCCGATGTTGTTCAATCTGTATATTGAGCAAGCAGTAAAGGAAACAAAAGAAAAATTCGGAGTAGGTATTAAAATCCATGGAGCAGAAATAAAAACTTTGAGGTTCGCCGATGACATTGTAATTCTGTCAGAGACAGCAAAGGACTTGGACGAGCAGTTGAACGGAATGGACAGTGTCTTGAAAGGAGGGTATAAGAGGGACTTCAACAAAAGCAAAACAAGGATAATGGAATGTAGTCGAATTAAATCAGGTGATGCTGCGGGAATTAGATTAGGAAATGAGACACTTAAAGTAGTAAAGGAGTTTTGCTGTTTGGGGAGCAAAATAACTGATGATGGTCGAAGTAGAGAGGATATAAAATGCAGACTGGCAATGGCAAGGAAAGCGTTTCTGAAGAAGAGAAATTTGTTAACATCGAGTATAGATTTAAGTGTCAGGAAGTCGTCTGTGAAAGTATTTGTATGGAGTGTAGCCATGTGTGGAAGTGAAACATGGACGGTAAATACTTTGGACAAGGAGAGAATAGAACCTTTCTTAATGTGGTGCTACAGGAGAATGCTGAAGATTAGATGGGTACATCACATAACTAATGAGGAGGTATTGAATAGGATTGGGGAGAAGAGAAGTTTGTGGCACAACTTGACTAGAAGAAGGGATCGGTTGGTAGGACATGTTCTGAGACATCAAAAGATCATCAATTTAGTATTGGAGGGCAGCGTGGAGGGTAAAAATCGTAGAGGGAGACCAAGAGATAAATACACTAAGCTGATTCAGAAGGATGTAGGCTGCAGTAGGTACTGGGAGATGAAGAAGCTTGCACAGGACAGACTAGCATGGAGAGCTGCATCAAACCAGTCTCAGGACTGAAGACCACATCAACAACGACAGGGTACATGGAGAGTCAGGGGTGGGGAATGGTAGGGAGCGGGCTTGGGAAAACATATGCAATCACCTGCAGCTGGAGTGTGGGGTGAGGGATAACTATTTGATCAATTTAATTAATTTGCTTATCAATTTGATATCAAAAATGCACCCAGAGCCCCGTCATCCCTCTAATCGAGCGACCATCGTGTTTGCGTTGCCTGATGAATACTGATACGTTCTACATTATGCTCGTGGAAGGACGCACGTCCGTCGTCTTGCAGGCGAACAGCTCCCACGCAGCTGCTGCGGGCCTGATACAAACTGGCGGCAGCTCCATTATGGTCTGGATAACATTCACATGGGCATCTATTGGTGCAGTGGACCTCTTACAAGGCACCATGACGCCAAGGAATACCGTGCAGACCACAGACACCCCTTCGTGACGATCACTTTTCCCAACGTCCGGGGGTTTCTTAATAAGATAATTGCACCAAGGCCAGGCGTGTGGTTCGAGGAACACAATGGCGAGTTCCAATTGATTTGCTGGTCCCGTAACTCTCCAGGTATGAATGTGATGGAACACATCTGGGACATAAGTGAACTTGGCGTCAGAGCTCAACACCCTGGGGAGTAGGTGTACGGACGTGGTGCCGGCTCCCTCCCGTGGCCTGCCGAGGCCTCACTTCTTCTCTGCCACGACCTCGCCGCTGTTACCCGTGCCACAGGGGACATTCCGGCTGTTAGGCAGGTGGTAATAATGTTCTGTCCGACAGGTGTACTTGGGCGTGCACCACAGCTGTGCTCTGTCACAGCTCGCCTGCTTTACAGAGCAGGCTAGCCTCTGACGTTCAGTGATGAGGCCCTTCAGCCACTTTGGACAGTGGCACACGAATAGCCTTCGCCCTCTGAGTCGAGCTACGAGGCCTGCCCTCTGTCAAAGACTCTCGCGTCAGCGGACTTTGCCTTCTTCGGCCTGTATCGTCGCTAGAATGATTTCCCGCCCGTCCCTGCTCCACTTACGTCCTTCTCTTAGCGCACCACACGTCCGTTCAGTCTCGCAGTGAGCACTGTTGGTAATGTTTTGGGTAATCTGCTCATACTGAAAACTTTTTGCTGTCGCCACGCTGGAGACGGAGAAATGATCATCGCACTAGAATAAATCGTAGTTCGTCCCAAAAGATTTAAGTGTTAATTTCTGCCGCTCGCTCTTGCAGAAAGGAACAGTGGAGAAATAGTCCGAAAGTGGTTCGAAGAAACCTTTTCCAGGCACTTAATTGTGGGTGCAGAGTAATGCTGTAGATGTAGATGTGGCTCTATAATGGCTAGTTAGAAACGTCGTCTCACGATGGTTTATTACTTACGTAGCCATTCCATCGCTTTTTTTTCGGTAGCTTTCGCGCACCTGCTCATTGAAAAACCAACTGCTGAATTTTTATCCAGGCATGTTATTTGTGACACTCTGACCTCATCTGTAATGAACTTCCTGATTTTTGCAAACTGACAAATCACGGCATATGAGGTTGCGGCTGTTGCAATCAATTTGCCGACTGTGAGGGCAATTCTGCCCTCTAGCGGCACGGCGTGGAACTAATGAAATGACGTCAGCACGAAAACCACGTGCTTTTCCGGTCTCTCTGGTCTCCTTGACCATACTGACGTCATTGCGGCGTAAACAGGAGCTCTGCGTTTGCCACTGTACGGTGTATGGTTTGCAAGTATGGGACATCAATCCGGCATTCGATATCCACTGCCGAGTTCTATGTCCGGTCATTCGTTACGGTCTTCAGGCATCCACGTTGCGCTCCTGCATTTTTCATCTCTACACTTCCCACGTCAGTCTGTCGTTACCTCTCGGAATCCGAAAGACACCTCGCTTGACGGTTCTACCGTCCGCTCGCTTGTCTTTACGCCCCGCCTCCTTCTGTTACGTTTTCATTGGTGTCATAATGACGTTATCCTCTACAGTCTGCTCGCTGTTGTTTGTTTTCGGGGCGTCGGGAGTTAAGACAATAAGCTACACATGTCGTCCCACGTTAAGACCATCGCACAAAGAGAGTGGTGGGCTGCGATGAGAGAGTACAAGTTCCGAATTTGCTTCAAGCACAGTTCTGCTGCGGCACGAATAACAGTTGCACCACAGTGTGCAATTGAAATGGTAGAGCAACTGGAAACGCACTCGACACTTCAAGTACGAAATACTAAGAATTTTGTGAGAAAGACGTGTAATTTGCGCACAGATTCACCGTGAAATTCTTGCAGTGTACGTATCAAACGTAATGTGACATTTAGTCGTAGTCAACTAATGGTAGAAACTGTGTGACGATGGCCGCACGGACGACTGACTCTGACCGGGTGAAGGACGGCCATCAATATCGGCCACAGATGGCGCTCACCAGGCACTCGGGGAAGAACACCTCAGGAGGGGGCCGAGGTTTACTAACGAAACGTTAAATAGGATTTACATCTGCCTTTATTCAACGACCGCACCCACAGAACAGAACTGACTAACAATTATTCAAAACTGATATATACTCGTTGTTGAGAGTGCTCTCGACACTGTCAGTAATATGTACCACACTCCAACAGAGATGCACCCCAACGACGAGGAAGTTCACGCAGCGATTCTCCAATGGCCCCGCGACCAGTGCGCAGATTTCTGCCGTCTGGGAATTTGACGGTTGGTACAATGTTCCGACCGGTTTTTACGCAGACTTGCTGTCTATGTCCAAAAATAGCGTCAAAAATCAGTGTCACTTTCAAGTGTTGTACACTACTCAATAAAAACTAATTGATATGCCATAATAATGTGGAACTTACTTCTTAAAGACTCTTTGTAATTTCCATTACGCACCTCTGCATCCCTCGTTGAGCTACATCCATTTTGTAAGTGGTTTTCGTATTAAAAGCCTGTGCAGCACAGCTGAAAGCTGAAAACTAGAAACATACTAAACAGTGAACATAACACAGGGATTTTAGTTTTCAAAACTCTGTGTGTGCAGTGTACTGAATGCACTCCAGCCTTTTTTTCTGTGCATTTCATTTGATATCCAGCTAGTGCTTGTCGTCAGCTATTGTAAATATAAAATTTGATGAACTCGTTGTACTAATTTATTGGCCATTTTTCACATTTTCTTATCCACATGTTGTAATCGAACAGAACGCATATTAAGGAGACAACGAAACCTAATGTCAGGTGCTGTGGATGCTCACCAAAAATGATGTTAACGCTGGTTCAGAGCTCGAAATTATCGTCCAGGCGCGTAGAGATGCGAGCCAAAGATTCAAAGGCCAGAGTCGCTCATTGTGTGCGACAGAGCCGAGTGGAACGCGTGGAAGATGATCGCGGACTCGCTGGCGACGGGAAGGACCGCTGGAAGCCGGCGGGGAGGGGGGGGGGGGGGGGGGGGGTCACGGTCCAGTAAGTCCTGTGTTGCTGAAAAACACGTTTCGACCAAGAACCGGGTCTGCGAATCTCAGCTGTCCATTTAGTTTTTGTATGGGCTAGTCGTATAAAACAGAAAGTGTTATTTTGCTTCAAGGCAAGTACACAAGGAGAGTGTGTCTCCATCCAAATCATTTGGAATGTTACTTCATTTTCGTAGTATACAGTAGATTGTGCGTACATTGTATTGAAATCAAACAGTCACGTTGAGAGAGGTGCCGGCTGCGGATTGGCGAGCGAACTGGTCAGGAAACCGCACTACCAGCTCGAGACACTTGTTCACGACGATTCAGAGGGGCAACTTTGACCGTTCACATCATTTGGTTGGATGCTGTGTTTCGTGTGCTTTGCTCGTGTTGCGCTGGTCTTCCTAAAAAATAAACAACTGAGGGCAAAGACCTTCTACTGTGTGTGTACTCAAGGAATGGTTCTTAAGTGAAGCTAACTGAGGAGATACGCTTTAGGTTGACTAAAATACATGTAATTGTGGGTTAGGGACAGGGTCTCGACCTTGGCGTTTTCCTAGTGAATACTGACGCCGTTTTACACGCTTTATGCGTGCATCGTGTGACAAGGAGTACGATTAGATGTAGATGTAAGCTCAGATGTGAAAGTGTAGCTGGGTGTTGTTTGAGTTCGTGCAGCACAAAGCAGATCGGCACACTGCGTTCCGCAGGAAGACGAATTAACGCAGTTAATTAGGATACGACCCGCCACACATTACTATCGGAGTTTTCATTGTAGATTACTACACTCTATACTAAAGGTGTTATCCAACTTCCGTGCTCTGTAAGTTCTGTGTAACTAAAAGTGTATGTTGACCGACGTTAATATACTTCCTATTTGCTGAATTCCTTTAAAAGCACCAGTGATGTAAACTTTTGGAATATCCAGAATGTTTGCGATGGTTCAAGAGAACTTGCAGATTGAATTAGATCGACTAAACGGCAGAATTCCTCTACGCATGACGCACAACATGACATACAACCCGAGCACTCAGGGGAAGTCATTTCAGCATTGCGAGCTGCAGCTGTCCGCCCCCGGTAGCTGAGTCGTTAGCGCGACGGAATATCATACCTAACGGCCCGGGTTCGATTCCCGGTTGGGTCGGAGATTTTCTCCGCTCAGGGACTGCCTGTTGTGTTGTCTTAATCATCATCGTTTCATCCCCACCGACGAACAAGTCGCCGAAGTGGCGTCACATCGAAAGACTTGCACCCGGCGAACGGTGTAGCCGACGGGGGGCCCTGTTGTTGTTGTTGTTATTGTGGTCTTCAGTCCTGAGACTGGTTTGATGCAGCTCTCCATGCCATACAGTAAAGCTGCATGCCCTCGGGAAAAATTACGGCTGTAGTTTCCCCTTGCTTTCAGCCGTTCGCAGTACCAGCACAGCAAGGCCGTTTTGGTTATTGTTACAAGGCCAGATCAGTCAATCAACCAGACTGTTGCCCTTGCAACTACTGAAAAGGCTGCTGCCCCTCTTCAGGAACCACACGTTTGTCTGGCCTCTCAACAGATACCCCTCCGTTGTGGTTGCACCTACGGCACGGCTATCTGTATCGCTGAGGCACGCAAGCCTCCCCACCAACGGCAAGGTCCATAGTCGCACGAAATTTACATTTTCCTGCAGCTTACTTACATTTATTATTGTTGTCAAGTTATTGTAAGCAGACTAGCTGTTGAAGTAATGTTTGAGTAGAGGGGTGGCTGACCGCAAGTGAGAACGCTTTAGATCAGGGCAGAGCTGGTGTCGCAGGCTGCGCCATCCTCGTCGCCGGCCGTGAAAATCGCTGTGTGGCGGTTCTTCGATGCTTCGTGCGTTTCGTGTTGGACAGCGGTAACTGCAAGCTGACCGCCGCGGCACACTTGCCAACTCGACACACTGTATGAAAAGTAACACCACAAGAAAAGAAAAAAACTGGCGACGAAAGATCACTTACGCTGCTCTGTCTGTGGTCGGCGGCGGCGGCGCCCTCTGTTCCGAGAGCCTGAAAACTATTTCTGTGGTCAGCCCGAAAGCGACGGAGGACATACTCACCGTTGTTTCCAGTCTGCAAGTCCACATTCTTGTCCACCCCACTGAAAGAAATATTTCCATTCTCTATTTAATCAGCGGTATCAGGAATTACGATTATAAATTAAATTTTAAGTTGTAATTGATAGATATATATGATCAACTTTCGCACGCAAAACATAGTAATATTCCTAATGATAATAGTGATAATAAATTTGATGTCTCTATCTTAAACAGCACTATGAGTAGTTCAGGGGCGACCTCTACGGCAAGTTCCCACTAAATGGTCTTCCTCCCTGACTTCTGATAATCAAAGTTAATTGCTTACTACAAATGTGGAAAATACTTATCACCACGTACCATGCGGCTTTGTTAACATTGCGGGCGGCACACAAACAGTCACTTCAGCGCAATCTAAGCGATCCAGGACGGTGTACAGTCATCGCGTATTCACTTCCTGGTTGTACCGATAACACGAGTTTCGTTGCAGTCTGGCTGTAACGTCACCCGAGACAGCGCGTAAGCCGGTGTTTGACTGATGCAGACGACACGGTAGCTGGGTGCGAACTGAAGATTCTGCTTGCTTCCTTCGTGACACACAGCAGAGTCTGCTGTTCCTGCTTCGGTGAACCATAGTATATTCATTTTCTTTTCTTTTTGGCTCGTCTTCTGGGTTGCATTCTTCTTCTCTTGCTGCCCGGTTATCATTCCAGGAGCAGGTCCGGCCATCTGGTGGCTGGGCGTCAGTGAAGTTGGTTTCCCAATCCACTGACCAGCGGGTTTCTGGATGTCCTCGCCGACGCGTAGAATTTCGTCGCAAGCTCGCGGAATCGTCGCTTCAGCGTCGGTGCATATGGTTCGTATGGCTCTGAACACTATGGGACTTAACTGCGTCAGCGTCGGGATTGCCGCGATATCGTTAAGCTGCCTCGTACCAAAGTCTCGAGGCAGATGAAGCGCCACAGCCGGAGGGCTTTATTCTGCGCTCGTTGCAGTGTCTGCAGATGAGTGTCTGTCGCGTTTCCGCACACCACCGCCGCGTACTCCAACATCGACCTGATGAGTGCTAACAAGGGAACCTCCCCATCGCACCCCCTCAGATTTAGTTATAAGTTGTCACAATGGATAGGCCTTGAAAAACTGAACACACATCAATCGAGAAAACAGGAAGAAGTTGTGTGGAACTATGAAAAAAATAAGCAAAATATACAAACTGGGTAGTCCATGCGCAAGATAGACAACATATAGCACAGCTCGACCTCAGGAGCGCCGTGGTCCCGTGGTTAGCGTGAGCAACTGCCGAACGAAAGGTCCTTGGTTCAAGTCTTCCCTCGAGTGAAAAGTTTAATTTTTTATTTTCGCAAAGTTATGATCTGTCCGTTCGTTCACTGACGTCCCTGTTCATTGTAATAAGTTTAGTGTCTGTTTTTTGCGACCGCACCGCAAAACCGTGCGATTAGTAGCCGAAAGGACGTGCCTCTCCAATGGAAACCGAAAACATTTGATTGCAAGGTCATAGGTCAACCGATTCCTCCACAGGAAAACACGCCTGATATATTCTATACGACACTGGTGACGGCATGTGCGTCACATGACAGGAATATGTTGTCGACCCACTTAACTTGTACACTTGGTGAATGGGTAAAAAGTTTCTTCTACCTTGCCCGATTTAGGTTTTCTTGTGGATGTGATAATCACTCCCAAAAAAGTGATGAAAACATAACAGTTTGTCACATAAACTGCAACAAATGAATGCAACAGTTTCACAGTCGCACAGTTTTGCCTGTGCTCTGTCAAAACATATGTTTTTAACGTTTTCAAATTTTTCCGTGTGTAGACCGTCAAACCCTGCATATGTCCAAGCAAATCTGAACATGTTCTGGAATTTTGGAGAGCGAAGTTGATTATGTGTGAGTGCCTGACCTTTGATAATTGTCTGAAAATAGAAAGTTAAACTTTTCACCCGAGGGGTTGAGCAGGGGGTACAGCTGTAGCTTAGCGGCATCTGACTAAACAGTTACGTTACAACAGCTCTCAATGCATGTGCAGCTGGTCTTACCCGTAGAAGCAGACCTGACAGGGGAGGATATGGGGAACTTTCAAACACATCTCTAAATTTCTATCTGTATACCTACATCTCTAACTAAAAGCGTTAGATATTCGTGTGATCTCTAAGCTTCGAGTAAATAAATCGGTATTCTGACACGTGTCAAATGACTTTCTAATTGTTTCCACAGTTCTGGTAGCTTCCGAAGTTCCTCAGTTAACCCCTTGCATCGCTTACTGAAACCTACATGCAAAACCACTATGCACCCCACATACACATCACTCTGTGATGAAGTTTCATGTGCACGACTGGCTGTATGGTCCATTACGCTGTTATTCACTTCTAAACCCGTAATTTTCTCTTTGACTAATTAAATTGTCATGACTTTTTACCATCATTTAATAGTATGCTACAGACTTAACTCTCTCGTTCGTTGATAAAATTTTACTAAAAACAGTCTTGACTGCATAAATATTTTGTTTAAAGTGGTAAAGCGGGGATCGGTTTCGATCTATTGCACTTAGACCATCACGACGGTGACAGGAGGTGCGCCGGATGAGCAGGCTGAGCAGGCCGGCCCAGCTGCTGTGGAGTACAAAGTCTGAAGATGGTCTAAGTGCAATAGATCGAAACCGGTCACCGCTTTACCACTTTAAACAAAATATTTGTGCGGTAAAGACTGTTCTCAGCAAAATGTTATTGACATTTCCGAGATCGCTGTTTCCCTAGGAGAATGTTCCAGAAAACATTTTCTTGTTTGTTTATGTGTACGGTTGCTCTCAGTGCATATTTTCTCCTTCTACATATGTTGTTTGCTGTGTCGTTGTTCTTTTGGCATCCATCAGACATTATGTACATTTTAAGTTTACTTGTCTTTCGGAAGGAACTTGCGAGAGGAACAGGCACAAAATTATAGGGCTAAGTTTCTGTGTCTCACATCTGTAGTTGACATAAGCGCCTGGTCAACTCGTACGATAATTACACTGACGGCCCAAAGTAATGATCACCTGCATCGGTACACCTTTGGAACGGAGAGCCGTAGCGATTCTCAATAGCGCCGATCCGACGAGCCCTCGGTAGGTTTCCCGACGGATGTGGTGCCGGATGTCTGGGCACAGGTCGCGAAGTCGCCGTAAATGAGGGGCCGGTGGCCGGCATCGTCCCAGGAGAGCGCCGTAGGGCTGAGGTCAGGCGGCTGTGGCGACCGAGGTAACAGCGTCAGGGCACTGTCACGGCCCTCAAACCACTGTAACAGGATTCTGGTCGGCTGACACCGGCAGGCAAGACACCCAGTCTGAAACGGTGCAGGTGATGTGCAATGACGTACACGTAGTCCACAGCTCCCACGGCACCTCCAATTACTACTACGGGCTCCAAAGATTAATGTTTCTCCGACAGTCACCACGTGTGGAATGGTGCAGTTTACGTAGGTAACTGCATCTCTGGACACGACCTTCGACCTGGTATAACATGAATTGTGATTCGTCTGACCTGCAGACAGTTGTACATCTATCCGAGGCAGAATGTAGGTGATCTCGTGCCCACTGCAACTGTAGTTGGCCAAGTCATTAGGTGGAAAAGCGAACGCAACAGGACGTTCCTGAGGCCGTAGTCAGGAATGTGGGCTGAGTGGTACGACCTGCCACAGGTCGCCGCTCGTGCTGCTTCACAGACGAGGCCGACCTGCGACACCTCGTCATGTACTCGAGGTTCCGCCATTCCTTCCTCAGATGCTCACGCCAGTGTCACGTGAAGAACCGACCAGCTTCGTTACTTCCAGCTTCCGGTTGCCACGTTCCGCGCCCTGTTCTTTGCCGAAGTGGCTCGCGTCAGTGAATATCCCCGTATGTGACCCGTATCGTCGCTAGATCATTTCACAGGACACAGTGTTGTGCACATATGGGCAAATCGCTGTGTACATCATTCAAATTATTAGAATACGTTTCAGAATCTCCCACCACAGATGATAAATTACCCATTCTGGTCATTTTTTCACTAGACAGCCGTAGAAACCAACAGGTAGTGTTTATTGTGTGGTTTGTCCTTATGTGTGGTTTACATCTAAATACATGGTGCGACTTAAATCCCTGGACTTTTTCTTATTCAACTGTTCACCCGTTTGCGGATTATTTGCACTGGTGTATGCACAGACACTTCGGGAAAGTCCCCCATAAATCCCACCTGTGAACAACAACAGCCGGTCAACATCGTTTAAGAGTGCACTGTTCACATATGTCGGTTCGAGCACAGTGTCCTATGGAAGTCCCGGTGCAGTGTAGTGGAATGCAGGATCCAGAGAGGATGTCTCCAGGCTTACACTCTGGAAACTCGTTCCAAAAGCTCACCTTGTGGCCACACTCCACACCTGGCCTTTAAGTTTGCTCGAGAACGCCGCTACGTCAGGCAACGTAGTTTACTGAATTTCTCCACCGAATCCAAATAATCATACTGGAATTCCCCTTTTTCATTACAAGCTGAAATATATGATCATCGGAATGCACAGCTCGAGTGAGATACAAATCCTGCTGACGCACGGTTTCAGAAAGTGGCGCCTCCGTGAGTCTTAGTGATTACACGAAGCGTAGAGTGATGCTCTCGGTGATTCCCTTCAAAAATGAAATATATTTCTCTGTGCTGTCAGTTAGGACACAAATCCTGTCTTACAATGAATGTAATCGGCCGAGTGCTCACTGAGGAAAGGAGGATCGTACCCTCTGGAATTGTGTGTGGGTACGGATATGTGTCACGGTAGTGTGCGCAGAGCAGCAGAGATTGCCAATTAGACAGCACTGAACGCTGCACAGTGTTTCAGATGGGTGTCGGAGCCGTCAGTGAGCTAGTCCGTCCCGTATGTGTGTCAGCTGACGCCAGCTGCCCTCGTCGGCTACTTGCTGGTCGCCACGCCCACGCGGTGCAGCCACCACGTGTCCGCTGCTCGCACCGTACTGTCTGTTCAAATAAAGGCTCACTTGTTCCTAACACATCGTTTTAAACCGAGGACAAGTCAGCTGTTCGGCTACAAACTGAGAATGGCAGGCTGCGATATCAGCAAGATATGCAAATTATTTGTAGCTAAAACACCATTTTACACACAGTACAAGTGGCACGTGACGCCAGGGGAAAGCTCAGTAGCCATCTTGGATTCTAAACCTAAAACACACACTCAGGTGACGAAAGTCATGGGATAGCGAGGTGCACACGTACAGATGGCGGTATATCGGCAGAGCATTGGCGGATCTCTCGTTTGTACTCAGGTGATTCGTTTGAAGAGCTTTCCTACGTGGTTATGGCCGCACGACAACAATCCATAGAGTTAGAACGTGGATTGGTAGTTGTAGCTATACGCATAGGACGTTCTATTTAGCATATCCTTAGGAAATTCAATATTCCGAGATTCACAGTGTCAAGTGTACGAAATTTCAGGCATTACGTCTCACCACGGACAACAAAGTGGTCGACGGCATTCACTCGATGACCGAGCGCAGCGGCGTTTGAGTAGAGATTTAAATGCTAACGGACAAGCAACACGTAACCGTAGAAGTGAACGTAGGACGTACGGCGGACGTATGCGTTAGGACAGCAGACGACCTTTGCTAGCAGCGCGACCTCGCATGCAGCGCCTATCCTAGGCTCGTAACCACCCTGGTCAGTACATAGACGGCCGGAAAACCGTCGTCTGGTCAGATGAGTCCCGATTGCAATTAGTGACAGGTGACGGTAGGTTGAATCCAGGTTGTCAACAAAGCACTGTGCAAGCTGGTAGCCGCTCCATAATTTTGTGGTCTGTGTTTTCGTGGAATGAAATGGTTGCTCTGGTCCAACTGATCCGATCACTGACTGGGTAGTGTTCGGCTACTCGGAGACCATTTGCAGCCATTCACGGACTCGATGTTCCGAAACAACGAGAGAATATTTAGGCGTGTAACCGTACCACAATTGTGTTGCGATTGATGTGAAGTACGTTCTGTCATTTCGAATGAATGGTTTGGCCACACACATCGCCGGCCGGAGTGGCCGTGCGGTTCTAGGCGCTACAGTCTGGAACCGCGTGACCGCTACGGTCGCAGGTTCGAATCCTGGCTCGGGCATGGATGTGTGTGATGTCCTTAGGTTAGTTTGGTTTAAGTAGTTCTAAGTTCCAGGGGACTGATGACCTCAGTAGTTGACTCCCATAGTGCTCAGAGCCATTTGAACCATTTTTGAAGCACACACATCGCCCGACATTAATTCCATAATTTAGAGATGATTTAGTGCGTAAAATCGTAAACAGGCTATAGAGGCTGCACGGCTCAGAACTTCTGCAGGCGACTCCCAGCGACTCGATGAGTCCACGCCTCGTCGAGTTGCTGGACTACGCCAGGAAAAAGGAGGTCCGACGCGATGTTAGTGCCACGCCATTAGGTTTTGTCATCTAGCTGTATGGATCACTGAAGTCGAGTTTGTGAACGGTATGAGATACAAAGACGCATTGATTGTTGGTGATGAGGTATGCGGTTTTGATGGAGTGGTAAAGCTGTGGGACAACGTAAATACATGCTTAAAGCAAAGTGGACTTGCATAATTTGGAGGACGTTAGTGTAAGGGATACCTAGGCAACACAACAGGTTGAATCACGGTTTTGTGGGTGGGGAGGATAGTGGAAGATACTATCCCTATGTTCGACCGCTTGCCTGCTTCAGCAGTCTTACTCTATAGTGTGACTTAAGTGTAGCATTGCACAAAAAAAAGTCACTTTTTCGAAAGCCCGTAATTGTCTCCCACTGTGAGGCGTAAGTTTGAAATTTGGCTCAAAGGTGCCTACAACCTTCCAGTGTAATCGCGCAAAAGCGAGGCCCCCTGCGGCGCCACCGTGCTGTGGCCCGGCGGCGCTTGAAACAGCGAGGGGTCGCAGCTGTGGAGGAACTGTCAGCTTAGTGATGTCACGCTGGCACCAAATGTCACCAACCCCATCTTTGACATGTCACATGACTGAACGGTCGTCTCCCTAACCCGCATTTCAGCCCTTGTTTCGATGCCTGATGTCTAATGGAGGTCAGAACCGCCACGTCCAAAATTGAAATCGTGCGGTTTTGTTGCGGGCAGCCGAGGAAAACAATTCAGAGACTCCGACACCCAGAATCGACACGAAAAGCCCTGAGGGGATGGAAGAGAGGCCGTCAATGAATGCACCTCTCGACTACCACACATTTGCACATTCGGCAGTGCGATGAGCAACAGGACCACGTCTTGACCATTTTCTACAAGGCTGACATCGCCCCGGAGGATTCGACTCTACTCTAAGGATATTAGGGGGCTGCAACCCCGTCGAACGTGATCTCATCCCTTTGAAGTGTAGTCCGACCGCAGTTTTTGCTGTTACCGTACAGTGTGTTACCACTAGGAACCGCTGAATACCATTCGAGGAAATCTGAACGTCATCCGAAGCAGCAAATGCTTTTTCATGCGTCCTGTTTTGCACTCTCCTGTGGCGTGATCACGGATGGGTGCAACATTGGCACGTTCGCAAATAAAATGCCAAAGAGTCCCTCCGAGACCTCCGACTTCGGCAACACCCTCTGTGCCACCCACGCATCTTTGCTAAGCACGTTAAAAACGTGCCTCTAGAGACTTCGGTATCCATTCAGCTGAGTGGCTGCACTAGCACCCGAAGGCACGCAACCTCGACGGCTGTGGAAGGGCTCAAATTTGATCAAATGATTTTCAACGATCCCCGGTCTTTCCAACTCGTATACTAGAGCAAAAATAGCGATTGCTCTACACTCCAGAGACGTCTAACCGCGTTCAGTGGGGTTGCGTCCTCGGAGTTGCTGAAATGTGGTGTTAATGTGACATCGGCACAATTGCAGAGGGAGGTTTTAGGGCCCTACGAGCTAAATTCCCGACAGTTACGGGCTTTACCTCTTCTTTGCGAGCCGTGTGCCAGTGTGGTGAGAGTGCGTGCGGCCCGCAGGTGCGGCTGCGACGAGTGCGTGGTGTCGCGCCAGGAGGACTCGCTGCGCCACTCGCGGTCCCGCATCAACGCGTACCGCGCGCTGGCCAGCCCCTCGCTCATCGCGCTCTCCTCCAAGGACCCCATCCTGACCGCCTTCGAGCTGTCCTGGGAGCTGCGCCGCCTCAGCTTCATGGAGCACGAGTTCAAGTGCGAGTACCAGGTAGGTGGGCGCAGCGCCGCCACACACCACACACCACCTGCAGGCTTCTGCTGCTGCTGCTGCTGCTGCTGCTCTGTGCGGCCGTGTTCAACTTTCTGTTTACCCGCATCAGCTGCTTCATCACTACCACAAAGTACTCTCCCTTACTAGTTTCCATTGGTTGCTCTAGTATACTGTGCACATCCACTTCCAAGTGTCCACTGCCTGTGTCTACCGTATGTTATACAACCTCCCTTTGCTGTAAATAATAATCTGATTCTTAAGTCGTCGATACGCACAAGTCGCACCTGTCCCTCTGCAGGTCTTTGCAACAAAAATCAGTGAAGAAGGACTTGATCCTAGTGTCTATCGTTTCGGTATAATAACGGTCAGTCCGTACCACATTCATTCGCGTTCCTATCACCAAAGACATTTCCAGGGGCAGATGTGGACTCTGACCGCGATCTATTGGTTATGAACTGTAGATTAAAACTTAAGAAACTGCAAAAAGGTGGGAATTTAACGAGATGGGACCTGCATAAGCTGACTAAACCTGAGGTTGTACAGAGTTTCAGGGAGAGCATAAGGGAACAATTGGCAAGAATGGGGGAAAGAAATACAGTAGAAGAAGTATGGGTAGCTTTGAGGGATGAAGTAGTGAAGGCAGCAGAGGATAAAGCAGGTAAAAAGACGAGGGCTAATAGAAATCCTTGGGTAACAGAAGAAGTACTGAACTTAATTGACGAAACGAGAAAATATAAAAATGCAGTAAATGAAGCAGGCAAACAGGAATACAGACCTCTCAAAAATGAGATCGACAGGAAATGCAAAATGGCTAAGTAGGGATGGCTAGAGGACAAATGTAAGGATGTAGAGGCCTATTTCACTAAGCGTAAGATAGAAACTGCCTACAGGAAAATTACAGAGACCTTTGGAGAAAAGAGAACCACTTGTATGAAATTTAAGAGCTCAGATGGAACCCCAGTTCTAAGCAAAGAAGGGAAAGCAGAAAGGTGGAAGGAGTATATAGAGGGACTATACAATGGCGAAGTACTTGAGAGCAATGTTATAGGAAGGAAAGAGGATGTAGATGAAGATGAAACGGGAGATACGATACTGCGCGAACAGTTTGATAGAGCACTGAAAGAACTAAGTCGAAACAAGGCCCCGGGGGTAGACAACATTCCATTAGAACTACTGACAGCCTTGTGAGAGCCACCCCTGACAAAACTCTGCCATGTGATGAGCAAGACGTATGAGACAGGCGAAATTCTTCAAGAAGAATATAATAATTCCAATCCCAAAGGCGGCAGGTGTTGACAGATGTGAAAATTACCGAACTAACAGTTTAATAAGTCACGGCTGCAAAATACTAACACGAATTCTTTACAAACGAATGGAAAAACTGAAAGAAGCCGACCTTGGGGAAGATCAGTTTGGATTCCGTAGAAATGTTGGAACACGTGAGGCAATACTGACTCTACGACTTATATTAGAAGCTAGATTAAGAAAAGGCAAAGCTACATTTCTAGCATTTGTAGACTAGGAGAAAGCTTTTGACAATGTTGACTGGAATACTCTCTTTCGCCAGCCGGAGTGGATGTGCGGTTCTAGGCGCTACAGTCTGGAGCCGAGCGACCGCTACGGTCGCAGGTTCGAATCCTGCCTCGGGCATGGATGTGTGTGATGTCCTTAGGTTAGTTAGGTTTAATTAGTTCTAAGTTCTAGGCGACTGATGACCTCACAAGTTAAGTCGCATAGTGCTCAGAGCCATTTTTTTATTCTCTTTCAAATTCTGAAGGTGGCAGGGGTAAAATACAGGGAACGAAAGGCTATTTACAATTTGTACAGAAACCAGATGGCCGTTATAAGAGTCGAGGGACATGAAACGGAAGCAGTGGTTGGGAAGGGAGTGAGACAGGGTTGTAGCCTCTCTCCGATGTTATTCAATCTGTATATTGAGCAACCAGTAAAGGAAACAAAAGAAAAATTCGGAGTAGGTATTAAAATCCATGGGGAAGAAATAAAAACTTTAAGGTTCGCCGATGATATTGTGATTCTGTCAGAGACAGCAAAGGACTTGGAAGAGCAGTTGAACGGAATGGACAGTGTCTTGAAGGGAGGATATAAGATGAACATCAACAAAAGCAAAACGAGGATAATGGAATGTAGTCGAATTAAGTCGGGTGATGCTGACGGAATTAGATTAGGAAATGAGACACTTTAAGTAGTAAAGGAGTTTTGCTATTTGTGGAGCAAAATAACTGATGATGTTCGAAGTAGAGACGATATAAAATGTAACTGGCAATGGCAAGGAAAGCGTTTCTGAAGAAGAGAAATTTGTTAACATCGAGTATAGATTTAAGTGTCAGGAAGTCGTTTCTGAAAGTATTTGTATGGAGTGTAGTCATGTATGGATGTGAAACGTGGACGATAAATAGTTTAGACAAGAAGAGAATAGAAGCTTTCGAAATGTGGTGCTACAGAAGAATGCTGAAAATTAGATGGGTAGATCACATAACTAATGAGGAGGTATTGAACAGGGTTGGGAGAAGAGTAGTTTGTGGCACAACTTGACTAGAAGAACGGATCGGTTGGTAGGACATGTTCTGAGACATCAAGGGATCACCAATTTAGTATTGGAGGGCAGCGTGGAGGGTAAAAATCGTGGAGGGAGACCAAGAGATGAATACACTAAGCAGATTCAGAAATATGTAGGTTGCAGTAGGTACTGGGAGATGAAGCAGCTTGCACAGGATAAGCATGGTGAGCTGCATCAAACCAGTCTCAGAACTGAAGGCCACAACAACAACAACAACACATCACCAAAGACATGATTTCCCATGAACTGTCCTTTACCATTAATATTCTAAGTTCTAGGGGACTGATGACCATAGATGTTAAGTCCCATAGTGCTCAGAGCCATTTGAACCATTTGAACCAAAATGTATTTCCAGTCACAGATTTTACTTGCCTTTTTTTTCATGTCTTTTATGAAAATATTAGTAACTAGAAGATATTGATCATTACCTCGCTTTATTTGCGGTGTGAAGTAAAAATTGAATAAAAAAGGATTGTGAACTCGACCCACGACCCTCGGATTGCCAGTCTGTGCTCTTACCTTTATGCCCCACACTGCCTGGAAAGCACACTATGACAAATTGCTGATGCCTCCTGACGAGGGCCAAAAATACTATTCTCTAAACATTTGGCCATCCGGAATTCCCAGTTCTGTTATTTTTATTTCTGACCAAAACTCGCATATACTATAAATTTGGACTAAATCGGAATTGATAAGTACGCACGGTCTCCTTCTGAGTGAAATCTAAGTTAGATCACAGCAGAACTTGTAAAAGATAAATTCTGTGAACTTGTGCAAAGTGAAGTAAAGTAGTCATAAACAAATATGTATTATTAAAATGCACTGACGAGGACGACTGGTGTGGTAGCATGTTGCCCGGTTAAAATTACGTCACACAGGAACAGGCGTACTGGACCAAAGGGCTGGCTACAAAATGTGCAACACGGCAGTGTGGCTGTTTTTGGCGTCGCAGAATTTTTGTGAACAAACAGCCAATGGATGGTAGTCGACGTTCGCCAGTGCCCAAATTAACATCTGCGAAAGAGTGAACTAAAAGAGCACGGATCATTTAAGAAATTCGTGGCAAGTGCGGATCTGAGTTAGGAGAAGACAGTTAATGCAGCAGCATTTGATATGAACGGGCGGAAGTATAGCTGTGAGGACTGCCTCTGGGGCACACAACTGTTTGTGTTTGAAACCGTCTGTGTAGCAGAACATGCCGTGATGACTCAGCCAAGAAGGAAAGTTACCTTTCGATGGAAATAATGTTAGAACGACTTATTTTGAAATCGAAAAGTTCCTAGAAGAAGAATTAAAGGTGAGTTGGGACGATGTTATATGAATCCATATGTCGAGTGTCAAAAGTGTTTGTTTTCTCAAAATGGAGAAGGCAGAACTTTGTGACAAAGGAGTAAATTCGTGTGGAAGCAGTTTACAAGTTACACGTTGTGAGGGCAGTATTGGTGATATTAGTGTTTCACATGCTAGATGTGATATCAGAACTATCAGAATTTCTGAGTAGCCGTTTGAAGTGCCTGCTGAATCGGTATGCATGCCACAGTATGCATACTTAATATGTTCCAAAACGCCGCGCATAACAGTGGGATTTTCTGCTGCTTATATGTCGGGTTCTATTGGTGATAGAAATGTAGGGTCAAGTGTTTTCGACAGCCCTTGAGCTGGGAACCATTTTTATATTCAACAGAATAATCTTAATGTCGTTACCCTACAGCACAGGGTCAAAGTATGAATATTCCACGCTTCCTTCTGCTTAGGCAAATGGAGCAAATCGGTGGTTGGTTCTTCTTGTATTTCATGTGGTCTGCGGTGGCCTTAATGAGACTTGCACGGGCTACATTAGTTCATGGATGGTTCCTCGAAAAAACCCACAACATGGGTTTCTTTACTATATTTTCGCCGTCACCAGCGGACCAAAATCCAGCGTAGGATTCCGAGACGACTATGCACAGCAAATGTCTGAAATTTTTACAATGTATTCGTAAGATCTAGATCTCGAACAACCTTGAAAACTTTCTTTGTAACTTTATCTGCTCCCGAGATACAGATGTTCAAAGTTGCTCTAATTCTATACGTAAAATCCGGTATGAAGCTGAATCGAAATAATAAATAATTGCAGCAAATTGCTCAAATTTTAACGTTATGTTCTATAGGCATTTATTTAGAAGAGACGTCTCCCCGTTTTCAAAAATCTTTATCCGTTATCGCGAAACACCCATAAAACTCCTTTCTTGGGTACTAAGACCCAGCCGCGGATTCCGAGAGGGCTATGCACAGGAAATGTCTGTAATTTTTACGTCGTATTTCCAAGACCCAGTTCTAGAACAACCTTAAAAATTTTCTTTATATTATTGTCCATTTCCGAGATACACAGGTTCGAAGTTACCATATTTTTACACGTAAAATCCGGCTTAAGGCGTGCCAAAATTTTTGGAAAAGTATTTAAAGGTAGAATGAGGCAGCTGGTAGCCCACTTTTTGTGTCAGAGCCTTTTCTACAGACGGGAACATATTCGCATTTTTTGGGCTGGGATGGGAGCATTTTTCCGCTAGTATATTAATTCAGTTTTCTCGAGTTACGGGAAGTCACCAGTAATATTGCATGGTCCAATGCCTACAGGTTCCCTGTATTCAATGGCGTCAGACAAGTAAAAGTTTATCAGCAACGACATTTTGCGTTCTACGTTAATGTGTGCGGATACACATCCCTTGTATATGGTGCGCACCCGTCCCCGTCAACTGGAGCCGGGTCACGTGCACACGGAGCTGCCTGCCCGCCTGAGAGCCGTGGCCGCGAGCTGACTGGGCAGAGATCGGCCACCCCGGTGACGGCAACGATCCCAGGTGGCAGTGCCACTTCACAGCTCCATACCCCACGCCGTCCCCCTGACAGGGTCTCCGCTGTGTGCTTCTTCCAGCTCACTGCATACTGTGGAACAGAGATCAGCGTGTGCAGGGGTAAAAGGCGTCTGGCCGACGATTAGGCAGAAGTTAGCTCGAATATCTAGAACAGACCAACTAGTATCACATCGGCAGACTTTTTACATACAGGTGGAATTGCATATCCGAACACGAAAGGATATGCCATCGAGTGCTTCAAGGGACATACGAGCCATTACATTCTGACGGCAGATAACAAATGAGAGGAAAACTTCCCCACATGCAAGGGGAATTTGAAGGCAGCAGTGCCAGCACGGGCAATCTTACGCATGATTTTAGCCGCTTTCTGAATAACAGATTTCATATGTTCTAGAAAGTTTCTTGTCTACTCTAAAACAATGCCTAAATATCTACTCGTACAAACAGTGCAACGTATTACAGGGATTCCGTCAAGCCTCAGGGAGGCATCCCTCGCAAGGCAAAGTCGTCCCTTCAGAAGTATGTATGTAGTTTTATGAACTGCTACAGTCAATTTGTTGCCCTTGCACCAATGCTGCAACTGAGCAAACACATCATTAGTCTTTTTTTCTTTTCTTCTTCTTCTTCTTCTTCTTCTTCTTCTTCAAATCTCGCCCTGGAGTCTGCAGACACAACTATTAGGATGTCATCTGTGTATCCACAAACAATTACAATAGCGTCTGCCCCGTCTAACAGATGTAGTAAGGGTTTAGTACTAAGATCTCGGAACAATGAACCACTTACGGAGCCTTAAGGGCAGCCCTTGGTAATCTTTTTGATTACCTCACTCTGCTCCACAAGCCACTGGACGCTCCATCCACTACAATAACCCATAAAGGTCTTACGCAGACATTAGGGGCACCGACATCTCGGAGGCGTGCAAACATCGCAGGCCACCAAAGAATATCGAGTACCCTGCGATGTCAATCATGAACGCGCCTGCATACTTCACTGTCGAATTTTCTACAATCAGAAAAGCTCTATTAACCGTATCATCTATATACTTCCCTTTTCTGAAACCACATTGACACTAGTTTAGATCCGGGGGCTCCCTATGCACCTGCAACTGGTCACACAGCAAACTCTTCTGAAGTTTGACAAAGACGTTAGAAGTAAACAGGTGATTACGTCTTTATCCTGTCACTTTTTAATCACTGCTGCACTAGCTCTTTTCCATATCGCTGGGATCCTACCTGTCCGCAACACCTCTTTTAGTAATGCTGTCAAATATGGCACCATCAGTGGACCCACCACCCGCACGATCTCAGGGTAAACGCTGTCCGAACCAGGTGCGTTTCCAGTTTTGGGCTTGCTACAGCAAGAAAAATTCGGAGTAGGTATTAAAATTCATGGAGAAGAAGTAAAAACTTTGAGGTTCGCCGATGACATTGTAATTCTGTCAGAGACAGCAAAGGACTTGGAAGAGCAGTTGAACGGAATGAACAGTGTCTTGAAAGGAGGATATAAGATGAACATCAACAAAAACAAAACGAGGATAATGGAATGTAGTCAAATTAAATCGGGTGATGCTGAGTGAATTAGATTAGGAAATGAGACACTTAAAGTAGTAAAGGAGTTTTGCTATTTAGGGAGTAAAATAACTGATGATGGTCGAAGTAGAGAGGATATAAAATGTAGACTGGCAATGGCAAGGAAATCGTTTCTGAAGAAGAGAAATTTGTTAACATCGAGTATAGATTTAAGTGTCAGGAAGTCGTTTCTGAAAGTATTTGTATGGAGTGTAGCCATGTATGGAAGTGAAACATGGACGATAACTAGTTTGGACAAGGAGAGAATAGAAGCTTTCGAAATGTGGTGCTACAGAAGAATGCTGAAGATAAGGTGGGTAGATCACGTAACTAATGAGGAGGTATTGAATAGGATTGGGGAGAAGAGAAGTTTGTGGCACAACTTGACTAGAAGAAGGGATCGGTTGGTAGGACATGTTCTGAGACATCGAGGGATCACCAGTTTAGTATTGGAGGGCAACGTGGAGGGTAATACACTAAGCAGATTCAGAAGGATGTAGGTTGAGTAGGTACTGGGAGATGAAGAAGCTTGCACAGGATAGAGTAGCATGGAGAGCTGCATCAAACCAGTCTCAGGACTGAAGACGACAACAACAACAACAACAACAGCAACTTTGTGAGCATGAAGTACCACGAACATCTGATTGCCCTATTCGTTACCCTGTGCACTTCTAAGTTGTGCGTATATTTCAGTATTAGCGTTGTCATCAGGAAGTACGGCGGTCAGCAGGTATTCTGCTGACTCCATCCATCCAATTGTCTTTGACCCATCCTCATTACAAATTCTAGGCATGAGAATAGATTCCTTAACCTTTTCAGTCAGTGGCTTGTAAGGTCTTTTACATAAGTCAAATTGCAGTTGCCTTGCCGGCCGGAGTGGCCGAACGGTTAAAGGCGCTACAGTCTGGAACCGCACGACCGCTACGGTCGCAGGTTCGAATCCTGCCTCGGGCATGGATGTGTGAGATGTCCTTAGGTTAGTTAGGTTTAAGTAGTTCTAAGTTCTAGGGGACTTATGACCACAGCAGTTGAGTCCCATAGTGCTCAGAGCCATTTGAACCATTTTGCAGTTGCCTTCGCAGGAACCTCTTACAGCATGATTTCCTCTGCTTGTGGCCCTCTGTTACTGGCAGTTATCCCTTTGATGACAACTGCATATTGGTCACTGGACCGCCATACAATTTGCTAAAGTGACATCTGTGTTAGTGGCTACACATGCTTGTCTCTCTAATATAGTGTTACTTAAACATCGATAAACTATCAGCTATCGATAGCGTCTGAACTATCTACACGATCAATAGACTTCTTTAACAATCGATAGTCATATCGCTTACAATGCAAATTTGCTCTAATCGGAGCGCGAAAAATTGGCGGATTCTGTTACCTCCATGGCGTGTGGAGTGCACAGGAAATCTATTGTGTGGAGGTATTTAATCAACATCAAATATGGTGGCGTCTTTATTAACGTTTATTGTTAATAGATTGGCCTCTGTGGGCGGAGGGGGCGAGGGATAACGTGTGACACGGAATTTTGTAATTTTGCTCCTAATGATGATAGATAACTCATCGTCGTGCGTATCTCGTAAATTGCAACGTAAATAACATGGATTCATGAATAAGCATTATAAAGATAGTCATCTTCAATTGTATGTGCATACTTACGTGTAACAAGAAATACAAATGAAAATAACGCTGTTGCACTACAAAACAGGTAGTAGAGGTAAAACGACATTTAAAATATTTGTTGAGCGTTTTTGACTGTACTGCATAACCAATTTTAAAATAAATGCAATTACTATCGTTATTAATCAGACACACCCGCTAATGTAATTTCTGGTTCTGAGTACTCATTGTGCTTACAAGTGTCTTCAACTGTACATGTTAACGCATAAGGTGATTCGAAAATACAAAACATCGATGAAATTCTAATGGCCCTATGCCACTTTTCCTTTCGCAGAATTACAAATATCGTTCATATTTTGGCTGACTGTGTTGTGTTCGATTAACTGAGCTTGTTCCTTCAAAGATGCACCAGTTACCAAAAAACTGAATGTAGTAAAATCACAACCTGCCTAGTGTCAAGTTTATTTGTGTGGTTTTAAAATATACATCTGTATTTACATGCTGTCAGTTTTAACAGTATTGCAATGCATATTTATAAGTAATTCGGACGAAATGTAAATGTTTTAATGGAGGTGAGACAAAACTAATCTCTGTGGGATGTGAGGTCCGCCAGTTATGCAAAACACCGTTTTTTTCAGTACCCAAACACGTTTCAGCACCACTGTGCCATCATCAGTGGGTCTCCGTTTTATTTATTCTGTAATGTGAATATTTCTGTTAAATGATTACAAAATTATGAGGATGTTTAGTTGAAACAATAGTTCGTTTCTTTTTGTTAATACCTTTACACTTGGTGTGCATGAATTTTCCGTATCATTTGTCTATTATTTACTACAGGTAGCTTGTCAACTGCAACAAAACGATGTTGATGAGAAAATTTTGCTGGGCGTTAACCTATCCTCTAGAATGTAATTTGGTTTGTCGCGATGTTTTCTCTCCTATATGCGTTTTTACTTACGTTTTCGTGTGGCAAGTCCTTTTATTCTCCACATCATGGTGAGGTGTCGTAATGCACACGTAAATATAACACCTATTTTCCACAAATAAGGTAGTAAAACACTTTTCACTTCACCAAAACACAGTCTCATTGTGGTTTGTTGTGTGTCCCAGTAAGTGTTCATTTGTTCACCAGACTTCGGTGCCAAATTTGAATTTTGTTTACATTTTATCTTTGCGTGTGTGTGTGTGTGTGTGTGTGTGTGTGTGTGTGTGTGTGTCTGTTTTCTGTACGCTTCTTAGCTGCTTGTGTTGTCTTTTACATGGTAACTGGCGGACCTCACATCCTACAATTTTAACTGCAAACATGTCAACACAAGGAGCTGCAAATCCAAATTATGAAAACTAATTTCTTCTTGCCAAGAGCTGATGGTGAATTCCCGGGAATGATTTTGCTAAAACTGCCAACCCTGTAGCTACTTCTTAAGCGCTAACCCAATAACGTTAAAACCCCTTGTTTGAAACATGTGAAGAGGATGAATTAGCTCACCATCATTTTTTTTCTTTTTTTTGTTTACAGCAATCTGCAAGTTGATTAATAATTTTTCGAGTGTCACGAGGAAGAATGCTGCCCGTAAAGCCTGTAACTCTTCGGGGTGTCGTGGGAGATGCCCCAGTGTGTCAACCGTGGCTTCTTCGTCACTTATTTCATTATTTAAACCCCACACAACAATCGGATCTACATCTGCATGGATACTCTACGAATCACATTTCAGTGCCTGGCAGAGGGTTCATCGAACCACCTTCACAATTCTGTATTATTCCAATAACGTATAGCGCGCGGAAAGAATGAACACCTATATCTTTCCGTACGAGCTCTGATTTTCCTTATTTTATCGTGGTGATCGTTCCGCCCTGTGTAGGTCGGTGTCAACAAAATATTTTCGCATTCGGAGGAGAAAGTTGATGATTGGAATTTCGTGAGAACATTTCGTCGCAACGAAACACGCCTTTCTTTTAATGATTTCTACCCCAAATCCTGTATCATTTCTGTGACACTCTCTCCCATATTTGGGTATAATACAAAACGTGCTGCCTTTCTTTGAACTTTTTCGATGTACTCCGTCAGTCCTATCTAGTAAGGATCCCACACCGCGCAGCAGTACTCTAAAAGAGGACGGACAAACTTAGTGTAGGCAGTCTCCTTAGTAGGTGTGTTACATTTTCTAAGTGTCCTGCCAATAAAACGCAGTCTTTGGTTAGCCTTCCCCACAACATTTTCTATGTGTTCTTTCCAATTGAAGTTGTTCATAATTGTAATACCTAGGTATTTAGTTGAATTTACGGGTTTTAGATTGGACTGATTTAGCGTGTAGGTGAAGTTTGAGTTCCTTTTAGTACTCATGTGGATGACCTCACACTCCTCGTTATTTAGGGTCACCGGCCGAAGTGGCCGCGCGGTTCTGGCGCTGCAGTCTGGAACCGCGAGACCGCTGCGGTCGCAGGTTCGAATCCTCCCTCGGGCATGGATGTTTGTGATGTCCTTAGGTTAGTTAGGTTTAACTAGTTCTAAGTTCTAGGGGACTAATGACCTCAGCAGTTGAGTCCCATAGTGCTCAGAGCCATTTGAACCATTTAGGGTCAACTGCCACTTTTCGCACCATTCAGATATTTTTTCTAAATCGTTTTGCAGTTTGTTTTGATCTTCCGATGACTTTATTAGTCGATAAACGACAAAGTCATCTGCAAACAACCGAAGACGGCTGCTCAGATTGTCTCCCGAATCGTTTATATAGATAAGGAACAGCAAAGGGCCTATAACACTACCTTGGGGAACGCCTGAAATCACTTCTGTTTTACTCGATGACTTTCCGTCAATTACTACGAACTGTGACCTCTGTGACAGGAAATCATGAATCCAGTCACAAAACTGAGACGATATTCCACAAGCACGCAATTTTACTAAGAGCCGTTTGTGTGGTACAGTGTCAAAAGCCTTCTGGAAATCCAGGAATACGGAATCGATCTGAAATCAATTATCAGTACCACTCAGCACTTCATGTGAATGAAGAGCTGGTTGTGTTTCACAGGAACGATGTTTTCTAAACCCATGTTGACTGTGTGTCAATAGACCGTTTCCTTCGAGGTAATTCATAGTGTTCGGACACAATATATGTTCTAAAATCCTGCTGTATATCGACGTTAACGATATGGGCCGGTAATTTAGTGGATTACTCCTACTACCTTTCTTGAATATTGGTGTGACCTGTGCAACTTTCCAGTCTTTTGGTACGGATCTTTCGTCAAGCGAACGGTTGTGTATGATTGTTAAGTATGGAGCTAATGCATCAGCATAATCCAAAAGGAACCTAATTGGTATACAGTCTGGACCAGAGGACTTGCTTTTATTAAGTGATTTGAGTTCCTTCACTACTCCGAGGATATTTACTTCTACGCTACTCATGTTGGCAGCTGTTCTCGATTCTAATTCTGGAATATTTACTTCGTCTTCTTTTGTGAAGGCATTTCGGAAGGCTGTGTTTAGTAACTCTGCTTTGGCACCACTGTCTTCGATAGAATCTACATTGCTATCGCGCAGAGAAGGCATTGATCGTTTCTTGCCGCTAACATACTTCACATACGACCAGAATCTCTTTAGATTTTCTGCCAGGTTTTGAGACAAAGTTTCGTTGTGGAAACTGTTATAGGCGTCTCGCATTGAACTCCGTGCTAAGTTTCGAGCTTCTCCAAAGGATCGCCAACCTTGGGGATTTTGCGTCTGTTTAAATTTGGCATGTTTCTTTCGTTGTTTCTGCAACAGTGTTCTAACCCGTTTTGTGCACCAAGGAGTATCAGCTCCGTCGTTAGTTTATTTGGCATAAACCTCTCAATTGCTACCGATACTATTTCTTTGAATTTAAGCCCCATCTTGTCTACACTTGTATTATTAATTTGGAATAAGTGGAGATTGTCTCTTAGGAAGGCGTCAAGTGAATTTTTATCGGTGTTTTTAATAGGTATATTTTTCGCTTATTTTTTCGTGGTTTTGGGGATTACAATATTCAGTGTCGCTACGACAACCCTGTGTTCACTAATCCCTATATCGGTTTTGATGCTGGTTATTAACTCAGGATTAATTGTTGCTAAGAGGCCAAGTGTGTTTTCACAACCGTTTACTATTCGTGTGGGCTCATGAACTAACTGCTCGAAATAATTTTCAGAGAATGCGTTTAGAAAAATTAAACATGTATTTTCGCCAACATATCGAGGGTACATTAAAGTCACCACCAACTATTATTGTATGAGTCGGGTAGGTGTTTGAAATCAAACTCAAGTTGTCTTTGAACCTGAACTGCATCATCTGAACTGGGAGGTCGGTAAAAGAATCCAATTATTACCTTATTCCGGTTGCCAACAATGACCTCTGCCCATACTGACTCACAGAAAGTATCTACTTCAATTTCGCGACAAGTTAAACTACTTCTGACAGCATCAAACATGCCACCACCAACCGTGTTTAGCGTATCTTTCGGAACACCGTTAGGTTCTTCGCAAAAATTTCAGTTGAGCTTATATGCGGCTTTGGCCAACTTTCAGTGCCTATAACGATTTGAGCATCAGTGCTTTCTATTAGCTCTTGGAGTTCTGGTACTTTCCCAACACAGCTACGACAATTTGCAGCTGTTTTACCAATGGTTCCTGTGTCTATGTTTTTCCTGTGTTCAGCCTGCACCCTTTGTGACTGAAGCCCATCTTGTGTTTTCCTGAGACCCTCTAACAAACAGAAAAAAAAAAACCGAGTCCATGCCACACAGCCTCTGCTTCCCGTGTAGCCGCCTCCTGCGTATAGTGGACACTTAACCTAATCAGTGGAACTCGAAACCCAACCACCCTTTGGCGCAAGTCGAAGAATCTGCAGCCTACACGATCGTAGAACCGTCTGAGCCTCTGATTCAGACCCTTCACGCGGTTCTGTACCAGAGGTCAGCAATCGGTCCTGTCGACTATGCTGCAAATGGTCAGCTCTGCTTTCATCTTGCAAGCAAAACTGGCAGCCTTTACCACTTCTGTTAGCCGCTCGAAACCAGAGAGAATCTCTTCTGATCCAAAGTGACACACATCATTGGTATCGACGTGAGCAACCACCTGCAGTTGGCTGCACCCTGTGCTCTTCATGGCATCCGGGAGGACCCTTTCCACATCCGGAATGACTCCACCCGGTATGCACACGGAGTGCACATTCGTTTTCTTACCCTCCTTGTCAGCCAAGTCCCTAAGGGGCCCCATAACGCCTTAAGTTGGAGCTCCCACCCTCTGCGATTGCCCGGATCTTGCAAGCTGCGTGGTTTCCTCTGAAACAGGACAGGCGACAGCATCCGGCTCAGAGACAGTGTCAGCCACAGACACCACCTGGAACCTGTTTGTCAGACGAACTGGGGAGGCCTTACGTGCGGCCGCATGGGAAGTCTTTCGCCGCCTGCTTCGCCCCGGGGCCGACCTCCCACTCGACCACAGGTGAGGGGTCAGCCTCAGTGCGAGCAGTAACTGGGTTCCCCCCAGTGAGGACCGACCGGAGGACTCTGACGCGATGGAGGTCCGTTGGATCCCCACGGTCGGCCCACAACGGTGGTGCCCATCCACTGCAGCCTCAAGCTGTGTAACCGAAGCCATCACAGCCCGAAGCTGAGGGCGAAGTGTCACCAACTCGGCATCTGCACACAACAATCGCAGTCCCTGTCCATAACAAAGACCGTGGGAAACTAAACTATGCAGATAAACGGACTATCGGCACGTGCTGCGCAGCTCTAATGACGAAAACGCACGAACTGTTGTTGTTGTGGTCTGCAGTCCTGAGACTCGTTTGATTCAACTCTCCATGCATACAGTAAAGCTGCATGGCCTCGGGAAAAATTACGGCTGTAGTTTCCCCTTGCTTTCAACCGTTCGCAGTACCAGCACAACAAGGTCGTTTTGGTTAGGCCAGATCAGTCAATCATCCAGACTGTCGCCCCTGCAACTACTGAAAAGGCTGCTGCCGCTCTTCAGGAACCACGCGTTTGTCTGGCCTCTCAACAAATATCCCTCCGTTGTGGTTGCACCTACGGTACGGCTATTTGTATAGCTGAGGCACGCAAGCCTCCCCACCAACGGCAAGGTCCATGGTTCATGGGGGGACGCACGAACTATGTCTAGTAATACGCAGATATCCAAGAACCGAACTACAGAAGCACTGAGGCGAAACTAAATAATTTGCCCCTGATAGGGAACTTGTAAGATATCACAAAATCGGCTTACATTCTGACACAAACTAAAATGCGAGAACTGCGGCCATTAGATTTTAAATTTACACGCAGAAACTCAAGAAACTAAAGTATTAAAGCAGACAGATGTTATAATAAAATTCGCTCCTGGTTAGGAACTCGTAAATGTCACAGAAGCGGTTTACTTATCTGTTGCTGCGACTGTCGCGCTCGGCTACTGCTGCCTTACTTTTTCACGCAAACATAGTGCCACCCACAACTGTTGAATCGCTGTCGATGGCACCAGTGAGACAAAGAACGCTGTCGCCACGAAGAGTTCCGAATGATGCCGATATGAAACGATTAGTATTTTTCGCTTGTCACCGATTTACTTTTCTCATTAAGTAAAGAAATAATTATATTTTCATGTTCCATGCATTACTAAATTACCAAAGGCCAGGAACTATCGAGAAATAAATCCAAAAACATCCGAAATTCACTCTTTCAGTGTCTTAAGCTGTTGTTTGTTCATGAAGAAACATGTTTAAATTTGAGAGAAACTGCAGCTTACTTCGCTGACAACAGGAAATACAAGCAGACATTTCATGCCCGAGAAGCATGTATTTCTTTTGTCGTCTGTTCTTACCGTCATAAGCACTTCCCTTGACGCGTAAAAATGTTTGTATGGAGCCCAATGATTCGACCATTCTTAGACTATCCGACTTTCTGATGCACAAATATTTTTGTAAATGTAATTACTTTTGCTTCAAACGCGAATATGTTGTAGATTATTTCCGTTTGTAACTCAGATGCAGCAACAATTGTGGAATTGGTTCCTTCGCTGCTGCGAAACAGGTTTATTGGTTTTTAACGTTTCACTATAGCGTCTTTGCGGTTCTCCCTTCAGGTACATGTGCGTTGGTTTATTTGCTACGTTAAATAATGTAGGTATTGCCTTTCATACCGGTTTACTACGCTCCACTGGTCGTGGCATTACAATTACTGTATTGCTGTCTTTCCAGTGGTAATGGATAACGCTCAGTTATAGTGTAAAGGACCTCCCCCATGAACCATGGACCTTGCCGTTGGTGGGGAGGCTTGCGTGCCTCAGCGATACAGATGGCCGTACCGTAGGTGCAACCACAACGGAGGGGTATCTGTTGAGAGGCCAGACAAACATGTGGTTCCTGAAGAGGGGCAGCAGCCTTTTCAGTAGTTGCAGGCGCAACAGTCTGGATGATTGACTGATCTGGCCTTGTAACATTAACCAAAACGGTTTTGCTGTGGTGGTACTGCGAACGGCTGAAAGCAAGGGGAAACTACAGCCGTAATTTTTCCCGAGGGCATGCAGCTTTACTGTATGGTTAAATGATGGCGTCCTCTTGGTAAAAGCCGGCCGTGGAGGACAAGCGGTTAAAGGCGCTACAGTCTGGAACCGCGCGGCCGCTACGGTTGCAGGTTCGAACCCTGCCTCGGGCATGGATGTGTGTGACGTCTTTAGGTTAGTTAGGTTTAAGTAGTTCTAAGTTCTAGGGGACTGATGACCTTAGAAGTTAAATCCCATAGAGCTCAGAGCCATTTGAACCTCTTGGTAAAATATTCAGGAGGGAAAATAGTCCCCCATTCGGATCTCCGGGCGGGAACTGTTCAAGAGGACGTCATTATCAGGAGAAAAAAACTGGCGTTCTACGGATCTGAGCGTGGAATGTCAGATCCCTTAATCGGGCAGGTAGCTTAGAAAGTTTAAAAAGGGAAATGGGTAGGTTAAATTTAGATATAGTGGAAATAAATGAAGTTCGGTGGCAGGAGGAACAACACTTTCGGTCAGGCGAATACAGGGTTATAAATACAAAATCAAACAGGGGTAATGCAGGGATAGGCTTAATAATGAATAAAAAAATAGGAATGCGGGTAAGCTACTACAAACAGCATAGTGAACGCATTATTCTGGTCAAGATAGACACAAAGCCCATGCCTACTGCAGTAGTACAAGTTTATATGCCAACTAGTTCTGCAAATGACCAAGAAATTGAAGAAATGTATAATGAAATAAAACAAATTATTCAGATAGTGAAGGGAGACGAAAATTTAATAGTCATGGGTGACTGGAATTGGGTAGTAGGAAAAGGTAGAGAAGGAAACGTAGTAGCTGAATATGGTCAGAAATGAAAGAGGAAGCCGTCTGGTAGAATTTTGCACAGAGCATAACTTAATCATAGTTAACACTTGCTTCATGAATCATAAAAGAAGGTTGTATACGTGGAAGAAGCCTGGAGATACTGACAGGTTACAGACAGATTGTATAATGGTAAGACAGAGATTTGGGAACCAGGTTTTAAATTGTAAGACATTTCCAGGGGCAGATGTGGACTCTGACCACAATCTGGTGGTTATGAAATGTAGATTAAAACTGAAGAAAGTGCAAAAAGATGGGAATTTAAGGAGATGGGACCTGGATAAACTGAAAGAACCAGAGGTTGTACAGAGTTTCAGGTAGAGCATAAGGGAACAATTGACAGGAATGGGGGAAAGAAATACAGTAGAAGAAGAATGGGTAGCTCTGAGGGATGAAGTAGTGAAGGCAGCCGAGGGTCAAATAGGTAAAAAGACGAGGTCTAGTAGAAATCATTGGGTAACAGAAGAAATATTGAATTTAATTGATGAAAGGAGAAAATATAAAAATTCAGTAAATGAAGCTGGCGAAAAGGAATACAAACGTCTCAAAAATGAGATCGACAGTAAGTGCAAAATGGCTAAGCAGGGATGGCCAGAGGACAAATGTAAGGATGTAGAGGCTTGTCTCACTAGGGGTAAGATAGATACTGCCTACATGAAAATTAAAGAGCCCTTTGGAGAGAAGAGAACCACTTGTATGAATACCAAGAGCTCAGATGGAAGCCCAGTTCTAAGCAAAGAAGGGAAAGTAGAAAGGTGGAAGGAGTATATAGAGGGTCTATACAAGGGCGATGTACTTGAGGACAATATTATTGAAATGGAAGAGGATGTAGATGAAGATGAAATGGAAGATATGATACTGCGTGAAGAGTTTGACAGCGCACTGAAAGACCTGAGTCGAAACAAGGCCCCGGGAGTAGACAACATTTCGATTAGAACTACTGACAGCCTTGGGAGAGCGTCCTGACAAAACTCTACCATTTGGTGAGGAAGATGTATGAGACAGGCGAGATACCCTCACACTTCAAGAAGAATATAATGATTCCAATCTCAAAGAAAGCAGGTGTTGACAGATTTGAAAATTACCGAACTATCAGTTTAATAAGTGACGGCTGCAAAATACTAACGCGAATTCTGTACAGACGAATGGAAAAACTGGTAGAAGCCGACCTCGGGGAAGACCAGTTTGGATTCCGTAGAAATATTGGAACACGTGAGGCAATACTGATCCTATGACTTATCATACAAGAAAAGTTAAGGGAAACCTACGTTTCTAGCATTTGTAGACTTAGAGAAAGCTTTTGACAATGTTGACTGGAATACTCACTTTCAAATTCTGAAGGTCGCAGGGGTACAATACAGGGAGCGAAAAGCTATTTACAATTTGTACAGAAACCAGATGGTAATTATAAGAGTCGAGGGGCATGAAAGGGAAGTAGCGGTTGGGAATGGAGTGAGACAGGATTGAAGCCTCTCCCCGATGTTATTCAATCTGTATATTGAGCAAGCAGTGAATGAAACAAAAGAAAACTTCGGAGTAGGTATTAAAATCCATGGAGAAGAAATAAAAACTTTGAGGTTGGCCGACGACATTGTAATTCTGTCAGAGACAGCAAAGGACTTGGAAGAGCAGTTGAACAGAATGGATAGTGTCTTGAAAGGAGGATATAAGATGAACATCAACAAAAGCAAAACGAGGATAATTGAATGTAGTCGAATTAAATCGGGTGATGCTGAGGGAATTAGATTAGGAAATGAGACATTTAAAGTAGTAACGAAGTTTTGCTATTTGGGAAGCAAAATAACTGATGATGGTGGAAGTAGAGAGGATATAAAACGTAGACTGGCAATGGCAAGCAATGCGTTTCTGTAGACGAGAAATTTGTTAACATAGAGTATAGATTTAAATGTGAGGAAGTCATTTCTGAAAGCATTTGTGTGGAGTGTAGCCATGTATGGAAGTGAAACAAGGACGATAAATAGTTTGGACAAGAAGAGAATAGAAGTTTCCGAAATGTGGTGCTTGAGAAGAATGCTGAAGATTAGATGGGTAGATCACATAACTAATGAGGAGGTATTGAACAGAATTGGGGAGAAGTTTGTGGCACAACTTGACTAGAAGAAGGGATCGGTTGGTAGGACATGTGTTGAGGCATCAAGGGATCAAAGGGATCACCAATTTAGTATTGGAGAGCGGCGTGAAGGGTAAAAATCATAGTGGGAGACCAAGAGATGAATACACTAAGCAGATTCAGAAGGATGTAGGTTTCAGTAGGTACTGGGAGATGAAGAGGCTTGCACAGGATAGAGTAGCATGGAGAGCTGCATCAAACCAGTCTCAGGACTGAAGACAACATAGTGTAAAGGAAGCCGTTGTATCGTAAGTATTGTGAAGCTGGCGAAACGCTGTCTCTCAAGATCTCTCAAGCGCAAACTTGAGCGGTCCGGGTATGTTACAGGAATACATGGTATGATGGGCGAAGGTGCCCCACACCTTCCCTTACCCTTCGTTACTGTTGTGCTCATTATGCCGCTCCGAGCGCTTCCCTCAGTGAACAGCGAAACTCCCAAGAAATCCTGTACTTCATGCCCGCTGCGTTAAGATTACGGGTGCTGCCGACCTCAGCGATGTAGCAGCCGTAGAATGATCGCCTTATTGTTTCGTACTGAGTGTCAACTTCAATGAGAAACAACATATGAGTGCCGAAGCCACCCGGGGTCTCTTGAATGCCCTTTCACCGAACCTTGATACTCCCGTGCGCAGTTTGTTTCATATCTGCTGCAGTTCATGAGCAAGCATGCAGACCAGTGAACACTTCCCTCCCGCACCCCTCTTCTTCGTCTTCTTCTTCTTCTACCTCTTCCTCCTCCTGCTTTCCCCGTGCTTCTAAGACGCTGAAGCTCAAATTGACATCGACAAATACTATATTACCCCCATTTTTAAAAGACTTATTTTTTATATATCAAAGTAATTTTTCAGAGAATAAGACATTGAAGAAAGAATTTTTTGGGGAATAATATGCCAATTTTCCGACGTATTGGCATTTAACATTACATTTTTCGGGTAATCAATCAGATCTTACTAGAATATAATATTTGTGATAAGCCAGTAGTAGTGGTTACAGACAACGCTGCAGCTATGTAAACAACTGCTGGAATCTTAAAGATTGTGTTTTGCCCACTGTACACCTAAATAGTACGAGACCAAAATTTTATGGGAAATGGAAGCTACTGTGACTTTCTTTCATAACTCTATACTAACCAATAACAAACAGGGCAATGCTCAAAAAAGAGCAAACAAAAAGAAGTGAAACTGATACAAGAGGTGCTGACTCGATGGAACTGCTCAAACTCCATGCTCAAAAGAATTCTGGAAGTACCAAGTGAGCTTGCGATTGCTATGAATGAAAGTTCAAAAGCAACACCTTCCTTCACAGTAGAAAATTACTGAGCTGTGCAACAGATAATAAGTCTTTTGAACCTTTTCAAGTAGCAACAACAACAATTTCAGGGGAGTCAGACCTCACTCCTCCATAATTATATCTCTTATTCCGTTTCTTTTGCAAAGGTGTCAGACTTTGAAAGCAATTTAACAATTAATGGAGCACTAAGTGTTCTGGTTTCCTTGATTAAATCAGTCAGTCGAAGACTGGAACCATTTAACACACGGTCTTTTAATATGCTTGGGACATAATTAGATTCTAGGTTTAATAAAGCTTGGTTCCAGGGCATTTCAAGAGCAAGACAACGCTGCACAATTACTTCAGAAAGAGTATACTGTAATCATCGCATCAACACAAAGAAATAATATCTGAAACAGATGCACCCATGAGCAGTTCTAACACGTCTCCTGATACGTATACCAGTTTGAAATCGGATGATCTCTCTCTCTCTCTCTCTCTCTCTCTCTCTCTCTCTCTCTCTCTTTCTTTCTTTCTTTTTTGCCGTATTGGGAACAGCGTAACGTCGATAACGTGGCACTAGTGGAGGATTCCACAATTGTAGTATGTCAGTATTTAGAAAAACCTTTAATAGACTAGCAGGCCTGCGTATTAGAATAACGAGCAAAATGTAAAAGTACGTTGTGTGTAACGGCCACACTAAATATTTGTGCTGTCCAGAGACTTCACTTCCTGATGAGAGAGTTTTCCCCAAGACAGGAGAAATAATGAATGAGAGACGGGACTAAAGAAAGTATTTAGTACCTTACTTTTTATAAAACAAAGATTGTATATTTTGTAATTTTGTATTTTATCAAAATACTGAAGGACAGTTGTAAAATATCTTACTTTTTATAAAACAAAATTTGTATGTCCTGTATTATTTAAAAGAATAAGAAATTCTTAGAAAGTTACTTTTCATTTGAAATAGCTGTACGAAACTGTCGATAGTTATTCGACATACTTACAGATTTTAAAAATGCTATTGATAATGTAGTATGTGTCAACTATCGATATTTAAGAAACCATACTCTAATGTACACGGCTGGCCATCTAGACTTAATAAAAAGAAAGAAAAAAGAAAGAGGTCTGTAGTTCCTGTACTGCGTCCTCTGGTATCTCACCTCGTTCGTCAGTCTGTCTACTGTGCCACAGAGAGGATTTTGCACTCGCATCTGTTGCCACAAGGAGATACACACCTAGTTCATACAGAGCTGTCTCCACGAGTTTATCTGCGTGAAGTACGATGGGATGAGAATGCTACGCGTATGTGCTTACTACATCCATTTTGTCGGCGCGTTCTTCACTTCTGTTGTGTCCAGTTACATGGACAATGACGTGGCTAGTAATAATACAGTTAATTAGAACAGTCCGGATAAGTAGTATCTTATTAATTACAATAAAACTTGTCTCTGGTCGCCTGGCTCGGCTGTAGCTATGAAATTGCAAACGTGGACTTCCGGCTCAGAACGCACTAAATGAGCCACAATTACTGAGTGGAGAACTGACAGTGCAGAACGGGTGTACCGTGGCTACCCTACAGTCACTGGAAAACACAAGTTCGTAGACACTCGTCGCAATTCTGATACGGCTGAGGCTTGGGCGGAAGTGTCTTCACTGCCCTACGGTTGACACGGGCTGCGTCACGGCGAGTAGGCAGCACTCTAGTCGTTACTACTAGTGGGCAGCCTCAGACCGCCAGCAGGGCTGCCCCCCTGCCCCCCCTGGCCCTGCCCCCATGCCACCTTAGTCGCTACCTCAGGGCAGAGGCGACTCGGAACTGCGGGAGGCGCGGCTTCCTCCCAGCCTCGCGATACAGCTCTGCAGTGGTCCATACTTGCGGCGCCGCACCTGCTACTGTGATCATGTGCTTGTCACACAGCTGTGCCACCTTAGTCGCAGTGAATTTCCTATTTTAATCACAAACATCTGCAGATAATTGTGGGAGCCTATTATTTCTATAGTATAACAGATTATATGAACACTGCGCTCGTCAATTAGTTTTCGTATCTCAGTCCCAGACAGTTTAATTCGCGGAATAGTTATCTGTTGTAACGTTCCTTTAATGTGTTTCACTTCGGAAAGGGGAGGGCTGGGTCGAAGAAAATGCGCCCGTACGCTTTTACAAAGTCCGAGTATAAATGCCCAATGTCGAATGGTTCATTTCTTCTGGTGAACACATTAAGTGTGTGCAACATCCTGAGGGAGCTTGCCACACCAAGTAAGGAACTTGGTAAAGGTGCGTACAGTGGAAACAAAAGCCAAGAAAATACCAGTGGCACTGTCCCACAAATTCAGCGTCAGAACAGGAATAAGACAACGCATTGTTGTTTGACCACCAGTTTTTCATTTGGATGCGGAAGCACTGAAGCCTTAGCGGAGTGAGAGGTGGAAATGTGGATTATGATTAATGTGGATAAGATGGAAGAACCAATAACGCCCCATTTCGCTAGGCGTACGGAACGTAGTCAGAGTGCAAAATTTTAAATATTTTGCACCCTCTTGAACAGGCATAATAATTTAAAACAACAAATTAATCACTGTTTTGTCAGTGTCAAGCAGATAATGTCAGAAAAAAACTTTGAAGGGAGACCAGACTTAAAGTCTACAATGCAATGGTAGGACGAGTGTTGTTAGATGGGGCATAAACCTTGAGCACTGCAAACGAAGATGATCTTTGAACGGAAAACCATGAGAAAGACCTTTGGACTCTCTGAAGAGAACACTCGGAGACGTAGAAAGAGCCGTGAATTGTGTGACCTGATGAAACAACCGAACAGAGTGGAGAAGCGTGCCGGCCTCAAGCTGTGCTTACGGGAGGACCTGCTGGTCTCCGTCCAATTGTAACACCGACGAAACGGTCGCAGAGAGAACTGCAGAACCGTCTTCGGCAGCTGGGTGTCCTGGAGAGCAGGATACAAAGTGCACTCGATCGCCTCTTGTGGAAGAACATTGTGGGTCGGCACGGGATCTTCAGAATCTGTGATCGCCGGTATGTACGTATGTATCACAAAGGCGTAAAAATACTGTAGAATCAGTTTGATAACGTCCAGTCGGGGTGTCTGAGATGCAAGACATTCAATTTTCATCCATGTATTGTGGGGGGAGGGCGGGGAGGTTATAGAGCACAAAAGGTCATATTATTCTGGAGCAAACACGTAGTTTCCATTCGATACCTGCATCAGCTCAGATGGAAACCCAGTTCTAAGCAAAGAAGGCAAAGCAGAAAGGTGGAAGGAGTATATATAGGGTCTATACAAGGGCGATGTACTTGAGGACAATATTATGGAAATGGAAGAGGATGTAGATGAAGATGAAATGGGAGATACGATACTGCGTGAAGAGCTTGACAGAGCACTGAAAGACCTGAGTCGAAACAAGGCCCCCGGAGTAGACAATATTCCATTGGAACTACTGACGGCCGTGGGAGAGCCAGTCCTGACAAAACTCTACCATTTGGTGAGCAAGATGTATGAAACAGGCGAAATACCCTCAGACTTCAAGAAGAATATAATAATTCCAATCCCAAAGAAAGCAGGTGTTGACAGATGTGAAAATTACCGAACTATCAGCTTAATAAGTCACAGCTGCAAAATACTAACACGAATTCTTTACAGACGAATGGAAAAACTAGTAGAAGCCAACCTCGGGGAAGATCAGTTCGGATTCCGTAGAAACACTGGAACACGTGAGGCAATACTGACCTTACGACTTATCTTAGAAGAAAGATTAAGGAAAGGCAAACCTACGTTTCTAGCATTTGTAGACTTAGAGAAAGCTTTTGACAATGTTGACTGGAATACTCTCCTTCAAATTCTAAAGGTGGCAGGGGTAAAATACAGGGAGCGAAAGGCTATTTACAATTTGTACATAAACCAGATGGCAGTTATAAGAATCGAGGGACATGAAAGGGAAGCAGTGGTTGGGAAGGGAGTAAGACAGGGTTGTAGCCTCTCCCCGATGTTGTTCAATCTGTATATTGAGCAAGCAGTAAAGGAAACAAAAGAAAAATTCGGAGTAGGTATTAAAATTCATGGAGAAGAAATAAAAACTTTGAGGTTCGCCGATGACATTGTAATTCTGTCAGAGACAGCAAAGGACTTGGAAGAGCAGTTGAATGGAATGGACAGTGTCTTGAAAGGAGGATATAAGATGAACATCAACAAAAGCAAAACAAGGATAATGGAATGTAGTTTAATTAAGTCGGGTGATGCTGAGGGAATTAGATTAGGAAATGAGACACTTAAAGTAGTAAAGGAGTTTTGCTATTTGGGGAGCAAAATAACTGATGATGGTCGAAGTAGAGAGGATATAAAATGTAGGCTGGCAATGGCAAGGAAGCGTTTCTGAAGAAGAAAAATTTGTTAACATCCAGTATTGGTTTAAGTGTCAGGAAGTCATTTCTGAAAGTATTCGTATGGAGTGTAGCCATGTATGGAAGCGAAACATGGACGATAAATAATTTGGACAAGAAGAGAATAGAAGCTTTCGAAATGTGGTGCTACAGAAGAATGCTGAAGATTAGATGGGTAGATCACATAACTAATGAGGAAGTATTGAATAGGATTGGGGAGAAGAGAAGTTTGTGGCACAACTTGACCAGAAGAAGGGATCGGTTGGTAGGACATGTTCTGAGGCATCAAGGGATCACCAATTTAGTATGGAGGGCACCGTGGAGGGTAAAAATCGTAGAGGGAGACCAAGGGATGAATACACTAAGCAGATTCAGAAGGATGTAGGTTGCAATAGGTACTGGGAGATGAAAAAGCTTGCACAGGATAGAGTAGCATGGAGAGCTGCATCAAACCAGTCTCAGGACTGAAGACCACAACAACAACAACCTGCATCTTGTTCACTATGAAACGATGTTTGCTATGTTATGAACCGTAGTGCCTATTTGTCAAAGCCAGACTAGATTATCGATGTCCGTAGCGTATCGACAAGTACCTGAAGTGAAACTGATGCCGGACTCCGTGCGCGGCATTCGAGTAAGCTACGCTAGCCATCTGTGAGGGACTGGCTCGCCGTCTCCGTGTTGTGTTCAAACGGGAGCCCCACTGAACCCTGCCTCCCACTGCCAGGCCTTACTCGTCGTGCTTCTGGTTACGCCCGTTTGCCGTCGCAGCAGCTGCCGTCGGCTTGTGTGTAGGATGACGCCGCCACCTGTTGCAGTGGCCTAATCAGTTACCTAGCGGAAGATCACCGTCACAGACACTCTGACGCTGCGCATTTCGGCATTGCATACTGAGCGATTTTGAGCCGAATGTTAATAATAAGAGAACTGCGGCACTTGTTTATTTTTTAATTTTTAATATAATAACAACTACAATAACATGCAGCTATTTCAGTCTCCGGTCAGATACAAATTCTTCAAGTCGAGCAGTAATTTATGGAGAATGGAGGGCTCGTGCGTTGCTGCAGAGTCCGCAAAATGAAGCGGCCCTCGTCGCCCACTCACTCTCCTCCTCCCTCCCTCCCTCCCTCCCCCCCCTACCTCCACCACTCCCTACCTCCCCCCCTCCCTCCCTCCCCCTCCCTGTCCCTGCCCCTTCCAGGCTCCACTCGTCGGCCGCCCTCGTACACCTCCCATCATTTTGTCACCCATGCCTGCAAATTTCCATTTCGCTTTCTTAACCTGCGGTATTACGTTACTAACTTCCGTCGTACTCGAGTTTCAGTAGTTCTTCTACGTTCCATTAGAGTCAGGAGTAGCATCCTTTCTTCCTTGTCTCTCTGTACAGTTCTGATCGCCCCATTTACGAATTCCATTAATATTCAAAATTCGTAAGCATAAGTTAAGACGCGTGAAAAAAGTTGAATATATCATTTGTTACGTGAGCAATACTAAAGACTAAAATCTTTATTCTTAGAAGAATTTTAAAAAATCGTTCACAGAATAAGAGTGGCTTAGAAGAAGCTATTTTAGATGGGACTTAAAATTGCCTTTCTCTCTTTCAGACATTTTATGTGATTGACCAAAAGCAGAAAGACGTTTGTGGCTTGCTACTGAAGTTATTTCTCAGCCATCGGCAGCCTTAGTGATCAGTACCAAAGGTCACTTCTCCGAGAGTGTTGTTACCCCCACACCACTAATTTCCTCAAATTGTGATGGTTTATTTATTACGAATTTCATTACAAAGTGCGGTTTCCGGTTCCTTGTCTCCACATATGATGCTTTTTCAGTGTCCTGCCATCAGAAATGAAGCTCCCATTTTGCAACCACCACATGTGCTGTTTCCAGTTCCTCAACACCACATATGGAGTTTCCAGTTTCTGCCACAAAACATGAATTTCCAGTTTTCTGTCACCAGGCATGTAGCTTCCAGTTTCCAGCTACCAGGCACGGATTTTACAATGTCCTGACGCCAAAAATGCTGTTTCCTATTTATTGGCACCAGATATTCAGTTTCCAGTGTCCTGCCAACGATATGTAGTTACCAGTTCATTGCTACCAGACATGTAGATTCCAGTTTCCTGTCGCCAGATACAGAGTTTCTAATTCAGTGTCTCCAGAGACGCAGTTTGCAGTTTCCAGTTTCTTGCCGCCAGACATGCAGTTTCCACTTTATTGGCACGAAATATGTAGTCCTGTTTACTGCCACCAAACACGTAGTTTCCGGTTTATTGCCACTAGACATGAAGTTCAGAGCTTCCTACCTCCATAATTTCCCGATACGACCAGGTGGCGCTGTCCCGCCGCTATACCTCTATTTCGGCTGCCCCAGCCTTACGCAGCGCATTTTTGTGCTCTCGGTCTTCGGTTGGCATCGTTTTTCTACCCAAGTGCATAATACTGCTGAAGGAAATACACTACTGGCCATTAAAATTGCTACACCACGAAGATGACGTGCTATAGACGAGAAATTTGACCGACACGAAAAAGATGCTGTGATATGCAAATGATTAGCTTTTCAGAGCACTCACACACGGTTGGCGCCGGTGACGACACCTACAACGTGCTGACATGAGGACAGTTTCCAACCAATTTCTCATACACAAACAGCAGTTGAGCGGCGTTTCTAGGTGAAACGTCGTTGTGATGCCTCGTGTAAGGAGGATAAATGCGTACCATCACGTTTCCGACTTTGATAAAGGTCGGATTGTAGCCTATGGCCATTGCGGTTTATCGTATCGCGACATTGCTGCTCGCGTTGGTCGAGATCCAACGACTGTTATCAGAATATGGAATAGGTGGGTTCAGGAGAGTAATACGGAACGCCGTGCTGGATTCCAACGGCCTCGTATCACTAGCATTCGAGATGACAGGCATCTTATCCGCATGGCTGTAACGGATCGAGCAGCCACGTCTCGATCCCTGGGTCAACAGACGGGGACGTTTTCAAGACAAGGACCATCTAGACGAACAGGTCGACGACGTTTGCAGCAGCATGGACTATCAGCACGGAGACCATGGCTGCGGTTACCCTTGACGCTGCATCACAGACAGGAGCGCCTGCGATGGTGTACTCAACGACGAACCTGGGTGCACGAATGACAAAACGTCCTTTTTTCGGATGAATCCTGGTTCTGTTTAAAGCATCATGATGGTCGCATCCGCGGATGGCGACATAGCGGTGAACGCACATTGGAAGCGTGTATTCGTCATTGCCATACTGGCGTATCACCCGGCGTGATGGTATGGGGTGCCATTGGTTACACGTCTCGGTCACCTCTTGTTGGCATTGACGGCACATTGAACAGTGGACGTTACATTTCAGATGTGTTATAACCCGTGGCTCTACCGTTCATTCGATCCCTGCGAAACCCTACATTTCAGCAGGATAATGCACGGCCGCATGTTGCAGTTCCTGTACATGCCTTTATGGATACAGAAAATGTTCGACTGCTGCCCAGGCCAGCACGTTCTCCAGATCTGTCACCAATTGAAAACGTCTGGTCTATGGTGGCCGAGCAACTGACTCGTCACAATACGCCAGACTACTCTTGATGAACTGTGGTATCGTGTTGCAGCTGCATGGTCAGCTGTAGCTGTACACGCCATCCAAGCTCTGTTTGACTGAATGCCCAGGCGTGTCCGCATCTCGTGGTCGTGCGGTAGCGTTCTCGCTTCCCACGCCCGGGTTCCCAGGTTCGATTCCCGGCGGGGTCAGGGATTTTCTCTGCCTCGTGATGGCTGGGTGTTGCGTGCTGTCCTTAGGTTAGTTAGGTTTAAGTAGTTCTAAGTTCTAGGGGACTTATGACCACAGCAGTTGAGTCCGATAGTGCTCAGAGCCATTTGAACCATTTTTTTTGCCCAGGCGTATCAAGGCTGTTATCACCGCCAGAGGTGGTTGCTCTGGGTACTGATTTCTCAGGATGTATGCACCCAAACTGCGTGAAAATGCAATGACGTGTCAGTTGTAGTATAATATATTTGTCCAATGAATGCCCGTTTACCATCTGCATTTCTTCTTGGTGTAGCGATTTTAATGGCCGGCAGTGTATAAGATGAAGTGGCTAGCGGCCCCGCTGTGCCGGCAGGAGCTGCGCAAGCAGTGCCAGGACTTCGCGACGGCGCTGCTGGACCACACGCGCAGCAGCTACGAGCTGGAGGTGCTGCTCAACCACGACCCCACGGGCCCGGCCTTCGAGCACGGCGAGCGCATGCACCTCAACCGCCTCAAGCTGGCCATCAAGCTGCGGCAGAAGAAGGTAAGCCGCTCGCCCGCTCTCGTCTCGCACGGCTTAACATAAAAAGGACTCACTTCACTCAGTCTGTTCTCCGTTTGTTTTCTGTATTGGAAAAAAGTGAGCACTTAACCACCTCATTTTCGTAGCATCTAACTTATGCAGTGTAGTGGTATACTCTTATAAACAACTCGAATTACGAACACGAATAAATTTGGCGTTTGTGCTACACAGGAACACGCAACATATATTGTCCGTGAGAGAAAAACGGCTCTTTTAAATTCACTTCACAACAGTTAACACTACCCTTTCAGTTATTGGAAACTTTTGAAATTTGATGGTAAGTTAGTTGAAATGAGTGGAATTAGTGGCATGAACTGTCCTTTTCCTTTCCGGATAGTATTTCCCCTCTGTGGGATCATCTAGAAGGTTTTTTGCGATAATGTAAGGGGAGCGTGAAGCGAATTCAGTAATTCCGTTGGCAAGTGTGCGGTTTCGTCTCGGTTTTCGTCGTGTAAATGGATTTAAATATTTCTTCCTCATTGGATATGAGATCTTTCAGGTATCGTGTTCTGTATTCGCTGATTTGTTTTTTGAACTATATGATTTTTACGGTTGCGTACCTCAGTTGCCAAAAACGGAAAACCTAATAGGATCACTTAGTAGTCAGTCCGTCTGTGTGGCTGTCTGCTAGGACGCCTTTTCCTCTCGATTGGGTACGGGTGTTAAGTTCAAATTTATTTCACATACTAAGGTCTACGGTCCCCCGGCGTTGTGAAAAACTTAAACTTGTAAGTTAAAGCAGTCAAAAAATGCGGTTACTCCCGTTATATATTCCTGTAGTAGCAAACCCACTCCAGAAACCTACACGGTACTTCTCCTTTAACTTGAATCGTGAAATTCGGCAAGAGGCAATGTTCCGTCGTATAAGTTAACGAAAAAAACAAAAAATTGTTTATTAATAATTCTAATTAACATTTTTTTTCGTATTGCTTGCCCGTCTGTCTGTCTCTCTGTTGATATCTCTTTCTCCCAGGAACGGGTGGAAGTCCAAGTTCAAATTTATGTCAAATACAAACGTCTGCGATCCCTTCGTGATGTAAATAATTTAAGCTTCCCAGCCAACGGCGTCAGAAGACACGACGATGTTGGTCACATATTCTGATACCAGAAAACTCATTCGTGAGAATCTATAGATGTTCTTTCGGACATGTCTGAATAAACAGACAGAATCTTTTGATCCAGCAGCCGTCATGAATTAAGACCCGAAGGAATGGCAACCATTGGCTGTTAGCGGCCATTTATAGTATCAGTGGGGAAAGTTGAAAATTCTTGCCGCACCCGGATTCGAACCCGGGTCTCCTGCTTACTGGGCAGAAGCTCTGACCATCTTTTTTTTTTTGTGGTAATTATTGTTTATTTACTTATTTTTATTTACTGTTTTAATACATTCTGAATGTGGTTTTACTTTATACCACAACAAAAATAAATGTATCTAGCACCGCATCGTGCTCTGAGAAAAACAAAACAATATCTCGGCACGTTCCTACACCGAGGTAATGTATATGGGGAAAACGAAAAAAAAAAAGTGCTTCATACAGGATACAGAAGGGTGTGTCGCTACTCTCCCTACGCTTCATCATCCAGGTACGTCTTCACGTATATCATGTTGTTCCACCGAGAATCGAACTTAGTCATGTCAGCTCACTCAATGGGTATCTTCTCCTACCTGTTGATGATCCAGCTGCGCGGAGGGTCGCGTAGGGCACTCCCTAAGTAATTAGAAAAATACTGTCTGTATTTTGGGTTCCGTACGATCTTGCAATGACGTTCTTGTAGGTAGTTCCAAAAGTCTAATACATCTTTAGGTCCATCGTGAAATAAGTAGTGTACCGCATGCGCGCGGATCCACGTGACAGCGTTGGTCTTGGCGCGCGGGAAATACTGTTGATCCGGAAATAGTAGAAACCGAGGTGTAATGTGTTCCGGAGTCACTCGTAGAAAATACGACAAAATTTGTCGCACCAAGCGCCATACGTCTTCTGCCGCGCCACATGTGAGACGGTGTTCTTCCGTGTCTGGTATCCCGCAGTCTACGCAGAAAGGCGATTCCGCCATGTTTATCTTGTGGAGGTGTGATCGGGTGATCTGTTTACCATTGACTGTGATGTACCATGTGGATCGGACGGCTGTGTCCAGTGTAACCGCGTGAATCGTCTTCCACACCACCTTCCAATTAACCTGAGGGCTTTTCGTCTCCACGATGTTTGGTGGGCGCCTCTGCTGTAGGACATGATATATATCCCGCGCCGACGCCTGTTTCGTCGGTGGTAGTGAGATACGGACATAGCTGTGTTCAATGTAAAAGTTCCCGAAGTACTAGAAGGGTGGGGGTATGTCTTGCGTCGTCAGTGGGGGCATAATGGACGGCGGAGCTAAGGACTCCAACAGCAAACCTGTCAAACTTTCCGGGTGGTGGCGCCACAGCTTGATGTGTGAGCTGACATACAGGGACACAGCTCTGTCGTGGACATGGACTAGGCCAAGACCTCCCCTTTCTGGGGGAAGGGTCAGTGACTCATAACTGACTTTGAAGAGCATGCCTGTACTGACGTAGGCTCCGAATGCCGCTAATAGACGTCGAGCCATCAGTAACGGTATTGGGAGAACACGCGCTATGTGTGGAAGGCGCGATGCGAGGTAAACATTAACGAAGTGTGTCCTTTGGAGAATGTCGAGGGTCCGCAGACGAAGGTTGAAGATCTGGACCCGAATTTGTTGTAATAAGCGGCGGTAGTTAAGAGCCGCGGTGCGCCGTATGTCGTCGTGAAACTCTATTCCGAGACATTTGATAGTGCCACGAAGCTGTAGGGGTTCGACACACGCTGGGGTCAACCCGTCTCCTATGGCCATGGCGACCGATTTGACGACGTTGAGACAGCTGCCGGAAGCCACACCGTACGTGGTAATCCATTCTAGTGCTCTGTTGACATCATCGCGATTGCGGAACACGAGAACCAGGTCGTCTGCATATGCTGTACAGCGAAATGTGACGTCACGTAGAGTAAGACCGGTGAGGCGTTGACGGAGACCACAGAGGAGCGGTTCCAGTGCCAGAGCATATAGTAACGTCGACAAGGGGCAGCCTTGACGGACGGAGCGGAAAATCGGGAGGGACTGCGAGAGACGCCCGTTAACGAGCACTTTGGAAGTCGCTCCTCGGAGTAGGCGCATCACGACGGCTGTGAATTGCTGTGGGTACTGCATGTGCTGGAGAACGGACGTTAGGTATGCGTGATCCACTCGATCAAACGCTTGGCTAAAATCTAGTGATGCCAGTGCTCCCGGGATGCGGCGCGCCCTGGCTAGGGCTATTAAGTCACGGTATCGACACAGTGCTGTGTGGATGTTGTTGATACCCCCTAGGGAAGTCTGATCTGGCGAGATGACGTAAGGTAGGGTCGGTCGTAGACGGTTTGCTAATAGTCTGGTGAATATCTTCATGTCGCAGTTGACGAGTGTTAGCGGGCGGTAATCTTGTATTCGAGCCCCACCTTTAGGCTTGTGAACCGGTATAATTATTCCTTCTACGAAGGTCGCAGGGAGCGGCACCGCGGGGGACATAAGCTCCCGACAGATGTCTGTTAACTTGGGAGCCAGTAAATACTGAAAAGTTCTATAAAACTCCACAGGGAGCCCGTCGGGGCCAGGAGACTTATTCGCCGCTCCTTTACCGATGGCGTCGATAACTTCGTCTTCCGTAATGTCGTTCAATAATTCAGTTTGTAAATCCTGTGGAACAATGCCGTAAACCAGTTGTGAGACTGCTGTCACCGTCATCGGGTCGGAACATTGAGCAGAATAAAGTCGTGCGTAATGGTCGAAGAAGGCTGCAGCAATATCGCGTTGTGTGGTGTGATGAAGGCCGTCCTCAGTGGTGATGGCATGTATCAGCGCCCGTCTTCGCAGTGTACCTTCTCGGATGACGTGGTACATGGTGGGTCGTTCCGTTGCGAGTCTGTCTTGTGTCCGCGCTCGGACGATCGTCCCTTCGAGGTGTCGGCGCATATGGGCTACGATCTGTGCTTTCGCACGCTGGACTGTCAGCTGTCGTTCCGGTGTGGGTGGCAAGGAGGCGCATTCGCGAAGGACGGTGAAATAAAAATCAAGGGTCTGCCGCCTCCAAGCAGCAGTCTCACGACCATACGTAATAAAGGTTCGCCGTAGGGCCGGCTTGGCGCAGGTTAACCACCAACTAATCGACGTAGGATACGTTGGGAGGCGGCGGACGCACAAACTCCACGTGTCTTCGATGGCGCGTCGACAATCCGGAGAAGCGAGATGAGCAAGGTTTAATTTCCAGGGATGTCGGCTGCGCCACACCCGTTGGCGACGAAGGGTGACGGCACATATATAGGCCTCGTGATCAGAGAAGGCTACTGGCCACACCTCCGCGTCACTCACCGTTGCCGCGAGAGAACGGGAGACGTAAATCCTATCGATGCGACTAGACGAGTGACTCGTGAAATGGGTGTATCCCGGTCTATGTCCTCGGACATGTTCCCATGTATCTACTAGCTGGAGATCGCCGATGAGTGTCCCAAGTTCGGGGCACGGTGAATGGCGTGGCAGCTGATCTTTAGGTGCTTGGGTGCAATTGAAATCGCCCCCTAATATCAAGTCATCGTGCCTGCCCTGAAAAAGCGGTGCTATTCCTTCTGCGAAGAAGAGCGATCGGTCACGACGGCGATTCGTTCCGGAAGGGGCGTACACATTGATAAACCGGACGCCTTGCACCGTTACGGCCATTCCTCTAGCGTCGGGGAGATATCGGACCTCGTCCGCCTCGAGGCCCTCTCTGAGGAGAATTGCGACTCCACTGGTAGTTGGCGAGTCGTGGGACACATCAGCCGTATAACCATACATACCCGGGAAATCTTCGACGAAGACTTCTTGGAGAAAGACAATGTCAACGTCTGCTGCATTGAGCATGTCTTGGAGCAGCGACAACTTCGTACGTGACCGAATGGTGTTAATGTTGATGGTCGTTAAGCGATAGGTTTGTAGATCGTCTCCTGCGGTGGGGGCTGCCGTCAGTGTCGCCGTAAAAGGTGGGGCCTGTGATCTGCTGGCCGCGTCCGCGCCGTCATCTGTTGCTACTCGAGAGGGGCCGAGGTGTGGGAGGAGAGACCCCTCTCCTCATCCACCACAGCGGCCGTAGAATCGTCTTCAATGTCATCCGCCCAAGGTCCGCAAGTTAACGGTGGCTGCGGCAGAACACTTGTGGGCTGAGTGACTAAGGGTGAATCCGCAGTTGTTTCCGGTTGTGTACCAACGGCGGGCGCTGTGCTGGCCATCCGTTTGTCCGAGAGAGCGGAAACGGATTTGTCAAAATCAGACAAAGTGACAGGTGAGGGCGATCTCGTGTCATCCATTCTCCTCGTCGTTTCGTCGGCCGTCCGGTCGTCAACTGGAGAAGACGTCCGCCGGAGGCAATCGTCTGAGGGTGTGCGACGTCGCTTTTTATGTTTTCTCGGTGACCTTTGTTTGCGGACGTGGGTTTCTGAGTCCGAAAGAGTTTGAGGTTCCCGTATAGCATCCCCCTCAGGGAGAAAGGCAGAGATCGGTACAACCCTAGCGTCGAGTTCCATTCTCTCGTCCGAATCTTCTTGTGGAGTCGATGGGCGGCGTTCTTCAACCCCTGCAGACACCGTAATGGTGTTGGTCAATCCAGGACCGGCGACAGGTGCGCATTCTAACGCTTCCTGTCTTCCGGGGGGGTCGTCGTCTGTCATGACGGTCGATCGTGTCACCTCTGCGTAATTGAGGGGGAGGGCCCTGAGCGTAGGAGGTGGTGTCGTGTCATGCAATGGAAGTTGTGTAATCCGACGTTGAATACACGCCGAGCGCACATGACCCTCCTGGCCGCAACCAGAACAAGTACGAGGTTGGCCGTCGTACATTATTATTGCTCGACTGCCACCTATGACTAAGTAGGACGGCACATGTTTCTTTAATTCAATTTTCACTTGTCGGACGCCGTTGAGGACTTGGTACGTCTCGAAGGTGTTACATTTTTCGGCCACGTGGCTAATTACCGTCCCATAAGGGCGGAAAGCTGAGGTAGCGACGTCCGGTGGTACTTCGAAAGGGAGTTCGAAGACTCTTAGTGTGCGTAATCCTAGTCCAGCATGGTCAACAGTAACCTCTCCGATGTGACCATCGGAGTGTTTGAACTTGATAGTGTTCGCGCATCTGTTCACAACTGCGTGACATAACTCGTCATCGACCATCTTGACGTAAACGACGCTGCTTGTGATGGATAGGTGGATACCGATGATGTGCTGTGTTGGTATTTGAACTTCGTCACGGATAAATCGTTCGACTTCAAAGGCTCGTGGTCGTGCGTAGTCGGGCTGGAAGCTGATCTTGATGGTAGCTTTTCTGTACGAATGAGCCATGGCGACTCAGCGTTAACGGACGCGAGTATTAGGAAGTAAACAAACTACGCGCGCTCGCGACTCTGCCGACGGGACCGCGACACTGCGGACGGGACGTAAACAAGACGTCCTCGCCGTTCACCAGCCGAAAGCAGACTGCGACCATCGAACCATCCGGACATAGCGATGGTTGCAACTGCACAGTCTAACCGTGCACGCCTCCCGTCAGGCCCAAAGTCTCGACTACTGACGTAGTGCCACATGCCCATTATGCTCATTACTCGAGGCATTTCGCCAATTTCCGTAAGAATTTGAGCCTGTTATACATCCCCACTGAAGAGGTCATTGGCCATCTGGCGTTAATTATATGTATATATGGTGTTTCTTCTTTCAGACATGTCCGAAAGAGCAAACATCATTCTTTGATCCAGAAGGCGTTATGAATTAAGACACAAAGAAATTACATATTCCCCCACTGACTGCAATCAATGCCCGCTCGCAACCAGTGTCTGTAATGCCTTTGAGTCCTTTGTCTTACAGATGAACTATCTACGTACAAGGCGTGCCTGGTGGTTTAGCGATGCCTGTATCTCCTAGAGGTCGCGGGATCGAATATCGAATATCTTCATTGTAACCTAGACTTCACCTACCAACGATGTGAAGCTTCGCTGGAAACAACACGTGGTTCGGATTGCACGGAAAAGTGGAGGTCCCTTTCCCTCTGACATAACTGGGGCGGGTCAGGGACATGCAAGTCGCAGGAGTGCCGCCCTGTAGGACTTGCACCAGGCCACTGAACCACACGGCCTTATTATCAGTCTCTGTGTACCCTCAGAGTGGGGGTCCTATTCGCACCTGTCCGCCTTTATGTTGCTATCATTGTTTGCTCATCACACAATCAATCTTTGTTCATGTATCCCTGTAATCGGATACAGTTTTTCGAAGAGTTGCTCGCCTAACTATCTTTACTACGTTGTACAACTCACCGTTAAGGACTATTTTGACAGAGTGCGCATCAGTGCGGTACGTACCGTTTCAAGGCTGTACTGTCGAACATTTGAAAATATTCTAGAACATTAGCAAACATATCAGTTAATATTTGCAAAAGCTCGAGAAGTTTATAGAACGATTTCGAATTTGTTTCCTTGAAAAATACACTGATGCGGAAGACACGGAAGGTGTCCTGGTGAGCACCACGACGTGATGGCGGCCGCTTCAGTGACTCGCATCTCCACAAGCCCGGCAGCGCCCCCCCCCCCCCCCCCCCCCAGGGGCTCACTGTTCTTCCGTGAGTACGTGCGTGGCGAGCACGGGGCCCCGAGCTATGGCAGCCCTCCTTCTTTCCAGGGCTGCATTTCCTTGCCCTTCCCCTCCTTTCCTCTCCTTGCTCCTTCCCCTTCGCCCTCTCCTCTTCCTCTCTTGGTGTCCTTGTTTATGTTGGCGCCGCTATCCTCCTAGTTCTGTTGGTTTTCAATTTGGTTTTGTTGCGTAATCACCTCATCCTTTTGGCATTCCCTTTGACCTCCATTACTAAATTTCTGTTCCATAGTGTGAGCCATTTGGGGAAGAGCACCTTACCTAGTGTCTCCGACGTGTGCCCTCCTAGTTCATTCCACCTTTTCCTTCGCGTCGTTGTCTGATGCTAGGGTGCATAGCCAGCAAGGCAGCCATCCCGTGTGGTGGGGTCGCTATGTACCCTTTTGGGTGAACCCCCTGAACACACAGGGGTCACACTTCTGATACCTGAGCTGTGACCTCCTCATGTCAGACTAGAAGTGGTTGCTGGTCGTCCTGGAGCATCGGAACTTCCGGCAATGGCCACTGTGCCAGAGGGCCGTTGCTGTGGCTGGGCGGCGCCCTTGGGGAGAGCCCCTGATCAGAGTGGGTGGTATCAGGGCGGACGCTATGCAAATGAAACGCATACGGATTCAGAACTCTGGCCATTCTTCTGCGGCCGTCTGTCCGTGTGGAACTGATTCTTTTAGTGCTGCTTCTCTTGCCCCTTCGGCCTTCCCTTCCGTGGCTACCCCCTGGGCGGAGGGTCAGGCCCGTCGGCTAGGGGCGAAACCTTTCCCACGTTATCTGGTTTGCACCAGGACTGATGAGGATACTTTCACCAATACCAAACCTTTATTCTTTGTGGAACACATTGAAGGCAAGTTTGGCCAAGTGGACTCTCTGAGCAAGATGCGATCAGGTTCGTTATTGATAAAAACTGCTTCAGCTGCCCAGTCTGCGGCCCTTTATGCCTGTAACCATCTTGGCACAATTCCTGTGTCCATTACCCCCCACCAGTCTCTAAATATGGTTCAAGGTGTGATTTTTCACAGGGACCTCATCCTTCAAACTGATGAGGAACTTTGGGACAATCTCGGACAGCGGGATGCTCATTTTGTTCGGCTTGTTCAGAACGGTCCGAACGACAATCGTATTGATACTGGTGCCTTTATCCTGGCCTTTGAAGGGGACACCCTCCCTGAGAAGGTCAAGGTTATGGTTTATCGATGTGACGTGAAGCTGTACATCACACCACCTATGTGTTGTAAGTGCTTGCGTTTTGGACACATGTCTTCCCGCTGTCTGCAGGCCCCTCTCTGTGGTGACTGTGGACGTCCACTCCATGAGGGGAGTTGCTGTGTTACCCCTCCTGTGTGTGTTAATTGTCATGGCAATCATTCCCCACGTTCACCAGATTTTCCAGTTTATAAGAAGGAAAAGAAGATACAGTAGTATAAGTCCTTTGATCGTTTAACCTACAGTGAGGCTCGTAAGAAGTACGCAAATCTTCACCCTGTGTCCATGACATCTAGTTATGCTTTAGTTACATCTCCACTCCTTCCTCCCCCTTCCTTACCCCAGTCCCGAACCCCTCTCCTCCCTCCCTTCCCCTATGGCTCCCACACCCTCTCCTCCGGGCGCCGCTCGCCCTCCACAGCCACAGAAGTGTCCCACTTCTTCGGCGTCTGCCGGTGAAGGGCGCCCCTCCCGGGATACCCCTTCCTGGTACCTTCCAGGCCAAATCTCATTTCACTGATGACCACTCACCGACCCTCTGTGGGTTCCATGCAGGCCTCTGGTGCCGTTTGTACGTTGGTCCATATGGACTTTGCTAGCACGTGGATTCCTATTCAAACTACATTGAAAGCGGTTGCTGTTAGGGTCCACCTGGACTCTGAGGTCGCGGTTTGCAATCTTTATCTCCCTCCTGACAGGACTCTTACACCTGCTACCTTAACTGCCCTTCTTCAGCAACTTCCTCCTGCCTTCCTCCTTCTCAGAGATTTTAATGCTCATCATCCCTTGTGGGGCAGTGCATTTCCATCTAGACGAGGTCTTCTCATAGACCAGTTTTTTGCAGACGACTTGTGCCTTCTTAATGATGGCTCCCCTACTCATTTCAGTGCCGGTCATGGTACCTTTTCTGCCATTTATCTTTCTCTTTCTTCTCCCTCCCTCCTCCCTTCATTACACTGGTCGCCACACGATGACCTTTCTGATAGTGACCATTTCCCGTCGATTCTCTCGCTCCCTTCCCGCTCTCCGATGGACAGGTTACCTCGTTGGTCTTTCCAACGCGCCAATTGGCCTCTATACACTGCACGGGTCGAGTTTTCTCCCTCTTTGTCGGGTTGTATTGATGACGTCCTACGTGACGTGTCTGACGCGATTGTTCGCGCTGCTAGCCTTGCTGTACCGCGCTCATCTGGACCATTTCGTCTTCGGCAAGTCCCGTGGTGGAGAACGGCCATTGCCAATGGCATCCGTGATCGCAGTCGAGCTTTGTAACACCTTAAGAGGCACCCATTGGTTGCCAACCTTATTACCTTTAAACGCCTTCGCGCTAAAGCCCGTTACTTAATCAAACAGAGCAAACAGATGTGTTGGGAAAGCTTTGTTTCTTCCCTCAGTTGTACTGTCACTATGTCACAGGTATGGGCTATGCTTCGGTCTCTCCAAGGTTGCCATCGGCAGTCTACCCTCCCGGGCCTTCACATCCTGTATGGCCTTTGAATGGACCCGTTGTTTCTCGCAGACACTCTTGCGACCCATTTTGCAACAGCATCAGCATCAGCCTCCTATCTGGTTGCTTTCCTTCACCAGAAACAGCGGGCCGAAGCTTCTGCCTCATGTTTTACCCCATGTCAGTCAGAATCTTACAATGTACCTTTTACTGAATGGGAGCTTCTTTCCACACTTTCTTCTTCTCGTGATACGGCCCCTGGCCCAGACTCCATTCATAACCAACTGCTTCAACATCTCAGTGCTCCAGGTGTTCAACCGTATTTGGTTCAAGGGTGACTTCCCTACTCAGTGGAGAGATAAGATCGTGGTTTCTGTCCTTAAGCCTGGTAAGAACCCCATGTTTGTCGATAGCTATCGGCCAATTAGTCTGACAAATGTTGTTTGCAAGTTACTTGAACAGATGGTAGTCCGTTGGCTCAATTGTGTCCTCGAATCTCGGGATCTATTGTCCCCTTACCAGTGTAGCTTCCAAGAGGGACGGTCTCCCATCGATCATTTGCTTCGCGTGGAGTCCACATTTCGGCAGGCTTTTTCCCAGCTCCGCCATTTGGTTGCAGTATTTTTCGATCCTCGCAAGGCCTATGAGATGGCTTGGTGCCATCATATCTTACTTACACTTCATTAGTGGGGTCTTTAGGGCCCACTCCCGATTTTTATCCGCCAGTTCCTGTTCCATCGGTTGTTCAGGGTTCGGGTTGGTACTGTTTTTAGTTCTCCACGGACCCGGGAGAATGGCATCCCACAGGGTTCTGTATTGAGTGTACTTCTATTCCTCATTGCTATAGATGGACTTGTGGCCTCTGTCGATCCTTTGGTCACCCCTGCTCTGTATGTGGATGATCTCTGCATTTTGGTTAGTTCTTCTTTGATGGCCTCTGCAGAGCGGCAGCTCCAGGGAGCTATACAGCGTGCCTCTGCATGGACTCTCTCACACGGGTTTCAATTCTCTCCATTAAAATCGCGGGTGGTCCACTTCTGTCTCCGTACTACGATCCACCTCGATCAGAAGCTCTATCTCGATGCACGACGATTACCTGTGGTTTAACAGTTTCGTTTCCTGGGTCTTCTTTTTGACAACAAGCTGACTTGGCTGCCTCATATCAGACTTTTGAAGGTAGATGTTTCCGTAAACTCGATGTCCTTCGCTTCCTTGCCCACACCTCTTTGGGTGCGGACCCCTCCTTCCTTCTTTGCCTTAATCGGGCTTTAGTGCTGTCTCGCTTGGACTATGGTTGTCAAGTTTATGGTTCAGCTGCTCCTTCCACACTGCATCTGCTGGATCCAGTCCACCATCATTGTATCCGTTTGGCCACTGGTGCCTTCCCTACTAGCCCTGTTGATAGTCTCCTGGTTGAAGCTGGGATCCCCCCCCCCCCCCCCCCTTCCTTTCTGTTTGGCGGTCCCAGCTTCTGGTTTCTTATGCAATTGCTGTCCATTTCTCTCCCACTCATCCTCCCATTCTATCCTGTTCCCAGACCATGGACGTCACCCACCTGATTCCCACCTTCAGACGGGTTTACCAGTTGGGATCCACCTTGCATCTCTTCGCCGTGATTTTCAGCTTCCTTCTTTGTCCTGTCTCCCACACTCCTTCCCCAACATCCCCCCTTAGTTAGTTCCTCGGCCCCAAATTCGCATGGATCTCCACCGAGGTCCGAAAGATTCCATTCCCCTGATGGTGTTCCGTTGTTTCTTCCACCGAATTTTATGGGAGTTTCGGGATGCTGTTGCTTTTTACACCGATGGCTCTAAATCTGCTGATCATGTGGGATATGCCTTCACGTCCTCTGTTGCCACGGAAAATCATCTACTACCACCTACATGTTGGGCGTTTACTGCGGAATTGATGGCAATTTTACAGGCCCTTGCCTTTATTAAACAGTTCCAACTCAACCACGTTTTCTTATGTATAGACTCAATGAGTGGCCTTCTGGCTATTGACTGGTGTTTTTCCCGCCATCCCTTGGTCTCGGCCATCCATGACCATCTCGCTGATCTTCACCGTGCTGCTTGTTCCGTTGACTTCCTTTGGGTCCCTGGCCATGTGGGTATCCCAGGTAATGAGCTTGCTGATCATTTGGACGGGGGAGCAGTCACTTACCCCTCCTTCTGTGTAACCCCTCCTGCGGCGGGGCCCGCATCTCGTGGTCGTGCGGTAGCGTTCTCGCTTCCCACGCCCGGGTTCCCGGGTTCGATTCCCGGCGGGGTCAGGGATTTTCTCTGCCTCGTGATGGCTGGGTGTTGTGTGCTGTCTTAGCTTAGTTAGGTTTAAGTAGTTCTAAGTTCTAGGGGACTGATGACCATAGATGTTAAGTCCCATGGTGCTCAGAGCCAGAGCCTGCGGCGGATTTACGGCTTCACATGAAATCCCACTTCGCACAATAAAGGACCAACTCTTGCGAGGCAACCTCCCTGTCTAATAAACTTCGTGCAATTAAGGTGACACTAGTCCCATGGCGTTCTTCCTTCCGCCTCTCCCGAAAGGCCTCAACCACCCTGTCTCCGCATCGGCCATACCAGGCTGACTCATGGTTTTCCTTTGCGCAATGAGTCACCCACACTTTGTTGTTGTGTAGCCTTCCAGTCAGTAGCCCCCATTTTGATGGAATGCCCCCTTCTTTTGGCTCTGCGTACTAAGTACAGACTTCCCCACACTTTACCTTTAAGGCTGGCTGACGATTCCCAGATGGTCGAATTGGTTCTCAGTTTCGTCCGTGAAAGTGGGTTTTATTCTCAGTTTTAAGGTTTTTAATCCCATTCTGGTGTTGGGGCAGGGCGGTGAGCGTTGGGGTGTCTCCCACTGTAAGCTGTGTTTGGAGATTCCCGACTCCCCTCCCTGGCCAATATCCTCTTTTCTTTCCCTTTTACTCTGTTTTTATCACTTTTTGGAATTGGTTAGTCTCCTTTTCCCGTAAGCACTTCTACATTCTAGCGGTTGAACGCTTTTAAATAGCAGGTGGTCTTGCCTCTACTGCTTCAGAGGTGCCTGCCTCTAGCAAAGCTTTGGGGTTGCTCTCTAGCTGACTTCCCGCATTTTGTTTCTACCATTGACGACACGACTGCACTTTTGCGTTTTTTAGCCTTTTCCCTTTTATCGTTCTGACTTTTCTGAGATGTCAAACTGTCTGAGTGGACCACATTTGAAACAAGGGACTGATGACCTTGCTGTTTGGTCCCTCCAACCCCAGTCAACCAACCAACCCTTCAGCGGCGCCACCCGCCTGAGGCACTCTCTCACAGGTATTCATGCTCAACACGACAGTATACATTGCAATCCATTAATCCTTCAAACTGTAATCATAAACTCATTTGCAAAAAAACTAAACTTTTAACATAGCATAATGAGACAGGAAAATGAAATGAAATGAAGCAAAATGAGATGAAAAGGATGAACACAACCAACGAAAAAAATGTTATTTTTTAATTTGTTGTTTTCTTTTAATTTTTAATTCCGTACTATTCAGGTTTTCATCGTTGTTTCGGAAATACTTATAGTTTTTCCAACCTCTTTTCGTGCCTCCTGGCCTAAGTACATTGCATCTTACTACTCTGTGTTCGGCATCTCTTATATCTGTACCACTGTTCGATTCTCCATTTCCCCTATTCTAATTCTACACAGTACTTGTACAACAGTGTACAAAACAACCGATTCCCTGCTGGTAACATTTTAATAACTAAGATATATGATTTGCAAGAGGTCATGAAGAAGCACTACTTTCGATACCCTCTTTGCAGTTACGTCCACGATGAACGTGGGTCTAGGTGTCTTAGAAGAATGTACACATCTCTGGAGGGAATTTGTTCCCTAACGTCTGCTACAAGTCGACAAAGTGATATCATGTGCTCGGGACCCCTGACTCGTTGACAGTTACACTCGCTGCCCCACCTACGCCGCCATTCGTTTACTATCGAGAGCTCTAGGCTGCCTTTATCCGTCATCCTGGAGCCTGTAATTAATTTCGTAGGCCCTGTTTATTTCACGTGACCGGATCCAATACGACGAACCCGTACACTGAGGTGACAAAAGTCACGGGGTATGCACATATACATAGGACAGTAGTACCGCGTACACAAGGTATTTAAAAGGGTAGTGCAGTGGCTCAAGTCGCCCACATGAAAAGGTTTCCGACATGATTATGGCCGCACTACGGGAATTATCAAAATTTGAACTCGGAATGGTAGTTGGAGCTACACACACAGGACATTCCCTTTCGGAAATCGTTAGGGAATTCAATATTCCGGGATCCAGAGCATCAAGAGTGTGCCGAGAATACAAAATTTCAGGCACCTCGTCTCACCACCGACAACGCAGCGGCGACGGCCTTCACTTAACGACCTACAGCAGCGTCGTTTGCGTTGGGTTTTCAGTGCTAAGAGACAAGCAACAATGCGTGAAATAACGATAGAAATCAATATGAGACGCACGACGAAAGTATTCGTTGGGTCAGTGCGACGAAATTTGGCGTTAATGGACTGTGGCAGCAAACTACCGACGGGAGTGCCGTTGCTAATTTATGGATTCGTAGTTTTAGCTTGACGATATCCACTCTGGACAAATGGTGGTTACTGTGATTCTGAAGAAGGTTGGGTTATCCCGACTAAAACCTACGTGCCGCGCGGGATTAGCCGAACGCTGCAGTCATGGACTGTGCGGCTGGTCCCGGCGGAAATTCGAGTCCTCTTACGGGCATGGGTGTGTGTGTTTGTCCGTAGCATAATTTAGGTTAAGTAGTGCGTAAGCTTAGGGAATGATGACCTTAGCAGCTAAGTCCCATAAGCTTTCACACACATTTGAACATTTTGAAATCTACGTAAATTCTAGGTAAACGGTGCAATTGAGGCTGTTGATTATTAAAATTAAAATTACCATTACAGAGGCTTACCGACAATCATTCTTCCCGCACGCTATTCGCGAGTGGAACTGCGTTGGAGGGATCAGTTAGTGGCTCAAAATGTATCCTCTGCCACACACCATTAGGTGGCTTGCGGAATATGATATACATGTAGTAAGCACTAACCCATGAAACTTATAATATAGGAATTTTGAAATTTTTAATTAATTGGGTCATATAGAATACAGGGTGGTCCATTGATAGTGACCGGGCACAATATCTCACGAAATAAGCATCAAGCGAAAAAACTACAAAAAACGAAACTCGTCTAGCTTGAAGGCGGAAACCAAATGGCGCTATGGTTAGCCCGCTAGATGGCGCTGCCATAGGTCAAACGGATATCAACTGCGTTTTTTTAAAATAGGAACCCCAATTTTTTATTACAAATTCATGTAGCACGTAAAGTTGGTAGAGCACTTGCCCGCGAAAGGCAAAGGTCCCGAGTTCGAGTCTCGGTCGGGCACACAGTTTTAATCTGCCAGGAAGTTTCATATCAGCGCACACTCCGCTGCAGAGTGAAAATCTCATTCTGGAAATATTAATGTTTTAGTTGGACCACTTTTTTCGCTTTGTGATGGATGGCGCTGTAATAGTTACAAACGTATAAGTACGTGGTATCACGTAACATTCCGCCAGTGCGGACGGTATTTGCTTCGTGATACATTAAGCGTGTTAAAATGGACCGTTTACCAATTGCGGAAAAGGTCGATATCGTGTTGATGTGTGGCTATTGTGATCATAATGCTCAACGGGCGTGTGCTATATATGCTGCTTGGTATCCTGGACGACATCATCCAAGTGTCCGGACCGTTCGCCAGTTAGTTACGTTATTTAAAGAAACAGGAAGTGTTCAGGCACATGTGAAACGTCAACCACCCTGCAACAAATGATGATGCCCAAGTAGGTGTTTTAGCTGATGTCGCGGCTAATCCGCACATCAGTAGCAGACAAATTGCGAGAGAATCGGGAATCTCAAAAACGTCGGTGTTGAGAATGCTACGTCAACATCGATTGCACCCGTACCATATTTCTGTGCACCAGGAATTGCATGGCGACAGCTTTGAACGTCGTGTACAGTTCTGCCACTGGACACAAGAGAAATTACGGGACGATGACAGATTTTTTGCACGCGTTCTATTTAGCAACGAAGCGTCATTCACCAACAGCGGCAACGTAAACCGGCATAATATGCACTATTTGGCAACGGAAAATCCACGATGGCTGCGACAAGTGGAACATCAGCGACCTTGGCGGGTTAATGTATGGTGCGACTTTATGGGAGGAAGGGTAATTGGCTCCCATTTCATCGATGACAATCTAAAAGGTGCAATGTATGCTGATTTCCTACGTAATGTTCTACCTATAGTTACTACAAGATGTTTCACTGCATGGCAGAATGGCGATGTACTTCCAACATGATGGATGTCCGGCACATAGCTCGCGTGCGGTTGAAGCAGTATTGAATAGCATATTTCATGACAGGTTGATTGGTCGCACGTTCACCAGATCTGACGTCCCCGGATTTCTTTCTGTGGGGAAAGCCGAAGGATTTTTGCTAACGTGATCCACCGACAACGCATGACAACATGCGTCAGCACACTATCAATACATGTGCGAACATTACGGAAGGCGAACTACTCGCTGTTGAGAGGAATGTCGTTACACGTATTGCCAAATGCACTGAGGTTGACGGGCATCATTTTGAGCATTTATTGCATTAATGTGGTAGTTACAGGTAATCACACTGTAACAGCATGCGTTCTCAGAAATGATAAGTTCACAAAGGTACATGTATCACATTGGAACAACCGAAATAAAATGTTTAAACGTACGTACGTTCTGTATTTTAATTTAAGAAACCTACCTGTTTCCGACTGTTCGTCTAAAATTGTGAGCCATATGTTTGTAAGTATTTCAGCGCCATCTATCACAAAGCGAAAAAAGTGGTCCAACTAAAACATTCATATGTCTTTACGTACTACACGAATATGTAACAAAAAATGGGGGCTCATATTTTTAAAAAACGCAGTTTATGTCCGTTTGACCTATGGAAGCGCCATCTAGCGGGCCAACCACAGCGCCATCCGGTTTCCCCCTTCAAGCTAGACAAGTGTTGTTCTTTGTACTTTTTTCGTTTGACGCTTATTTCGTGAGATATTGTGCCCGGTCACGATCAATGGACCCCCCTGTATACTAACTCAGCGGGATTTTTCGCGCTTAAAGCCAAGTTCACCACTCAACAGAATCTTGCGTTTATAACATTTAGTTTTCTTGTTACTGTCAGATCAAATCGAAATTCAGGATGCCCGTTGAAGTCACAAGTGATTTCAGAACTTGAGCTGCCTCGGTATGAATGTTTTGCCACGGCGGACGCTGGACAGTTATCTCGGGCGCCGATGACCGGCAGCTCACAGACGGACCGCGCCGCACTCACCTGTCCAGCTTGTGGTCAAGCCCCCCAACGCAACCCGTTTCGTATTATTCAGAACCTTATGTATGTTGTCCGTTTGCTTATGTGCTCTTCCTCCCGTCACGGACCGAGCGACCTAGACGGGTGCGAAGACACGGTCACCCAGGGCAAGGGTTCGAAAACAATACAGGATTTGCTTGTGGGCTTTTGGCAAGATCTACGGGTAGTTCATTGTCTATAATAATACATCACAATAACAGTTATTGTAATAGCGATCGTACGTTCAGGAGCCTTCAGTTTCTTCTTCTTGCGTGCTGAAAGCGTTATGCACTAATCGGCTGTCTGACTTGGCAATGTCTCGCCCTCATTGCTGGGATGGCAGAGCGCACTTTCCTCTCTGTTGAAAAGTGAAGCCACTAGATTCACTGTGAAATGCATGAAATGCAGCTCCGGGGCGTGTTCCTCAAACAGACGGTCCGTGCGGTCTTCGAGATTCTGAATCTAACGTCGGTTACCTTATACCTAATTTGTAACGAGGTAGGAACTGGCTTAATGTTGGAGTGATTTACGGCAACCGGGCGGAACGTGGAGGTTTCAAAGCCTGACCTGATGAGAATGTTTCACCATTTTGTTTAATGAAACTTCTGAATTGTTAGGAAAGATTCCCTTGCAAGTGCAGTGTACGTATTTAATTCTCTGAGTATTTAGAACACGAATGTAACTGAAAAGTAAAAGGGTGCCTCCTAGAGGACTGTACCCTGTGTAGACGTGCTCGCTGTATTGTGTCCGCCTCAGCAGAGGCGACTCGTACAGCAGAAGTGGTTTGCTTGTTGCGGTCCCCTTTCATGTCGACACGCCCATTGTTCGGAATGCTCGGCGTTTAGCGGGCCGCGCGCCGCTCCTGAACACACAATACGTAGCGCTGCCACAAGGGACGCACGCCCTTTATAGCCAGCCGCGTGTGTGCGCCGCCAGACGAGATCGAAACTCTTACTGGCTAAACGACGGGGCCCGAGTGCCGTCGGGTATCCACATTAGTGCTCAGCGTGTTTTCTTGTCTGAAACACGTCTTCATGGTGTTTTATGTTTGTACAATGAGAAAATCTATTTCTAACAGTGTAGTACTGTCTTTTGTCACACTTCACTTCTGTCTCAAGTCCAATACTACCAGTCGTAGGAGTTCTCGCTTTCAAAAATGTAACCTATCCCGTTTGTTCTCGACAACGGTGTTCTCAATTCCTTTAACATGAATCCAGTCGTTACTTCCTAAGGAGTTGTCCACAGTCCGAGGGCTGGCTTTGAAAACACAACGCTTTATTTAGCACTTTCATATTAGAGGTGATGCGCTCCTTTACCTTCCTCCGATCTTCGTACGGACTTACACTCCACTTACGCACTCCAACTTCGACTCACACGTACTCGTAAAATACGTCCAAGAAAGCTCTGGTATTTGGTGTCTGACAGTTCTTCGCAACAAAGATCTTCTAGCACTATTTTGAAAAATGCTAGATATTTTTCTCGGAAGGTCTTTACTTCTATTTTATTATCAGATCACTTTTAAGTCGTATACAGATGTCTGCAGATAGCTTTCAGCGGAGCTATCTTGTCCGAATTTTCAAATAATGTTTTGTACTGAATCTTCCTACTTCGTCAGGAAGTTGCCCATGTTAAATATTTCAATCTATAAAGTGTGTACAGGCGCGATGCTTACATCCTCATTAGTTTTCAGTTTTTCAAGTAGGTGAGTAGGTGACCATATCTCTCTCTCTCTCTCTCTCTCTCTCTCTATATATATATATATATATATATATATATATATATATATATATATATATATATATATATATATTTATTGTGTGTGTGAGAGAGAGAGAGTACATTCTTCCGGGCAACGAGTGAAATCTCGCGCGGAAGCTCACCAGCCAAAATGACTCGTCATTATTAGCTTACTGCAGATTTGTTATATGCAGAGCTTACCCAGAAATGAAAAGTTTCCCAAGTGAAAGCTCCAAAGGAACGAGTGTAAAAAGAATAAAAAATAAAAAATACAGCATTTCCGCGTGGATCGGGCGTGGCACGAGGCATTTATGTTAGCGTTGTTACTAGGCCTCGGTTGGCGCACTCAAAATAGTACAGATCAGTAATCCGAGGGCCCTAAGTTCGGATCGACCTTTGGAAACTGTTTTTTTTTCTTTGTGTTACTTACACTGGAAATAAACCGAAATAATGCTCAATGTATTTACTAACATTTTCATAAAAGCCTTGATAAGGAAAGGCATAAGACAACCGATCCCCTCATTTAGTCAGGTTGTGCCTTAAATTTCTTGTCTCCCTATTTCTGCTGAGTACCTCTTCATAAGTTTCGTCATCTACCTATCTAATCTTCAAAATTCTTCCATAGCTCCAAATTTCAAAAGCCTCTGTTCTCTTCTTGTCTAAACTGTTTATCATCCATGTTTCACGTTCGTACAAGGCTACACTCCAAACAAGTACCTTTTGAAAAGACTTCCCGACACTTAAATCTACGTTCAATATTGACAAATTTCTCTCCCTCACGAACACCAACTATGCTGTGGTTCCCATGCCATCCTCTCTGCGTGCCACTCTTGGAGACATGTCCCCCTTTCTCAGCGCCAGCCAGGTTTGGGCTCCCTCCTACAACCCCTACCCTTGACGTTTCTCAGACTGAATGCCTGCTACCACAGGCTTGTACATACACCACAATCACACTGTGTGCCCTAAGATTGCCTGCTCTCTTTCAGTTCCAGATCTTTCATAAGCCTCCTCTCCCTCCATGCCCTGCCCTCCTCGACCTATGAGAGACCAGAAGAAGAAACAAAAGTCTCAGGACAATTCCCCCCCATTCCAGTGCCACCACAGGTGCCATCTCCATCTTCACAACCTGAGTCTGACTTCTTATTCGTGGATGCAATCCCATCCTCTTTGGTGATGGATGTTGACCTGGCAGCATGATTGGCTTGAGACCGTTGGATACCCGCTCTGTGGTTGTTTAGTTGAATTGTAATGGATTCTACCGTCATTTCCCAGAGATACAATCCCTTATTGCCTTTTACTCGGCAGCTTGTGTCGTTCTCCAGGAAGCCCATTTTACTGATGCTCACTTACCAATGCTTTGTGGGTTCTGTGCTGTGTGTTGGAAACAGGTCGGCCCTTTGAGGGCTTCTAGTGGCAATTTGGTACGTATAGATCTTATCAGTACATGGGTCACCCTTTCTACCTCATTCAAAACAGTTGCTGTCGAGGTCCAGTTAGACTCTGTGGTCATAGTTTGTAATCTCCCTCCTAACAGGCCATCTCCACGTGCTGTCCTAACTGTCGTTCTTCATAAATTCCCCCTCCCTTCTTCCTCCTTGGAGATTTTAATCCCTATCGCCGTCTGTGGGACATGCTTTCTTGTGAAGACTGGGGATCCTCACTGACCAATTTCTTGATGACCACGATCTGCACATTCTTAATGATGGTTCCCCTACTCATTTTAGTGCCACATATGACACTCTTTCTGCCATTGATTTTTCGCTCATTTCCCCTATCCTTCTTCCTTGCTTACACTGATCGGCATACAACGACCTCTGCGACAGTGACAACTTCCTGTTCATTCTCTCATTCCCTTCCCGCCTCCCAGTGGCATGGTTAGCCTTCTGGTTTCCATCATGGAAACCAGAAGGCTCTGTGTTCGCCTCTGTGTACCTCCTTTGTCAGCCTGTATTAATGAGGTTGCACGTGAACTGTCCGATCAGTATTCCAGGATGGAGGCATCGCTGTTCCCTTGCTCGATGGGCCCCATTTGCCATTCAGCCAGTTTCATGGTGGAGCACAGCAGTTGCCGCCACCATCCGTGGTTGTCGCCTGACCTCTGCTAGTCTTATTACCTCTAAATATCTTCACACCAAAGCCCATTACTTAATCAAATAAGAGTAACAGGTGTGTGAGAATGCAGGTTCCTCAGTCCCTTTGTCACACGTGTGGGCTACACCTCATACCCTCCAAGGTTGTCAGTGGCAGTGACCCATTCTGGGCCTTGCCCTTCCAGGTGAGCACTGGCGTCAGCCTCCTATCCAGCCACTGTTCTCCTCTGGAAACCGCAGGCTGAAGCTTCTCGCTTATTTATACCCCTTGTCAGGTGGATTCCTACAATGAACCTTTTACTAAATGGAAGCTTCTTGGTCCTTTCTTGTTCCCACAATTCAGACCCTCCTCATCCTGATTCCATCCATAGCTAATTATTCAACACCTTAACGAAACTATCTCCTCGAGATGTTTACTCATATTTGGCTCAAAGGCATTTTCTCCTCTCAATCGATAGACAGCGTTGTTGTTCCTGTCCTTAAGCCAAAAATAAAGAAAATAATCAACCCCAATTGTCCTTCTGTAGCCACAGCTCAGCTCAGACTGAGCTCTTTTCCAACTAATTTCCACGTGGGGGAGGGGAGGGGAACACTCTGTAACGTAATTGACACTGATTTGAACTTTGTATCATGGGACCTTCCACACCAACATCTCAGCACAGATTTAGTCTTTTTCCCACCAATTCAGAAATGGAGGCGGGGAGGAGATGTGGAGGAGAGGGAAAGTGGGGGAGGGAGGGGGCCTGGAGGGATTCCACAGGGGGAAGAAAAGTGGCTCAGAAGTAACTAGGGATGGGTGACAAGTAAAAGTATCCCAGGATCAGCATCCCTTTTTCCAGAGGGCAGGGGAGGAGGAGGGGAGAGGTGGAAGGTTTCTCAGCATCAACCCCAAGGGGCCCATAAATCAGTTAGCATACCAATAGCTTAAGAGGAAGAGAAAGGGATAGTTTAGCCCTGATGAATGTTTGCCCCTGAATAAATGCAACCTGCTCAAACAAAGTGGCATAGAAGTCTGTATCCTCCACAAGTCTGATATATTGAATTAGCTCCATAGTTAACTCCCTTGCTAAGCTCATATTGCTTAATACTCCCCGATCTAAACCGGACAATCGAGCTACATGCCATGTGGTGACACCCTTCATAGATTTCGCCATTTGCTGGATCTAGCGAAGTGTATAATCTAATTTCCAAACGTCTTCCTCACCCATTGTCTCAAACACTATTTTTAGTAATTTACCACCTGCATTGAACCAACCTCATTTCATGCAAACTATGGTCCATGGTACAATATTCACCAAATATGATAACTGCTCTCTCAATTTACCCTAGGTTAACTGTAACTCACGGTATTCCGATTGCCCTTGGCTTTAAACGTCACCTCCCTGTGCCTCTTTACACCATTTAGAAACACATCTTCAAATTTTCGAATTTCATTCCCGATTTCCCAGGTCTCTGCTGTTGATTTCGGTTGTGGTCTGGGCGCGTCCACTCTGATGAAAATCTCGCTGCCTCTGAAAAGACTAATAAAGGCGTCCTAGTAGGATGGTTCCGTGGGTTCTAGGACAGCACACACACAATGGAAGTAATACAGAACAGTGCATAATAAAATACATTACTCAGCTTTGGTGACGTTGGTTAGAGCAGCTGTAGAACGCAGCTTTAGCCTGTCTGTCCTGCGTTGACTACAGTTCCACGAACACAAATTAAATAATGTTCTCCGAACTAAAGTCAGAAGAAAAGTAATCTTTTGTCTTGATGTACTATTCGACGAACAGCTCCAAAATAATAGTACTCAGTTTAAAACGCTAGGCAGGCTGTCACTGTTCATACACGATGATTCTATTCAGTGTTCTGTTTCTATTGGCCACTGCCTCCGTCCAGCTCGACGACTTGAAGGTGCGACGAACGTTCTGCAGGAACTCCCTAGCAAGACTCTGACTGACTTACAACTTGCAACCCACAACTCCTGCTCGTGCGCGGTTACTGAGGCGCCCGTCTCTCTGGCCGGTGGCGCTGTCGCCCCAGGGGGCGCGACTCCGCGGGCGGCGTGGGCGGCTTGGGCGCAGCGACGTTCTTGCTGCGGACGGACGTGTGCTACCAGCTGCCGCAAACTCTTCTTGTGCGGCATCTCAGTTTCAGTGTCCACTGATGGCTCGTAAGTAAGGCACCCGATTTCCTAGAGAAAACCACAACTGATCCCAACAGCTGAACGACAGTTAAGCTTTCTGCTCCACTCCCCATGAAGTATGGCCAGGGCACGACCGTTCCCATAATCCAGGATATCCTCACCAAGTCCCTACCCCTCCCTCCTTCCAAAACGAGTGACTAACGACAATTAGCAACAAAAACCTGACAATAATCCTGCAATAATAAAAGAAAAATACACACGGCAATAACATGAAAACACTAAATCCAACAGAACACAACACACTACAAAACATAATCATAACACAAATATCAAAAATAATTCCAGCTCCAACATAACACTGCAAGGAATCTAACAATATAACTAATTTTGTGACCTCAAAGTCCTTACTGTGTCTTGTGGCTTGCATTGTCTAACCCCTAGAGGTTCCTTCTTTCTGTCTATTGTACCTCTGTGCCCACAGTTAGTCGTAGCATTTGTAGTACCACATCTATCATACCCTTGAATAGTTTCACCTGACTGACATGCACGATAGACCGTTTGGTAGGTAACTGTACGTTTATGCTCTGTTGAGGTCATCTTAACGATCTGATATTTTCCGTGATACTCGGTCAGGGAGTTCTTCCTCTTTCCCTTTGGTGTAGACATAAGTGACCAATATTCACCGTCGTAAACGATGTTACAGTGCTTTGTCCGTGTGCCTCTTCTCCCATTCCTCGCATTCCAGAGCTTTTGTGCTCGGCTTTTGTACATTTCTCCCTACACCCCGTATTCTTGTCACAAACTTTTTCACTGATTCGCAGTTTGGCTCTAATTTAGGGCTTAAAACGTCAAAGGGGGCAGTAGATTTATTCCACACACTAACTCAGATCGTAAGCACTTACCTTTTCCCTGCAGGTACTCTGTTACATGGTCTACAAATGTCGAACACAAGCATTTGAAATAGCTTTGATGCCTCTGAGAAACAGTGCAAAGGGATTTTCTGATGCAGAATACTAGTGGAGCAAATTTGTGCCATCGCACTCTCCGTTGTTGCCAGTTGTATCCAAGATGGCGGTAATGACATCATCCAAGATGGCGGCCTGTAGACTTCGAAACAGCGCATGACGTAATCCAAGATGGCGGCCGTGACATCAGCTGATGCTGCGAGTACCGTTATCCAAGATGGCGGATTTTGGCGGGAAAGTGGCACGCCCTCCTGCTGGGATATTTTCGAGTGGAAATATCAGTTTCCTCTATCTTTTCGAGTTTTCACGTAAAGGTCTTCCGAGACGGGATGCGTTTCTCAGTCGAATGTGTAGAACTATATCGATTTTGTTTATAAAACTAAATGGACATAGACTTTGTCTATTTTCGTGGAAAGAGGACATGTATTATCGTCGCCGATTGTTTTTTCCCTTTTTTTAAATAGTTGCTTTATTTCAGGGCTCGAGTTGATGTTAAATAATCCAGCACAGAATGGCGAGAGAGCTCTCTACGAGACTGTGGCTCTCGTCCGGTCCCATCCGGAGCATCCTATGTGACGTTAATCAAAAGTGTTTTCCATCCCAGAACGAGAGGCGTATTGGAGGCATTGGGACCTGTCTAATCTGTGACAGCTTGTGGCCACAGCTGCGCCCCCTAACCATTAGGGGTAGCTGTCTCACTGCATTATGACCCATTAAATACGAGTGCTTGTTTTTCCACGTCAATTTCGAAGTGTAATTAGAACTGTGACGCATTTTTTCCATCAGCTGTGATAGCGTGTATTGACTTCGGTTAGCTGGGCTTTAGGGTGATTTTTAGTAGGCGTGTGTAGTGAACTCTGACGCCAAACAGCGACAGATGCTGTATGCTTGTAGGTAATATACTTTTTAAACTCCTCTCTGTCCAACACCAGCATCTAGTCAGTTGAACGTATTTCCCTCCAAAAAAAATAAAGATACTACCTTAAACGCCAGTCTTTTTCTTCCTAGCTTGAAGGTGTAGGGTTGTGTTTGAGTGTTTCTGTTGCTGTTTTTGAGGCGTGTTGCGAAATTTTTTCCCGGCAGGATAACACCAGTTGTATGGTATCGTTAGGTTTTTGAGCTGCATTGCTATTTAATGCCGTCCTGGTGTAGCGCTGTGCATATAGTTGTGTAATTATGACCGATCTTTGTTACTTATTTGTAATTTGGATAGATGTTTGAGTCAGTTTCCTGACCAAAATAAATAAAATACACTAACCTAGCCTTCCTCTCTCGCATCAGGACAGTTTTCATGTGTTAGGGGTGCACTTGAGTTTTCCATCCAGTAGAATCAGAGTTGCAATTGTTGATACGTTGCGGCTTTTACGTACACTGAGTGTTTGTGTACTGCATCAGGCTCTATGCTCCCATCTCGTAGTTGCTGTTCAATGAACTCCTCACTATATAACAGTTTCCTATAAAGTGGTGTACTATGTGCTGTTAGTATACAGTGTATTGGTATACAGTGATAAGTTACCGGAGTTTTCTTCCTCTAATACTTCCAGAGTGGCTATGACTATATGTTTTGACAGACTAACTTCACTCTGGGGGAATTCAAGAATATGTGGAAGGAGTAGTTTGAAGAACTGCTGAACCCAAATGGAGACCAGGATGAGGAGGAACAAGCCGAGGAGAAAAAATAGGTGGAACAGCAAATAGAAAAGGCCTTACATGGGGAGAAGTGGAAGAGGCATTGGACACGATGAAGGGCGGGAAGTCACCAGGTCTGGATGAGCTAAGTGTAGAGATGGTGAGAGCATCAGAAGTGGGGACACAATGGCTCTATCGAGTAATGAAAATTGTGTGGAGACAGAAGATGATCCCAGAAGACTGGAAGAACGAAATAATTGTCCCGACTTTTAAGAAGGGAAATAGAAAAGAGTGCAAGAGCTATCGGGGTTAGCATTGATGAGTCCTGTGCAAAGATTTTTGAGAAAATTTTGTAAGCACGCATTCGGGCAAACTTAGAAGGAAGAATGACAGAAGAGCAACATGGCTTCAGAACGGGAAATTGCACGGTGGATCTAATTTTTGCTGTAAGACAACTGCAGGAACAGCACTATGAATATGGAGTAGATGTACTAATGACCTTCCTGGACACTGAAAAAGCGTACGATAGTGTACGTAGAAGCAAAGAGGAGTAGCAAAACAGATTATTTGGAGGATAAGGGAATTGTACCATGGAAGTGTGAACTGTGTGAAAGTGGGAGGAGAGAGATAAGCTTGGATTGGACAGAAGAATGGCTTGAGGCAGGGAAGTGCACTTTCACCATTACTCATCATTGTAGCGATGGATGATATAATGAGTACAGTAGCACAAGTAATTGGTGAAAGGAAGATGAAAGCTATGGTGCTTGCAGATGATCAGATGATTTGGAGGAATAAGGAGGAGGAAGCACAAGAGCAGTTCGACGTATGGGAACGAGCAGTAAAAGAATATGGGATGAAATTTAGTATAAGTAAGAGTGAGATGATTATTACAACAAGAAAGGAGGAGAGAGGAACTACGGGAATAGCAATTGGTGGGGAACGATTGAGGAGAGTGGAGAGTTTCAAGTACCTAGGATGCCTGATTCAGGAAGATGTAAAAAAGTACAGAGGAATAAACTAGCGGGGGAGAAAAGCAGAAGCATTTAGGAAGAGTGTCAGAAGCCTGATATGGAGCAAGGATGTACCCCAAATCAGTAGAAAGATTATATACCAGTCATACTATGTCCTGCATCAGAAACCTGGGTTACGAAAGTAAGAGAGAAAAGCAGAGTACAAGATAGTGAGATGAAATTCTTGAGAAACAGTTTTGGAATGACAAACATAGACAGGTTAAGAAATGAGAGGATCAGAGAGTTAATGAAGGTGGAACCATTACAGGAGGAGATAGAGAAATCAAGGATGAGATGGTATGGACACGTTAAGAGAATGGAGGAGAAGGAGGATACACGAGATGCAATTGGAAGGAAAGAGACCAAGAGGAAGACCGAGAGACAGATGGCTGAAAGGGGTAGAGGAATGCGTCCAGACGATAGGAGAAGACTGGACCAAGGCGAAGACGGAGAGATGGTGGCAAGACAGAAGCCGATGGAGAGGCCTATGTTCCATGCAGACCCGGTCAGAGGCTGGAACTGTCCAAGATGATGTGATGAACCGTGGTTCAGGCTGTGACTGAACCTGACCAGCTTCCAAATCTATGAAAGAGGTCTTCATGCTCCTAGTTTTGGCGAAGATTTTCCTCTGTTTACACCCCCACTTCCTCCGTTAGAGCAGCAACAGACTCCACAGTACGTGTTTCTTCCATTTTGCGTACTGTAGTTTAATTGATGCCAGAAATAAATAACCCACTAATACACTAAGAAAAAAACCTTCTAAATTACTTGTTCAACCATGTACGCTATGAAAAATAGTGAGCCAAATGAGCAGCACATCTATTCGTAAAACATGTGGTTCGTACAGCTTTAGTGCACAGCAATTTGTATCCTGCAAGACTGCGAAACTGACACCTTATTCGTAGTAGGTCGTTGGGTCTGCCGTTATCCATGAACAGTAATAAGTCAGAATGTCCTTATGACTTTGGAAACATAACGTTAAACATACTCTATGCAGTATTCCACAAATTGGGTCTAATAACTGAGTACAAATACCGAACTGAACATAAACAAAGTCAGACCTACGTTACCCCCTTGTGCTGAGCCGATATTGCTGAACTGGAGAGATGCCAGGAACCACTTCTCTTACATAAATCTCGATCTTAGTGTTCAAAATTAAATCACAGTGTTTAGGTGTCAAGAGTTATCCAAAAATATCTTCTCTCATCAAACCGTACCGTTTGGTCGTTGGACGAACACTTCCTGACACACCCTGTGACGTAAAGCTGACACCAGCTGTAACGAACTGGCATATTCTGGGCAGCTATGCATCAGGATTGGTGAGAGAAATGATGAGGGACAGGGCAGATTTAGGCTGGGGCGTACAGTCAGAAATTGGAAGTACTGACAGGCTCTTATACAACTAGCCTTATACAGCACCCCAGCCTCCTCACGACCTTGCTGTATGCTTGCGACCGCAGCCGATCACAGAATGCGCCGAAGACCCAGTCCGCCTGTGACGTCCATTGTCCTGAATGCCGAGAAGCCCACCAGCAGACGACGTCGATCGTGCCGCCAGGGATGAGGAACTAGCGCAGCTCTTCCAGCTCCTCCAGCAACTACAGAGCTCTCCACTTACTCGTGCCCCATGCCGTGCGCTTGGGTGCAGTAGCCGACACCAGATGTCTGTTGCCATGTAGCAATGCCGTAGTCAAGCCCGCTCTACCCCGACTAGGCACTGACTGGGACGAAGGCTGACGACATCTAGATGGCTAAGAGACCGCAAGGACGCGTTACAAAATATTGCTTCACTCTTTGTCACACCATACCAGCTGTCGCACGTGCTTGACCGTTCACCAGTGTCATAAACTTTCGACTGCCCAGAGTGGTTTGTTGTAATGTCAACAATACCGTCGAGTGGCTTACTTGAGCAGGTCAGGCTTAGCTGGTCTCTACTGCCTCGACATGGTAGGAAAAAAACTTTTAAAAAATGCCAATTCGCGTGCCGAACTTTTCTGTTGCGCAGCAGCACCTTTCAAAGACATTATCCATAAAAACCCTCCCCAAAGTATAAATATAACCCTTCTTAGTTATAGAACGAATTGTGATCCCCAAGTCCATAGCACACTTAATAATAACGTACCATATGCAATCTTAACAGCATAATAATGTTTGTAAGGTTTTAGTTGAAAGAAAATTGGCTATCAGTTTAGGGGAGAGAGGGAGGAGGAAGTTGATTAGAAGGTGGGGAAGCGGAGGTACAATGGTATACTATATACATTTGACGTTCCAGAGTATTTATTGAAGGACTACTTCCAAACATAATGGGTTGCATATGAAATGTTTGTCAAACTAGTATTCAGATGTATAACCCATCACACAGAGAAACAAACAACTGTATGTATAACAGTTTCTGCGACATGACAACTGTACATACGTGTGTAATAGCAGCCTTGGATTACGCAAATCTATAGCAATGATTTTTGTGTGTGTGTGTGTGTGTGTGTGTGTGTGTGTGTGTGTGTGTGTGGAAAGGGGCGGGGGGGCAGTAATATGACAGGACATGAAAACCATCCTATCACGTAATACACAGATTGTCGTATACGTTATTGCTGTCGAGCCTTCCATGTAACAATTGTTGATCACGTCCGACATAACTGTCATATAGTGTAAATATGGGACTGGCAGATCAAAGAGTCTACATTACCTGTCTCTTGTCATTTGTCGAATCATATTTATATACATCTGTGAGATGCCTTCAGATATACTGACAGAAAAGCATCCCAACACGAAGAAATAATTAATGTAGAGTAATGAATTTTCGGGAATATATTTGTCTAGGAAACATATTTAAGTGATTAGCTTTTCAGCATCACAAGAGCGATTGCAATTGTGAAATTGTGGTACATTAAAACCGGTGAAATCGGCAAAATGTTGAATTCCAGCATAGAAACGTGCATGCATTATGATGTGCAGCTGCTGGATACCACTTTCTGTGAAGGAGTTCCGTGCCTGCTAAATCTGGTCGCTCAGGAGTTCCATGCCTGTTGCATCTGGTCGCTCAGTACAGAGGCTGTTAATGCTGTTTGTGGATGACGCTCGAGTTGTCGTCCGCTAATCTCCAATATGCGCTCGATTCGAGACAGATCTGGTGATCGAGCAGGCCGAGGCAACACATCGACACTCTGTAGAGCATGTTCGTTTACAACATAGATTGTGGGCAAGCGTTATCGTGTTGGAAAACACCCCCTGGAATGTCCCTCATGAATGGCAGCACAGCACTTCGAATCACCAAACTGACATAGCAATTTGCTGTCCGGACGCATAGGATAACACGAGAGTGCTCCTGCCGTCCTATGAACACAAGTACAGGTGCAGGCTCAGTGCGTCCAGCACGCACACAGGTTGGCTGTAAGCCCTCAGCTGGCCCCCTCCTTACGAACACACAGCCATCGCTGGCACCGAGAAGAATCAGCTTTCATCAAAAAACACAACAGCACTCCACCCTGTCCTCCAGTGAGCACTTGTTTGACACTACTGAAGTCGCAAATGGCGGTGGTTTGGCGTCAGTGGACTGCACGCTACAGGGCGTCTGGATCGGAGCTGTCCTTGAAATAACCCATTTGTGACAGTTCATTGTGTCACTGGGGTGCCAGCTGCTGCTGCAGGCGCAGCCATACGCCGCAGACGACGGTATTCCGTTTCTTCATTTTTTCTTTGTGTCGGTAGTTTCATGTGGTTTTCTTGGACCGTACCTTCCCGTGAGCACGGCTGCCAGTGGCCACAGTCCTGCCAAGTCATTCAGCAGTGTCGCCTAAGGAACATCCAGTTTCACACAGCCCTATTACACGCCCTCACTCAAACTCAGTGAGTTGTTGATAATGGTGTCTTCGTCTTCTTAAAGGCATTCCTGACTGACTGCTACTCGCTAGGCTACTCTCAAAGGTAACTTACGGTCACGATCGCTACAGTGTGTGTTTAAAGCAAGGTTGAAACTCATCCTCCTAGTGGTGCTACTAGCCCCACTGGTAAGTGACGGGCGTGAAATTTAAATACGTATCATCTTTCAGATGTAGAAAGACGCCTACCAACTTTCGTTCATCTTGTACTACGCCTTCGGGGTGTTGGAACTTTTTCCGTCAGTGTATGTAAAACGCGATCTTTGGAGAATTACTATATAAAGGTAGAATAAACAAAACTGTATAAAATTGGCAACTAATCCAACATATCACGTCAAGTTAAACAATTTTACGTGCAAGGTATGCAGAGATTCCAAACCGAACCTGTTCGATTAGAACACTGTGTATTTCGTATGTCATACTTCACGTTCCGCAACTCTGTTTGCTTATTGACGATGTTGTGCAGTTGTTTTTGCGTCGTATGGGTGTATATTTCAATTGTATCTACAGTATTTAATAATGTGCCTTCCTCTGCTCTATGAATAGTGGTGATGTTTTTATTAGGGTCATTAGCAGAATTCTCTTAAAAAGGCAAAGAATGCTGAGGGACAACTTCACTAACATAATATGTTCTCTCCGTCTCGTTTTGAAGTCGCTCCCTGTTTGTCAAACACAAAATCTACCACATTCACTACGTGTTGTTTTATATACACTTGACATGTTATATTTTTGGTTCTTATCTGTAGTGTGCATACGACTTGATATTACATTGTGTAGTCTGTATTCGACGTGATTTTACATTATTCTCTGCCCTGAAGCAAATTTGAAGACTAGCTGACGAACGAACGACTTATGTTGTTGGAGATCTGACCCTGTATGGCAAGATTATAGACTTATTTTTCTCTACTTGTTCGTTCTTTCTTAATGTGATCTGATTTCCATTCTCAGTACGTTCCGTTTTTTGTGTATGATTTCTTAACCACTTTTGGGTCATAGCCATTGTTAGATGCTACCTCGTCCAGTGAATATAATTCAGGATTGATGTTCACCTCGTTTAAACGGTATTTGATTAATCTTTGAGTCGCTGAGCGGAAATGTGACAATTTATGGGATCTTGGATGACAAGAACTACTACGAATTATGCAGTCTGACGCACTGGGTTTCCGGACCGTGTTGAAAAAGTGGATATCTCCTTCTCCTTTAACTGTAAGGTCGAAAAGTTAATGTCCCCATTGCGTTCATATCATGAAAGTGATGTTCTTATGTAACTCATTAAATCATTGGTAACAACTATTAGCTTCGTAAAGAGTGCCATCGTACAAGACTAACGCATTGTCTACATAAGAGAGAAAGTATATGACTCTTTTAGTCAGATCATCCCGATTTGAAAAAAAAAAAAAATATATTTTCGAGTGTTCCTGACAGGCAGTTCCCTATATCTAGACCTACTTTCTGTTCATATTGGCTATTGAAGGTAAAACAGTTCTGAGGCAGAAATAATTCAATAATTTCACCCAGGTCATGAATTTACATTTAGCTCATTTTATTGAATTTGGATAAGTTAGCTTTGATAATGGATATAGTTTCAGCTATTGGGATGTTCGTGTAAATATTAGTGAGATGTATGGAGAAGAATCTGCCGTTAGCTGGGATGGGAATGTCTTTGATCTGGTTTATCAGTTCTACTCAGCTTTTAACTGTGAACTTTTCTCAAATGCATAATTTGGTTAACGATAAAATTAAGCTTTCTGCTTAATAAACATGTTGGGCTATTTATACAATCAAGTGCAGCTTATTGTGTATAGAACAGGTACTTTAACAAACATCTAAAAGTTTCGAAGCAGTGAACATTCAAGATTTTTATATGCTGGGGTATTTTGTAAAGAAATCACATATATATTCAATAGTTTCATGTTACTACACACTTAATATAGCTCGATAATGTGAGAATCTGAAACATACAAAAAAGTTCTGTATACATTTTCGAAAATAACATACCAATATATTCATCTTAAATTAACAGAAGAAGTCCTATAAGACATAGGCTTATTTATAGTAAGGGGATGACACAGTCCTAATTTTAAAAAAATAGAGAAAATTGTTAAAAGTCCCGTATGCAAAGGATTGTAATAAAGAGATGGTAAAGCGCCAACCTGTTTCTACCGTTATATGGGTCGTTTGTCCACTTCGACGGGACAGTTTGGGTGGATTTCTCCATCAGTTCAACTCGCTCCACGCCAACATACAGTTTATTATGGAGATGGAACAGGACGACGTCCTCCCGTTTCTTGGCGTCCTGGTGAAACGGAAGCCAGGTGGCGAGCTGGGACACCGTGTGCACAGAAAGCCTGCAGACACTTATCTGTCTCTACTCGCACGCCTGCAGTAGTCAGCGGAAAGGCGTCTTACTACACTTTTTCACAGGACGTGATCCATTTGAGATCAAGATAGCTTTCCAACTAAACTGAAGTACCTGAATACAACGTTCCGAAGCAATGAGTACGGCGTATAATTCCTCGTCTGGATTTACCGTCTAATTATCCTGCTTTATTAAAAGTGTGACTGTGAGCATCGGACTACAGTCTTGTAACAAACATCTAAGTACACGCGGTAATAAAATTTCACTTTTACGTGAATAACTTTAAATTAGAGAGAAAGCAAATATTAACGATAATAGTAAGGGTGACCTAGGTCTGTTAAAGCAACCAGCGAAAAAATGCATCTGTATACTTCGGTATATTTATGTACTTTGACACATTAAACAACAAATAAGTACGCCAAATATATGGTTAACACAAAATCGCTTGTCTTACTTTTTTTGTGGATACTTTGCTGATCGATCGCAATTCATCAAAAACGACCGCAGCATATGATTTCTGTTTTAAAAGAACAAAAAGATATATTTTACTGAATTTACAGTCTTTTCAGTTTTAATAATTTTTGTCAGTCATTTTACGTTTATTTTTGAGACATGTTAAGAACCTTTTTAACCAATTTTTTTAATCATTGCAGTACCACCTTGGCAATATTTGTGCCCACTGTACGTACAGTGCGCGACATAAAGCTTTATTCGTGAAAAAATGCCGACTTGATGGCCTCAGAACCCTTCTGGTGTCACCAGAACCATTTCCAAGTGTTCACTATGCCAGTTAAAACAACATTTACGCCTCAGACTGGATATTACGTGCATATTTTAAGTGCATTATCTACGGTAATTGTGAACCTCTAGATCTCAGTAACGGATAATTACATCGAAAAAAGTTTCGAGATCCCTCGAGATCATCGTCTTATCAACATATGGCAAAAAATTCGACGATTTTCCATGAACATAAATTATAGAAGTATCCCACTGGCACTTTTCGTACCCAAAAATCACGATTTTTCGGGGTTTTCTTAGAAAGTGTCCTAGAACAAATGGTGCTTTGATAGGCTACCTAAGATGCGCCCTAGCCTGATCTAATACAAAAGAACCAACCGATTTGCTCAGTTTGGCTGGGCTGGAGGAAGTCTTTAAGTTTTGACCCCGTCCTGTAGGGTAACTACAATATGGAAGTCCTTCCGACTGGTATACAAATAGTCTCTAGACCAAAGGTTTCCAAAACACTTGACCCTTGATCTCTGTGACCGGTGGAACCCTGATATGAGCCTCTGAAAAACTGCACAGTCGCGCGCGTTCTTGGAGCACATTGGTACCGTGCACTCGATGCTGTTTTAACGAATAAAATATCTAGCTGACCAGTGCAGTTTACCTACATGCGTGATAAAATGTTTAATTTCTTTTTATGGTACTGTTCTGGTGATGTTCACTGTTTAGAAAATTGATCACAAAAATAATAATATACACAATTACTAGTTTTCTCAAACAAAGAAAAATAGCATCGTTTATACAAACAAATTTTGCGCTACTAACAAATGGCATTACTACTTTACATTTTCAAGACACTCGGGCATACTCTGAAATACCTCAACTGGATTATCATTTGAAATTAACAAATATGCGAATAAAATGGTTCTGTAGATTTATGTGTGGAAGGTGAGTGTCTTGAAATGTATGCTACCGTCTTAAGTGTGTCATTACAAGCAACAAGCACGCAGTTAGAGAGGCTGCGCCTATTCACGCATCATAAATCATTAGGATATATTCCGTTTGTCGGCAATAATTATGGAAATTTCAGCAGAATCTTGGAACAGCACAGTCTCACATTTGTATTTCCCCCCGCCCGCTAAGATCTTGAAACTACTAGATTCACTAAAGGGTGATCTAGGCCTCAACAAAGCAAGGGTCTGTCAAATCACTTGGGGAAACAGTACGCACGATAGAAGAAGAGTTGTTGTGAACATAGAAGCCACAATGAATTACGTGTGACCTTAAATTGGCTGTAGTTGGTCACAAAATTAGCTATACTATTGAAGCAACCAGAGGAGATGTTTGGAAGTCAGTGTAACTTTGTATACTCTGTCTCTGTTTCTCTCTGTCTCTCTCTCTCTCTCTCCCTCTCTCTCTCTCTCTCTCTCACACACACACACACACACACACACACACACAGACACACACACATTGGTGTGTAAGTGGCTCAGATGGCTCTAAGCACTATGGGACTTAACATCTGAAGTCATCAGTCCCCTAGGCTTAGAACTACTTAAACCTAACTAACCTAAGGATGTCACACATATCCATGTCCGAGGCAGGATTCGAACCTGCGACCGTAGCAGCAGCGCGGTTCCAGACTGAAGCGCCTAGAACCGCTCGGTCACAACGGCCGGCGGTGTGTAAATAAGTAGAGCTCCAGTTCTCTCTGGGTACCAGAGTGTTGTTCATGTATAACCCCCATCGACGGGTATATAAATAATTGTAGTTCCAGTTCTCTGACAGGCATCTAGGCTACCAGAGTGCGTTGATGTTGTCCATGTGTAATGGTGTTACCAGGCCTGCGGGGTGTAAACAGTATCAAATATTGATGCCCCAGACTCGAGTGAGACCGCGTTTTGGGCACATAACAGAGTTTGAATGGATTCTCCTTGTCGAATCGTGCAGAATCCAGATTTGTAGAGCCTTCGGACGTGACAGTGGCCTACACGGGAACATGAGGACAGGCATATTTGTCTTCAAGGTTCCGGTCGAGCACACCTGGCCACCACAAAAGAGTATCGCTGTATTACGCGCCGAGCTCACTCTAGGTCCTCCACATCTGCAAGTAGTAAACTCCATGCAACGTTCTATGTCATCTGGCACCACTAGTCGGAGACTAACAGTAATTGGACCAGAGAATTACTGTTCCATGTGTAGGCTGCCGTTGACATCAGAGAAGCAATGGCTTCGGTCGGAGTGGTGCCAACACTGGGAAGCACGGACAACTGATGAACAGAGTTGCAGTTTGTTCAGCAATACGCAATATATAGTGGTTCTGTATTACTTCGGATGACCAAAGTCGGGGTCCTAGGGAGAGCTTTCACTGTACCAACGTTCAGGAGAGGCACAGCGATAGTACACCTGTCGTCATAGTGTGGGGGGACATCAGACGTGTCTTGTGGTCACTTCTGGTCACGGCTGGCAGTGATGAGGGAACTCTGGTGCGACAACACCACGTGCCGCACATCCTGACGACTCGTGCATTAGCCGTCATACTACAGTATCGTGATGCCGTTTTCCAGTAGGGCAGTATTCGTCAACATACGGCACGACCCTCTATGTGCGATGTAGAGATGCCCCTGTGGCCAGGAAGATCTCCACATCTGTCCAAGACTGAACGTGCGTGGCACCAGTTCCGATGCCAATTCCGTCCCAGTGCCAGCGCCCAGGATATAAGGGAACATCTACAACAGCGGTGAGGCCAGTCGGAAACGAATCACAACATGCGTACTGGCCAGAGGGGCTGCTAAGTCGTACCGAAAGCTGGGCTCACACTGCCAAGTTCGTTGTAAACTTCACTCGATGCTGTAACCACTGCAACAACATCACACATCCTCTCAACCCGTAAACTCTCATTTCGTTCTCCCTCCCCTTCTGGGGGCTTCATTTTTTTGTCACGCAGTTTGTGTACATGTGTGTATACATAAAGCATGTAATTATATTATTAGATGACCATTACCAGACATCGTCTCTGGCGTGCGCTAAAAAGAAGTGGGCCTATTGGGAACGTGCCCGCATCAAATACACGTTGATTAATATAACAAAAATGGTTCAAATGGCTCTGAGCACTATGGGACTTAACTTCTGAGGTCATCAGCCCCCTAGAACTTAGAAGTACCTAAACCTAACTAACCTAAGGACGTCACACACATCCATGCCCGAGGCAGGATTCGAACCTGCGACCGTAGTGGTCCCGCGGTTCCAAACTGTAGCGTCTAGAACCGCTCAGCCACACCGGCCGGCTTAACATAACAGATTTGTCATCTCGCCGAGATGCAGAGTACCAAATGAATAAGACTTCTGATTAGTTGCTTTGTCTACCCATTTTATTTTCAACATTTCTTGTAGCAGCACATTTGAAAAGCTTTTATTCTCTTCTTGTCGGAGCTGCTGATCGTGCGCGCTTCACTTCCGTACGAGACTACACTTTAGACAAATACATTCAGAAAAGACTTCCTAGCACTTATATTTATGTTAGATGTTAATGAATTGTTCTTATTCGGAAACGCTATTTCTCCAGTTACCAATCTGGATTTGATATCCTCTCTGCCATCGTCAGTTATTTTATTGCCCAAATAGCAAAACACGTGAAGTGATTTTAGTGTTTCATTTCCTACTTTAATTCACTGAATATCGCTTGATTTAATTCGACTACTTGCTTCCTTGCTTCTTTTGTATTGCTGTTTATGTTCTGTGTCACTTTTCGAGACACTGTCTATTCAGTTGAACTGCTGTTGCTAGTCATTTGCTGTCTGTCAGAAGTACAATGTCACCACAAAACCTTCAAGTATTTATTTATTTTCTTTGGAATTTAATTCCGGTTTCAGTAGTTTGTAAATTTACTGACCTCATCTTCCGCATTCACAAGTTTTCTTCATTCATTTCATCATAACAAGTACATAAACTCTTTCTGATCATTTTACAGCTCTGGTGAATGATTTCGAAAAAAACAGAGATATGTGCTGCTGTTCAACACAGTGAATATCGCTAATAATAACTATTATTAATGTCTGTAAGAGTTGCAAGAATGATCTACTTTTGTTTAGGACATTCAAGATTTGATCTTTTCTTTGACGCTTTGTTGTTGTCATAATTATATTCACCAAGGAAACCAGCTCCTAGACTGGTCCTGCGATCATTATACAGTTTTTCGAATGATACTATCTAGATCGCTTAATGATTATTTTTTTTAATTTCTTGCAGTATTTCTGGACTTGTGAGACGGCTTCCTCGAGTATCGTTACTGGCAATCCGACCCTCCTTCGGTATCTGACGCGAACAAAAGCCGAGTTTGTGGTTCCACTTGCGCCGAGGTCTCCGCGCTACTGAATAAAATATCCTCTAAGCATTTCGGAGCGCAGAGCACAAAGCCCGCGTTTCTCTTTCTGTTTTCCTCTGCTCCTCATTTATTCCTTTGATGTCGCTCCTCTGGAAAACTGGAGAGCCGTCATGCGTAATCAGATTCCGAATCGTTGCGAAGGCAGAGGCAAACTCAATCCATTCCTCAGACACTAGCGCGTCCAAATTTTGTCGTGATGTTCCACAACGAGCCAGCTTTTGAACTGTACGCTTTAGATCTAGAAAACTAGTAGCGGAGCCACTGTTCAGAGACTGGGAGACGATACTTTTTTGCCGTTTGCCTTCTCTACAACTCTATGTGCTCGTTTCAGTACATGCTGTTCCACACCGTTACGCCTAGATATTGAACTGACGTGACTAAGTCAAGTAGCACGTCATTAGCACTGTATTGGAACACTGCACGAATGTTTGCCCTATTCATGCGCATTAACTAATATTTGTTCACATTTAAAGAAAACAGTCGTTCAGGAGACCAGGTGGAGACACTTCAGTGTTTACAAAGTGTATGAGGTGTTGCATGTAAACACGGCAGAAAAAAAGCAGCCCGTGAGACAGTTTACCTCAAAGTCGTAGACACAATTCACAAATTTCTTTTTTATTCATATAAATCTATCTAAAGATGGGGGTTAAACCTCTGAAACGCGTAGCGAAAATAATGTACATTCTCAATGGAAACAGTAAACCTGTAGTTTCAGTCGCAGTGTCAATGGCATTGTATTTCTGTGAACGCACAGTACCAGTTTCGGCAGGTTTGTGTCGTCTAGTTGTAGCCTACAACGAGAATTATTTTACATTACGACCGAGAGCGTTTTTACATGTATGATGGGTAGAATTATGAGAAAGTCTTTCGAATTTGTCAGCAAGCAGTACACCGGGACGCGTTTCCAGTCCCTAGCGTTGTCCGTGGAGACTAGTGGATCGTACAGGCGCTGCTGCGGGTCACGTGACAGCAAAGAAGGCAGCCGCGGCCGGGCTGCGACACGCCCCCTGCGGCCCGCGGCGGCTGTGGCCATCTGTCAGGCTGCTGCTAACGAGGTGGCGAGAGACACGCGACGCCCCCGGAGGAAGACGGCCACAGTGGCTAGCGGGTCAGGCTACGTGGCGCGCAGTCGGTGGCTCCTACCGACCGGCGCACTACCCGCCGCTTACCGCCGTAGCAAGCGGCGAGCAAACGGGTCACCTCAAAGTTATTGAATTTACGTGTTGTATAGAGAAACAAAAACGTTTAACTTTGTAGGGATTAGAAAACTACTCTTCCAAAATTGTTTTGCATAAGTATACAATTTTTCAGTGATCGACTACTTCAAAATTAACTTTTAGTCGTGTTCATCTGGACCTGGACTGGGAGCCACGCCCTCACCTTCTAACGACATGGCGGTAAGCCCCCTTCCACGTCCTTCCTGCTGCAGACCTTGCTGGACGCTATATCCCTACACAGGCGACGTATCCTCATCGTCCCCCCCCCCCCCCCCTGCCCCTTCCCCTCCAAGCCACAGTCTTTCTCCGCGAACTGCGTAGTTTATGATGGGTCTTCCTAAGGATTCGGGACCAGGATGCTACTCGCGCGCCACTGGAAAATACAGACACGCGTCAGAAATCTACTCGACGCTAGAAAACATCGACACTGGCGCCAGACATGCAACAGACTCAACGCTACACTCCCCATTAAGTCTTTTATCTTTGGAATGCATTTCGTCGACTCACTGGCAACCATACCATACCTCACTACCCACTCATCCACAACAAACATATCTTACCTGACAACTAGAGCAAAGCGTCCTACCTCTCTGACATTGTCTCGACTCTCACTATGATTACTCCCTCTTTCCTAGCATCTACGAACGCACAAATACCACTGTCTCCCAGCTTCCAGTTCTTGGACAACATACCTGAAACGACAATGGAAATTCCAGGTTGGAATATCAACAGTGTAAGGAAAAGATAGATTGCCACTTACCATAAATATAACACATTAAGTTGTAGACAGGGACAGTTAAAATACACTTAGACATCAGCTTTAGGCCACAGCCTTCGTCAGAAAAAGAAAGAGAAGCTGAGAGTGAAACACATCATTCATTCACAGAAGCAAGTACACGTGATGCACACATGTCCGTTCACTCTGGCAGCTCCGACAAGAATCCGGCTGTAGGAGCAGTATGCAGGGGGGGGGGGGGGGCGGAGGGGACGGGAAAGGAAGGTGGGAGGAGACAGCAGCACTTTTTGTCTGACGGTGTGTGCAGGGATCGCCAACAGGCGCAGCACCGGGAGGCTGTTGGGCAGGGAGCTTGCAAAAGTGGAGCGAAAAATGAGGGCAGTGGGGAAAGGTGCGCAGATGCATCTGTAGAGGGAGGCACGCAAAGGGGGTGAGAGAAGAGAATGGGGAGGAGGTGGCAGGGCTGAGGGTGTGGGGGCAGTATGTTATCGTAGCCTGATGCTGGGATAATTTCGGAAACGGAGAATGTATTGTAAGGATAAAGGGAGCATTCCTTTGCGGGTGGTTCTAGGGGTGGTGCGAGATTTGGTGTGTGAGGGGAAATGGTATGGTAAATCTGTTTGCAGACTGTCTGGCGGCCATAGCCTCTCTATGATAGCATACTGCGCAACAGAGTTCTTGACACTGCAGATACGCCATCCCCGTGTGGCCAGGCTGTATAGGAGGGATTTTTTGTGTGAAAGGGGTGACACCTGTCGAAATGTACTGTTGATGGTTGGTGGGTGTAATGTGGACAGAGGTGTGGATGGTGTCATCGGAGAGGAGGAGGTCAATGTCAAGGAAGGTGCCACACTGGGTTGAGGAGGTACAGGTGAAGTGGACGGAAGAGAAAGTGTCGAGCTTGTGAAAGAAAGAAGATAGCGTGTCTCGGACCTGTGTCCAGATATCATCAATGAACATGCACCGGACTAGTTGCTTGGCGTTTCGTGAGGCTAGGAAGGCCTCCTTTAGAAGGCCCACAAACAGGTCGCCACAGGAGAGACCCATGCAGGTGTCCGTGGCTGTGCCGTCAGTTAGTTCGTATACTTTCCCTTCTAAGGAGAAGTAGTTCCAGTTTGTGGTGTCATCGCAAGACACATCGTGTGCTGGCAGTCAAAAGCCTGCCATGACGCCGATGACAGCACTCTGGAGCCACTTTGTCAGTGTAGATGGTCTCCTCAGTATGACAGAATAACTCCATGGAACAGCGCTTGCCGACCTCATAATTACTTAGGTCTGTGGAAATAAGCACAGCTAGAAAGATAGTTTACTGTCGAATTAACAAAGACTTTATAGAAGGACTGGAAATGCTTGTATGTTCTACATGACTGCTTCTCAAGAAATAAGTGAATGTCTCTGATCATTCAATTATAGCATTATCTATTGATATCCTGTAGTGTGCCGAGCTACCCTGGTCTGTTCCTGCTTCCTAGTCTACGAATTACTGTTGTGACCACCTGAGATGCAACACCATTGTTTGATACCTCATCCAGAATTAAACAACCCAGTCGCAGTATGTGACATAAAACTAGTACTTCACAGAAAACGCGACACATCCCCTGGTCATGACTGTATCATCTATGGACACCTTACATATACCCCTTTCCTTTCTAGCCTCCTTTGCCTTTATACCATTATCCTTTGCGCAGGTTACTATCCTGAACTGTAGAAAATCTCCAAAATCCTACTTTTCCTCATACCTCTACCGATACCTCCTACTGCCACTCCATCTACCTCTTTTCAGCATGGTCTTCGAATCCATCCTTTCTCATGGTATCCATCAACACCTTAACCGAGACTACCTCCTTTCCAACACCCCAGCGGTTCCCATCATGGGGGTAGTTACCCCCTGAGGGGTAAAATGCAATTTTCTGAGGGGTAAAAACAAAAGTGTTCAATTATTCCTCGCTCACGAAACTAAATTACTTGTAAAAGATCATTACTATTGTCAACATTTTGTAAGACTCCGATACTGATGACTTAGTTACCAATGATCGGAGTTTTCTCAAATACTAGTCTTAGCGTTAGTCACTGTGTGGTGAAAACTACAGGCTGTAAAGAGAATATGTGAGCAACAGCTTCCTCCCGTAATCCAACCCGTATAAACACTTTTTACGATGCGTCTATGACAGTGGAATTTAAACATATATGTCATATAGGTTTAAATGTCTCATGAAATTGTAGGTAGTTCCCACAATGGCTCATAAACTGGTTCACTATTTACTCTGTCCTATATAAACGAACTAATTGACGGCATTCAATAAATAAAGCCACACATTTCTTTTTCTCAAAGCGGGTTGGTCTCATTCAGGATTCCAGTACACCACATTACTCTTTTGGCTACAGAATCTTATTTTTCAGCATAATCTGAGTTGAGTGCGGCAGCCTTACTCCACCTGTACGGCTGTGTTGGCACCTGGTATAGTCTGTCTGCGAGCAGCGCTTTTGGTGGGGGAAGTGGACTTTCCCGGAAGAACGCTGCCACCGGTCTACAGGGGCACCCAAAATCTGTTGCCCGTTATCTGTCTAGCGGTGTAGATCGGCGTGCAGTGATATACGTCGTTTCTGTTCGTGGGATCTTAGCTGCCTGTGTCAGTCAGTTGACTTTGTGTACTCACTGATATACTTCAGTATCCGGAAGTGATGGGTAATCGCCCTGCATTCCAAGAAAATGTGCAGAATACGAAGAGGAGGTATTTGTGGGGTAACGAGCGTTCGATTATCTCTAACGTTATTACAGCGTGTGTTAAAGAGGCGACACAAAAAGGACTGTTGGCTAATTTTTGCAGTCCCAATCAAAGGGCTACAGCGTATGCAAACGTCAGCCTCGCCACAATAGGACGCGGGGTTTACTGGAATCGCCGTCAAGGAAAACTATCCTGACTCTGCTCATACACTATAAAGTTTCTTTTCGTAGAAATGTACTACACGGTAGTAAGAGTGTTAAACAATTTTCCAAGATAAATACGGTCAAATGTGGTCCAAAGCAATAAATACCTTTATCACTAGTTGTACAAAATCAGGAATAACTTGACAACTTCGTGGTAAAATCAATCAAATTTTCGCTAGTAGAACGTGATTCAATCACGTAAAACCTTTGATGCTTATAGAACACCAGCATTTGAATGTATTCTGTCACTAAAACTCTATTTGAGTTACTATTCACATGATTCTAAGACATATTGCTTATAAAATGCGTCTAATAGCTATTCTAAACACTGCTGAAGTTCCTTTCCAAACAGGTATACCGATTCTGGACTTCTATGTAAAAAGCTTGACATACGAGGTGTGCTGACAAATTAATTTTTATTTTTTGGTAAGAACTTTACTTGTTAATCTACAACAATGTTATCCTCTTCAAAATATTTCCCATTACATGCTATACACTCATGCCAGTGCATTTTCCAATTCCCGAAACATTTTAGAAACTGTTTCCTCGGGGTAGTTCATAGGTCTCTAACTGTGCATTTATAATCTCATCCATTATTGTAAAACCACTTTCCTTTATAAGGCCTGCTTTGAAATATTTATACCACTTGTATGCTCTTGGTTTACTCATAAGAGACGCACCAAAAGCAATATTTAAAGTTTCTAAAAATTTGATACACTTTATTCCATTCTTATAACAAAATTTAGTAAAGATTCGCTAATCTATTTTTATACAAAACAAATAATAGTTGATGCTACCAAAACACATGTAACCTTTTTGACAGCTGACAGCAGTGCAAATACCCATTATGCATAACATTATACAGATACTTTTCAGACATGTTTACGAAGACAATGACAAAAAAGTAGTGCAAATCGAACTAATACAACACACGAAATTAGAAATTTCTGGTTACTTTTTAAACACTCTTCATGCTGCAAGTTTCAATGCAGCCGTTCAAAGAAAACTTCTACCTTTTAGTAGAAACACAAAGTAAGAACGAGCCTCAAATTCTACAGATTGATTGCACTATATCTAGTTCGTCTTATCAATAGAGGAAGATACATTAACATGAATAGGCATTTGGTTCTGCGTTTGTAGTAGAATCCTGACTTCCGTTCTTATGTTAATATTATCTATCGTCTTTTGTATTCATTATGGTCTTAATGTATTTGTCTAAGAATAAGCGCAGCAGCCGGGACGTATCTGTACACGGCATCGCCACAGATGTAAAGCGCGCGCCGCGGCAGGGCCGGTACTGCGTTCTGAAACAGCCCGTAGAAGCGCCCTGTGACGTAGCAGGGTAGGCAGAGTGGGGTCTCGCTAGCTCGCTCTTCAGTTTACAGACAGACTATACCACCCTACAGGTCGACGTCGGAGCCAGCGTCTTGCTGCAGCAACAACCTCCCCATCCTGCACGTCCAACTTCCCACGGAGGGCATCCTTCATTTGGGCCAAATTGAGCAAGAACAGTACAAGGAAATTTCGAGAGCTTGCGTGACACCTGGTGTGGTCACGGAGATGGACACATTTGATTGGATTTTTGTGACGACGAATGTGCCGAAGTCGCATCTTCAATTTCCTGATGGTAGCACAGTACACTTGGGAGTTGGTCGTTGCACCGTGGAAGAGTAACAGAATAACCCCTTCAGAGTGGCGGGACAGCGTCGTCGTCACCTTACCGGCTGGGGGCGCTACTTGGAACGTTTCCCCTGGTGGACGTACGGTGTGGCGCCACTCCACGGATTGACGTTTCGTTTCCAGTTCGAAGCGATGTACCCAAGTTACATCGCCTGAGCCGGTGTTCGACAAAAAATTGCTACGATCAGCCTGGTAACGCTAAGCAGTTCCGCCCGTGTGGACCTTCCTTGCTCTTTATCGTCTTCTTTTAGGCATCAAGGAACCCGACGGTCACTCAACTGGTGGAAGACTGTGTCAGCGTTACCGACACGGACATGTAGTCGTGCACTGAAGTTTTTGATAGTTATCCGTCGATCAACACGAATGAGAGTGTTCGCACGTTCCAACATCGCAGGAGTCATTGCTGTGTGCTACCGGCTGTCACACAGGGGATCAGAAATGTTCTGGAAGCACCTACGAACATCTGCGGTGCTCTGGCTCCCTCCCAAAAGAAACCCAACTGCCGCTCTCTGCTGGGAACGCACCTCCACTGCAGACGCCATTTTTGGAGGCTACGTATAGCGCCACCACCTATCGGAACTTCGTGAAACTACAGGAGCTGAAGCAGGACTATTCCACGATGTCGCACAACTAATTCCGCGTTTTTCCAACGGAAATGAGCCGAAAAAAAATTGTTGCATTATATTATTGGAGGTCCTCATATTATAATAATTATTAATGGCAGTGGTCTGGATTTATGTGATTCCAGAAGCAAGCAGTCAAGTGGATTGTGAACAATAAATACGGTGCACGTACTGCAAATGGGTGATTTTTAATTTTGGTGCAGGCTATTGTTTAAGTAAGTCTGCTAGGTAGGGGAGTGATGCAGCTTCTTCCTCAATGTGGATAATTATCTTTCTTATTTAGAAGGAATGTAGATAGCCGTGGCTTATTAAACTCATAGTTCGGTAATTTTCACATCGGTCAACACCTGCTTTCTTTGGGATTGGAAATAATATATTCTTCTCGAAGTCTGCGGGTATTTCGCCTGTCACATACATCTTGCTCACTAGATGGTAGAGTTTTGTTAAGGCTCGCTCTCCCAAGGCTGTCAGTAGTTCTAATGGAATGTTGTCTACTCCCAGGGCCGTGTTTCGACTCAGGTCTTTCAGTGCTCTGTCAAACTCTTCATGCAGTATCATATCTCCCATTTCATCTTCATCTACATCCTCTTCCATTTCCATAATATTGTCCTCAAATACATCGCCCTTGTATAGACCCTCTCTATACTCCTTCCACCTTTCTGCTTTCCCTTCTTTGCTTAGAACTGAGTTTCCATCTGAGCTCTTGATATTCATGCAAGTGGTTCTCTTTTCTCCAAAGGTCCCTTTAATTTTCCTGTAGGCAGTATCTATCGTACCCCTAGTGATAGATCCTTAAGTTTGACCTCTAGGCATCCCTGCTTAGCCATTTTGCACTTCCTGTCGATCTCATTTTTGAGACGTTTGTATTCCTTTTTGCCTCCTTCATTTACTGCATTTTTATATTTTCTCCTTTCATCAATTAAATCCAATATCTCTTCTGTTACCCAAGGATTTCAATTAGCTCTCGTCTTTTTACCTACTTGATCCTCTGTCACCTTCACTATCTCATCTCTCAAAGCTACCTACTCTTCTTCTACGGTATTTCTTTCTCCCATTCTTGTCAGTCGTTCCCTAGTGCTCTCCCTGAAGCTCTCTACAACCTCTGGTTCTTTCAGTTTATCCAGGTCCTATCTCCTCAAATTCCCACCTTTTTGCAGTTTCTTCAGTTTTAATCTGCAGTTCATAACAAATAGATTGTGGTCAGAGTCCACATCTGCCCCTGGAAATGTCTTACAATTTAAAACCTGGTTCCTGAATCTCTGTCTTACCATTATATAATCTATCTGAGACCTTCCAGTATCTCCAGACTTCTTCCATGTATACACCCTTCTTTTATGATTCTTGAACCAAGTGTCAGCTGTGATTAAGTTATGCTCTGTTCAAAATTCTACCAGACGGCTTACTCTTTCATTCCTTAATCCCACTCCATATTCACCTACTACGTTCCCTTCTCTTCCTTTTCCTACTATCGTGTTCCAGTTATCCATGACTATTAAATTTTCGTCTCCCTTCACTATCTGAATAATTTCTTTTAACTTATCATACATTTCATTTGTGGAGCTAGTTGGCATATAAACTTGTACTACTGTGGTAGGCGCTTCGAATCTATCTTGGCCACAATAATGCATTCACTATGCTGTTTGTAGTACCTTACCCGCATTCCTATTTTTTATTCATTATTAAACCTACTCCTGCATTACCCCTATTTGATTTTGTATTTATAACCCCGTATTCACCTGACCAAAAGTCTTGTTCCTCCTGCCACCGAACTTCACTAATTCCCACTATATCTAACTTTAACTTATCCATTTCCCTTTTTAAATTTTCTAATCTACCTGCCCGATTAAGGGATCTGGCATTCCACGCTCCGATCCGTAGAACGCCAGTTTTCTTTCTCCTGATAACGACGTCCTCTTGAGTATTCCCCGCCCGGAGATCCGAATGGGGGACTATTTTACCTCCGGAATATTTTACCCAACAGGACGCCATCATCATTTAACCATACAGTAAAGCTGCATGCCCTCGGGATAAATTACGGCTGTAGTTTCCCCCTTGCTTTCAGCCGTTCGCAGTAGCATCACAGGAAGGCCGTTTTGGTTAGTGTTAAAAGGCCAGATCAGTGAATCATCCAGACTGTTGCCCCTGCAACTACTGAAAAGGCTGCTGCCCCTCTTCAGGAACCACACGTTTGTCTGGCCTCTCAACAGAAACCACTCTGTTGCGGTTGCACCTACGGTACGGCTATCTGCAGCGCTGAGGCACGCAAGCCTCTCCACCAACGGCAAGGTCCATGGTTCATCGGGGATATACGACTGGAATTTCATGACGTTTTTGTGGTTCTGCTACTGCTACGGAAGATTGCGCAACTGACTTGTTTATTTCTGGATTTCTGTTCATGACTATGTCGGATGATACCACCGATTCCGTTGCTTCGCTACTGTTTTCTGTACGATTCTCGATACACTGTTTCAATTCTGTACGAAAGTCTTTATACTCTTTCCGATTTTTCGAGACTATCTTTTCAATGCGTGTGTCGAATCGCTTTAATGCGGCTCGTGTGACACGTTTTCCGACATTGAATTCTTGCACGATTTGTTGCGCCTTACTAGACGTCTTAAGTGCTAACTTATCCACTCTTTGATTAACGTTAGACACCGCATCCTGCACCTGGTCAACGTCAGAACGCATCTTTTTCTGGTCAGCCATTAACGATTGAATCAATTCGCGCGTGTCTCTCGCCTCTTTCCGGATTTCAGTAAATTGTTCATTGACTTCTGTTCGTAGTTTTTGCTGAATTACGCGGACTTTTTCGAACCCAGCGTAAGTTTCAAATTGGAGACTATTTAATGCAGTAGTTGTTTCTGTTTTTAAATTCGCCGTTTAAGCTTTTAACGTTGCATTTGTTTCTGCTTTTAAATTCGTTAACCCCGCATTTGTTTCTAATTTTAAATTTGCTGTTTCTGATTTTTAAATCGGCGGTTTCTTTAATATTGCAGACACACTGACTCTTCGCCATCGTCACCTGTCACCATTTGATTAAAATTTTGCCGTTCGCGTCTTTAACGTGGCGTTTCATCGACTTCTGTGCATATTGCAGACGCGCTTGCATACGTTCTTTCTGTAGTAAACTGTGCCGTTTGGTTCAAAATTACTATATTCGGTTCAACATACCGAAGTTGTCGTCCTCTGACTCTATTTCTGACGCACTAGATTCGTCATTAGTTCGTTTTTGTGCATTCTCCGACTGTGATACCAATCGTGAAACTGCTACCATTGTCACTGCACTAAGTTCCGTTCCGTGGCTCGCACTTGATACATTCTGTTGTACATCAATCTCTATCCCGTCAAGATCTATAGTTTCAAGTCAAACTGTAGATCTTGACAGCACAGAGATTTTGACCTCAAACTGTAGATCTTGACATGATAGAGATTGATGTAGAACGAAAAGTATCAAGTGCGAGTCACGGAACGGAACGTAGTGACAGTGCAGAGGGAACGGTAGCAGTTTCACGATTGGTATCACACTCTCCGGCTTTCCGCCATCTCTGGTCGTCTCACAAACCTCTGTCTTTCTCGTATTGCTGTGATCTCGTCAACATCAAGTTATATGATCTTACCCGTTTCCAAAATACCATAGAAAGTCCAAATTATCATAGAAAGTTTCTTAGATTATGCACACACCATTAGCAACGCCGTTCACTGTTTGTGGAATTTCAACCCAACTCAAGAACGCCCTGAACAGCTTGCGCGCGACAGCAAGGTCATGCACAAGCCACTTCTACACAATGACAAATATTCTTCTGCTTGTTAATACAACTTTTCTACGCTTTTGATCACACATTTGCTGTATTCTGAACACTATACATTTACATTCATTGGTTAACCTCGTCACAAAACAACAACACAAAAAAATGTTTTTTCAAAATTCAAGATTTTTTATTTTATACTAATTTGACTAAATGCCATCCAGGCAGATCAATTGCCACCCTGGCAGGGTCACCATTTATATGGTGATATATTCGGTTTTTCTTATTCTATGGCTGAGGACAACTGTGTACACGCTTTTACACAGGTTACAATGTGACAGTTCAAAATGGTTCAAATGGCTCTGAGCACTATGAGACTCAACTGCTGAGGTCATTAGTCCCCTAGAACTTAGAACTAGTTAAACCTAACTAACCTAAGGACATCACAAACATCCATGCCCGAGGCAGGATTCGAACCTGCGACCGTAGCGGTCTTGCGGTTCCAGACTGCAGCGCCTTTAACCGCACGGCCACTTCGGCCGGCAATGTGACAGTGTTAAAACAGATTTCAGGATAACGCATCTCATCAACATCAAAAAGTGAAATAATCCTAAACACAACAATATTAAATATTAACTCTCAGAGAGTTAAATTATCCTAAAGACGACAATATTAAAGTTTAACTAGAAGTTTCTTTACAAAATTATTCTTACGATTTCGTTATGATGTTGGTCAGTACTACACTAAATCATCCGATTCCGGTTCAAAGTTCAGTAGTATTTTTAGAATGAAATTCAAGTCTATGGTGGATGGTTAGTAATGTGACAAATTGAGCAAAAGATTACCCAAGTTCACTCGAGTTTACAGTGGACGCAAGCTGGTGAACCAACAAGTTTACTTATCTGCACGCGATATTTACCTTAATCTGTAATGAGCTGTCGTCTGCTAGGCTGGCCTCTCCCTCTCAAATTTCTATAAAAATATATTAAAATCTTTGCTGACTTTTTTCAGCATAAACTCTCCCTATGTTTCTCGTTATGCGAGAAAACATGTATTCAACTTAGTCTTAGAATATGGCTACATACATGTGCCTGGCTGGAGCAGAGTGCATATTATAATGCCCTCTCAGTTCTCGCAAGAACAATCAACTGATTGGCTGGTTCGTTTCCCCACAGTTGGAGCTAAACAGTGCTACAGCTGATTTCTAGCTGGATGTCAGCTGCTATGAACGCAGTATTCACCCAAATTTCTTTTCTGCGTCGTACAGACTGTTATGCGCTCCGTTCTGCACCTACGCCAATTCAGAGAAGACTCCCCCTCAAAATTTCCGTCTTGTCTTTCTCATAGGTGAACTGTCTCCCCACCTGGGTTCTTCCATTCTTCATGTCACAGCTTTATTCGACCAATAGGAGCGTTCCTCTTATTTTGTGGAAACTCTCTCTACCAATCGCAAGGGCCCTACCATTAAACTGAGTCTAAAGTTCAGTTCTTTGCTCCTTGCTAGTACGTTTTGTGGCCGCGCCAGACGTCAAAATGCATACATTGTCTCTCACGTGTGTACCACTCACTGGACACATGATCGAAAATGCGTCACTGGTCTTGTTAGTATCCATTTTGAATTCTGAAACGCAGTTTTTAACAGCTTTCTTTCCTGTCCTTCCTCAGGCGGCCCGTTAACTCTCTCCCCCCTTCTGAGTGACGTGGTCGGTCGTTGACCTGGCTTGGGACGCCCCTTCTAGTGATTTCCATTGTATCTCCCTTGGAGTGGCCTTGCCTCTGCTCTCGCCCCTCCGAATTCCAAACTAAAATGCCTCTCACTGCTTGTTACACCTTCTGCTCATAGACATGCATTATATAGGAACGGTGTGTTAATTACCGTCGATTGAGTGTCATCCCTTTTTGCATTACATATTGATAGGCAAATATGCTCATAACCACCGAATTAAGTTAGGTTTCATATACAGTTTCCCATTGCAATGTATAAAGCTCTCATGTAAGGTGCGAATGTGACCTTCACTTATTCTGCCACCTTACACTTTTCGATCTCATGCTTGAGAATCTGGAGCATATGAGAAAACTTTAAAATTATTTCCTAAAATAAAACTTTTTGCTTGTAATAGGTTTAATTATGATTTGATATTGGCACTTCGTAAATTATATTCTGTCATGTTATTTCTGTAAATGAGGTAGATAAAAATAACTACTGGTTCCAAAATAACGTCGCTTATTTAGCATGTGTTACAACTGCTGCAATATTAGAAAGGCCTATTTCGTTTTATCTAGCAGACGGTGACAAAATAGACGTCATCAAATGGAGAAACCACACGAGTCTTGGGTACTGTTCGTATCAACGGCGTTTTGAGTATTAAACAACGTTTGACAAATTTTGAAGAGTAATAGATTATTTGGCAGAAAGGAAAGCATACCTTGTAAAACTGTAGCAAGATTATAGAGGAAAAAAAAGCTGGGATCTAAGGATTGAAGAAATGTGTACTGTCTTGCTTGTCTCCTCTCTTTACTGCTTTCATGATTCCTATATGTCACACGCAAGAGAAAGTTATTAGCTAATAGGCAACAAAGAGTGCAATAGTAGAGCAACAATTTGGGGGATACCTGTATTAACACGACAAAGCACGCTGTCATCAACCAGCATCTGTGCAACATTGGTCTGTGGAAAATAACATTCATGAAATGGAGTATTGCCGCGCGGGATTAGCCGAGCAGTCTGAGGCGCTGCTGTCATGGACTGCGCGGCTGGTCCTGGCGGACGTTCGAGTCGTCCCTCGGGCATGGGTGTGTGTGTTTGTCCTTAGGATAATGTAGGTTAAGTAGTGTGTAAGCTTAGGGACTGATGGGCTTAGCAGTTAAGTCCCACGAGATATGACACACATTTGAACAATTTTTTTTTTAAATGAGTAGCTTCTCTGAGCCCTGACCGCAACCCAGTGAAACATCTTCGGGATGAGACAAAATGTCAACTTCTCTGCAGTCGCCAGCCTCCTGGTTTCTGCCAATTCTCCAGACACTGGGACAGCTCACTGAAAGTGTACCCAGAGGAGTTCACGCCAGCATAAGGCCAAAGGGCGAACACACGCCATATTAACGTCCGCTAATAGGTTGCTGACGGTTGCTGATCGGATGGTGAACGGCCAGTATCTGGCGGCGGAGGGAGGTGTATCCTTGCGGGAGGAGAGAGAAGTAACTAAACCGACTTGCTGGCCCGCTCAGCAGCAGCACAGCCCTGCCTCGGTACTATGCGTCGGTGGCACGCGGCGTGAGGGCCACGCCGGCTGCAGAGGAATCCCTGCCCTGGCCTGCTGCACCTCACCTGCCCGCCTTTCCACAGTGGGAGCAGGCTCACTGGAATCGCTTCTGCACACACATCTCACTTCCGGGAGGCGGGCCACCCTGTGGAGAAGCCCTGGCAGTCCAGTAGCAAGGTTATCCCAGCTGCTACCCGACTTCTATTGCAAGTGCCCAGCCCTTCAAACATTTCGAGCACATCGACTGGAGCTGCTGGCGCTATTTGCTGCCGGTGTGTACGACTTTGTACACAACGGTAAGAAGATGTAGGCTACAAAAGTGGAGTGGCAACCGTCGTCATAGGAAAGTTGAATAGGAACAGAAATGATAAGCGAACGAGATAACACAGCAAACACAACACTTACTTAACTCGTATTTTTCCGAGTGAACAAAGATACAAATAATGCAGCAAGAAACATTGTCCAGCTATCACAAAGTCAGTAACGGTGAGGGTCGCTTTAATAGGCACGGAGGACAGTATCGTAGCCGAGAGGCTCCGAGTGCGCCGGAGTTGTGGCGCAGCATTGGGTCTGCCGGATCCCCCGTGACCGCTGTCACTGCCAGACGTTACCAGCTTCACGACACCCGCGGGTTCGTATCGATATTTGACACCACAGCTATTGCTTGCCATTTCGAAAAGTTAACGGTCGCCTCGAACTGAATTTTTTTAAAGGTATAGCTGTGTTGTCCTCTACCTTATTTAGCTTCCTTTTCTTTGTTAAAATCTTCTCAGGCTTCCAGCCATTTGAGGTGGTTAAAATCCCACGGGCTTTCGACTGAGCTCTCATTGGCCATTGTCAAGTGGTAAACGAGTGCTGTGCTATCGTGGGCTTACCGTCACATAGGCCCATTGCTGGCTGTGAAGTCAGTGACGTGCACTTCCTCGCCAGATACAGTAACACCTGCCACATCCACTTCAACCTAGTGACGGCCACATCACAGGCTGTGGTGATCCGCAGATCGCCGTCCTTACTGATGTTTTCGGATTTGGTTTTTTTACTGTTTTTTTTCTATAATTCCGTACCAAAGTTCTTTCATCCTCATCATGACATAATCCGGTGTCGATGTTGTAGAGAGTGCTCTGCGACGGCTGATTTTTCAGGATAGCGTAGCCCTCTCGTCTTCTGTCTGGCGTTGCTCTACAGTGCCTACTGATTGCCTGAGTTAGTATAGCCACACTGACGTGGTATCTTGTACGTAACAGGCGTTCTCACCCCTAGGTCACCCTTCACAGTATTCACGAACTGTCGTTTTTTTTTTTGCTGGGGGCCCGAACAGTGACAGAACTCCACGTTTTTGTGCCGAATGGTGATCGCTGGGAGCGTGTAGATGACGATCCGTGGGTCTGGGTTTTCTGTACACAGTACGGAGGTGGTGCACATTGGTTTTTTCGGCGAACGTACCGTCTGTCTCCACTTCCATCGTAAACCTGACGCGATCGTGAATGCCGTTCAGGTTTTGTTTTGCACAGAAGATCATTAGAATATATGATGTACGTTTTAATGGTTTACGATAATGGTGTTGCACACTTAATCGGGCGCTAGTAGGTGTGGCCCCCCTGTTGCAGTTCGTGGCGCACCCGAACGTGCAGCAGCTGCTGGCGTCCATCTGGTACGAGGGGCTGCCCGGCTTCCGGCGCAAGAACATGGTGCTGCAGGCGCTGGAGATCGTGCGCATCGGCATCCTGTTCCCGCTCTTCTCGTTCATGTACGTCGTCGCGCCGCACTCCCGCTTCGGCCAGACGATGCGCAAGCCCTTCATCAAGTTCATCTGCCACTCCGCCTCCTACTTCACCTTCCTCTGTAAGTATCTCGCCGCCAACATTTTGACAACAATCCCAACGTGTAACTCATACAATCCACACCCTATAGCAATAGCCCAATCCGCCGTAATGAACATTCCTCGAAGGTTCCGAATTGCTGTCGGGGTGGAGGAGACGTTGCGACGATATTTCGACTCGCATTCGTTACGCTTGAACGTGGCTGATCGGTTCTCAGCAGAAATATCGTGGTGACAGGTCTGCCTCATCAGACTCAATCCAGAAACTCTATTCAATAGTCTACTCAGACGATAAAAGACACGGAGTAGAAACTACCAAGTCTCTAAAACTACAGAACATAATCTAAATGTGAAACCTCTTATCTTAGAATTTAATAGGTGCCACATTTCAGTCACAATTACAGTACTCGTTACTATTGCAGCCAATTTCAAAATGACGAGAGTAGATTATTAAGCATAATTCACTCGTTGACATACTGTTTTTTTTACTGTTGGGGCAAGATGGGGTAACTTACTGTTTTCATACCACAGAAGCAGTTATATCCTGTATTAGTTCCAGGACATCCAGGACATATTTCAAAGAATTTGGTTTACCCTTATACGCTCACGGGACACAGCACTAGTCGGCCCCTTAAACGAGCACTGCCGGTGGTGGTGCCGGACTGCGACCTCACGGGCGTGTGGCCGCCAAAGCGTCCTGTAAGTAGCGGGCGGCATCGTGGGAAGGCGGGCCGACGTCGATACCCGTCACAATGACGCAGAGGACCTGCCGTGTCTGGACGCACGGTCACAGGCTGCGTCAACTAGCACCACATTTGAAATCGAAATTCCTGAGCTACACGTAAAAGCATGGCAGCAGCTGCAAGTGAATCGTGCACCGTGGGAAAAACGGAAAAGAAGATAAGCGAAACTTTCCACATGTGGTGCTGCAGAAAGTTGTTGAAAATTACGTGAACTGATAAGGTAATGAAAGAGGAGGTTCTCCGAACAATCGTCCAGGAAGTAATAGGTGGAAAACAATGAAAGGTAGAACGGACATGATGATAGGATACGTGTTAGCACATCAGGGAATAACTCCCATCGTAGTTGAGGGAGCTGTAGAGGGTAAAAATTAACCAGACTATATATATCAAATGCTTAAGGAGTTTGAGTATGTTGCCACAGGAGAGGAAGTCGTGCAAGAGCGCATCGGATCAGTCAGAAGACAGACGACAAGGACTAAGAGTCCCTTTGAAAATTAACATAACAAATTTAACTGAAACTAGAAATATGAAAATAAAACAGAATTGAACAATTATTCTGAAGTGTTCTATTATCGAATTTTTAATATTTACTTCTAAAATTAGGAAAGGAGAAAAATTTGTGACACACTCAGTGCTCTGCACTAGGATAATTCGTTGATTTGTCCGACCATTTCTTCAATTTTTTCTTAAATGATTTATATTTCAGTCAATAATTTGTGCTGCCCACTGACTGCGTCCGTGATTGAACTAGTACTCACATATAAATTTCAAACTCAGAGTGTGCGTAGCAAATTGTGTGAGAGTCTAATGTTTCATCTTCATTAAGTTGCAAATGAGGAGTGTCTGTAGTATTTGTATTGATAGAAATGATTGTTGGTACTGCCAAATAGGTGAAATTTATCACCCTCATCGCTACACACAATAGCTCACTGAAGAAACAGTACAAGTCTTTCAGTAAGCTTCGAGTAGTGTTGGTCACCACTTCATGTGTGTGACTGATTTACAACCATGAATCTGCACCAAGTCCTTTTATCAGGTTCCCGACTTTCCAACTAGGATGTGTACAGCTGAATCCTGCCGTCGTTGTCTGCCACTTCCCTTTTCTGTCTTACTGCTTAGCTCGAGCCTTCGATTGTCACTGACTCAATTTAGTCTCATGAATAAGCTTCGATCTAATTATCCGCGTTCTGTTTCATTTATTAGCTACTGAATTTCCAATTAACTTCCTTCCTCATTTCATTCTAACGTTTGCCGCTTGTTTCAAATGTAGTAAAAATTGGTAAGTTTCTTACAAGGTATTTTATTGTGCGCGCTTCTTTCGAAATGTTCCTCTGCTACCCACTCGTATATCATTATAGCCTTAACTACCGAGAAGAAATATTTTCTTTTCTTCTGCCGTAATATTAAATTAAAAACAATAATTTCTTAACAATCACCTTAAATGTTTCTAATACCAGGTAATACCAATTTTTTGTGATACTTAAGCACGCTGCACTCTAGATTACAGTCGTAGCGATGGGAAATAAAGCTAGCAGGCAAAGGCAAAACTATTGACCTTCAAGTTATTTATGTTTGAAGACCATTAGAAACTCTAGATCACAAAGTTTAAGCAGACATCATAAATACGCATATTGGTTTTAATTTGTTCCATCCACATTGCTGTAGCTATGTTTTAGCACACAACAGCGACGGAGCTATTGAAAAATGGATGGACGAATACTTAGCGCCCCAGCCAGTGTAAACGTTAGAGATCCAAGAACATTCTGATCTGGTAGCCAGCTGAAGGATTATTCTCGTGATTTGTGCATCATATCTAAATTTGGACGTAACGACACCATACAACGAAAAGTCATCAAGTGTTTCCGACACAACAAGAATAGGACAGTCATAATTCATCACGGGACTGAAATTCTTCTAGAGTCACCTGCGTCCCTCAGTCTCGATGGAATTTTCAACTTGCTAACTGGGAACTGTTTCAACGAGGACTTGAGAGTACCGTTCAATGTATTCTCCCAATTTCATTCAGTTATGAAAGATCTATGGGACGATTAACCCAATGTGCTCCACGTGGTTTTCGGAAGGAGTACATCTCGGTTGGTCTCAAGAAATCAATGAGTTATATGCTAAATATTAAGAATCTGAAAATGACGGGACAGTTGATAACCTATTGACAGCTCTCAACAAGTACAGAAAATTGAAGTGGCAGACAACGACGGCAGGATACAGCTGTACACATTCTAGTTGGAAAGTCGGGAACCTTATAAAAGAACTTGGTACAGATTCACGGTTGTAAATCAGTCACACACATTAATGCCAGCGCTGTTGCATCCAGGCCAAAGACGACTTAGAAAACTAAAAAAGACGAGGCACAGATACTAAACCAGAAAAATGAATTGTACATAAAGAGGTCCCATCTAAAACCACATCCAGCCCACTCATGGCTTGTGCATTGAGGAACTTGATGTAGCCTTGGATATGCTAAAGTAAATAAAGCTGTTTGTTACGATGGCGTACATTCAGAGAGTCTTAAATCCATCGGAACTTAAAATTGTGGCTCACTGAATTTTTCAGTGAGATTCTGAGGACCGGAAAAAGCTTTTCAAGCAGGCTAAGACGGAACCGGTTCTTCTCTCTGTTGACCAGCATCGCTGCTAGAAAGGCTTTCTTTAAATCGCATTCTAGAGTCCACTGAGCAAATCGTCCCTGTCGAACAAGCTGGCTTTAGGAAACAGAGCAGCTGTTGTGATCACGTCGTGCCATTGATAATCTAACAGAAGCTGGATTCAGCGGGTTCTGCATCCGGCTACAGTTTTTGTGGCTCTTATGGCAGCTTTGACACTTGTGGAGGGAGGAATTGATGTCGAAGTTTATTGAAATCGGTCCATATCAAAAGGTGACATTACTAATGAACAACATGCTCTCTGAAAGGCACTTTAAGGAGTTGGTGAATGAACAAGCTAGCAGATGGAGGACTCTAAATAACGGCCTGCTTCAGGGGTCAGTTCATCTTCATCTACATAATAACTCTGGAATTCACAATTAAGTGCTCGGCAGAGGGTTCATCGAACCACATTGCAGCTACTTCTATGCCGTTCCAATCTCGAACAGTGCCCAGGGAAGCGAATACTTAAACCATTCCATGCGCGCTCTGATTTCTCTGATTTTATTATGACAGATCATTTCTCCCTATGTAAATGGGCGCCAACAAAATGGTTTCACACTCTTGAGGATAAAATTGGTGATTGAAAAACGCCTTTGTTTGACAGCCACCACGATTCGTCTATCATATCTATGGCTTTTCGCGATAATACACAGGTAGCTGCCCTTCTTCGAACTTTTTCCATGTTCTCTGTGAATCCTATATGATGCGGATCTCACACCATTACAGCAGTACTCTTGAAGAGGGCGGACAAGCGCAATGTAACACGTCTCCTTAACAGACGTGTTATATTTTCTAAGTGTACTGCCAAATCGTAGTCCCTGGTTTGCTATCCCTACAACACTAGCTATGTGATAGTTTCACTTTTAAGTTATTTGTAGCTGTAATCCCTAGTATTTAGTTGAATTTTCAGTTTTTAGGTTTGTGTGATTTGTCTTGTAACCGAAATTTAGAGGATACCTTCTAGTACTCTTGTGGGTGACTTTACACTTTTCATTATTTAGAGTCAATTGTCACTTTTTGCACCATGCAGATGTCTTGTCTAAATCATTTTGCAATTCGTTTTGCTCATCTATTACTTTACAAGACGGCAAATGACAGCATCATCTGCAGACAGTCTAAGACGACTGCTCAAATTGTCCACTAAATAATAGTTCGTGTAGATCAGGAGCGGCAGAGAGTCTGTAACAATCCCAGATATTACTTCTCTTTTACTCGATAGGTTCCGTCATTTATTACGAACTGTGACCTTTCTGACAGGAAACCACGAATCCAGACATACCAGTGAGCGGCTAACGGAAGCGGTAAAGGCTGCCAGTCTTGCTTGCAAGATGAAAGCAGACCTGACCATTTGCAGCATAGTCGACAGGACCGACTGCGGACCTCTGGTGCAGAGCCGAGTGGAGGATCTGAATCAGAGGGTCAAACGATTCTGCGACCGCGTAGGCTGCAGATTCCTCGACTTGCGCCATAAAGTGGTTGAGTGTCGGGTTCCGCTGAATAGGTCAGGTGTCCACTACACGCAGGAGGCGGCTACACGGGTAGCAGGGACTGTGTGGCGTGGACTGGGCGGTTTTTTGGGTTAGAGGGTCTCGGCAAACGCAAAAAGGGTTTCAGTCTCAAAGGGTGCAGGCCGAACACAGGAAGAACCATCGGTAAAACACTTGTAAATTGTCGTAACTGTGTTGGGACAGTACCAGAGCTGCAAGCGCTAATGGAAAGCACTGATTCTCAAATCGTTATAGCCACTGAAAGTTGGCTAAAGCCGGAGACAAGCCGAAATTTTTGCGAAAATCTAACAGTGTTCCGAAAGGATAGGCTAAACACAGTTGGTGGTGCGTGTTTGTTGCTGTTAGAAGTAGTTTATCTGGTCGCGAAATTGAAGTAGATAGTTCCTGTGAGTTAGTATGGGTAGAGGTCATTCTTGCCAACCGGAATAAAATAACTGGATCCTTTTACCGACCTTCCAATTCAGATGACAGGTTCAAAGAAAACTTGAGTTTAATTTCAAGAAGGTACCCGACTCATACAATTATAGTCGGTGGTGACTTTAATTTACCATCGATATGTTGGCGAAAATACATGTTTAAATCCGGAGGTACGCATAAAACATCATCCGAAATTGTGCTAAATGCATTATCTGAAAATTACTTCGAGCAGTTAGTTCATGAGCCCAAGCGAATAGTAAACGGATGTGAAAACACACTTGACCTTTTAACAACAAATAATCCTGAACTAATAGCAACCATCGAAACGCTTACAGGGATTAGTGAACCTAGGGTTGTCGTAGCGAAACTGAATATTGTCATCCCCAAAAAAATCCCCCTAAAATAAACGAGAAATATACGTATTCAAAAAAGCGGATACGATGTCACTGGAAGCCTTTGTGAGAGACAGTCTCCACTCCTTCCGGGTCCAGCGTAAGCGTCAGAAGCGACCGACAGCGAGGGACTCCTCGATACGCGACACTGCAGCGACAAGCAGCAGTACAGGGCGAAAAGCTCGGATGCCCTGCGTGCGAGCGACCCTGTCGCGCTACAAGATGGCTGCTGAGAGCCGACCAGCTGTTTCTTTAAAACGGCGCTCCTAAACGGTGGAATACTGTAGCTCGAGACCAAGGCTACATAGCTTTGCGTAGGAAGATATAGCGGAAAGGAATGCTGTGCATGAAATTTACAAAGGACGGAATCTTCATGGAGATGATCACCAGACAATTCTTCAATTATACATGAATGAGCAGAGGAGCATTCGACTATCTCATCAATAAAGTAAAGACGAATATTACATGATCAAAAACTTGTAACAGCTGATAAATGCGGAAGAATGATAGACTACCGTAAATAACAAGAACGACGAGTGCTAATAGAAAGTGAGCTGTGATGTAACGCTAGCGTTCCCAGTTTGTAACTACTCGTAGGAAAGGGTCGTGGGTGCGATCCCAGTGATCTCATATATTTTAACTGACTCAGCTACAATTTCGTATGCTAAGTTTTGTGTATACTGTTTACACTGCGTCACTAAGTATATTTACAAGGTCGTGCCAAAGTACTTGCTCTTTAACTGTATACATACCTATCCCAGTATATCACACACATTAAATTCTCAATAAATTACAATGAACAGCGATAAAATTTTACAGACAATTGATGTTCCGAACGTAATTCATCAGCAGCCAGTATTAAGGCCAAGCGTTTCAGTTAATATAAACAGTACGTAAAAGTGAACGATAAAAACTTTTTGAAAAGAAAGTTAAACGTTTTATGAAATGATTTGTCTAAAAGTATGAAATAAAAAATATTAGGGAAACATTTGATGCACCTCATTTTCCGTTCATGATTTCGAGCATCATTCAAAGAGATGTAGAACGTTTTTCTGGTCTATTTATTTCTTTTACACAAATCATTTCACAAACTATTTGACCGATTTCTTTCGTTCTTTGTTTTCAAGCGTTATTCACAAAGCATGATCTTTCTGACTCCTCGATTGTCTTCCTGGCGTCTTCTGTTCTCGGAAATCCTAACTGTGGTACTTGATTCGAAGAAAGCCTCTTTGACATTTGCGTACCGCACCACTGTATCTTTTTATGTGCGAAATAGCTGGCCGTGAACAGATGAACTTTTTGACATTCCATTTACACAGCCTGGCAGCAGCTTTTCGTGAAATATTTCAATTATTCCTATAATCATTAATAAATTTTCCTTAATTACCCTGATTACTTTCAAGCAGTTAAATGTTTTCATGCAAAAATAGACCTCACGCTGCCTGTTTCTCCCACTTTGTTTGGCTATGAAAAACCGGACAAAACCGCATGGTGCAGTTTATACGGAGTCTTGTTTACGCTCTGCTCATGCGTTTACAAAAACGTATCGAGTGTTAATCATATGATAAAATAGTCATTTCTGCGTGCTGTCTTTTCCAAAAACCGTCCTTTCGATATCTTCAACCGTTTATGAGATACGACGATTTGTATGACCACTTGATTCCAGAAGCGCAGGAAGGATTCGGACGCGCCGCGAGCGACTCATCCGCGGATAGAACAAAAAGAGATATCAATCCGGTCTCAACTTTAAATACAATTTAGATATATTGGTTACATTTAACACGCAATAATGTATGGCCTTAAATGACCTATACGGATAGTCTACGTAGTGTGATTTTACCTCTACAAATTCTTAAAATTTTCGTGCAGCCATATACTCAGTTTCGTGCATCACAGTAACTATTACGAATAACGAAATAAATTCAGACCATTATCAGCAAAGATATCAAGCTATAACATGCGGACGGACAAAATTTTTTCACCGAATAGTTTTCTTAAAACCGGATGATAGAATACACGTGGCTGTAGCTCTCTCTGCCGCGCAGGCTGCAGCGACGAGATTCAGACACGTTTGAATTCTAACGTCGCCAGTTGTAGCAGAGGACCGGCAGCGCCACGGATGTCGCCCATGTAGGACACTTCCGTAACTATATCAGCGGTTGTGTTTTGTCGCCTGAAGCCGTCGCTCGCTGTCGGTCGCTTCTGTCGCTCCAGTAGACCAGATGCGGCTTGAATTAAAAGAAATAGTAACGGCAGCAGTTGAGAGATTTATACCAAATAAATTAACAAACGACAGATCTGATCCTCCTTGCTACACAAAACACGTTAGAACACTGTTGCAGAAACAACGAAAAAAACACGCCATATTTAAACGGGCGCAAAATCTCCAAGATTAGCGATCTTTTACAGAAGCTCGAAATTTACGCGCACTTCGATTCGAGACGCTTATAGTAGTTTCCACATTTTCTCTCGAAACCTGCCACGAAATCCAGAGAATTCTGGTCATATGTGCAGTATGCCAGCGGGAAGACGATGCCTTCTCTGCGCGACAGGAATGGAAATACTGAAGACGAAAGTTCTGCCAAAGCAGAGTTACATAGCATTTCGAAATTCCTTCACCAAAGAAAACGAAGTAAATATTCCAGTAGGGGGACAAGGGGCGTGTCACCCCACTCTCCATTGTTGCCAAATTTATTAAAGATGGCGGCGATGACGTCATCCAAGATGGCGGCATGTAGACTTGGCAACAGCGCATGACGTCATCCAAGATGGCGGCTTTTGGCTGGAAAATAGTCCAATTGTGCTACGTCCACTAACCTAAACTCAAGAAAAAATGGCGGGAAGTTTGAATTCCAACAGGATAATGCATGCAAAGACCGTACTTGTCTTTATTATTGATTATCATTCATTAACATTCATTATCATTCATTATCATTTATTAACATCCATTATCATTCATTGTCATTCATTATCATTCATTGTCATTCATTATCATTCATTATCATTCATTGCCATTCATTATCATTCGTTATTATAGGCCTACCTCCACTAGAAAATTGCGCCAAATTCAAATTCCAACACGATATTCTCTCGAAAACTGTACTTCTATGTATTATTATCATGTATTATTAATTCAAGATGTCCGATTTTCTCGGTGAGAAAGCCATTCTCCTTACATCCATAACAAAAATCTATCACAAGTTGAAATCCCCAACACCATAATTGATCACATGTACGAGCTTTCTCCGTCACTTATCTTTTTTTTTCACTGGTAACCTATCATAATCGTGCCAAATAATATACTGCACTTATAGTAACGTAATTCACGTCCCTTGATTTTTCAGGGGGGGAAGGGACTGAAGACTTTATTTCAAGCAGTACGGTCATCACTTGTTCTCCAACACAGTCAGCACACACATCTTTGATATCGCAGTGCAGTCACCACGACGTCCGCACTCCAACTGAATTAGTTCAAATCCTCGCCACCCCCTGGCCAGCACGCGGAGACACTACCTACGCCTGTCACGTGAGGCGGCCAGCCACTAGCGCGGGGGGTGAGCCCAGTGATCGCTCCCACGTCGTAAACATATTTCGCTGGACACGTTGCAACTTGTCGAGTTTGACGTCACAGCGGCCCCCTGTCCGCTCACCACGTGCATTCGTCGCCTCCACATGTTTCCCGCCAAAATTGACTCCCTCGGAGCTGAATCACACAACGGTCGGCCGTTTCCCTGCAACACTTCCGGCACCACGTCCAAACCTGCAGATACCGACCTCACACAGCCGTTCGCCACGTGTCCCTGTGCGAGCGAGATCGCAGTGCTACACTTTTGGCGGCAAAGTTTGCTCGACAGTGGAATCCGCCATGACTATATAACAGCACCTTTGGACTGCACTAGAACGCCCGCTAATTGACTCGCTCTCGCACGCGCGTAATAACTGTACAACCGCTGCGCCACCCCCCCCCCCCCCCCGCTTACGTCACACACCCTCCATACACGGGACGGACATCGCCTTCTGTAAATTCCTGGAAAATGATTCTTTATTTCAGACATTACGGTCATGCAGGTGTATTCCAAGTGACTTGTCCATGCTCACACAGCGAAACTCCAGAGCGCGGCCGGCTGAGCCCGCTCCCTGGCCGGCAGACGTCAGGTGGTTTACGGCGCCTGCCCACTGGCCAGCCCCCACGGCCCGCGCGACATGCAGGCCGCGCCGCCACAAACGGTCGCTCGCACCCGCGAGCACTTAATCCCGGATACGATGGTTCCTGTCGACCGCGTTCCGCGCGCGTTTATTCGTCGCGAGAACGCTCGCTAATTCACTCTCACCACCCCGCTATATTAAATAATTCCATTTACAATTTCGTATACATATTCAAACGTGTTCAACTCCCTAATATCAACTACTTTTCGAGGACCAGAACGCTACCTCCTCCTCCTAGGAACCAGCGCCAAGTTTGAAATCTGCCAGTAAACAATAATTTTGAACAAGCATTTACGCTCCCACATACAACCCAGCTCAATAGAACATAATAATTCCTTTTCACATTTTTGTTAGGTAACATGATATAAATAATAATAAATAAAAAATAATAATAAATAATAATAATTGATCATAAATGGTAATAAATAACTGGAGCAGCTGTCTGAATGCAGAGACCTGTTGGGGTGTATGGATCTGTAACAGCGAACTTTGATGTCCTCTAGACAAACGAATAGCGAAGTAATATTATGTGTTGGGCGGCTTTGGTGATCAAGTCAGAATTTGAGAAGATGATTGATTTGGGTTGGAGTGTTATTAGATGGGATGTAGATTGTTCCGTTGACTACTTCTGCACATTTGCTTCCTTTATTTAGCTGAGTGAAGATCGATTGTGGTGTGTTGGATACATGCTTGTCTGCTCTCTAGACCTGGGATAGACCTTAGTTGACGTGTAAATTATAGCAAAGATCTCGAAAATGTTACATGACTGAGACCGGTATTCGAGAGTGGAAATATCATTTTGCGTATGTTTGTTTCTAGTTAGTCAGTGGTTTACAGCATGCTGCACATAGATAAAGTTCAGCGTTTGTAGAGAATTAATTTGAAGTCTGTATCTTGGGAATTATGACGAACTAGTGATCGGTAGGGTGTAGCCTCGTGCATGATATTGCGAAGTACAGCTAAAATAGTGTGATATTATGGAGAAAGTACATGTGTTCTTGCAGTCTATGAGTCTGAGGATGTTTGAAGAAAAGCGAACAGATAAGGAAGGAGAGACAGTAAGGCGTTTGTGCTGAGGAGGGGACGATACCGAATTTGTAAAAAAGAGTTCTGAGGGTGACTTAGGTTCGCTGATGTAAGAGGGAAGATTAGCTCTGAGTGTCGGGTGTGTAGAGAGAACAGGTTGACGGTGCTTTCTTAGGATTGGGGAGCATTGCTGTATAAAGACGCTGTAGGGATAGGATAATTTTTCGCATGCTGTAGAGATATACTGGATAAGTGCACTGTTTTGTGTCAAATGTGTATGTATGTATTGTGAAGTTAATGTGGTTTACATTGTGTAGCGTTTGTATATACTGCACTGTAAAATTAATATTGATTATGTTATGTGACGAGTAGAGAGGAAGTCGTAAGGAGGGTAGCGATATTTCCAGAGTAACAGCGGTCAAGAGAGTGTATTTCCGATACTTAGCTCATTGTGGAATGCCAATCAAATGAGACCGCGATCGTAAAATTTAACTGTATAAGTATAATGAGATCAACGACTTGGGTATTCGAGAGTGCGAATATAATTTTTTGGTCTGTTTGTTTCTAGTTATTGAGTGGTTTAAAGGATGCTGTACTTAGAAAAAAAATTGGTGTGTTCTTGTAGTCTATGAGTCTGCATAAGTTTGTAGAAAAAAAGCGAGCAGGCAAGGAAGAAGAAGAGAGAGTAACGCATTTGTGTTGAGGGGGAGCGATCGCCGAATTTGTGGAACAGTTCTGAGAGGGACTTCCGTCCGTTGATGCAGAAGGGCTGATTACCGCTGAGTGTGGCGTGTGTAGAAAGAAAGAGCAGATTCACAATGCTTCCTTAGGAATTAAGAGAATTGGGGCATGTAGTGGGTATTGTAAAGTTAATGTGGTTTACATTGTGTAGGATTTGTATATAATGGGTTGTAAAGTTACTAATGCTTATGTTATGGGATGAGTAGAGAGGATGACCGTATGTGTGTGTGTGTGTGTGTGTGTAAATTGAGAGGGTGGAGGGCTGTGGAGGTAATTTAGCGATCTCTGTAAAAGTAAGCACAGGAAGCATCACAAAGAAAAGCAGGATGGTACTTCGATAACGGGTCCTTAGGAAATTAGACCAGTAAATTCGATAAGAAGGAATACGAATGATTAATCGGTTGTGCTGGGATATAGGAGGGTTGAGAACATTTGCGTATGTTGAGAGCTGGAAAGGTAGGAGGTAGGGAGCACATTCAGTATTATTTTGGTAAACAAGTTCTGTTAGGGTAAGAATTTGAATTTACAAATAAGCTTAGAAAACACGAAAGCGAGCGTTAACTATTTTTTGGGGGGGGGGGGCACTATACAATTTCGGAGAGGTTCACTGGGCTCTTATTTTTTATTTTTATTTTCAAATGATCGTTTTAGATTGAGAGGGGAGAGAAGCGCTGGGATGTGTGCCGACGGTGTGTGTGTAAACTCGCTCTCGGCTATTCTGACAACAGACGTGAAGGTGGAGATGTGGCGCATATAGGCCGGCGAGTAATGGAATGCGACCTTAACATGTGTGCTGGACCGCACTGAGTTAGGACGGTGGCAGACGACTCGCGTGGCCTGGCTTGGATAGTCATGTTCGGCGTGTAGGTCATACGAATTTCTCAGGTGTTCGGTGTGAATGCGGCTGTCATCAAGTCATGTTTCAAGGGTCGAACAGAGGCCTTCGAGCGAATTGAGAGCTGTCGGACGTGTGACGTAATGTGGGATAGGTTGATTGCGTGCGTCTGTTGAGTTACTTTGCTGTGCGTTATTTGGACAGATTACGAGTACTGATGGTGTTTACAGTTATGTGTAGTGCATTATTTAGGAGCAGTTTGATATTGTGCACTGAAATTAGGAGCTGTTTGCGTGTCTGCCTACTGTGCAACATGACACCAGGTATATCAGGACGAGTGTTTTTTGTATGAGAGTGATAGGTATACTCGATGCGTAAATAAAATGTACGTTAAGTATTTCAGGGACGATATAGAATATGAGAGAGTTCGAGTTGGTTGTTATTTTTTCTACTTGGAGGGTGTGTTAGATCGAATTGCTGAGGTGAGTAGCTACGAGAGCGCGAGGGATGTGATTGCAGCATATCTCCGTCTCTCAGCGGTTAACTAAAGATGGGGCGAGCAATGTTCTCAGCTTAGGTACTGGACCGTGTGGATTGAACAACAGTATTAGGGTCATAGTTTAGCTAGAATACTTATACAGGAGTATGTCCGACGCTAGTATAAAGGTCCAGACTGTGATGTCGGCGGTCTCGCGCTCGTGGTGTGTGAGAGAGGCAAAGCAGACGATTTTGAGTCATCACAGGTGACTTAGGTTAGTGGCTACGTTTGCCACAGTTTTCTTGTGTTTGGTAGCGAAACACGAACTGACCATCAGAATTGAAGCTTGGCTTATTTGTATTTAAGTTAATGTGGGTTAGTACACGTTAGTGCACGTTAGTAAACGGAGGCAAGCATTAATACATGTTAGCCAACGAACATCGGTCGGTAAAAGGACGTGGTGGTCGGTAGGGACTTTAACTACACTCCTGGAAATGGAAAAAAGAACACATTGACACCGGTGTGTCAGACCCACCATACTTGCTCCGGACACTGCAAGAGGGCTGTACAAGCAATGATCACACGCACGGCACAGCGGACACACCAGGAACCGCGGTGTTGGCCGTCGAATGGCGCTAGCTGCGCAGCATTTGTGCACCGCCGCCGTCAGTGTCAGTCAGTTTGCCGTGGCATACGGAGCTCCATCGCAGTCTTTAACACTGGTAGCATGCCGCGACAGCGTGGACGTGAACCGTATGTGCAGTTGACGGACTTTGAGCGAGGGCGTATAGTGGGCATGCGGGAGGCCGGGTGGACGTACAGCCGAATTGCTCAACACGTGGGGCGTGAGTCCTCCACAGTACATCGATGTTGTCGCCAGTGGTCGGCGGAAGGTGCACGTGCCCGTCGACCTGGGACCGGACCGCAGCGACGCACGGATGCACGCCAAGACCGTAGGATCCTACGCAGTGCCGTAGGGGACCGCACCGCCACTTCCCAGCAAATTAGGGACACTGTTGCTCCTGGGGTATCGGCGAGGACCATTCGCAACCGTCTCCATGAAGCTGGGCTACGGTCCCGCACACCGTTAGGCCGTCTTCCGCTCATGCCCCAACGTCGTGCAGCCCGCCTCCAGTGGTGTCGCGACAGGCGTGAATGGAGGGACGAATGGAGACGTGTCGTCTTCAGTGATGAGAGTCGCTTCTGCCTTGGTGCCAATGATGGTCGTATGCGTGTTTGGCGCCGTGCAGGTGAGCGCCACAATCAGGACTGCATACGACCGAGGCACACAGGGCCAACACCCGGCATCATGGTGTGGGGAGCGATCTCCTACACTGGCCGTACACCACTGGTGATCGTCGAGGGGACACTGAATAGTGCACGGTACATCCAAACCTTCATCGAACCCATCGTTCTACCATTCCTAGACCGGCAAGGGAACTTGCTGTTCCAACAGGACAATGCACGTCCGCATGTATCCCGTGCCACCCAACGTGCTCTAGAAGGTGTAAGTCAACTACCCTGGCCAGCAAGATCTCCGGATCTGTCCCCCATTGAGCATGTTTGGGACTGGATGAAGCGTCATCTCACGCGGTCTGCACGTCCAGCACGAACGCTGGTCCAACTGAGGCGCCAGGTGGAAATGGCATGGCAAGCCGTTCCACAGGACTACATCCAGCATCTCTACGATCGTCTCCATGGGAGAATAGCAGCCTGCATTGCTGCGAAAGGTGGATATACACTGTACTAGTGCCGACATTGTGCATGCTCTGTTGCCTGTGTCTATGTGCCTGTGGTTCTGTCAGTGTGATCATGTGATGTATCTGACCCCAGGAATGTGTCAATAAAGTTTCCTCTTCCTGGGACAATGAATCCACGGTGTTCTTATTTCAATTTCCAGGAGTGTATTTCATTTCAAGTCCAGGTGGGTGTGGCGGTGGCGAAAATTGATTCCAAGTCTAGGTGGACGTGGAAGTTTTCCGCGTCAGAGAGGTTAATTAATTGATCAGATTAATTAAATAGTCATGTGGACTATGTTACATTCACCTGCGTAGGTACTAAGCTAGGTGCGCGCGATGGCTCATGTGTACGGACGTGTGTTTTCGCCAAGACCCTGGATTAGATAATCTAAGCATGTGGGCTGAATAATGAGAATCAGGTGATCAGTTAACTTAGTGAGGGCGTTCTTTGTCTGACAGAGCCACGTGGTCGATCGCGCGTTGTGACGTCAAGGAAGTTTCCAACTCGGTAGAAAAAAACATTCCGTTTACCAGAAACGTGTAGGAAGAGGTTGAGTGCTGGTGGCTTAGTTTGAAGCAATTTTCTTAGGTTGGTGGCGGAAGCGCAAGTGAGCTTTGTTTACTGGCAGATTTCAAACTTGGCGCTGGTTCCTAGGAGGAGGAGGTAGCGTTCTGGTCCTCGAAAAGTAGTTGATATTAGGGAGTTGAACACGTTTGAATATGTATACGAAATTGTAAATGGAATTATTTAATATAGCGGGGTGGTGAGAGTGAATTAGCGAGCGTTCTCGCGACGAATAAACGCGCGCGGAACGCGGTCGACAGGAACCATCGTATCCGGGATTAAGTGCTCGCGGGTGCGAGCGACCGTTTGTGGCGGCGCGGCCTGCATGTCGCGCGGGCCGTGGGGGCTGGCCAGTGGGCAGGCGCCGTAAACCACCTGACGTCTGCCGGCCAGGGAGCGGGCTCAGCCGGCCGCGCTCTGGAGTTTCGCTGTGTGAGCATGGACAAGTCACTTGGAATACACCTGCATGACCGTAATGTCTGAAATAAAGAATCATTTTCCAGGAATTTACAGAAGGCGATGTCCGTCCCGTGTATGGAGGGTGTGTGACGTAAGCGGGGGGGGTGGCGCAGCGGTTGTACAGTTATTACGCGCGTGCGAGAGCGAGTCAATTAGCGGGCGTTCTAGTGCAGTCCAAAGGTGCTGTTATATAGTCATGGCGGATTCCACTGTCGAGCAAACTTTGCCGCCAAAAGTGTAGCACTGCGATCTCGCTCGCACAGGGACACGTGGCGAACGGCTGTGTGAGGTCGGTATCTGCAGGTTTGGACGTGGTGCCGGAAGTGTTGCAGGGAAACGGCCGACCGTTGTGTGATTCAGCTCCGAGGGAGTCAATTTTGGCGGGAAACATGTGGAGGCGACGAATGCACGTGGTGAGCGGACAGGGGGCCGCTGTGACGTCAAACTCGACAAGTTGCAACGTGTCCAGCGAAATATGTTTACGACGTGGGAGCGATCACTGGGCTCACCCCCCGCGCTAGTGGCTGGCCGCCTCACGTGACAGGCGTAGGTAGTGTCTCCGCGTGCTGGCCAGGGGGTGGCGAGGATTTGAACTAATTCAGTTGGAGTGCGGACGTCGTGGTGACTGCACTGCGATATCAAAGATGTGTGTGCTGACTGTGTTGGAGAACAAGTGATGACCGTACTGCTTGAAATAAAGTCTTCAGTCCCTTCCCCCCCTGAAAAATCAAGGGACGTGAATTACGTTACTGTAAGTGCAGTATATTATTTGACACGATTATGATAGGTTACCAGTGAAAAAAAAAAGATAAGTGACGGAGAAAGCTCGTACATGAGATCAATTATGGTGTTGGGGATTTCAACTTGTGATAGATTTTTGTTATGGATGTAAGGAGAATGGCTTTCTCACCGAGAAAATCGGACATCTTGAATTAATAATACATGATAATAATACATAGAAGTACAGTTTTCGAGAGAATATCGTGTTGGAATTTGAATTTGGCGCAATTTTCTAGTGGAGGTAGGCCTATAATAACGAATGATAATGAATGGCAGTGAATGATAATGAATGACAATGAATGATAATGAATGACAATGAATGATAATGGATGTTAATAAATGATAATGAATGATAATGAATGTTAATGAATGATAATCAATAATAAAGACAAGTACGGTCTTTGCATGCATTATCCTTTTGGAATTCAAACTTCCCGCCATTTTTTCTTGAGTTTAGGTTAGTGGACGTAGCACAATTGGACTATTTTCCAGCCAAAAGCCGCCATCTTGGATGACGTCATGCGCTGTTGCCAAGTCTACATGCCGCCATCTTGGATGACGTCATCGCCGCCATCTTGAATAAATTTGGCAACAATGGACAGTGGGGTGACACGCCCTCTACTTATTCCAGAATTAGCATCATGGCAGCTGCCAATATGATTAACGTAAAAGTAGATATCCTTGCAGTAGTGAAGCAACTTAAATCACTTAACAAAATCAAGTCTTCGTTCCAGACTGTATACTGGTTAGCTGATACAGTAGCTTCATACTTAACAGTCATATAGAACCGTTCGCTCGACGAAAGATCCGTATCCAAAGACTGGAAGGTTTCATTGGTCATACCAATATTCAAGATAGGTAGTAGGAGTAATCCACTAAATTACAGGCCTATATCATTCAGGTCAATATGCAGCAGGATTTTGGAACATATATTGTATTCGAAAATCATGAGTTACCTGGAACAAAACGGTCTATTGACACATAGTCAACACGTATTTAGAAAACATCGTTGTTGTGCAACACAACTAGCTGTTTACTCGCATAAATATTGAGTGCTATTGAGAAGGCATTTCAAATTGATTCCATATATCTAGGTTTCCGGAAGGCTTTTGACACTGTACCACACAAGTGACTTGTAGTGAAATTGCGTGTCTATGGAATATCGTCTGAATTATGTGACTGCATTCGTGATTTCCTGTCAGAGAGGTCACAATTCGTAGTAATTAACGGAAAGTCATCGAGTAAAACAGAAGTGATTTCTTCCGTCCCCCAAGGTAGTGTTATAGGCCATTGTTGTTCTTTATCTATGTAAACGATTTAGGAGACAATCTGAGCAGCTGTCTTAGGTTGTTTGCAGATGACGCTGTCGTTTATCGACTAGTAAAGTCATCAGAAGATCAAAACGAACTGCAAAACGATTTAGAAAAAATATCTGAATGGGTCGAAAATTGGCAATTGATGCTAAATAACGAAAAGTGTGAGGTCATCCACATGAGGTTAGACGATAAATCAGTCAAATATGAAGGCCGTACATTCAACTAAATACCTCGGGATTACATTTAGACAAACGTAAATTGGGAGGAACACGTAGAAAATGTTGTGGAGAAACCTAACCAAAGACTGTGTGTTATTGGCAGGACACTTGGAAAATGTAACAGATCTACTAAAGAGACTGCGTACACTATGCTTGTCCGTCCTCTTTCAGAATACTGCTGCGCGGTGTGGGATCCTTACCAGATAGGTCTGGGATGCTAGATGTGGTACGAGGTACCCTCCGCCACGCACCGTGTGGTGGATTGCGGAGTATGTATGTAGATGTAGATGTAGAAATTCAAAGAAGGGCAGCACGTTTCGTAGTATCGCGAAATAGAGGTGAGTGTCACAGAAATGATACTGGATTTGCGGTGGACATAATTAAAACAAAGGCATTTCGGACAGAATCTTCTCACGAAATTTCATTCACCTCCGAATGTGAAAATATTTTGCTGACGCTGACTTACATAGGGAGAAACGATCATGATAATAAAATAATGGAAATCAGAGCTCGCACGGAAAGATAGCTGTTCGTTTCTTCCTTGCGCTGTACGCGATTGGAATAAGAGAGAATTATTGTGAAGGTGGTTCGATGAACCCTCTGCCAGACACTTGAATGTGATTTGCAGAGTATCCATGTAGATGCATGTAGATGTAAATACCCTTCTAGAAATATAAGAAAACGGAATGATTTGATGTCCCCTGTCTGTAGCAGTCATTACCCCGTGTAATAAAGAGCTAGTGGCATTTTACAAGAACGATATTTTCTGAATCCGTTTTGGTTATTTGTCATAAAGTCGTTTTGTTGGATATAATTATATTGTTCGAGCATAGTATATTTTCCAAAATTCTGCTGGAATTCTGATATGGGTCTGTAATTAATCGGGTTACTCCTATTTCCTTTCTCGGGGATTGGTGTGACTTGTGCAACTTTCCACACTTTGCGTACGGATCTTTCCATGAGCGAGCGGTTGTATATGACTGTGTAGTACTAATCAGCATACTCTGAAAGAAACCCGACTTGTTTTCATTCTGGATCGGAGGCCTTGCATTTTTTAAAAGTGTTTTAAGCTGATTTACTGCACCGAGGATATCCACTTCTAAGTTACTCACGTTGGAAGTTGTTCTTGATTCGAATTCTGGAATATTTACTTCGTCTTATTTTATGAATGAATTTCGGAAAACTGTTTTGTAATTGTGCTGTATTAACACTGTCATCCATAACATCACCATTGCCATTGCGTCGTGAAGGTGATTGCGTCTTGCCAGTGGCTTAGTTTACGTACGAGCAGAATCTCGTTGGGTTTTATGCGAGACAGAGTTTCGTTATGGAAACTATTAAAAGCATCTTGCATTGAAGTTCGTGCCAAATTCGGAGCTTCTGTAAAACATGGCCGATATTGGGTATTGTGCGTTTTTCTTTTTCCTTTAATTTGGCCAGGTTTTTTGTTGCTTCTGGAACAGTGTTCTGACCTGTTTTGTATACCGTGGGCGATCAGCACCATCTCCTATTAATTTATTTGGTATATATCTCTCAATTGCCGTCCATACTATTTCTTTGAATTTAAACCACGTCTCGTGTACGCTTACATAGTTAGATTACAGGGAGTGGAGCCTGTTTCTTACGAAGGTGTCAAGCGAACTTTTATATGCTTTTTAAAACAGATGTATTTTGCGTTTACCTTTGGTGGGTTTGGCTGTTACGGTACTCAGTCTAGCTACAACAACCTTGTGTTCACTAGTCTCCGAATCCGTCACGATACTCCATATCTGGTCAGTATTATTTGTTGGTAAGAGGTCAAGTATGTTTTAGCAACCATTTACACTAAGAGTTGAGTCCTGAGCCGAGTGTTCAAAATAATTTTCTGAAAAAGCATTCTGTACGATTTCGGATGACATTGTATGCCTACCACCGGCTTTAAACGTGTATTTTCGCCAGCATGTCGAGGCTAGACTGACGTCACCAGCAACTATAGTTGTACGAGTGAGGTGCCTATTCGAAATGAGACTCAGTTTTTCTTCGAACTGTTCAGAAACAATAAAAACCCAAAAAGGGCCTCCTGCACGGGTTTTTCGACGGAATCGAAGTACGGCACAGCTACAGGAATCACTCTGGCTCGGTCCCCGACATTCAAAGAGCAACGCATTGAGTTAAGTAAGAGACTCGGGTCGACAGCGATTGTGCTTCACACGGCGCGCTACGCTGTGCTGCTCTCGCCCGTGTGCGTTCTGGTGGTGGAATGTTGGGGGCGTGCGTGTGTAGACGGCGCCCGCGCGAGGGACCGATGTGCAGCTTGATGAAGCCACGAGACTTTAGACCTGCTTCCACTCAGTCACAGCTAATATTGCAGTGTAAGCTCTAAGGAACAAGGCACTGCTACGAGTGAAAGTCTGACAATGCCAGCCACTCGTGCTGGCAAAACGTCAGATAAATAATCGCACAAACTTCGGCCGAAGAACCTGAGACAGAAGCCGGCAGGCAGTTCGATGAAATACCCAATAAGTTTGCACTTTATACGACGGTGGCAAGACGTCGCCCTCATTTGCCATCAAACTGATAAATGTGAAGCAGAGAGCAATTTTGTTGTTGTGACTAGTCCGTCGTTTCCCGCACAAAGTTATGGACCCACAGAGGGAGAAGTTGCGTTATTGTTCGATTAACGTACACCGTGTCGAACTCTGAAACATTGAAACATATAGACAAATCTTGGGCCCGTTCGATCACTTTGACCGTTTGAGCAGCAGTAGCACAGAAGAAGAGCACGTCTCCTGTTGCTAACAACTCTGTGTGTGTGTGTGTGGGGGGGGGGGGGGGGGGTCAGAGAAGTCTCAAGGACGTCTTATCTCCAGAATATTACTTGCACTATTGTGAGAACATTTTGAGTTCCTTTCGAAGCAGCTTTTTTTTTTTTCGTGAAATTGAATAATTTCTCGGTGTAGGATTTTTGTCTGCAAGCAGCCCCATTCTCTGCCCTATCACATTTATAGACAGAGATTAGTAATACGATAAGGTTTGTTAAAATTGTTTTAAGGGTGGTCCACATTGCTGGAATGAGCTTGGAAGACTTCCTATTGGGGTAGTGGCCGATATTAAACATGAATAAAATATATTAATGTGACAGTGACGGCTAACTACCACTGATTACTAAATCAAAAGCCATATTGTAAATAACTTGTATTTATTGTAAATTATCTCACGATAGAAATTAGATCATATTGAAAAAATCATGAATGAAAACAAATTAAACAAATTGTACACTGTTCTTAGATATACTACACTGGTAACATTGGCTCCCAGCTCTTAATGTTAATGCCGCCAAACTCTTAATCAGCCAATCCCGACGCTGCAAAGGCCTCCCACATCTCCCTCGCGGAGTGATACAATTTCTCCACCTATCCAAAAAATTTCTCTGTCCAAACAGCGGGCGTTGACCCCCAGCGTTTCCCGCACTTTCTTATGAACTGCCCGATCAGAGCTCAGCCCATTTGCCGCTGAAACAGCGCGCGACCGTGCGGCGCCAGCGCGTACGTTGGACGCTGTCTGTCTGCTCGACGTTTCCCCTCTCTCTCTCACCTGGCCCCCGGCGGCGTTCCTTTTGATGCTTGCAGGTCAGCGGCCGCATCCCCTGGGACCCCCGGCCCCTGCACAATGCTCTTCCGGCGCTCGCCGGCCTTCGCCTCCCCGCCTCCATTGGCAAACCCACTTTGCTTACACCTACAGCATGCAACTGAATATTATCATTACCAAAGCCCGTATTATTGCAGACATGTGTATAATCATCACGTATCTCTTTCTAATCCACCTAATAAGACTAATTAACCATTATATGGGTTTATTTACTCCAAATACGCAGAATAATCTGCGAAATGAATGTCACAAATGAAAGCCACCTTTGAAGCTTTCACCTTACTAGCAGAGTACCTGACGTCGCCCGGATATGGATGTACAGATACTGTAGACGATATCAGAAAAAAATGTAGGGACTAGACGTGCGTGGGAGTGCTGTGGAGTGACGCAATGCCCGCAGTCCTGCTGATCCTGGCGTCGCAGCGCATCGAGTCTGTGATCGGGGACTGGTTCGGCAACGACACCGAGCGCCGGCCGCAGCCGCGCCAGGTGGACGTGACGGCGATGCGCGGCGGCCCGCCCTCCGTCGTCGAGTGCATGATCCTCGCCTGGGTCTGCGGTGAGTACACTCTCTCTCTCTCTCTCTCTCTCTCCCTCTCCCTGCAAGCCAACGAGTCAAGCCGAGCCAAACTCCAGAGGCGACGCTGACAGAGTCCTCACTCACTGGCTCATCGTCACCGCTAAGGATAGAAACCTGTCATTTGCAGACGGGGTTGCTCTTATAGGTCAGGCATCGTTTAAGAAGTGATAGTTCAAAATTCCACACCAAAAGAGATGAAACAGGCGATGAAAAGTCTTAAGAAAATATTTCATTATTTAAAACAATTTAAACTTAAATCTATGTAAATAGTTATTTCACTTCTCGATTACATATGAAGAAATATGTGTCAGGAGGTGAAATTTTCTATGAAAATACTACCAGAAGCACGTTCAGAAAAACAGTGCTTCTTTGGCCTTGCGAAGCAGCGGGCACTAAGCTCGTGATTGATAAAAAAAGGACCTGTCACGGCTGCACTTACGTAGAACCTAACTAGACGAAGCGGCAGAAATGCATTCACACACACCGATCCCCACCAACTTATTGTTTTGGGTGCACAAAAGAAGCGTTTCTAATTTTTAAATCAGAATAACACCGAAAATATCGTGAAGATATTACGATAGGGTCAAATTACTGTGGTGACTCTTGCACGAAATGTTATCAGAACTACGTGATGAAGTGGAAAGCTATTTTAGTGACGTATAACATTTATCTCAGTACCCCATCCGAACGAGCCTCGGAACGCCTCAAAGTTTCGGCCGACCGCCGCGTCATCCTCAGCTGAAGACTTAAGTAGATGCAGATAGGGAGGAGCTAGTGGTCAGCACACTGCTGCCAGTGAGCCGCTACTTGCCGGTCAGCTAGAGCTCGGAGCTCGGTGTACCCGGCGCACCCCGCCTGCCGACAGCACTCGGCAGACCCGGACGGTCACTCCTGCGAGAGCTACCTGAGCCCGACACCACTGAACTGCGGTGGCCTGGCGGGAACCGGTGTTACCGCTGCGGCGAGGCCGTTGGCAACAAATAATGTTAGTACACTCAAATGACACTGCTCTAAATTATCATTTCGTTTCGACCTACCGCTTAAATTCTTTGAGTCACAGTACTAATATGAAGACCTCACCTGGAAACAGGGGGAAGGAACTAGCTAGTTGTTTTGAGAAATTATGCAGTAAAGTTTCAGTAACAACTCCTAAATAAGATTTTTGATTCAGATAAGTTTTTCTTTTCAAATACTTCTTGAGTAACTACATATTTTGGCCAAAGTTTTATTCTTACAAATGCATTACTGGGGATTTAACATTGTTTAAATGCAAACTGAGTACATTTCACATCTGTTAGCATTTACACTCAACTGTTTATTTCTTAGGCAAGTTAATGAGACAGCATTGTGAAACCTCTCATAATACCTAGTTATCATTTCCGAACTGTTTCAGTTCATGATACTACAACTTGATTTACCCAATTTCTGCAATAATACATTGTAATGGTCTCAAAAATTAATCTATGATTCAGTGGAGTATAAAATTAATTGTTTTGTCACCTCACTCCCTACGGCCCCATCCCCTCCCCACCTACCATTTTGGTCGGAATATCAAATGTTGTGGGGAATTTAAATTTTGGCGGGAATTTCTGTGTCCCACCCCACACCACACCTGAGAGTTAGCAGGAAATTAAAAATGGCGGTGCCATGTATAGGACTCAAATACTGATCCTCCCAGACAGAAAGACGAAGTGCACAGCCCACCACATGGAAAATGCCCAAATGCCGAAGAGGAAGGTTAGGTTAGTGTACTTTGCTTACTTTTCTTGGGAACCAGGATTAAAGACCAGTCACAATTACGTAACAAATCATAAAGTTCAGCCCTAATTACACAACTATATGCATAGCGCTGCACAATGAGCACCTAAAATCGCAACACAGCTCAAAAATGGACAGTGCCACACAACTGGGAAAAAATTTTACAGTGACACTCGAAGCTGGTGACAGACGTACTCACCTATAAAGTGGCGGGAATGGGAATGGGGTGGAAGGTGGTGTCTTTATTTTTTATGGGAATAGTGATGAACTGACGAGATGCTGGTGTTGGACAGAGGAGACTTTAATACGTATACAGCTGAGGACTGGGTCTATCGCTGTTTGGCGTCAGAGTTCGCTACAGACGCCTTCCCCTACACTGCTTGAAAATTACCCAACAGCCCAGGTAAACACGCTAACACAACTGATGGAAAATGCTTCACTGCTCTAATTACACATCGAATTGTCATGAAAAGAAAAGAAATGAGTCGTAATGGAACACGTGTATGGGGAGAAATTGTCTGTGAGCACACTGAGTAGCCACGCCTCCAACAGCTGCAGAATGCCAGCCACTCTGTGAGAAGACATTTCATTGTAACAGTTGTCTCTTATAACTGAGCACCCGTTAAAAAGCAAAACACAATCGCGACAACAATAAATGTACTCTTTCCACGAAGATAGGAGCAGTCCATGTTCTTTTAGTTTTATGAGCAAAATCGTCATAGCTTTTATGTTCGGTGGCAGGATACGATTCACATTTCATTATTTGGCGACATTCAGGAGTAAAATACAGGGAGCGAAAGGCTATTTACAATTTGTACAGAAACCAGATTGGCAGTTATAAGAGTCGAGGGACATGAAAGGGAAGCAGTGGTTGGGAAGGGAGTAAGACAGGGTTGTAGCCTCTCCCCGATGTTATTCAATCTGTATATTGAGCAAGCAGTAAAGGAAACAAAAGAAAAATTCGGAGTAGGTATTAAAATCCATGGAGAAGAAATAAAAACTTTGAGGTTCGCCGATGACATTGTAATTCTGTCAGAGACAGCAAAGGACTTGGAAGAGCAGTTGAATGGAATGGACAGTGTCTTGAAAGGAGGATATAAGATGAACATCAACAAAAGCAAAACGAGGATAATGGAATGTAGTCGAATTAAGTCGGTTGATGCTGAGGGAAATAGATTAGGAAATCACACACTTAAAGTAGGAAAGGAGTTTTGCTATTTGGGGAGCAAAATAACTGATGATGGTCGAAGTAGAGAGGATATAAAATGTGTTAACATCGGGTATAGATTTAAGTGATAGGAAGTCGTTTCTGAAAGTATTTATATGGAGTGTGGTCATGTATGGAAGTGAAACGTGGACGATAAGTAGTTTGGACAAGAAGAGAATAGAAGCTTTCGAAATGTAGTGCTACAGAAGAATGTTGAAGATTAGGTGGGTAGATAACGTAACTAATGAGGAGGTATTGAATAGGATTGGGGAGAAGAGAAGTTTGTGGCACAACTTGACTAGAAGAAGGGATCGGTTGGTAGGACATGTGTTGAGGCATCAAGGGATCACCAATTTAGTATTGGAGGGCAGCGTGGAGGGCAAAAATCTTAGAGGGACACCAAGAGATGAATACACTTAGCAGATATAGAAGGATGTAGGTGCCGTAGGTACTGGGAGATAAAGAAGCTTGCACAGGATAGAGTAGCATGGAGAGCTGCATCAAACCAGTCTCAGGACTGAAGACCACAACAACAACAACAAGTCGTAGAGTCAGTTCGGTAATTTTCACATCTGTCAACGCCTGCTTTCTTTGGGATTGGAATTATTATATTCTTCTTGAAGTCTGAGGGTATTTCGCCTGTCTTGTACATCTTGCTCACCAGATGGTAGAGTTTTGTCAGGATTGGCTCTCCCAAGGCCCTCAGTAGTTCTAATGGAATGTTGTCTACTCCTGGGGCTTTGTTTCGACTCAGGTCTTTCAGTGCTCTGTCAAACTCTTCACACAGTATCATATCTCCCATTTCATCTTCATCTACATTCTCTTCCATTTCCATAATATTGTCCTCAAGTCCATCGCCCTTGTATAGACCCTCTATATACTCCTTCCACCTTTATGCTTTCCCTTCTTTGCTTAGAACTGGGTTTCGATCTGAGCTCTTGATATTCATACATGTTTTTCTCTTTTCTCGAAAGTTATCTTTAATTTTCCAGTGGGCAGTATCTATCTTACCCCTAGTGAGATAAGCATCTACATCCCTACATTTGTCCTCTAGCCATCTCTGTTTAGCCATTTTGCACTTCCTGTCGATCTCATTTTTGAGACGTTTGTATTCCTTTTTGACTGCTTCATTTACTGCATTAAAGCAGACTAGCAATGGAAAAAAGGACATTCCTGGCCAAGAGAATTCTACTAGTATCAAATATCTGCCTTCATTTGAGGAAGAAACTTCTGAGAACGTACGTCAGGAGCACAGCACTGTATGGTAGTGAAACTTGGACTTTGGGAAAACCGGAACAGAAGAGAATCGAATTATTTGAGATGTGGTGCTACAGAGGAATGTTGATAATTAGGTGGACTGATTAGTAGGGAATGAGGAAGTTCTTCGCAGAATTGGAGAGGAAAGGAACATGTGGAAAACACTGATAAGGAGAAGGGACAGGATGATAGGACATCTGTTAAGACATGAGGGAATGACTTCCATGGTACTAGAGGTAGCTGTCGAGGGCATAAACTGTGGAGGAAGACAGATATTAGTATACATCCAGCAAATAACTGAGGACGTAGGTTGCAAGTGTTACTCTAAGATGAAGTTAGCACAGGAGAGGAATTCGTGGCGGGCCGCATCAAACCAGCCAGAAGACTGATGACGAAAAAAAAAAAATCCCTCATGCTAGTACCTTCCTGGTGCTGACTCCAGGCATTGGGATAATGCTTCAGAATTGATAGCACAGTTGATTAATATGAAATATTTCAACCCACATCCATCTGGAGCTCCATCATGTATAAATCGTCCGTTACAACATCGCAACACTCTCATGTCTGATATGCACCCTCTTCGACATGCACACATCTGGAGAGGTCTTGTGCATTTGTGTGGGTATTGTGGGTAAGACTGATGTGGTACAGCTTTCGCTGAATAGCAGTTACGAACAAAGCTCGCTCTGTTCCTTCACGAGACGTGGAATGTGATGGGTGTGGACTCTCACACTTCTGGTCAGTTGCAGATAAAATTGGCGACCGTGTTGCAGGGAGGACTGGTCAAGAACAATGTGGGAGGGATGTGACAATCTCTGACTTTATCCTACGAATGCGAGAATACCCTGTGACGTCCATCCACTACTTCTTCTACACTATTCTGGTGTCCTAGGAAGGAATTGTCAGTCTATATCCAACGCTCGAGCTGCTTATAAACCAACTACAACAAAATCAGGAAACTGCTGTTCTCTCTTTAGGAAAATTAATGGTTTTTATAAGTCTTTTTGTCCGCCGCTCTTGGTCTCACGGTAGCGTTCTCGCTTCCCGGGTTCGCTTCCCGATGGGGTCAGGGATTTTCACCTGCCCCGAGACGACTGGGTGTTGTTGTGTCGTCTTCATCATCATCATCATCATCATCATCATTCATCCCCATTACGGTCGGAGGAAAGCGACCTTGCCTAGCACGGCGGTACGGGTCTCTCGCATCGTTCTCCTACGCTCTGTCAAGGAGCATGGAACTTCATTTCCATAAGTCTTTTGAAACCAGAAACGTATATACCTTCAGTCACATTAGCTGTGTCACTCGTGTTTATTATTGGTGGTAGCAGGAGCTTTAACAAATGCCGTTATGTATCACTAGGAAGCAGAACGAGGAAAAAAACAACATGAATATTGTCGATAGTAGATACATTGAGCTATCACCCATGTTCTGCTGCACACGAAGAAGCAGCAACTGCATACGAGGGAGTAAGCACAATGGTCAGTAGGCAGAGGAGGTGCAACAGTCTTACTGCTGTTTGCAGTAGAATCACAATGGTTCTGGTAGTATTCCTCTTGCCTGGCGTGATGTTGTGTAGTTTTGCTCATGTATAGGATAATGCAGAAATTTCGTCCTAACACCACGTTTCTAGAGTATACCCTCCTCGCATTATTAAGACAGATATATGTGGCATCTGTCAGCTCTCCTAAAGAACACGCTAGGGAATGACTAAAGTGTGATAAACGCATTGACTCTTCTCGTCGTCCTTGACATTGTTTGTGAGAATCAACAGTAATTCGATAAATCTATATTCGACTGCACGTGTCGGAACACAGTTAAGGATTGGGATACACGTGTGACGCCTGCTTTAATGCACTGCCTCTGTGTACTACTTATATCACTTCTGTTGATGTATGTGCTAGGAAAACCACGTAGTTTGCACGGGGAAGGGTTAATACTAAATGCGGTCCGAGCATAATTCTTGAGCATTTCTCGATCTTGAGTGTCTGCTTACCACCAACCCACCTCAGTTCCCACATTTTATGGGATTTTTTCCCAAATTTTATGTATTCTCAGTCAATGTACGTAATTTTTCAACAGTTTTTCGCGATTTTACATATTTCGCTGCATTTCCCTCAATTTCACGTAGTTTCCATAAAGTTGTTGCAATTATACCACGTTTTCGTCTATTTTTGCCGATTTTATGTCATTTTTTCATATGTTTTCGATAGTTTTCCGTATGTAAATCGTCATATTGCATACCCATGCGTTATTTGATTTTATACAAGGATATTTGCATGTCCTATACATCAGCCTAACAAAAACTCCTAAGAATTTACCTCTTCCCGTAGACCCACATGCATGCATTTTCAACAGGAAATTCGAGAAATTTATAGTAAGACCTTCTTCGTACCTAGATGAGGCTCAGCGAGTGGTGCAGATCGGAAACTCGTATTCTGGAAACAAATCCGTGTCCTGCTGCGACACATCGGAGGGCTTGTCTATAGACTCAGGTAGCGATGCACTCGATGATGTAAACTCTAAGTCTGGCGCAGCTCTAGACGTTCATCTGACTTCCACTCTATCGTGTAGGGATCTGCAACAGGGAGTTGACTTACGTACAGAGTTGATTTCTGCAGCTGCGCTGATATTTTCCCCCGTAAGTATAAGCTCTTATTGATTACTAGATGAGCTTCCCTACTTCTGTTTATACCTTCCAACTTTGATACGTCTTCAAAAAACCTCTCAGGACATCTGAAAACTGAAGATTTTGGCTATTTTTTTATCCTAGTAGTAAGTTATTCGTTAGCTGACAGTGTTCAACTGTACTTAGCATGCTGGAACGTGAGTTTCCCTTCTCCGTACCAAAGTGCACATCTCCGGCAGCGTAATTTATACACGAGCAGTTAGCAAATTTTGCTTTCGAACCGTAACCGTCTCCGCTGAGGGCTGTACACACAAATATGTAGACACTATGCGTGCATATTACCGATCATGAAGTCTCGATTTAAGCCACTTGTGCGTTATTTTCGACAGTGCTACAGCGCCGCAAATAGCGAAGAACTCTTCGCAAAACGATTCTGTATGGGATGCAAGCACATTTAAATTCATCTACATCTACATCTACATTTCTACATCTACATTTATACTCCGCAAGCCACCCAACGGTGTGTGGCGGAGGGCACTTTACGTGCCACTGTCATTACCTCCCTTTCCTGTTCCAGTCGCGTATGGTTCGCGGGAAGAACGACTGTCTGAAAGCCTCCGTGCGCGCTCTAATCTCTCTAATTTTACATTCGTGATCTCCTCGGGAGGTATAAGTAGGGGGAAGCAATATATTCGATACCTCATCCAGAAACGCACCCTCTCGAAACCTGGCGAGCAAGCTACACCGCGATGCAGAGCGCCTCTCTTGCAGAGTCTGCCACTTGAGTTTATTAAACATCTCCGTAACGCTATCACGGTTACCAAATAACCCTGTGACGAAACGCACCGCTCTTCTTTGGATCTTCTCTATCTCCTCCGTCAGACCGATCTGGTACGGATCCCACACTGATGAGCAATACTCAAGTATAGGTCGAACGAGTGTTTTGTAAGCCACCTCCTTTGTTGATGGACTACATTTTCTAATTCTAAGCACTCTCCCAATGAATCTCAACCTGGTACCCGCCTTACCAACAATTAATTTTATATGATCATTCCACTTCAAATCGTTCCGCACGCATACTCCCAGATATTTTACAGAAGTAACTGCTACCAGTGTTTGTTCCGCTATCATATAATCATACAATAAAGGATCCTTCTTTCTATGTATTCGCAATACATTACATTTGTCTATGTTAAGGGTCAGTTGCCACTCCCTGCACCAAGTGCCTATCCGCTGCAGATCTTCCTGCATTTTGCTACAATTTTTTAATGCTGCAACTTCTCTGTATACTACAGCATCATCCGCGAAAAGCCGCATGGAACTTCCGACACTATCTACTAGGTCATTTATATATATTGTGAAAAGCAATGGTCCCATAACACTCCCCTGTGGCACGCCAGAGGTTACTTTAACGTCTGTAGACGTCTCTCCATTGATAACAACATGCTGTGTTCTGTTTGCTAAAAACTCTTCAATCCAGCCACACAGCTGGTCTGATATTCCGTAGGCTCTTACTTTGTTTATCAGGCGACAGTGCGGAACTGTATCGAACGCCTTCCGGAAGTCAAGAAAAATAGCATCTACCTGGGAGCCTGTATCTAATATTTTCTGGGTCTCATGAACAAATAAAGCGAGTTGGGTCTCACACGATCTCTGTTTCCGGAATCCATGTTGATTCCTACATAGTAGATTACATCGTGTTAAAGGGAATAACATCTTCGACGCAAGTTATACTACTGATATTTCATGAAAATATTATCCATATTCTCCAGTAATAATAACAAACCAAGGCAAACTGTCGCTCCTAATAGAAATCGGCTGTATCCATTCTCATGGAAACATATTCATATTATTATCATCGTGAATGCATGTTTAAAAGTAGATGTGCTACCACAAGTCCTGTGTTATTTCATACCTTATATTCTTTAATTGCAAAGCATGTACCACTTGAATTATAGCTTTGTGTGGCACATAAAAATGATAATGTTTTTCCAAAATGTGAGTAGATTGCATGAGACAGGTTGTGATAATCAAACTGCTTACAAAACTGGAACACAGGAATATGCTGCAATTGTGAATGATTGTATGCTGCATGATAGAGAGTTTACAGGCAAGGCGCTTGACAGGGGTTATGGAGCAAAAATGTCAAATGTAAGCATGCACACGGTATTTGTTTCAACGACGTGGTGAAATCTTATAGGAGGTTGTATTACAAGATAGGCTCTCATGATGCGTTTGTTAATACGATTGTGATATACCATCGCACTGGTAAAACAGGACGTGCCGCAGTGTACAAAACGGCAATGTCCTCTTCAATTACAGCTTCTTGTTGTCGAACGTAAATTGATTGTTTCCTTTCCGACATCTTAGCAAATGCCGTGAAAGGCTATATCCTGCAATGTTATTTCACGTGTCTGAAATGTTTGTAATACACACGTGCATGACAGTTGATTTACAAAAAATGGTTCAAATGGGTCTGAGCACTATGGGACTTAACTGCTGAGGTCATCAGTCCCCTAGAACTTAGAACGACTTAAACATAACTAACCTAAGGACATCACACACATCCATGCCGCAGCGGTCGCGCGGTTCCAGACTGTAGCGCTTAAAACCGCTCGGCTACTCCGGCCGGCGTTGATTTACAAACACCAATTTGAACATGAGATAGATGTTCTTTCTTCGGACTTTAAACTCTCGCTTTTTCTTTACTATGATGACGGTTTCGAAGTAACGAAGCCATTCCGCAATGATTGATAGTGTTCACAGCGAAAGTGGAAGTTTTCTCCTCTTGTTTTATGCAGGGTGGTCACACACGACCTCTGCAGTTTGGTCTTCTCTGATTGGCGGCGTGGCTGTAGTTTTTCTCACTTCATTGAATGTCGCCAAATAATGAGATGTGAATTGTATCCTGCCGTCGAACATACGAACTGTAACGATTTTGCTCATAAAACTAAAAGAACATGGACTGCTCCTATCTTCGTGGAAAGAGTACATTTATTATCGTCGCGATTGTGTTTTGCTTTTTAACAGGTGCTCAATTATAAGGTATGTGTTGAGGTTAAATAGAACTGTTACAATGAAATGTCTTCTCGCAGAATGGCTGGCCTACTGGAGGCGTCGGAGGCGTGGCCACTCTGTGTGCTCAGACACAGCTGAGCACCGACCAGGGGGACAGCGAGAGCTTTGTGTGGTGTGGCGCGGTTACTTTTCAGACGAATAAACAAGGTGCACTTGTGGGGAGGGGGCCTCACATTGTTTAGCTGGTGGTGAGGGGCCAATGCCTGCACCTCCACCTCAAGCCGGGCTGGGTGCCACACGCGGCACGCCCACTCGTCTGCCGGCGGAACGGTGGTGTGCTGCGGAGAAACTGTGAGGGGTGCGCTGGCAGCTGGTTGTACTCCAAGCATCCATCTGGAGAGTTCTCTGGAATTTCGTTGATGTTCCAGCAAGGTCTAGTCTTTCCCAGAAATACGTTTAACAGATTACATGAAGCGTCCTGTTCTTGTCATTTGTCTATCTGTGACCGTTTTATGCAGATTGGAGACAGTACATCAATACCACCATAAGTATCAGTAACAAGATAGAACATGCCTCTATCCATGCCTGTTGTGAGGAGAGTAAGGGAAGGGGTGGTGGTGGGAGTGGGGGGGGGGGGTAAGACTGCCGCTAAGATGGTTAGTTTGTGAGCACCCACTGAGGAGGACGCAAATGCAACTCCCACCCCTCTTTCGGGCTGACAATTTTCCCGAGTTCATGTGTTGCATTATGACCCACTGATTATAAGCGCAATTTTTTTCTTTTCACGACAATTCGATGTGTAATGATAACAGTGAAATATTTCCCATCAATTGTGGTGGTGTGTATTGGCTTCGATTACCTGGTCTGCAAGGTGGTTGTCGAGAAAAGTAGGGGAGAGTGTGTGTCGCGAACTCTTAACGACAAACAGCGATAGATACAGTCCTCAGCTGTATGCTTTCAGGTAATATACTTATTAAACTTCTCTGTCCAGCACCAGCTTCTCGTCAATTGAACACTATTCCCACTTAAAATAAAGACAGTACCTTCCACTCCAGCCTTTCTCCAGCCACCTCGTAGGTGAAGGGTAGAGACTGAGTACACCTTCCACTACATTCGGGTGGTAGTGTAAGTTTTTTTCCTAGCTGGATGACACCAGTTATATTGCATTGTCAATTTTTGACCTGTCTTGCGATTTTAGGTGCTTCTTGTGTAGCGTTATGCATGTAGTTGTGTAATTAGGACGGATCTTATTGATTAATTACGTAATCAGGACAGATCTTTACATCAATTTCCCAACCAAAATAAACAAAGCACGCTAACCTGACCTTCCTCTCCTTCATCTGCACCGTTTCCATGTATATGGGGAAAGGGTTGGGGGAGGGGGGTGGGGGGTGGGGAGTGCACATCTGCTTTGTGTACAGAAAGACCAGCCAGGATTCAAGTCCGAGAAAGGTCTCTGCCACTTTAATTTCCCGCCAATTCCTGGGTGGGAATGGGGTGGGACGTCAGCACTGCCCTGGGACACAGAAATTCCAACCAAAATTCGAAATTCTCGCCAAAGTTAGAAATTTGAGCCAATGGGATAGGTGGTGGAGTGGGATGGGGAATGGTGGGTCAGCGGAGGGGCGGGGACCCTCGTGCATGCTGAGGAAAACACGTGACGTCATTCAGGGGTAGGGGGCGAGGGTGGGGCGTGGGAATTGAGGGTAATAATTGATCAATATCATTAATTTGCATATCACTTTGATATAAAAAGTGTGCTTGCACTGCCCTTACCCTACTACTCATATTACTGGCTTCTGGGTTGACGTCTAGTATTGCTAGCACTGTGCAATGTGGTGTTATCGGAAGACAGTTTCTGCATCAGTATGTGGTAGGTCGTGAGCAATGTGAAGTTCATCCGGTGAAGGCCATCATCTTGAGTACGCCTTTGACTGGGTCATAGACTGTGCTGAAGCATCTAGGACATAGATTCACCACAGTATCGTAACCATGGAATGGAATACTATTAGTGTGAATGCTACCGATCGCAGTGATCAACTCGTGACAAGAGCTGGAGAGCTGGTGTATTTAAAGGGAGTTAGCGTGAGGCAGTATGGCAAAGCTCGGTTTGTATGGACCGAATGTGTCCTCCTTATCCTGCTGCATTCTCTTAAAAGGCTGTGTCGGTCCCTGGCTATGTGCTCTTGTGAAACAGGTACGGTTGCTCGCTACATATCTTACGAGCTAATGAGTATGCTTGTCTCGCTTCCTGTAGCTTTCCGTTGACAGATTGAGCTCCCTCCTGGCCTCATTTCAGGTTACTGAAACCCGCGCTGTGTCTCGTTAGCCGACGCTGTACGCTGCTCAGGGCCCCCCAGAGAGACTGACCTGCGCCGTGACGTCATGACGCGGTCGCTCCCTCGCGCTTATTCTCTCACTGTCCGTACGCCCTCCCAGTACCTGCTCAGAGATAATTATTTCCAGCGTTCTAGCTTTCTGTTTACGTTTACTCGGACTCTGAATCAATTAACAATTTGTCATGAAACTTCCTGGCAGATTAAAACTGTGTGCCCGACCGAGACTCGAACTCGGGACCTTTGCCTTTCGCGAGGTTCGCAGGAGAGCTTCTGTAAAGTTTGCAAGGTAGGAGACGAGATACTGGCAGAAGTGAAGCTGTGAGGACCGGGCGTGAGTCGTGCTTCGGTAGCTCAGATGGTAGAGCACTTGCCCGCGAAAGGCAAAGGTCCCGAGTTCGAGTCTCGGTCGGGCACACAGTTTTAATCTGCCAGGAAGTTTCATATCAGCGCACACTCCGCTGCAGAGTGAAAACCTCATTCTGGGAACAATTTGTCATGTTGCACTGCACTCTCGTTGTTCTCCCGAGACTCGTTATGTTATTATGCCTTATACGGAAATGACCTTGAGCAGCTAAACAGATAACCGACTCGTAAAGGCAACATGTTAGATCTTCTGGTCACCGACAAGCTCGATATTTTCGAGTCCGTAGATCAGCTGATCGGTGATGAGGCTCTTAAGGCAATACTGAATACGACTGTAAAAAGGAATAGCAAGGATATTAGTAAGATATACCTGTTTAGCAAGAGCCATAGGAAATAGATATCAGATAGTTAGCAACAGCGACAAGATAAAGTTTTCAGATTGCCGGATCTGCCAGCTCCGGCATTGACAATACTGTGCACCAATGGACAAAGTTAGAGCGTAAACTTTAGACAGATATGTGGCAAGAAACGTTGTGAGGTATAGGAAAGTTCCGCCGTTGTTCGACAACCGTGACAGAAAGCAGCTACGAAAGCAAAGACAGGTTCGCAGCAAATTCAAAACTGTTTCTTTACAGCCTAGTTCAAATGGTTCAAATGGCTCTAAGCACTATGAGACTTAACATCTAAGGTCATCAGTCCCCTAGAACTTAGAACTACTTAAACCTAACTTAAGGACACCACACACATCCATGCCCGAGGCAGGACTCGAACCTGCAGCAGCAGCACGGTTCCGGACTCAAACGCCTAGAACCGCTCGGCCATAGCGGCGGGCTACAGCGTTGTGTAGACATCGGATTTACAATTATTATTCAATTATCCGGTCTCTCTTGTATTCTATACAATGGACTTTTTATGTTCTTTTTCGAAACTGATCCGTTATATTATTTCTCTTTGCATTCCATGGATTATTGTCCATGAAAAAGAATAAAGATTGATAATAATATGACTAGACAGTTTGTTTTTTACATTTCTGTCGTGATATAGCCAGTGTAAATCATCCGAATATGAATGGAAAATAATTTAGAATTTAGACTACAATGCTGATGTTGCATTCTTCAGAAGCCTGATTGTTCGGAAGCCGGGACGTGTCACTGTGACCGCCGCAACAAAAGAACAAGGCGTGGAAAGCACAATTAAAGGCAACAGCGCCGGTGCGTCGCGTACGCGGGGGGGCCGCCACACTCCGAGTAGTTGACGCCAGGCATGGCAGCCAGGTCGCTGTGGACTGTGTTTGTGTGAAATACAATGGGACAAAACGATCCTCATCTAATTTAGTCGAAAATCTGTCGTCGTTGAACAAATGTAGATTGCAAGGTGCAACTTTTTCTGTGTCGTGCAAATCAGCATGTAATGGCACGCCAGATGACGCGCGAATCCACACGTCACCGAACTGATCTCCTTCCTATACTGAAATATAACAAACTGTATATAGCATAATTAAAAGATAGTACCTTATATTGATGAATCAAACATCAAGTAAATCATTGTCTCCAGTAATTATTTCTAAAGTTCTTATGAACAAATGCAAGAGATATCTACACTCTGAAATGCAGGAACAGACAGAAGATAGGAGACAATTCGTGCCTCTTTAATTCTACAGAGTGAAATAATTAATTCCAGGGTTGGAGGCCTAGCTATGCGCTGCATAGCGTGGACGGAGTTCAGGTAACTGGTCAGCCGGTCCAGTACAGGAGACTCACAGAAGAAACACGTCTAATTTACTCCAGTCTCCTCAAGATGTGTGCAGGCTACCTTTCGTCTCCTCCCCCCTCCCCCACGCGCCGGCCGGGGTGGCCGAGCGGTTCTAGGCGCTACAGTCTCTAACCGCGCGACCGCTACGGTCGCAGGTTCGAATCCTGCCTCGGGCACGGATGTGTGTGATGTCCTTAGGTTAGTTAGGTTTAAGTAGTTCAAAGTTCTAGGGGGCCGATGACCTCAGAAGTTAAGTCGCATAGTGCTTACAGCCATTTGAACCTTTTTTATCACGCCACGCCACGACTTGGGCCAGTCTGTGAAACCTACTACATAGTGGTAATCCTGATTTACAACTTCATCTAAATAACGTTAAATTAAAGCAGTATCTACTGCAACTCAGTAAACCTAAAATGCTTCCGGATGCCTTCAGTGATCAGCATTGAAGTCAGTTCGAAATCTTAGTTAATGGTTGTTGAATTGCCCGACTGTGGGTGCCTCCAGATAGTGCTGTGTGTGGACCACAGAATTCCGGATTTCTCTGCGAATCGTACTGACGTTCTTTTGGAATATCGGCCGCGCTGTACTTTCGGAACACGGAAGACGACAGCTGACCTTTGGCGCCCCTACGTCACGCCGGACCACCGACTGCCAGGACTGCCAGGACCCTATACAAGGCTGTCCACCGGCTTGCTTGCTTAGTTAGAGACGCACTCATCTGTCTATCTTCTAAAGGCGGTATAATGTGCAATGTATTTTAACGCTGAATAAAGGATCTAATATTTCCTTTCTGACGACGTGTTCTAACATTCTGCGTGGTTTCTGTTTCTTCTAAGTCGTGTCTCCCTACCACTTTCGCGCAACGACGCTCTGAGCGCATTTTTTAGGGAATTGACTAGTTTGAACAAGGGACCTGTTGCTGGTAAGGAGACGCCAGACCAGACATGACATGTAGAGTTCAGAAGAGTTCAGTGATACTGGCGATGATATAACCAAATACTTAATGATTTCAGCGTCAGCTCCACTGCAGTCCCTGTAAAAGAAGCTTAATACTAACTAAATTTAGTGGAAGGGATTCAAGGCTTTCCTATTTTTAGTTAGCTGGTAAAATAACGTCGAAAAAGCAGTTAAGTTTACCATTGGAAATTTTATTCTACTCACAAAACATTGTTTATAAATTGCACTATTGATAAAAGGAAATATTTTAATACAGGATGATAAAAACCAACTGCGTTCAACAAAAACGTGAACGAATATTCCCTGAGTGGGTTTCCAAGTTCTACAATGGATCGAAGGATGACCTATGCCATATCACATCTATAATCTAGGTTTAAATTAAGTTTCGCAAAAGAGAAAACTATCAAAACGGTCTACAGTGACCCTCAATTATCTTTAATTACTTATCTAACTTGTCGTAAATTACAGTGGCAGATGCGGCTTCTCAATAATTATATAACAGAAAAATCATCGTGTTTCAGATTTTCACTTACGTAGCAAATGTGAATACCATGAGCTTTAATCGACGATCGACAGTAGTATTACGCAAAACGGGGGTGTAACAGATGAGACTTCTGCAGTTCTGAGTGAAGCCTTATGCGCTGTTATGCGGCATCGCGTGCGTTCATTACCTTGTCGTTGGTTAGGCAGTGTCAGAGGGCGTCGGTCGGCACAGCTCCACGCACCTCGCCGACTCGGAAGCAACTCTCTCCCAACTTCTCCTTACTACAATTTACCGAAGTTGGTTTAAAAAGAACTATCTGGCTGTGTTTTCATCTGACCAATCAGAGTCTCAATGTTAACCTTAAGCTCCGCCTACAAAAATTCTGTCTATCCAATGAGAAACGTTATACTTTTCGTGGTGGGGCAATGTTTTTTAAAGTTTGCAACGTAACAGAGACCCAAAAAAGTCTCACGCTAAAACTTGCAGCTGGTGTGGCCCTTTTAGTGTTATCGTAAGATCTATTCTGTTCTTCTGGAGGGCTCTATCTTTTAACATGGGCTGGGGGGTGGTCCTGGTGGTTAGCTGGCGACGTGGGTGTCCGTCCCTTATCGTAGGGCCTTCTAGCTTAACACGGTTCTGCTCTCGGCTTCTGTTCTCGTTTCTCCCCTCGGAACTGCGTCTGTCTCACGGTGGGAAGGTATGACATGCATTTAGGCATTCTTGTGTTAGTCTGTGGTATTCCATTTGCTCACTCGTTACTCGTGTTACTTTGGTTAATTTAATGTCACGTTTTATTCGGAGCTATGTGACATACTACTGGATTTGCTTATCATGTCAGGGTTTTCATGGAAGGTGTTGGATTTGCCTGACACCTTACAGTGTAACAATGAAGCATGTTGCTGTAGTTGTAACCACAAAGAACGATTTTTTGAAATAAACCACGAAGTTGCAAGTTCGAAAATGCGCCAAAAGAAAACGAGCATTAGGAATTTAATTACGTTGCCGCGTCACATACATCTACAAATACATCACATATCACAATATTGCTGCTATATATTCTTATCAATGAAAATAACTTTATTGATTTGATCTGATTTGATTTGAAATGAGAAGAGAATGTTTTTTGAAACTATTTACAACAATTGAAGCTAATTTATGATAAGATACGATGATTAGCCAGCTCATTATGACCACCTACCTTATAGCCGGTATGTGCACCTTTGGCACGGGTAACAGCGGCGACGCGTAGTGGCATGGGTGCCACGAGGCCTCTTTTTTTATTTTTTTTATTTTATTTTATTTTATTTTTGTAAAAAAAATACAGTTGGACGCGAACAGGCGACTATAAGTTTAGAACACACATCGCTTGCCACTTTTTTTTTTTTTAAGGAGGTGGGGGAGGGCGGGGAAGGCAGAGCGATCAGGGGTCGTAACCCGAGGCCTGGTCACAGTGTCCCCCTCGTCCGTCAAGGAATCAAGGAATCAGGGATGGGAAGGGGAAATCTTTTGTGGGAATTATTATTTATTTTTTACATTTTTATTTACTGTTTGTAATACATTCTGAATGTGGTTTTACTTTATACCACAACAAAAATAAATGTATCTAGCACCGCATCGTGCTCTGAGAAAAGGAAAACAATATCTCGGCACGTTCCTACACCGAGGTAAAGTATATGGGGAAAACGAAAAAAAAGTGCTTCATACAGGGTGCAGAAGGGTGTGTCGCTACTCTCCTTACGCTTCATCATCCAGGTACGTCTTCACGTATATCATGTTATTCCACCGAAAATCGAACTTAGTCTTGTCAGCTCACTCAATGGGTATCTTCTCCTACCTGTTGATGATCCAGCTGCGTGGAGGGTCGCGTAGGGCACTCCCTAAGTAATTAGAAAAATATTCTGTATTTTGGGTTCCGTACGATCTTGCAATGACGTTCTTGTAGGTAGTTCCAAAAGTCGAATACATCTGTAGGTCCATCGTGAAATAAGTAGTGTACCGCATGCGCACGGATCCACGTGACAGCGTTGGTCTCGGGAAATACTGTTGATCCGGAAATAGTAGAAACCGAGGTGTAATGTGTTCCGGAGTCACTCGTAGAAAATACGAAAAAATTTGTCGCACCAAGCGCCAAACGTCTTCTGCCGCGTCACATGTGAGACGGTATTCGTCCGTGTCTGGTATCCCGCAGTCTACGCAGAGAGGCGATTCCGCCATGTTTATCTTGTGGAGGCGTGATCGGGTGATCTGTTTACCATTGACTGTGATGTACCATGTGTGTGGCCGTGCTGTTAAAGGCGCTTCAGTCTGGAACCGCGTGACCACTACGGTCGCAGGTTCGATGGTTCAAATGGTTCAAATGGCTCTGAGCACTATGGGACTCAACTGCTGAGGTCATCAGTCCCCTAGAACTTAGAACTAGTTAAACCTAACTAACCTAAGGACATCACAAACATCCATGCCCGAGGCAGGATTCGAACCTGCGACCGTAGCGGTCTTGCGGTTCCAGACTGCAGCGCCTTTAACCGCACGGCCACTTCGGCCGGCCCGCAGGTTCGAATCCTGCCTCGGGCATGGATGTGTGTGATGTCCTTAGGTTAGTTAGGTTTAATTATTTCTAAGTTCTAGGCGACTGATGACCTCAGAAGTTAAGACGCATAGTGCTCAGAGCCATTTGTACCATGTGGATCGGACGGCTGTGTCCAGTGTAACCGCGTGAATCGTCTTCCACACCACCTTCCAATTAACCTGAGGGCTTTTCGTCTCCACGATGTTTGGTGGGCGCCTCTGCTGTAGGACATGATATATATCCCGCGCCGACGCCTGTTTCGTCGGTGGTACTGCGATACGGACATAGCTGTGTTCAATGTAAAAGTTCCCGAAGTACTAGAAGGGTGGGGGTATGTCTTGCGTCGTCAGTGGGTGCATAAGGGAGGGCGGAGCTAAGGACTCCAACAGCAAACTTGTCAAACTTTCCGGGTGGTGGCGCCACAGCTTGAAGTGTGAGCTGACATACAGGGCCACAGCTCTGTCGTGGACATGGACTAGACCAAGACCTCCCCTTTCTGGCGGAAGGGTCAGTAACTCATAACTGACTTTGAAGAGCATGCCTGTACTGACGTAGGCTCCGAATGCCGCTAATAGACGTCGAGCCATCAGTAATGGTATTGGAAGAACACGTGCTATGTGTGGAAGGCGCGATGCGAGGTAAACATTGACGAAGTGTGTCCTTTGAAGAATGTCGAGGGTCCGCAGACGAAGGTTGAAGATCTGGTCCCGAATTTGTTGTAATAAGCGGCGGTAGTTAAGAGCCGCAGTGCGCCGTATGTCGTCGTGAAACTCTATTCCGAGACATTTAATAATGCCACGAAGCTGTGGGGGTTCGACACACGCCGGGGTCAACCCGTCTCCTATGGCCATGGCGACCGATTTGGCGACGTTGAGACAGCTGCCGGAAGCCACACCGTATGTGGTAATCCATTCTAATGCTCTGTTGACATCGTCGCGATTGCGGAACACGAGAACCAGGTCGTCTGCATATGCTGTACAGCGAAATGTGACGTCACGTAGGGTAAGACCGGTGAGGCGTTGACGGAGGCCACAGAGGAGCGGTTCCAGTGCCAGAGCATATAGTAACGTCGACAAGGGGCAGCCTTGACGCACGGAGCGGAAAATCGGGAGGGACTGCGAGAGACGCCCGTTAACGAGCACTTTGGAAGTCGCCCCTCGGAGGAGGCGCATCACGACGGCTGTGAATTGCTGTGGGTACTGCATGTGCTGGAGAACGGATGTTAGGTACGCGTGATCCACTCGATCAAAAGCTTGGCTAAAATCTAGTGATGCCAGCGCTCCCGGGATGCGGCGTGCCCTGGCTAGGGCTATTAAGTAACGGTATCGACACAGTGCTGTGTGGATGTTGTTTATACCCCCTAGGGAAGTCTGATCTGGCGAGATGACGTAAGGTAGGGTCGGTCGTAGACGGCTTGCTAATAGTCTGGTGAATATCTTCATGTCGCAGTTGACGAGTGTTAGCGGGCGGTAATCTTGTATTCGAGCCCCACCTTTAGGTTTGTGAACCGGTATAATTATTCCTTCTACGAAGGTCGCAGGGAGCGGCACCGCGGGGGACGTAAGCTCTCGACAGATGTCTGTTAACTTGGGAGCCAGTAAATACTGGAAAGTTCTATAAAACTCCACAGGGAGCCCGTCGGGGCCAGGATACTTATTCGCCGCTCCTTTACCGATGGCGTCGATAACTTCGTCTTCCGTAATGTGGTTCAATAATTCAGTTTGTAAATCCTGTGGGACAATGCCGTAAACCAGTTGTCAGACTGCTGTCACCGTCGTCGGGTCGGAACATTGAGCAGAATAAAGTCGTAGGTAATGGTCGAAGAAGGCTGCAGCAATATCGCGTTGTGTGGTGTTCAAATGGCTCTGAGCACTACGGGACTCAACTTCTGAGGTCATCAGTCCCCTAGAACTTAGAACTACTTAAACCTAACCAACCTAAGGACATCACACACATCCACGCCCGAGGCAGGATTCGAACCCGCGACCGCAGCGGTCATGCGGTTCCAAACTGAAGCGCTTAGAACCGCACGGCCACACCGGCCGGCCGTTGTGTGGTGTGATGACGGCCGTCCTCAGTGGTGATGGCGTGTATCAGCGCCCGTCTTCGCAGTGTACGTTCTTGGATGACGTGGTACATGATGGCGAGTCTGTCTTGTGTTCGCGCTCGGACGATCGTCCCGTCGAGGTGTCGGCGCATATGGGCTACGATCTGTGCTTTCGCGCCGGCCGAAGTGGCCGTGCGGTTCTGGGCGCTGCAGTCCGGAACCGCGAGACCGCTACGGTCGCAGGTTAGAATCCTGCCTCGGGCATGGATGTGTGTGATGTCCTTAGGTTAGTTAGGTTTAACTAGTTCTCAGTTCTAGGGGACTAATGACCTAAGCGGTTGAGTCCCATAGTGCTCAGGGCCATTTGAACCATTTTTGTGCTTTCGCACGCTGAACTGTCAACTGTCGTTCCGGTGTGGGTTGCAAGGAGGCGCATTCGCGAAGGACGGTGAAATAAAAATCAAGGGTCTGCCGCCTCCAAGCAGCAGTCACACGACCATACGTAATAAAGGTTCGCCGTAGGGCCGGCTTGGCGCAGGTTAACCACCAACTTATCGACGTAGGATACGTTGGGAGGCGGCGGACGCACAAACTCCACGTGTCTTCGATGGCGCGTCGACAATCCGGAGAAGCGAGGTGAGCAAGGTTTAATTTCCAGGGATGTCGGCTGCGCCACACCCGTTGGCGACGAAGGGTGACGGCACATATATAGGCCTCGTGATCAGAAAAGGCTACTGGCCACACCTCCGCGTCACTCACCGTTGCCGCGAGAGAACGGGGACGTAAATCCTATCGATGCGACTAGACGAGTGACTCGTGAAATGGGTATATCCCGGTCTATTTCCTCGGACATGTTCCCATGTATCTACCAGCTGGAGATCGCTGATGAGTGTCCCAAGTTCGGGGCACGGTGAATGGCGTGGCAGCTGATCTTTAGGTGCTTGGGTGCAATTGAAATCACCCCCTAATATCAAGTCATCGTGCCTGCCCTGAAAAAGCGGTGCTGTGCGAAGAAGAGCGATCGGTCACGACGGCGATTCGTTCCGGAAGGGGCGTACACATTGATAAACCGGACGCCTTGCACCGTTACGGCCATTCCTCTAGCGTCGGGGAGATAACGGACCTCGTCCGCCTCGAGGCCCTCTCTGAGGAGAATTGCGACTCCACTGGTAGTTGGCGAGTCGTGGGACACATGAGCCGTATAACCATACATACCCGGGAAATCGGCGACGAAGACTTCTTGAAGAAAGACAATGTCAACGTCTGCTGCATTGAGCATGTCTTGGAGCAGCGACAACTTCGTACGTGACCGAAATGGTGTTAATGTTGATGGTCGTTAAGCGATAGGTCTGTAGATCGTCTCCTGCGGTGGGGGCCGCCGTCAGTGTCGCCGTAAAAGGTGGGGCCTGTGATATGCTGGCCGCGTCCGCGCCGTCATCTGTTGCTACTCGGGAGGGGCCGAGGTGTGGGAGGAGAGACCTCTCTCGTCATCCACGACAGCGGCAGTAGAATCGTCTTCAATGTCATCCGCCCAAGGTCCGTAAGTTAACGGTGGCTGCGGTAGAACACTTGTGGGCTGAGTGACTAAGGGTGAATCCGCAGTTGTTTCCGGTTGTGTACCAACGGCGGGCGCTGTGCTGGCCATCCGTTTGGCCGAGAGAGCAGAATCGGGTTTGTCAAAATCAGACAAAGTGACAGGTGAGGGCGATCTCGTGGCATCCATTTTCCTCGTTGTTTCGTCGGCCGTTCGGTCGTCAACTGGAGAAGACGTCCGCTGGAGGCAATCGTCTGAGGGTGTGCGACGTCCCTTTTTATGTTTTCTCGGACGGGGGTTTCTGTGTCCGAAAAAGTTTGTGGTTCCCATATAGCATCCCCCTCAGGTAGAAAGGCAGAGGTCGGTACAACCCTAGCGTCGAGTTCCATTCTCTCGTCCGAATCTTCATGTGGAGTCGATGGGCGTCGTTCTTCAACCTCTGCAGACACCGTAATCGTGTTGGTCAATCCAGGACCGGCGACAGGTGCGGATTCTAACGCTTCCTGTCTTCCGGGGGGGTTGTCGTCTGTCATGACGGTCGATCGTGTCACCTCTGCGTAATTGAGGGGGAGGGCCGTGAGCGTAGGAGGTGGTGTCGTGTCATGCAATGGAAGTTGTGTAACCCGACGTTGAATACACGCCGAGCGCACATGACCCTCCTGGCCGCAACCAGAACAAGTACGAGGTTGTCCGTCGTACATTACTATTGCTCGACAGCCACCTATGACTAAGTAGGACGGCACATGTTTCTTTAATTCAATTTTCACTTGTCGGACGCGGTTGAGGACCTGGTACGTCTCGAAGGTGTTACATTTTTCGGCCACGTGGCTAATTACCGTCCCATAAGGGCGGAAAGCTGAGGTAACGACGTCCGGTGGTACTTCGAAAGGGAGTTCGAAGCCTCTTAATGTGCGTAATCCTAGTCCAGCATGGTCAACAGTAACCTCTCCGATGTGACCATCGGAGGGTTTGAACTTGAGAGTGTTCGTGCATCTGTTCACAACTGCGTGACATAACTCGTCATCGACCATCTTGACGTAAACGACGCTACTTGTGATGGATAGGTGGATACCGATGATGTGCTGCGTTGGTATTTGAACTTCGTCACGGATGAATCGTTCGACTTCAAAGGCTCGTGGTCGTGCGTAGTCGGGCTGGAAGCTGATCTTGATGGTAGCTTTTCTGTACGAATGAGCCATGGCGACTCAGTGTTAACGGACGCAAGTATTAGCTGCGGCGAGGAAGTAAACAAACTACGCGCACTCGCGACTCTGCGGACGGGACGTAAACAAGACGTCCTCGCCGCTCACCGGCCGAAAGCAGACGCGGCCTCGGTAGGTCACAGGAGGAAGTCGGTACCACGTCTGCACGCACAGGTCACTTGATTCACGTCAATTCCCGAGAGTGGGGCGATGAGCTCTGACGCCACGTTCTAACACATTCCAGATGTGACGGTCGGATTCAGATCTGGCGAACTGAGGGGGCAGCACAGCACTGTGTTCCTCGAACCACTCCATCACACCCCTGGCCTTGTGACATGTCGCATTATATTGTTGAAAATCCAACTACCATCGGGAAACATAATCTTCACGAAGGGATGTACGTGATCTGTAACCAGCGTGAGATACTCCTAAGCCGTCACGGTGCCTCGCACGAGCTCCACTGTACCCACGGGTGCACACTTGAGTTTTCCCCAGAGCGTAATGGAGCCGCCGCCAGCTGGCCTCCGTCCCGCAGCACACACGTCGAGGAGCTGCTCCGCTGGAAGACGGCGGATCAGCGCCCTCCCAACCACACCGTGGAGGAGGTATCGGTACTCATCGGACCGTGCAACGACCTGCCGCATCGCCAACGCCCAATGCCGATGGCCACGCGCGTGCCTAATTCAGTCGTAGTTGTCGATGTCGTGGTGTCAACACTGGCATTCTGTGTTCACACACACTTCTGCCCCGCCCAGCACGGAAGTCTGATGTTACTTCTGCCACAGTTCGCCGCCTGCCCAGTTTTACCAGACTGCCTAGCCTACGAAGTCCGACATCTGTAACGAGCAGTGTCTGCTCAACCCCACGATGTCGAGTCGTGTTGAAGACACTCACCACAGCACTCTTCGAACACCCGACAAGTCGTGCAGTTTCCTAAACGCTCGTGCCGCGCCTCTGGGCCGTCGCAGTCTGCCCTCGGTCAGACTCGGATAGATGGCGCCTATTCCCCATTCTGCACACAGACAGCACACTGACTGATAGTATATCCACCTTGCGTGTGTCTGACTAACAGTCATTCCTCGCCAGACGACGCTGCTCTCGCCGGGATGGTTTTACATTGACAGTAGGTCGGTCGTCATAATGTTCTATCCGACCAGTGAATCTGCCTCAAGTTATAAGTCTCCCGACATACTGCAGCACAACGGGGATGATTAAAAGACCACGTAATATTATATATTGCTTCTCGTAATGCAGCGAGCAAAAGAGAAGGTCGACAAAGATTTTGTAAATTAAACGTAATAGCGTCTCTGGTTTCTTATACTAATAAGAACAGAGTCCCAAGGGACCCACACCTAGTGAGTACGTGGCTGGCGACCACGGGCTCCCGAGTTGAGTCCTGGCATTGCTTCCACTTACTTATGCCAGGCTCCTCACTTTTATCTCCCCTATCTGGCCACCCTCGGCCAGCTCTTGTTCTTTTCCGACCCTGACGCTATTAGGTTTCGAGGGCTAGGGGTCTCTCATTTTCCAGCCTATACTTCTCATCTCGGATAGTCAACGGCGTGGAGGACGGAAGAGGGTGATTAGTGACACCTCAACGGCTGAAAGGGCGGATCAACCACCATCACTAAACACATGATGTGCGGGGTTTACTAATCTCACATCAGGCGCCTCCCCGGGCGGTGGATAGGGGAATGTCTCTCAGATACGGGTGATACTGGTGAAATGGAATAGCCAGGGCGGACCAAAACTAGTAAACTGTGGCGTCTGTCCCAGAATGAGCGGCTGCAACCAGCATCTGACCCAGAATGGGCGGCTGAGTTTCATACACTGTGGAGCTCACAGTCTACGGCATCATGTCATAAGAATCATAAGACTGCCTTGGTAACCATAAATGTAAAACTCTCTTCTTCAAGTTGGAAAATAGAAACAAACGCTAGACATACTAAGGGAAAAAAATTTAATTATATCACCTCTACAGGAGACCAGATTCACAGATGAATGTTGTTTTGAATCAGAAGGCTTTAGAATATTCAAAGGAAAACCTGGCAAAAGAGTCACAAAAAATATACCACATCTAGCCACTTGCTTTATTGTCATCAATAAAATTATCGATTCAGTCTTGGATTTTTCTTCAAGTTGTGGAAGAATGTCAACACCGTTTTCAAATCTATGAATAAAACTTATACGATAGTAAATTTCCATGCTCCCACAAATGAATCAAACAAAAATGAATCAGAATCAGTCGACAAAATTTCGGAAAAACTTGAAGAAACAATTCACAAAGTTCCAAAACACCATTCCATAATTTTGATGGACAATTTAAATGCACAAATTGGTAGAGAAAAAGTATAAACAAATTGTTGGTGATTACCCTGCACATAAAAGAACAAATAAAAATGGTGAGCGACTAATTCGTCATCTGGAAAGAATGAACCCGCAAAGACTAACTCATCAGTAGTATATGCTTGATCTGGAACTCTTTGAAGACGTATATACGCAACGAGGACGCTTACTACACCGCATTGTACCCATCTGAGTCATAGCGCTCTGGCCGTTGTCCAAGGTCGGGCAGCCGTCCAGATGAGTCACTTACGTACACACACACACACACACACACACACACACACACACACACACACACACACACCCACACAATATGTTTACAATTACAGTTTTCTCTCTGTGTGTATACAAGAGGTTAAAAGTTGCATAATTTAATATGGGAATGTTGTTAACTTCCCTTTCTTACGAATTATCAGTTAAAGTATTAAAAGGGTAGGTTTAGGCCTGTTGAGGTGAAAAAAAAAAACCCCTTGCGTGTGTCACTTTTCCAGTTTGTTGTGCAAGTGTAGGTTAGTTCGATTTGTGTACCACGGAAATAGGTCGATCGGACAACCACTAACAAAGTGCGGTTTAAGTACCACGGAGATAGTTCGTTCTGTGTACAATTTCCTGTGTACCACGATTGGTCAAGTCTGTGGCTATCCTTCGACTTTACCAGAAGAGTGGCGGTGGCAAGGAGAACTGGAGCTAATGCTGACATAATCGCCCATTTTAAGTTTCGGAGGGCGTAGATCGATCATTTTGATTTTATTATACACCTCCACAGGCTGCATTTTAATTGTCCTGTGTTTCGTGTGATTATATTGCTTTACGAATCCTTGTACAGTATTAATCAATGTGTAGGAGCTCTGAGCAACAAATTTTCTGAACATAAGACTCTTTAGAGTTCTGCTGAAACGTTCAACTACGGAAGCTTCCATATTTGAAAAAGTGGACTAATGATTAATTCTGAGATGTTGCATTAACTTTTTGAAACTAGTATTGTAGAATTATTTCCAAAGATCAGTTTGTAAGTGTACGGGAACCCGCCTGCTTTTTGTGTACATTTTTTTAAGCGCGGTTGCAACTACAACACCGCCTTTAGTCTTCAGAGCAACAACCCATGCGTATTTGTAATGATCATCAACCACTGTTAATAAATATTTATATCCAGAATTCCATTTCGAATATGCAGTCATGTCAATTAAGTGTGCGCGATGGAGGCTGCCAAATCCTTTTGTCATAACTGCCCACCTAGGATACGTTCAACGGGCAGGACGATGAAGCTCATCAGCAATCGCAGCTTGCATCTCTCTTTAACTTTAACTTAGTGAAAACATCTGCTCAAGCCTAGTTCAATGCCGTTGGCTACTGAACAAAAGGGGACCACTACTGTTAGTAATAACGTCTCTACTCAGGTATTAGGGGAAATGGAATTAATGATGGACGACAAAATGAAAGAATCGTAAAGGCAATTACAATCTGTACTGGAGGAAGACAAAGAGATGTGGGAGGAAAACAAAGAAATATGGGAGGAAAACAAACAAATTCAGGATAAAATCAAAACTACATTGAACTCGTTAACAGATACTGTCAATAATTTGCGATCCGAGCTTAATGAGATGTTCGATGAAAAACATGATCAGCTCAGAGAGGGATGTAAAGTCAAACGAGAAGAAATCGAAACGGAAACCCAAGAATTTCGGACCCGCGTTGACAAAAAAAATGCAAGCAAATAATTGAACTGGTTAGTAAAGCTCTTGAGAAGACACAGGCGCAAAATGATGAGATCATTAAAATCAATAATAAAAGCAAGAAGGACAAAAATCGATGAGTATAATGGTTAACGGCGTACGGATCTAGTGCAATGAATTGAACAATGAAGTAGACAAAATCCGTGACATAACTACTGGCAGTGAAGAAGAGTCAGTTGCATTTAGTAAAGAGAATGTGCGTAACGAAATTAATGCTGTGAGTTCAGAACTCACAGAATTAAGACTTTAAATCACAAATTTAATTGAAATATCTACAACTAGTGACAGACGACTACTAGTGCTCCACAGCAATAAGTGAAAACAATATGAAAATTGTCAATAAAAAAATTCGGAATATGAAAACGTGCTTATTTTTCGTAAGCCAAGTTAAAGTGCCACCTACAGCATGTGACCAGATGAGAAGAAACGCCGATTCCAAGGATTATCCCACTGAAGATGCATAAAAGTAAAATGCAAGACACGTCTAAAGGAAATAAAATACACTGCAGCAAGAAAAGACAGTTTTTGTTTATAAAACGAATATCTCTTCGCAATGTTCGCTCGAAAACTCGTTGAAACGGATCTGCGTTCACTGACAACAGAAATTCCTGTCAGTTTTAGAGCTTCGTAGGCACGTTGAACAGTCCGCGTTGATATACAAACAAATCTTTCTTCTATGATACTGTATCTGTGCATTGAGCAAATAGTATAGGAAAAAAGGAGACATTTGAAAAGAAAATTAAACTTCAAAGAGAAGAAATGAAAACTTTCGAGTTAGCAAGATTAACATTTCTCAAAACTCAAAATTTGCGTACATCGAATATGAATTAAAGTGCTACGAATTCATTTCACAGTTCGTACAAGGAGAGAATATTTGAACAATAGTGTTACAGAAAGAAGGTAATATATGTGGCAGAGACTTGAAGACACTGGAAGGTTTCAGATTGATTATACAGGGTGAGTCACCTAACATTACCGCTGGATATATTTCGTAAACCACATCAAATACTGACGAATCGATTCCACAGACCGAACGTGAGGAGAGGGGCTAGTGTAATTGGTTAATACAAACCAAACAAAAATGCACGGAAGTATGTTTTTTAACACAAACCTACGTTTTTTTAAATGGAACCCCGTTAGTTTTGTTAACACATCTGAACATATAAACAAATACGTAATCAGTGCCGTTTGTTGCATTGTAAAATTTTAATTACATCCGGAGATATTGTAACCTAAAGTTGACGCTTGAGTACCACTCCTCCGCTGTTCGATCGTGTGTATCGGAGAGCACCGAATTACGTAGGGATCCAAAGGGAACGATGATGGACCTTAGGAACAGAAGAGACTGGAACAGCACATTACGTCCACATGCTAACACCTTTTTATTGGTCTTTTTGACTGACGCACATGTACATTACCATGAGGGGTGAGGTACACGTACACACGTGGTTTCCGTTTTCAATTACGGAGTGGAATAGAGTGTGCCCCGACATGTCAGGCCAATAGATGTTCAATGTGGTGCCCATCATTTGCTGCACACAATTGCAATCTCTGGCGTAATGAATGTCGTACACGCCGCAGTGCATCTGATGTAATGTCGCCGCAGGCTGCCACAATACGTTGTTTCATATCCTCTGGGGTTGTAGGCACATCACGGTACACATTCTCCTTTAACGTACCCCAGAGAAAGAAGTCCAGAGGTGTAAGATCAGGAGAAAGGGCTGGCCAATTTATGCGTCCTCCACGTCCTATGAAACGCCCGTCGAACATCCTGTCAAGGGTCAGCCTAGTGTTAATTGCGGAATGTGCAGGTGCACCATCATGCTGATACCACATACGTCGACGCGTTTCCAGTGGGACATTTTCGAGTAACGTTGGCAGATCATTCTGTAGAAACGCGATGTATGTTGCAGCTGTTTGGGCCCCTGCAATGAAGTGAGGACCAATTAAGGTGGTCGCCAATGATTCCGCACCACACATTTACAGTCCACGGTCGCTGTCGCTCTACCTGTCTGAGCCAGCGAGGATTGTCCACGGACCAGTAATGCATGTTCCGTAGATTCACTGCCCCGTGGTTTGTGAAACCCGCTTCATCGGTAAACAGGTAGAACTGCAACGCATTCTCTGTTAATGCCCATTGACAGAATTGCACTCGATGATTAAAGTCATCATCATGTAATTGCTGATGTAGCGACACATGAAACGGGTGAAAGCGGTGACGATGCAGTATGCGCATGACACTACTTTGACTCAGTCCACCGGCTCTCGCAATTTCCCGTGTACTCATGTGTGGGTTCATGGCAACAGCAGCTAACACACCAACTGCACACGCTTCTCCTGTGACGGGCCTGTTACGGACCCGTTTGCGTGCTACGACCATACATGTTGCATACAGTTGGCGGTAGATGTTTTGCAATGTGCGGCACGTTGGATGCTCTCTGTCCGGGTACCGTTCTGCATACGCCCTGCAGGCTTCAGCTGCATTTCGTCGACACTCGCCATAGATGAGTATCATCTCCGCCTTTTCAGAGTTCGAATACACCATGGTCACAGTTCCTACAACACTACACTATCACAGACGTCTGGTAACACGGTGTACTACAGTTGGTCTGCGTGCGGAGACGAATGCAGAATAACAGTAGCAGCAAGCGCTACATGCGGACACTGCGACAGCTAGACCAAACCACAACAGTGCACTACAGCTACACTCGTAAACACGGTCGTCATCGTAAACATGTCCCTGCAGATGCTGCTCGCCGACCGTGGCCCGTGTTTGTTACAACACGCAACTGATCGTCGGAGGTTTCAAGCGTCAACTTTAGGTTACAATATCTCCGGATGTAATTAACATTTTACAATGCAACAAACGGCACTGATTACGTATTTGTTTATATGTTCAGATGTGCTAACAAAACTAACGTGGTTCCATTTTAAAAAAAACGTAGGTTTGTGTTGAAAAACATACTTCCGTACATTTTTGTATGGTTTGTATTAAACAATTACACTAGCCCCTCTCCTCACGTTCGGTCTGTGGAATCGGTTCGTCAGTATTTGATGTGGTTTACGAAATATATCCAGCGGTAACGTTAGGTGACTCACCCTGTATAATGGTAAGACAGATTTCGGAACCAGGTTTTAAATTGTAAGGCATTTCCAGGGACAGATGTGGACTCTGACCACATTTTATTGGTTATGAACTGCAGATTAAAAGCGAAGAAGCTGGAAAAAGGTTGGAATTTAACAAGGTAGGACCTGGATAAACTAAAAGAACCAGAGGTTGTACAGAGTTTCAGAGGGAGCATTAGGGAACGACTGACAAGAACAGGGGAAATGAATACAGTAGAAGAAGAATGGGTGGCTTGGAGAGACGAAATAGTGAAGGCAACGGAGGGCCAAGTACGTAAAAAGATGAGGCCTAGTAGAAGTCCATGGCTAATACAAGAGATATTGAATCTAATCGATGAAAGGAGAAAATATAAAAAATGCAATAAATGAGGCAGGTGAAGGGGAATACAAACGTCTAAGTGAGATCGACAGGAAATGCAGAATGACTAAGCAGGAATGGCCAGAGGATAAATGTAAGTATGTAGAGGCGTATATTACTAGTGGTAAGATAGATGCTGCATAAATCAAACTTAAAGAGACCTTAGGAGGAAAGAGAACCACTT